>NC_059080.1:49195562-49894728 GCF_020497125.1 Mauremys mutica
CTTAAAGTCAGCCAGTTCTCTCCTGGTCTCCTCCTGTCACTGTGGTTGTGGAGAGTATTTTAGTATCTAGTAGCCCTCCTTGTCCAAATGATCTTCAGATCACTTTTGGCCAGAACACTACCAATAAACCAGGGATTCAAAATGCTGCCTGAAGCAAACTTCCTATAAAATAAATCCTGTGGACCTGACCCTCTGCTGGTCTACTTCCATAGACTTCACTGTCTGTCTGCTTGCAGTGTGCTTTGCTGACATACATGTGCTAAGAATTTCATCCAGTATCTCCCCCAGCTTCTCTCCCTCTTTTCCCTTCTGACTTCTCCTTTCCCTTTCTATATCTTGGTGACTTTTCTTTGGTCTTTGTTTTACAGGCTGCGGTTTTCCCCTCAGATGAATTTTTCATCCTTTTCTATTGTTTCATTTACTTATTTTCCTCTAAGTTCCTCTCTTCCCCAGACATATTCTTCTCTCCTGTTTTGTTTTTTCCTCTCTTTTGCCATCTGTGTCTTTTCTTTCCTTTTCCTTCCATTCCCTTTCACCTTTTTGGTCTTCTCTCTTTCTCCCCCATCTGCTCAGGTGGGGTCAATGTGGGTGGCAGAAGTGTTTTGGAGGGCGAGCAGATGGCAGAGTGAATTTGAAGGCGTCTCCTTGACGACTGTTCTGACTCTGTTACTGTGCTTATGTTCAGATGGAAGGATTTGGCTGATAGTCCTAAGAACTTGGCTTCTCTAAGCAAACCTGCTTGGAATGGAACCACATATAAGGGACACAAGGGAAAAATCATTCTTCATATTGAGCTATACAGTCATTTCCTGATCACTTGTTCAGAAACATTGCTGCCCACATGGCCTTTAGCTCTTCCTTCCCTTTTCCTGTTGTAAATAGCCAACTGCAGCATAAGGTGTTAAACCACTGCTGTTTCCCAGGCACATGCCAGGAACCTGAGCCCCAAACTGCTGTATCAACTGGTACAGCCAGCTAAACCAGTTCTCGCCCAGTGACAGTTGCTGTGAGCATCTGTAAATGTGAAGGAGCAGAGCATTCCTAGTGCTTGTGCTTATGCATATGGATGGTAAGGTGAGCTGGCAAGTGAGCATGACGAGCCAGCGAGCAGGCCTGGACACACAGTGCGTAAAGGGAATGCTGTACTGATGCTCTTACAGAGCTCACAGCTGAGGAATAGTGGCAGTGAGACACTGTGGCTACTAATAGGACTAACTGGTGACAAACAGTAAAAATAAGTGTTCAGCTTTATTATAAAAAAACTCCTACAAACCAACTATCCACCTATGTCTGGAACAACCACCATCGCTGTATCAGCCAGCTGCATGTCTGCCTGGCTCCTGGTGCAAACAGACTCGCAGGGTTTAGTTGATGAAGGGAAGACCAGCAGTGCTCATGCTGGAGTACAGTCAGTGAATCCTCTGCTGCCCTTCGGGGTATGGTCCCCAGCTGCTGTAAACTACCGTGGTGCCATTGATGTCAATGGCATTGCATCACTTGACACCAGCTGAGAAACTGGCCTTCCTGAGCTTAACTGGAATCAGTGCAGTGCTCTGAGCTAGCCATGCACTATAAATCCCCTATGTTCTGCTGTCCAACCATTACTTGGTGTCTGTTCTTCCTTGGCAAAGGGAAGATTCTGGGGAGCAGCACAGGCCCTTAGAGTTCTCTCTGTCCTACTGGTTCCCCTGATGCCATCTGTTGCAGCTTCCCTCAGCATTCAGTGCTGTGTAGATGTGCCCATCTACTTTCTCACAGTTATCTTCTCAAGGCTGCTGGATCATGTTTACTTCAGACCCAGGGGCAATTGACCAGAACAGCTGCTCAAGTGGACAGTCTATTCCATAATACAGAATTCTGGAATGAGTGTGCTTCCCACTTGTTCAGGAATAAAGTGACTTTTATTTCAGAATAAGAGTGTCTACACCGGAAGCTATTCTGGATAAGCTATTCTGGTCAGTTTCCTCACATAGACAAGCCCTTATTTGTTGGGAATTGCCTCCAGCCTGGGATGAGGCGGGGATGTAGATCTTCAGCAAGAGAAGAGGAACTTTAGGTCCTCAATTCCCAGCACCAGTTTTGTAACTCAGAGCCCAATCAGACTCCTAGATCCACAGACAGAAGGTCCTTCCATATGTGGATCTGACCTTACCTCGTGGCAGATTGGGGTCAGCCTCTCCACAGCACACAGTCCTTCACTGGGCCCTAGAGAGGGTGCTTTGTGGGTCCTGGGATCTGTATTTTGGGTGAGGGCAGGCGGAGGCAGATATGTCCCCCACCCCCACCATTAGCACTGTTAAGTACAGGGTGGTTGTATGTCCTTGGGGCAGCTGTTGATTGCATTGCCAGGGAAAGGGTTGCTGAAGTTGGCTTGACACCTCCCATGGACTTCATGGACCTGGGAAATGTTTGGACACCCCTGCAGCCTGCTGGCATGTGACATTAGTGGTGTATGCTCATTCTCTACGGCCAAGTCTACACTACAGAGCCTGTGTTGGCATAGCTAAGCCGGTACAGGCCTATGCCACCAGAAGGAGCTCTGCCAACATGATAACACCACCTCCCCCAACAACATCAGCTAAGATGAAAGAAGCACTCTTCTCTCCGCACAGCTGCATCTACACAGGGGGGTTTGTCACCATAGATACATCAGCTAGGATGTTGGGTTTTTTCACATCCCAACTGACGTAGCTATGCTGACAAAATGTAGCTGTGTTGACGTGGCCTAACGCTAGCATGGGCTTTGCAATTTGGGTGAAATATGCTCCTGTATTCAGGAAACTTTTTTTATCTTAAAAGGATAAAGGCTAGGTTCTAATCTCTGTTAGGCCGATGTGTGTTGGGAGTAAGCCCAGTGATGCCAATAATTATTCCTGATTTGACATTCATGCAGCTGAGACAAATCTAAGTTAGGTTTCCTCAGGGTATCCTATGACAAGGAAGTGCTCTCATCCTGGGGTGGGGTTGGGGGGGTGTTCAAGACAATCCCCACTAAATAGAAATCTCAGGCACCAAGATATGCAGCTTTCGGTGTCTCACGCTATGACAGGAGACAATGTGTTTTCACTGAGTTCTTGTTACACTTAACTAGCTAAGGAGTAATTGCCACCTTTGCCTAGGAGTGGAGGAGATGTGTCAAGAAGGGTGAAATGTTGACCTTGGCACAGTGGTGAGCTGGAGCCGGTTCCCACAGGTTCCCAAGGTTGCTAAAATTAGACCTCCGTGGAGAACCGGTTGTTAAAGGGCCAGGAGGTGGGCAAAGAACTCCGGTCCGCGGGCTGGACCATCCTGTTGCTCCCAGGATTCCCAGCTGGGGAGGCTGAGGCTTCCCTGGCCCTTCCCCCGCCTCCCCCCCAGCTGCAGCGGGGCCAGCCGCTAGCACCAGCTGGGCAGCTCAGCTGAGCTCCTGAGTCGTCCTGCTGCTTTGAGCTGCCAGCAAGGTAAGAGGGGAGGGGGCTACAAGCTCTAGGGTTGCCGGGGGGGGGCAAGTGGGGCAATTTTCCCCAGGCTCTGCAGGGGCCCCCGGCCCTATGGGTATGTCTCCCCCCCCCAGCCCCTCCTCCACTCCCCCCCCAAATCAGAACTTTTTATAGGGAACCGGTTGTTAAGATTTTGGCAACTCATCACTGCCTTGTCAGTGTTTCTTTGAAAACAGCCATTTTAAGGAAACCTTACTTCATGGGGAACAACTTCTCCAGCTTACTAACGTTGGCAAATCTGTGCTGAAGGGGGATAGGATAGCCCAGCAGTTGGTAATGGGGGATATGAAATCTTTCATCTCTTGGTTACCAATTCAAATCCATCCCCACTCAGAAGTTAGAGTAGAGGGAAGTGAGATGGGACTTGTGTGTCCTTAACCTAGCTTTGCCAATGGCTTCCTCTGTGACTCTGTCAGTCACGTATCCTCCCTGCCTCAGTTTACCCAGCTGTGAAAAGGCTATAATACCTATCTTGTAGGACTGTAGTAAGGCTTATCTAGGCCATGCCATAAAGCACTTTGAGAATCTCAGAGAACAGGTGCAAAGCAGGAGAAGTTGGAAGCCACAATCCATCTGGTAGCAGTTCAGTGACCTGGGGGAACTTCATGGCATTCTTGGTCTAGTTCCATTACACTGGGCACTGGTCCTAGGAAATCTAGTACAGGGGCAGGATCTATATTTATTCAATAAGAATGGCAGCGGAGGCTAAATATAGACAAAGCTTAGGCATGCCAAGGTCATTCAAAGTTGCACCTATTTAACTAAACTGCCGTAAGTGGGTATTTGGTTCAAACAATGTGGACACTCATCATCTGATTTAAACCTGGTTTATATCGGTTTTGCTTACTTCAGTAATTGATACAAACCACATTTAAATCAGGTGATGAGTGTTCATACTGCCTGGCACTAGTTTAAAATAGCTTTCGTTGAACTGGTCCCACACTTAATAGAGCCAAGGCCTCAGAAGGGGCCCATTTGGGTCTATGTGACGAAGTGCCATCGCTGCTCTCCATGCTTTTTCACAACTGTGGGGGAAGAAATGCTGACAAGCTGATCGCTGAGATCAAACATTCACTACACATGATCCCAGCTGAGCATGGAGAGAGAAGGCTCCCTTGCTTTCAGAAGCAGTGTGACCTCGTGGGTAGAAGCAGGCTTGGGAATAAGACCAGGGTAATGTCCCCAACTCTGCCCCCAACTTGATGTATGACCTTGGGGGAATCGCTTCCCCTCTCTGTACCTTTGTTCTCCTTGTCTATTTATTTAGCTTCTCAGGACTGGGATTCTTGCTATGCGCATGTACAGCACCTAGCACTGTGGGCACTGCCTTTAGGCCCTCCTGTAATAAAACCAATAGTGAAGAATAGCAATGCTCTGCCACGTGCTTATCCTATTCCCCTCCTCCACCATACAGACATTTCAGCTAGCCCAGGGTGAGGCTATCCCTCTGTTCCTCATGTTCAGAGGGTAAGGCTGTATAACCCTGAGACAGAGGAACAGTTCTCTCATATCGTATGCAACATTCCCTCTTATCAGCCTCAGCCATGCATTGCAGGGTTTCCTTTGTTAATCAGATTGCATGGAACAATTGAACCCTCAGAAGTGTCGAAACACTTTATGGAATACTGTGAAGCTGTGGGGGTTGCCTGCTTAAATATTTAAAAACTAATGTCAGAGGTTGTATAAATGGGGTAAGGTTTAGTAGCTAGTAATGACGCTTCCAGAGTCCTTAATTTGGTCAGGGAAAATCCTGCCTTTTCGATCCCATCTATGCTACAGAACCAGATGTGCAGGAGGATCTGGTCACACCACCATTGTCCCCCAGACAGTTGAGACGTGGTTCTGCCCTGTGGTGTAAACATGATCTGAACATGTTTTAAGTGTTTGTCCAATGCCATGCGCACACAACCCACCCCAAAAGTTTTTTCCCCACAATGCTGGAAGTTGAGTAACTCCCACCTAGACTACCAAGGTATGTCCACACTGCGAGTGAAGATGTGACTGTAGCACGGGTGGGCACACCTGAGTTAGCCCTAGCACAGGTACCAGTAGCAGTGAAGACATGGCAGCATGGGCTAGCAACCAGAGTACATATGGTCCCCAGTGGACTTGTACAGTCACTGTAGTCAGACCTGCCAAGCAAGAGAAAAGGCGGATGGGGTCCAGTGGCTTAGCAGAGGATTAGGATAGAGATCCTGAGTTCAAATCCCACCCTGACACTGACTCCCTCTGCAGCCTTGAGAACACCTCTTGGGCTGCAATTCTGCAAAGGAACTGGGCAGCAGATGTAGACCCCTACCTCATGAATGCCAGTAGCATGGGGAGAGGGGAGAGAGGCTCTCCGCCACATGCAGCACTGGTACCTCTGATTGTGCTCCCCCACAGGAGACTTTGCTGCACATGAGGCAGCGGAGGCTTGTGACAGTCAGGAGGAGATGGAGCTGGCTGGGGCAATACGTTCACAGGAGCTACCAGTGCCAATGGCCAAATGGCCCCAGAAATGTGTGTGCATGCAACCAGCCACCCCTTGGTCCCTGGCCTGGCCTCAGCACCTGTGTGGGGATGGATTTCCTCTTTCACCCCTGTTCCCTGACTCAGTGTTCTCATCTGCAAAATGGGGGCTGAGGGGGAGGAATATCCTCTCCAGAGGCGTGGTGGCTGGGTTGACATTGTCTCCCTCAAGGGGATGAGTGAAATGCAGTATCTGTGCTGGCCACGTGCTGACTCCAAGCCCTTGTTTCCAGGAGACGAGCTAGAATACATCCGACCAAACATTTACCGGAATATCGCCCGCCAGCTGAACATCTCACTGCACTCCGAGACTGTGGTGACTGATGCCTTCTTGGCAGTAGCGGCCCAGATCTTCACGGCAGGTACAGATGTCTGTCTGGGCTGGGGGGGAGGGTGGGAACAGGGATGGGGCTGGCTTTGGGTGCAGGGCTAGATCAGAGGGTGGGGGCTGTTTTGCAAATCTGCTGGAGCTGGGATCTTTTGTAGCACACACTGCACGACTGATTTAGAAAAGAACTCCTCTGGACTGTCTCTACCTAGCATACCACTGGCTGGGATATGTCCCATTATCTGGGAGGGCTCTCCTTCCAGAGGGCCTTTCCTGCACCTTCCAAGAGGAGCCTGTTTTTTCTCATCACCCCAGGGAGTCACTCTGATTCCAGGTTCCCATCCCCACTGCTGGCATCTGGAGCAGCCTCATTACAAGGGAGTCTCTCTCATTCCAGCCCTTGCTCTTCATGCTAGGACCCATTGCAGGTGTCTCCACTTCTCCTGGCTTCCCTGCTCCTAGCTGTAGCCAGCACTTCCTCCTTGCAAGGGATCCTGCTTCCATCTAGCTTCCTCTGCTCTTGAGAGCAGCCAGAACTGTTCCACGACATAAGAGCCTAAGACACTCTATGGTGCTCTGTCATTTCATTAGATTTGTTCCTGAATGAGTCGGTGTCTGGAGACTTTTGATTAGTCAGATACGAGTTAGTTAGTGACCCGGCCCATGTGGTGTTGACGGAAATGTGTGCACAATCTGTGCTATGCTCCTTCAAGGGAGCCTTGGTCCCCTCTGAAAACACCCCCTCCTCCACCCCAGTTCTCCTTTGGTGATAACTGGCTGGTGTGGAGATGGACTTGACAAAGCCTTCTGTCTACTCTCTTTCCAGACGGCCCTGGCATAACCATGGGAAGTCTGCAATGCCCTGCACATTTTGTGAGCAGCCTAGCAATAACTAAGAGGCTGGTGGAAATACTAGCAGTGTATGAAAACAGGGGAGACTGAAACAAAGCAGGGCTGGCATGCAACTAACCATCAGCAGAGCTGTATGAATCACTTGCGTGGGGGGCACCTAGGTGTGAGCTGGAGTGGATGGTTCTGCTCCCCAGGCTCCTTTCTTCATGCTTGAGTAGTGGATTTGAGCTGGTGCTGCTGTGGGGAACCTTGGAAGGGGACAAATAAAGATCCCAGATTTCTAATATGCCCTCAAATAAGCTTCCTCCACTACTCCAGAGATCTGTCTTCACCCCAAACATGCACAGCTGAGTGGGGACCCCATTGGGGCCACAGTCACCATGTGAGAACCTGCACTCTGTAACTGAAGCACACCTTGATGCAGTGCACAGACTGATTTCTTCCACAAAACAATACCAGCAATAAATAAGAAAGTGGAATCTCTTTAGGGTGACCAGATGTCCCCACTTTATAGGGACAGTCCCGATTTTTGGGTCTTTTTCTTATATAGGCTCCTATTCCCCCCCCACCCCCACCCCCACCCCCATCCCGATTTTTCACACTTGCTGTCTGGTCACCCTAAATCTCTTTCCCAGAGATTCCATCAGGGTGAATCCAAAATAACCTCTGTTCACCAAGAGGTTTACTCCATTGCTCTGGGAATTAAAAAAAATGGATGAGGTGGATTGCAGTGCTAGCCTGAAAGACTACACGGTGTGCTTGGAATGAAGAGACTTCCTGTGCACAGTGAGGTGGAGCACTGCTGGCTTGGAAAAATGAATGGAGCTGGGCAACTATGACAAAATGTCTGAGTATTGGTGTGGATTGCAGAATAAATTCACCCAGGCTGTGCTCATGCCTCTTTGTGCTCATTTGAGTAGCTGAGCGTTCCTTGCACTGAGGCTCACAGAAAACGAGTGTTGAGCGTGCACGTTCAAGTGTTTGCAGGGGAAGTGGTTATTTTATTAGCTTGGCACTACCTTCTACAGCAGGGGAATGGGGGTCTCATTTTCCCTGCTCCAGAGTTCTGACCCACAGGAAATTAAACAAGCCAGAAGAGAACTTGACTGTGCCTTTGGTAGCTAGGACTGCATGCACACAACTATTTGTGTGACTGTGACAGAGGAGAGAGGCCCAGTCATTGCTGTGGGTCCCAGCATTGCCAATGCTTATGACTTATCTCATGATATTGGGTGATCTTAAAGCCCCAGCTCCTGGAGTCCAGTGACTAGGTGAGAACCTGGGGTGGCTTTTTAAATGAGTTTCTAGAAACTTGAAAATGTGCCCCAGCTGTGCTCCAAAGGCTCAAAACCCAGAAGACAAATAAAAAGGCCCCCAAATTGATGGTTTTTATCATGACTTTTTTAAGACAATTCCATGATTTTTGGGGGAGAGGGGGATCTGACTCATGATTTTTTATCAGGGGCTGGCAATACTGGAATCCCCAACTATACAACCTAGGCCCAGCCAATTGGGGAGAAGCCACAAGGTGCATCACCAGGGTTTCCCCAAGCTGTGTGCTTGTGCAGCCACACCGTGCTAGCAGGCACCCCCCACAATTACACGCCAGCTGCACAGGGGAGCTGCCCACCATTGGGCTTGCCTTTACCCTGGCTGCTTCCAGTGCCACTGGCAGAACTCAGGAGGGTGCTCCAGGGATCTGCCCCGCCCCTGCCTCAAGTGCCGCAAAGAGGACAGCCTATGAGCAGAAAAAGAAGCCATATTTGTTGAGTGAGTTATGTGCTCCTCTCTGCTACTCACACAGATTTCTGGCTGGGGGAAAGGAACAGATTCTGCTAGTCCTAACATTCCTGGATCCAAATTACAGTTGCAAGACTTGCTGAATCCAGCAAAATTAAGCGTTAAGTCTGTGGCTGCCGGACATTCCATTTTTTGGAATGCAGAGGAAAAAAGCCTTGATTCGCAAAGAAGACAGATCTCAAATATTGTCTGAGTTGTCAAAGCCAATCACTGACGGCTCAGTGCTGGAAACAAACTGAGATATAAACTCTGCTACTTAGCATTCAGCTTATTAAGAAAACAGTCCAGGTCTGGGACTACAGCCCTGCTCAGGTGCCCACTCTCTGTACCTTCTTGCTGGGCAGTTTTTTTCTCCCTTTACCCCTTCTCTTCTCTTACTCCTTCTTTGACCCCTAGTGCAGCACCGAACTCCCCCCCTCACCGCTAAAACGAAGCTTGTATAATATAAATAAAATGCCTATAGTCAATATTAGAGAGACAAGGCAGGTGAGGCAATACCCTTTTTTCTTGGATCAACTTCTATTGGTGAGAGAGACAAACTTTTGAGTGTATACAGAGAACTTGCTGGGCTTGTTTCTGTATTTGTGATGTTCTGAGGTTTTTGAAAGAACTGCTGAGTTTGGACAATAATGTCTACAGAAGATCAGTAGATACCACAAGATGACCACTGGCAGCCGGGGTGAAATGTGAGAGACTTCCGTAAAGTAACCTCCTGTTACTATGGTGATAAGGTAATATATATGTTAATGAGTATAAGAGAAACTGACCATGAAGACTTGGGCATCCCAAAAGCAGCAGAGTGTGAAAGTTTAAATAAGGAAAAAGGGTTAAAACCTTCATAAATATGTCTGAATCCTGGTAGGTGTCAGCGTAACACATTATTTAAGCTGTGTCCTGGCCTGCATGCCTTGGTGGGGAAACCAGCATGCTGATCTTAGTGGTGGGGCACATGGTGAGGATGATGACAGACACTTTGGGTTTTTCCGCAAGGATTGGTGTGAGTAATGCAAATGCCAGATGTTGTATATTGTTGTTTTTCTTCTTTACCATCCTGCAGGGTGTGTATTGTCATTGGTTGGTTAATAAAAGTACTAGTACAGAAAGAGCACTGTGTAAGTCGCTGTTGTGCACCAGGGGGGCTCCCTTCTATTGGTAACCTCTCGACTGTAGTTGATTTTGGGGGCCAAACTCTCACAGATTAAAGGAGGTGTGAGCCCTCACCTTGGATGGGTAATTAGCTAAAGTAAGCCATATCTGCAGATACAGATACAGCAGTATAAACTATGGCCCAGGGCTAATGCTCCCCCACAAACACAGTCTGGTGCTACAGTGGCCCCAATCCAGCTCTGCAACAGCAAAAACTTCAGCTCTGAATTTGGGGGTTGACCCAAAGCCTGTTTGGAGTCAGTAGGAGACTTTCCCTTGATTTCAAGGAGCTTTGCATCAGGTCCTGGGTTAGCTTTAGTTTACCTTCAACATTTTTCAGCAAAATAAATCCCAAAAGGAAGGTTTTTTTCCATGGGAAACTGAAAGGAAAAATGAAAAAAAAGTGTTCTCTCCCTCCCTCCCCCACCAAACTGAAACACTTGATGATTGTTACTGGTGTGGTAGGCAGGGCTGCTGGCCCCTAGAACACAGAACTTTCACTTTCTAAAGGGGTGGGATAGCTCAGTGGCTTGAGCATTGGCCTGCTAAACCCAGAGTTGTGAGTTCAATCCTTGAGGGGACCATTGAGGGATCTGGGGCAGAAATCTGTCTGGGGATTGGTTCTGCTTTGAGCAGGGGGTTGGACTGGATGACCTCCTGAGGTCCCTTCCAACCCTGATATTCTATGATTCTTGTTCTGTGACACTTTGTTTCCTGTGGAGTTTTGATTAGGAATCTTTGGGCCTACATGTCCCATTCCCTTGTCCTGTAGGGTCTTCATGACTTCAGGTTGCCCCCGAAACTGCCAGTGGGGTAAATGCTCACATCTTCTAGTGGGACTGCAGTAAGAAGTGGTTCTCTCTCTGCTGTCTCTTGTTTTAGGCCATATGAAACTGAGCCTCCAACCAGAATCCCTTGTGTATTTATTTACTGATCTCCCTCTATCTGCAATAGACATTACCAGAGAGGACTGTGGTGTGTCCGTACATATTCCCCCAGCTGTTGAAATGTGTCTCATGATAACGTTGCTTTTAGATCTGAATTGGGAGTCCTGCTTTGATGCTAAAGTGGGGAGGTTTATTTAAATAGGCAAAGGAAACACTGCAGAGTGAGCTCTGACACTGACCAGACCCCCATTGTCATGTGGCCTCCTGAGTTCTCTTCAGCAGCAGGGAAGATGGTATGCAGCAGGAGAACTCTCAAAAGCAACCCTTTCTCATTAGTTCATTTTTCCTTTGGCTAGCCAGTATTTACATACCTACAGCTCCACAGCTGGCTGCAAGTCTGCTACTTAAAAAAACAAAACAAACAAATTCCCGGCAGCTTTTCATGCCTTCTGTGTCCTTTTGAAGTGGAGTGCTAGTTCCACTCCAAAGGGCAGATGTGTGCAAGTCTCACCTTGGTTCTAGTGCTTTCCTTTCTGGACAGGTTTTCCATTCACTTCAGCTCCAAGTCACACTGAAGATACAATCGAACTTGCCTGCATTTCCCGCAGTTGGAGGTTACTGACAATCTGTTTGATTACACTTGTAGATGAGCAGCATGGTTCCCCCTCAGCATGGATGAGTGCCGTAAACATTCTGTAGGACATGGGGCCAGAGTATGTCTGGCTCAGTGTGAGTGTGCAGGGGGCAGAGACAAAACGGGAACCTTCTCTGCTCCTGACCAGTGCTCAGATGCAAGCCCAGCTCTTTTACTCGGGAATGTGTGATGGGTCCTGATGAGGTCACAGTGGCTCTAGCATAGTGAGAAGGGAGGAGCTGGTAATCTATTGCCCTCAACGCCTCCATACTGCCAGCAAAGGTGGTTCCATGCCAGGGGGAATGGACAGTGGATCCTGTGAAGGTAGGGAATAGGTACTTCTGTGACCTCTGCCACACTAGAAATCCTGGAGTAATTGTAAGCCCAAGTCTGCGGCATGGGGCTGCTTGGGAGCTCATGCTGGGACGATGAACGTCTTCATATCCCACCTTGCTGCTATGGGCACAATCTAGTCCTTAGTCCTTGGAATGGCCTTGGGTTTGCCAGTCGGGGTAAGGAGCCAAACCCTGTCAGCCCCCCCCCACTTTCGGCAGGAATTCTTAACTGGAATCAGCAAGGTGGACACAGCGCGGGTATTGTAGATATTTGTACCGCCAGCATTGCTATTGCATAGTGATGGCTCAACAGGTGCCATGTGGCCTGGCTGTGCCTTCACCATGACAGCGGCAAACTGAGGGAGGGGCTGAGCTTACACTTGTAGGCTGCCTGTTGGAGGCACGCGGGAGGCGCGCAGCACAAATACACTTTCACCTGCCTTTGTGACAACTCTTTTCCCCCCTGCCTGCAAAAATTCTCAGCCTCTTCCTGGTTTGCTGGTGCTGTCCCAGAACACATCCCTCTGACATCATAGCTATGAAAGGTTGGTATTCGAAACAAATAATCTGAATCTAGTATTTGATGTGAGAATATGTTGCAGTCTGGGATATCTTCAGCAAACTAAGAAGTAGCAGAGAATTCCCAGGGCAGGGAAAACATGTTTATAAAGGTAGGTTTCTGTGATGAATGTCCCTTAGCTGGGAAGGCACTGGGTCCCCGGGACCCCTGTGTAAAGTCAGATGGTTTACTTCTTTCTCACCTGGGACTAGGCCCTCAGCCTTCCTGTTTATCTGGCAGTCCTACACTGCATCCTGCCAAATAGAGGAGCCAGGTAGAAGGCTGGGGTCCAAGGCAGGGAGATGGCACAATGACAAGCCTGTACTGTCAGCCTCAGACTGCAGATGGACGACGAAGGAACAAGGACACAGGCCACGGTGGGCGTGGCTGTTCTGTGGCACCTGTTGCTAGAGATGTCCATTGTTCTGGGAGGGCTGAGTGCAGGGCCCAGCACCCCCATGGCCTGGCTGGTGGAGCATACATCTGTCTGTGTTTATGGCAGGGGCTGGGTTGTAACATGTCAGTAACCTGGGTACACTATGCTGTGTAGACATGTCATACGATGAATTCAGCATGGCTTTGGAGTTCGCCTTTAAGTGGGGACTGACTGGCTGAGCAGCAGTTCTGCAGAAAAGGACCTGGGGATTACAGTGGATGAGAAGCTGGATATGAGTCAGCAGTGTGCCCTTGTTGCCAAGAAGGTCAATGGCATATTGGTCTGTATTAGTAGGAGCATTGCCAGCAGATCGAGGGAAGTGATTATTCCCCTCTATTTGGCACTGGTGAGGCCACACCTGGAGTATTGTGTCCAGTTTTGGTCCCCCCACTACAGAAGGGATGTGGACAAATTGGAGAGGGTCCAGCGGAGGGCAACGAAAATTATTAGAGGGCTGGGGCACATGACTTATGAGGAGAGGCTGAGGGAACTGGGGTTATTAGTCTACAGAAGAGAAGAGTGAGGGAGGATTTGATAGCAGCCTTCAACTACCTGAAGGGGGGTTCCCACAGAGGATGGAGCTAGGCTGTTCTCAGTGGTGGCAGATGACAGAACAAGAAGCAATGGTCTCAAGTTGCAGTGGGGGAAGTCTAGGTTGGATTTTAGGAAACACTATTTCACTAGGAGGGAGATGAAGCACTGGAATGGGTTACCTAGGGAGGTGGTAGAATATCCATCCTTAGAGGTTTTTAAGGCCTGGCTGGGATGATTTAGTTGGTGTTGGTCCTGCTTTGAGCAGGGAATTGAACTAGATGACCTCCCGAGGTCTCTTCCAACCCTAATATTCTATGATTCTATGAGTCTAATAGCTCTGCATTTCCAGAACAGGGGAATTCTCCTCCCAGCAAATACGTCATTGATGGATAGCTTTTCAATAACAGGAAAAAGCAGGCTTAAAGATTCAGGCAACATGTACAGCTATTCCCCATAAGGAGCTCCTAGTGTGACTGCAGAGACTTTCAAATTAGTCACTGGTCTAACCTCTGGACCAGTCAACAGGTCATTATCCTTCTGCAGCCTATGGAAATGGGTTTGGGCTCTGTCCGTGTCTAGTGGATAAGAGTCTATGTCACAGACCCCATTGCAGCTGGTACTGACCGGCCACCTTGCTGGAAATTGTAGCAGAGCGCCCAAGCAGTGAACAGATTTGGAGACTAAACTGTCTTTTCACAGATACCTCCCCCTCCCTCCACCTCTACAGCAGGTACATAGAGAGGGACGCTGGTACAGCCACTGCTTTGTTCCGTATTTAATCTGTGGACAAATAAGAAATTTGGCTCTAGATCTGTCAAGTCATCCCCTTTTTATGGTGTCACAGAGTGTGGGGGAGTGAGGGCTCTGCACCCCCACTTTTTGCGATTTACTGTGACTTTTAGCCAGCCAGTAGAACAGAAGATTTATTAGATGACAGAAACACAGTTCCAAGCAGGGCTTGTAGGTACAACCAGGACCCCTCAGCCAGGTCTCTTAGGGGGGCAAGGATCTTAGACCCGAGACTTGGGGTTCCCTGCCTCTTCCCAGCCAGCCCAAAACTGAAACCAAAAACCCTCCAGCAGGCTCTCTTCCCCTCCTCTCTCCCTTTCCTTTTGTCCAGTTTTCCGGGCAAAGGTGTTGACTTGCCCCACCCCCCTTCCTGGCTTAGGTTACACGCTTAGGTACCATCCCTCACCTAAAGTTATCCCCTGCTCTCCCATCCCCCATGCAGACAGTCCCAGTAAAACTAAACGACATTCCCAGGTTAATCCACCTCGCTCCCTACTGCGTCACATATGGGCACATCTATGATCTGAAGCTTATTAAAGTCGAGGGAAAGACTTGACAAGATATACAGTTTAAAATAAAACTAACCATAACCACAGGCATCATCCTCTATGGGGGTAGCCTAAATTCTCATCTCAGTTACTCCCAGGTAAACCCCTTGCAGCCACTGGATTTACTCTAGATGTACCTGGGTGTAAATGAGAGCAGAATCTGAGTCAGTGTCAGTAAAGGCTTGGAACTGGACCAGTATATTTGTTCCTATAATTGTGGATGACTACCCATAGAATCAAAAGGGGACAGATCCCAGTGTGGGAATCAGGATAGTGGAGTTATGCCAACACTATGCATACACTAGCTGAGGTTCTGACCCAAGATGTCATGAATGGGGGAAGATACTGAAGAATTCTGAAGGGCTCATTAGATGGCTAGTGAGTGTATTGAAAAGAGTAGCATTTCCTTCAATATTATAAACACCTACGTACACCCACTGTCTATAGCTCTTCCTTTCCTGTGGTCTTTGTAGCTCTTCCTGGCTCACCCTTGTGGCTGTCATGGTGACAAATAACACAGATGAGAACAATAGCCAAATGTTGACTGAGAGTACCACAGGGATGCTGAAATACACAAGTGAAGGTCATGCAGCAGGGGCTCTCCTGGCCTAATCTGATGAGAACAAAAATGGAATCAAATTGGCTATTAATTTGGAATATCGATATTTCCTTCTGCGCCCAAAGATGCAGGATTGGTGGGGGAAGGAGGCATGCAAGGGGACTCTGAATTGTAGCTAGGTTATTATCACAAGGACTTCTATTCAAGAGCACTTTGTGGTTTTTGACCTCCTATAAGACACGACTGGAACAAACAGCCTCTCGTTATCAGATGAAATATGCATAGATGATTTTTGTTTCACTCATTTTAACCAATTGCACCCTGTCTATCTACATTTGCAGTTTAAAGAGCCGTTTGTTTTAATCAGATTTCACTAAAAAAAGGCAACTCCGCAGAATCCACTTGTAGGCAGGGCTGACCCACAACATTTTGGCACCTGAGGCAGGGAGCTCAAATGACGCCCCCATACCCCTTCGCTTGGGCCAAAACTTTGAAAGGTCTCAATTCTGCCTTCTTCCTGTTCTACGCCTCTCATGGTACTGCTCTGCTACCTACCCCAATAAAGGAGAACTAACAACTTAAAATGCCTTGTTCAAAAATTTTAAGTAACACTTAACTTTCAAACGCCTGAACAGCAAATGTAACTTTTCTTGTCTGCATAGTAAACACTGGCATTTTTATCTGTTTGAATAATCAAAATGATGCTTTCTGTGTCTTCTTGGTTGCAAAGATTTGAACTGCTTCCTGAAGGTCCACAGCCTGGGCCAGCTCATGCTCTACTGAGATGGTTGGAAGGCCGACCAGCCTCTCCTGTGTCATTGTGGAGCATAGATGTGTTTTTATTAACTTCAGTTTGGAGAAGCTGCGTTCTCCACTGGCAACCTTTACAGGAAGTGGTAGAAGTATGCGCAGAGCAACAAAAGGATTTGGAAAGAGGGTGGTCATCTTATTTGTGCACATATATTCCACAACAGATGATCTGGACAAATTGGAGAAATGGTCTGAGGTAAACCGGATGAAGTTTAATAAAGACAAATGCAAAGTGCTCCACTTAGGAAGGAACAATCAGTTTTACACATACAGAATGGGAAGAGACTGTCTAGGAAGGAGTACGGCAGAAAGGGATCTAGGGGTTATAGTGGACCACAAGCTAAATATGAGTCAACAGTGTGATGCTGTTGCAAAAAAAGCAAACGTGATTCTTGGATGCATTAACAGGTGTGTTGTGAGCAAGACACGAGAAGTCATTCTTCCGCTCTACTCTGCGCTGGTTAGGCCTCAACTGGAGTATTGTGTCCAGTTCTGGGCACCGCATTTCAAGAAAGATGTGGAGAAATTGGAGAGGGTCCAGAGAAGAGCAACAAGAATGACCGAAGGTCTTGAGAACATGACCTACGAAGGAAGGCTGAAAGAATTGGGTTTGTTTAGTTTGGAAAAGAGAAGACTGAGAGGGGACATGATAGCAGTTTTCAGGTATGTAAAAGGGTGTCATCAGGAGGAGGGAGAAAACTTATTCACCTTAGCCTCTAAGAATAGAACAAGAAGCAATGGGCTTAAACTGCAGCAAGGGAGGTTTAGGTTGGACATTAGGAAAAAGTTCCTAACTGTCAGGGTGGTTAAACACTGGAATAAATTGCCTAGGGAGGTTGTGGAATTTCCATCTCTGGAGATATTTAAGAGTAAGTTAGATAAATGTCTATCAGGGATGGTCTAGACAGTATTTGGTCCTGCTATGAGGGCAAGGGACTGGACTCAATGACCTCTTGAGGTCCCTTCCAGTCTTAGAGTCTATGAATCTATGAAAATAAAAAAACAGCCTTTGGAGTTGATCCTACTGAAATGTATCTTGAAAGAGTTTTCAGTTCATCACCTAAATCACTTGCATCAATATTGCACGTCATCATTTGTCAACACTGTCTCTAGTGCCATGCATTGCTGATGTAGGTCTTCTTCAGGTATAGTGAGGAGTTTTGGAATATCTTACAACATCCCAAATATACTATTTGTGTTCCTTGAGCTGTATGAAACGTTCTTCCACTGACTGTATTGCACAATCTAGTACCTGGTTAAAGAATTCAACATTGAATTGTTGTTTGGGGTGTCTTATAGGATTATCCCATGTCTCGTAATCAAAATGTCTTCTTCTTTGGTGACTCTTGTATTCTTGACTGGGTGGGAAAATAGCTTCAGTGTGAAGTTCCTCTGCCAACTTCTGTGCACTCTTCAGAATGTTTTGAAAGACTGTAGGTATGACTTTGCTTTGTCCAGTTCTTCCATTGCTCCAGATATATCAAGGTCAACACCTTGGAGTCTCTTGCTTACATTTATTTCAAATAGTATGTCATGCCACAACACTAAGCCACACAGAAATTTGAAGTTATGTATGTTTCTGGTGATTCCATTTCCCTCTGCCACTGTTCTCCCACAAACAGCTCCTGTCCTAGCATTATCCTCCATAATGGCAACTATGGCATCATCTATCTTCCCAATTTGGTGTTTAATAGGCTTTATCGCCTCCACTCGACTTTCCCATTGTGTGGCACTCAGTGGTTTCAGTGTCAGCGAGGATGTTCCCAGATGTTGCTTCAAAATTTGCCATTGATGAGCTGATGCAGAGAAAAATACATAGATGCTTTCAATTACATTAAAAAATTCAGCAGCCTCTCTAGAAGCAGATGCTGCATCACTGACCACCAAGTTCAATGAATGAGAACTGCATGGGACAAAAAAAGCTTGAGGGTTTAACTCTCGGATCCGTGTCTGCACTCCTCTGTTCTTTCCTCTCATGTTGGCACCATTATCGTAGCCCTGACCTCTCCTGTCAGCTATCGCAATTCCCGTATCTTCCAGCTTTTTAAGAAGCACATTTGTCATACCAGCTCCTGTAGTATCATCAATGTCAATAAATTCTAGAAAATGCTCTCTGACAGTCACCATTGCAGGGACATTTTCACTGGGTTCTGTTGTTGTTACAAAACGCACCATTAAAGTCATTTGTTCCGTATGGCTGATGTCAGGTGTGCAGTCCAGAATAACAGAGTAATATCTTGCTGACTTCCGATCTGCCACAAACTTCTGTTTGACTTTAGTTGCCAGTAACTGTATGATCTCACTTTGAATTGTTTTTCCAAGGTAGTGGTGTGTGTACATTTCTTGGGTGGTGACTCTTCTTAGATGCTCCTGGAGTACAGCACCAAACTCAGCCATCAGCTCCACAATTTTAAGGAAGTTTCCATTGTTTGGCACATACAGCTGATCTGAAGTGCCACGCAGTGCTAGGTTTTGGGTAGCAAGCATTCGCACAATGGCAATAAGCCTTTTCAGAACATTTTGCCAGGAAATAGACTCTGATGCAATCTTCTCTTGATGCTGATCATCTATGGTGGCCTTTAACCTTAGTCTCTTCTCAAGCTCTTTCCACCTATGGAATGCTCTCTGGTGATTTGCTGCCTTCTCATGGCATGCCAGATTTCTAGCAAGATTTTTCCAGTCCTTTGTTCCTGTAGAACCCAATGTGGCTGGAACATTAGACTGGAAGAGTTTGCAACAAAAACAGTATGCAGCATTCTGGGTTTTTGAGTACATAAGCCATGGCCTCTCCACTTTGTCACCATTGGGGATTTCACGCCAATAAAGTGTTGGATGGAAACTTCTATTTTCATTGTCTTTGGGGAACATGAAGTTTTTCAATTGCTGTGGCCTATGCAGTACAAGGAAGTCCCTCAGGCTACTGCTCAAGTTGGTCCACAGTCCTGGATCATCTAGACTTAAGGAACTAACCTCAGCAGCAGCTGTTTCTTGCGCCTCCACCACACTCTTCTCTGATCTACACTTTTCTTCAAGGATGTGCCTGGTTACATCCATTTGAGATGGAGATATGGATGGTGCAGTAGCTGCCAGGTCACCTGCATTCTGATTAACTGGAAGATCAGGCATCTCCTCACCACTCACATCCTCACTGGGGCCGGAAGGCTCACCATGAACATTTATGTCTGTATCTCAGGAGAGCTACTTCCTGCTTAGATAGAAAAGCTTCCTTTGCTTTCTTTCTTTTTCTGAATGCTGCCCCGGGGTGTGTGTGTGTGTGTGTGTGTGTGTGTGTGTGTGTGTGTGTGTGTGTGTGTGTGTGTGTCCTTTCACTCCTGACTGCTGTTCTGTGTCAGCTATAGTGGCTCTCAATACTCAATTGAAGGGGACAAATAAGCAGGCTGGTAGCAGGGCCTGAGTGAGGGAAGATATCAGCGTCTTAAGGGCCTAACTCGCTCCTACTACTTCAGTTGACTGTCTGTTCTCCTCGAGTGGATTCAGGGAAGCAGCAGGAAACAGGAAGTTCCCTGAGAAGCTGGTGTTAATCAGTCCAGGCTCCTGGGGGTGCTAGAGAGGTACATAAGAGGCTCCTCCTCCTCTCTCTCCCTGAAGCTCCTGCTGCTTTCTGTTATTGCCTCTCACCTTTTCTCCTGCCTGCCTGTTATAGTCTCTTGTGCCCTCCTTCCTCCAGCACTGCACTCCACCATCTCTGTGCATCTAGAGCAGAGAGAATACATACGCACCAGCAGCAGACACCATTTTCTACACACTGGGTCCTAGTGGGGCCCCCTACAGTCTGGCACCTGAGGGTGCTGCCTCAATTCGCCTCATGGTAAGGCCAGCCCTGCTTGTAGGTCCCTTTTGGTCACTGGGTAGAATTATCACAGGGACCCCTTGTTGAAATTCACATGCTGTGCAATGGAGTGGAGTAAATGGAGAGGAGAGAAGAGGAACTCCAATATAAAAAGCAAGAGAGACTCCTCCTGAATATGTCTCTAGGTCTCCAGTGTCTCAGGTGCTGGTGGCTTTGGAAGCACTCTGAAGGCAAGAGGTGGAGCTCTCTGCAGCAGAAATGCTGCACCAGCCAACGCGTGTTTCATAATTTGCTTTCTTATGAAATGACATTTCCCTGAGCACATCCAATTTCTTCTCCCTGGCTTGTCTCCTTTTCACTCCTGAAATATGCTGAATAAGATAATTCCTCTCCCCTCTTGTATGGCTGTTTTCCTTCAGACCACCTTCAGGCAACAGCTTCTCTGCATGGTTTTGCACTACCGGTGCTTCACATGGGTTCTGCTTGCAGCTGGGAGAGGCCTTGAGCAGGCTACACAGAACTCTAGAACTGTAAAATGTCTCACCGCCTGCTTGTTAACAATTGCTATCTAAAATAATAGAGTAATGGGAAAATGTTCCTCTCATTCAACTCTGAGGTTTAGTGAGACAACGCCATTGTGCTGTGCTGCTTCTCTTGCATGGCTGGGAGAAGGTCAAGTTTCTGGGTCATAGTTCACCTTAATAGCACTGCAAGGGAGCTCTGGCTGTAGCTCTTCAGCATTGAGCTGTCCATCGCCGCCCACTGGCAAAGCACATGGGACTGTGCCCAGTGCTGAGCTCATGGTTGTGGAGTGCTTATCAGTAGCGCTAACAGAACAGGAAGATGAATGCTGCTGGTATGACTTCTAGGGGGCACTTGCTTCTGGCAGGTCAGCCTTGCAGGAAGCTCTGCTGTCAGGGAGATTAGATAACTGACCAACATTCTACTCCCACAACACACACATGCCCGTCCCTAGGCCGTACAGTGCCATTCAAACTAGATCTAGGCATGGCACCAAAACCTTTGGGGGGGGTTCATTTAGTTTTCAGCGTGTGGTATTGTGTGTAGGATAGCCATGCCTCCTGGAACATGCTCTAGGCCCTGCATCCTTGCCTCCCTTTCAGATGAATATTGGGCCATAAGTCACGATGAAGAAGTCCTCCCTCTGCAGTGTGCCAAGTTGTCATTGTGCTGCGACTCCCTGGCTGTTCGGCTTAGTCTAGCGATGTAACAGTAAAGCTATGTCTGCACTGGAGAGGTGTGGAGTACTAGCCAGGCTCTGGGCCCCTTAGGGTGCTGTAACACACTTAGCATCACACACATGCTCCCAGCAGGGCACAGAGGATCACACTGCTGTTTGGCTAAGACGTGCATTGAGCATGGCTAACCACCATGTGATCCACTCACGTCGGTTTCCACTGGAGCAGTGTGGGTATGGGTGAGAATCAATGGCATAATAGCCCCACTGGTACAGCTACTCCTCCTACTTCTGTCCCACAGTGCATCAGTCACCGCTTTGGTGGTCTGGTCAGGTTTCTGCACTCTGCTGCACAGGGTCGTGTGCTGGAAGCCATTTAACTGTAGAACTGGGGCTGATGTGAGATCAAAGCACATCTAGGGATGGATATTTGTTAAAGTCCCCTGCTTCTGCTCTTGAAGGTGGGGCACCACTTCCCCAATCACTGCACCCAATTCACCTTAGTGTAGACTATGCTCTCCAGAGCATGAAGATGCAGAGCTGCTATTGCACCTGAACTAGGAAAGCTGCACAAATATACAGAGAGAAACTCATCTTGGCTTCTAAACAGCGTGCCTTTTGCCAGCCCCAACTCTGCAGCAAACGTGTGTGAAAATGAATGTTATCCCGTCTTCCTGCAGGCATAACGTGGGGCAAGGTCGTGTCTCTCTATGCTGTGGCCGCTGGGCTGGCTGTGGACTGCGTCAGACAGGCCCAGCCAGCAATGGTGCATGCCATCGTGGACTGCCTGGGAGAGTTTGTCCGCAAGACCTTGGTGACGTGGCTGAAGAGGAGAGGAGGCTGGGTAAGAGGTGTTGAATTTCTCATGCTTGCTTTAAATTGTGAATAATTATGGGGATGTTCCCAGTGTTAGTGAAACCAAGAGTGATCCCTTAAGCTATAGCTAGGTTTTTGCAAGCTTCCCTGCCACTGCTCCGCCAACCTACTTCAGTTCTGACCTCCAGTAGTCCCGTTTACACCATTACTGGCCTCAGCACGGCTTTGTTCCTACATCTCAGTCCTGCCTTGAAACAACTCCGGCTATTCTAATCCTCTACTTCCTGCGCCACTCTGGCAGCCTAACTGCATACTGCCTGCAAGTACCTTTTCTCTTCCAGTCCTGAGCATCTCTAGTGCCAGCTGCTAGTGGTCATGAGAGCATGCAAACTGCAGGAGTCTTGTAACATGAACAACTGCTGCTGGCCCCTTCGTTCAATCTCTAGGAAAATTATTTAATCTGTAACCTGCCTGCGCAGTTCCAAAGGGGAAGGTTTAGCAAGTAAACATAACTTGTTTATGTGGCTATTAAAAACCTCTCACTTCATATCCCGGCCCAGACCCAGCTTTGTGGTGCTACCTGTATAACTAAATGTGTAACTCTCTCTGGTATAGCTGTGGTTGTCGGACCAGTGCTAGCTACCTGCAGTTGATGTGAACAACCCCCTGCCTCTTTTCAATTCCCTGAGCCTAACAGCCCCCGCATGGGGGATCAGAGCCCCAGCAGGTGCAATCAGTGGAGTTCCACTGAATTTGCTGAAGCTAGGCTGATTTATACTAGCTGCTGGTCCCTTATTTTAAAAACTAGGAGCTACAAGTCTGACACATCAAACCAATATATTGTAACTGCTGCCTGCACTCCGACTCGCAGGCTGTCTCTGACATGTGCTTGTCAGCGAGTAGCTGACCCTGGGCTGGAGGAAGGTGACCCTTCCCTTTAGAAGTGCAGACATGATTTCTTCCGAGCAGTGGACTGTTGCCAATCCTCTCTTCCAGGCTGCACTTGTTTCCCTCAGTGTTCTTCAACTGGACCTGGGCATTTTTGTGGGAGACGTCCTAGCCCTGCTCACAAACTGGCCAAAACTAAACGGCCATTCCAGAAGGGCCTTTCGTCTGCTGCCTGCCCTGCCCTGCCCTTCATTTGTCTTGGCACTGAATCCGAGTTTCCCCTGTGCACCCGGCTCCTGTCTCGCATGCACACACCAGGGATGGGGCTGCCAAGAGGGGCCACCATACTCTGTGCTGGTATAGGAAAGCCCGTATGGAGACCTTGGATAGCAGCTGAAAGACTGCAGCAGGCAGCCAGCTCCCATGCTCCCACTTCATGGGGGGAAACAGTAATTAACCCTTTAGGGCATCACCCCACGTGGGAGGAGTTCACAGTCTCAGGAATCACCTCCAGCAGGACTCTCTTTACAAAGAAAATCCCCATGGAATATAACAAATTCCAGTTGCTACAAACTAGTAACAGTAAAGAAGAGCAAGTTACTAAACAATGTTTGCTGAACAGCAGTAAGCCAGCAAAGTGCTGTCACAACGGCTTATCGGAGCCCAGTGCGACTGAAATAATGATTTCATTAATGGGTTTGAAACTCTCATTTCCAATGCTTTATCAGGTAAACGCTGGTTAATTTAACACTTGGCTTAAGTGCAGTTAACCAAATAATGTTTGGAAAAAAGCAGGCACTTTCCAACTTTGAAACATTTGGCTTTCCAATGCTTTGGACTGGGAAAGCAAGTTTTTTCAGGCCAAGCAGGCCTCAGACATGTAGGGGTCCCTGCTGGGAAGAGTTATTAACCAGGGGGTCTGTGAGTGAGGCAATGGTTCCATCCATTGACTGGAGATACAGACCAGAGATGTTTCCACCAATGTGTTGAGTTGTAGAATAGATGGTATTCTCAGTTAGTTGTGCTGATTGGTACCTTACTCCAAGAGTAACCTTGGCAGAAAGAAGGCCATCAGTTAACTTAGAGTATGCAGTGTAGTGTTGGTCCCAAGATGTTAGAGAGACGAGGTGGGTCTGATAAAAGATATTGCCTCACCCACCTTGTCTCTCCAATTCATAGAATCATAGAATATCAGGGTTGGATGGGACCTCAAGAGATCATCTAGTCCAACCCCCTCAAAGCATGACTAATCCCCAACTAAATCATCCCAGCCAGGGCTTCGTCAAGCCTGACCTTAAAAACCTCTAAGGAAAGAGATTCCACCACCTCCCTAGGTAACCCATTCCAGTATGTCACCACCCTCCTAGTGAAAAAGTTTTTCCTAATATCCAACCTAAACCTCCCCCACTGCAACTTGAGATCATTACTCCTTGTTCTGTCATCTGCTAACACTGAGAACAGTCTAGATCTATCCTCTTTGGAACCCCCTTTCAGGTAGTTGAAAGCGCTATCAAGTCCCCCCTCATTCTTCTCTACTGCGGACTAAACAATCCCAATTCCCTCAGCTTCTCCTCATAAATCATGTGCTCTAGCCCCCTAATCATTTTTCAGTGATAGCTGTATCAGAAAAAAAACCCGAGGTGTCCTTGTGGCACCTCAGAGACTAACAAATTTATTTGGGCATAAGCTTTCATGGGCTAGAACCCACTTCATCAGATCAGCTTATGCCCAAATAAATTTGTTAGTCTCTAAGGTGCCACAAGGACTCCTCATTTTTTTTGCTAATCATTTTGTTGCCCTCCACTGGACTCTTTCCAATTTTTCCAAAACTGGACACTGTACTCCAGAGGAGGCCTCACCAATGCCGAATAGAGGGGAATGATCATGTCCCTCGATCTGCTGGCAATGCCCCTACTTATACAACCCAAAATGCCATTAGCCTTCTTGGCAACAAGGGCACACTGTTGATTCATATCCAGCTTCTCATCCACTGTAACCCCTAGGTCCTTTTGTGCAGAACTGCTGCCTAGCCACTCGGTCCCTAGTCTGTAGCAGTGCATGGGATTCTTCCATCCTAAGTGCAGGACTCTGCACTTGTCCTTGTTGAACCTCATCAGATTTCTTTTGGCCCAGTCCTCTAATTTGTTTAGGTCTCTCTGTATCCTATCCCTACCCTCCAGCGTATCTACCACTCCTCCCAGTTTAGTGTCATCTGCAAATTTGCTGAGGGTGCAGTCCACGCCATCCTCCAGATCATTAATGAAGATATTGAACAAAACCGGCCCCAGGACCGACCTTTGGGGCACTCCGCTTGATACCAACTGCCAACTAGACACGGAGCCATTGATCACTACCTGTTGAGCCCGACAATCTAGCCAGCTTTCTATCCACCTTATAGTCCATTCATCCAGCCCATATTTCTTTAACTTGCCGGCAAGAATACTGTGGGAGACCGTATCAAAAGTTTTGCTAAAGTCAAGGAATAACATGTCCACTGCTTTCCCCTCATCCACAGAGCCAGTTACCTCGTCATAGAAGGCAATTAGGTTAGTCAAGCATGACTTGCCCTTGGTGAATCCGTGCTGACTGTTCTTGATCACTTTCCTCTCCTCTAAGTGGTTCAGAATTGATTCCTTGAGGACCTGCTCCATGATTTTTCCAGGGACTGAGGTGAGGCTGACTGGCCTGTAGTTAGGGTGACCAGTTGTCTCGATTTTTATAGGGATGGTCCCGATTTTTGGGTCTTTTTCTTATATAGGCTCCTATTACCCCCTTCTCCCTGTCCCTATTTTTCGCACTTGCTGTCTGGTCACCCTACCTGTAGTTCCCCGGATTCTCCTCCTTCCCTTTTTTAAAGATGGGCACTACATTAGCCTTTTTCCAGTCATCCAGGACCTCTCCCGATCGCCATGAGTTTTCAAAGATAACGGTCAATGGCTCTGCAATCTCATCGGCCAACTCCTTTAGCACCCTCGGATGCAGCACATCTGTCCCCATGGATTTGTGCTTGGCCAGCTTTTCTAAATAGTCCCAAATCACTTCTTTCTCCACAGAGGGCTGGTCACCTCATCCCCATGCTGTGCTGCCCAGTGCAGTAGTCTGGGAGCTCACCTTGTTCCTGAAGACAGAGGCAAAAAAACCATTGAGTACATCACCTTTTTCCACACCCTCTGTCACTAGGTTGCCTCCCTCATTCAGTAAGGGGCCCACACTTTCCTTGACTTTTTTCATGTTGCTAACATACCTGAAGAAGCCCTTCTTGTTACTCGTAACATCTCTTGCTAGCTGCAACTCCAAGTTTGATTTGGCCTTCCTGATTTCACTCTTGCAAGCCTGAGCAACATTTTTATACTCCTCCCTGGTCATTTGTCCAGTCTTCCACTTCTTGTAAGCTTCTTTTTTGTGTTTAAGATCAGCAAGGATTTCACTGTTAAGCCAAGCTGGTCGCCTGCCATATTTACTATTCTTTCTAAACATCGGGATGGTTTGTTCCTGCAACCCCAATAAGGATTCTTTAAAATACAGTCAGCTCTCCTGGACTCCTTTCCCTCTCATGTTATTCTCCCAGGGGATCCTGCCCATCAGTTCCCTGAGGCAGTCAAAGTCTGCTTTTCTGAAGTCCAGGGTCTGTATTTTGCTACTCTCCTTTCTTCCTTGTGTCAGGATCCTGAACTCGACCATCTCATGGTCACTGCCTCCCAGGTTCCCATCCACTTTTGCTTCCCCTACTAATTCTTCCCTGTTTGTGAGCCGCAGGTCAAGAAGAGCTCTGCCCCTGGTTGGTTCCTCCAGCATTTGGACCAGTAAATTGTCCCCTACACGTTACAAAAACTTCCTGGATTGTCTGTGCACCGCTGTATTGCTCTCCCAGCAGATACCAGGGTGATTGAAGTCCCCCATGAGAACCAGGGCCTGTGATCTAGTACAGGGATCGGCAACCTTTGGCACGCAGCTCGTCATGGTACGCACCCTGGCGGGCCAGGCCTGTTTGTTTACCTGCCGCGTCCACAGGTTTGGCTGATCGCGGCTCCCACTGGCCGCGGTTCGCCGTCCCAGGCCAACGGGGGCTGTGGGAAGCAGTGCAGGCCGAGGGACTGTGAACCACGGCCAGTGGGAGCTGCATGCCAAAGGTTGCCGATCCCTGATCTAGTAACTTCTGTTAGTTGCCGGAAGAAAACCTCGTCCACCTCATCCCCCTGGTCTTGTGGTCTATAGCAGACTCCCACCATGACATCACTCTTGTTGCTCACACTTCTAAATTTAATCCAGAGACTCTCAGGTTTTTCTGCAGTTTCATACTGGAGCTCTGAGCAGTCATATTGCTCTTACATACAATGCAACTCCTCCACCTTTTCTGCCCTGCCTGTCCTTCCTGAACAGTTTATATCCATCCATGACAGTACTCCAGTCATCTGATTTATCCCACCAGGTCTCTGTTATTCCAGTCACATCATAATTAATTGACTGTGCCAGGACTTCCAGTTCTCCCTGCTTGTTTCCCAGGTTTCTTGCATTTGTGTACAGGCACTTAAGATAACTCACTGATCGTCCTGCTTTCTTAGTATGAGGCAGGAATCCTCCCTTCTTGCGCTTTCCTGCTCGTGCTTCTTCCTGGCATCCCACTTCCCCACTTACCTCAGGGCTTTAGTCTCCTTCCCCCGGTGAGCCTAGTTTACCACTAGTGAACCACTCTAACTGCCTTAGAGTGGCAGATTCAGGCCCTTAGTAATCTAAATTATTCAGATTAATTGCAACAACCTTTCTGCTCCTGACTGATGTTTAAACGTCACCTTGTTGAAGAGTCGTAGATACACACAGGTAGCATTGCTGCATTCAGCATGATTATATAACGAGGGCAGGGGGGCACACACTTACTTGCTCATTGCACACACCAAGGACACCTTCCTTCTCTCCCAGTCCCCATAACAGGGGCTCTGTGTGTCCCCCCCTGCTTTCCCCCTGTGCCAGGGGTTCTGTATGCCCCGCCTACCCTCCTATTCCCTCCTTCCTCTCATTCCAAGGCCTCTTGGTGTTCCTCACCCCCGCCCCATTTTTATTTATTTTCTTTCTGTCAGAGAGAAGTCATTCAGGATGTCCCCATTTTAAATTCAATTGGTGGGATAGACAGAGCTGAGATGGGGATAGGTATTGCTATACTGGAAGGTGTTAATGGCTCCCATCAACTGGTTCTTAGATCTCTAAGCAATTACAGAAGTGGCTGAAATTGTGCTCTGCTAATCAGATGTCAGGAGGGCCAAGCATCCCCCATTTCCCCTTTCTGGTTCTTCAATTTCACCAAAATCAATAGACTTCTGCCCATTGATGCCAAGACCATTCCATGTAGTTTTGAAGTTGATGAGATGGAGCATTCAAAAACTCTCTAATTTACATCCAGACAAACAAAGAAATGCCATCATCTTGAGTGTAAGACCTCACTTTGCATGGACTATAAGACCATCTTGGAATGTAGATTTCTCACAATGCTGCACTAAGGTTGCTGTTGGCACACTAGCTCTGATTTTCCTAACTCTTATGACATTAGGCACAGATGGCATTAATGTAGGGTTTTGCATATACCTTTACATTGTTTGGGATAGTTCATATCACAATTCCCCATGAAGGGCCCAACTCTGCTCTCATTGATGTCAGTGCCTCAACAAGCAGTGCCTTCATTAGGTGCAAACCTTACCTCAACCCCTGCTCACCAGAGCTCCCTGTTAGAGTGTTGGGATACTTTAGGAATGGATGGATGGGTGTATGAAAAACGGAGGTAATCCTAAACCTGGGAGGCCAGGCTACTGGGAAAGGCAAGGATGTGGTTATAACATAATACTTTATTTTTCTACACTGCCTTCCATCTAAGAGGCTCAGACAGCTCTTCAAACACTACTGAATTAACCCTCATAATACTTCCATGAGCTCTGTCAGCATTAGCCTAATTTTACAGATGGGGAACTTGAGGCACAGAATAAGGCCCAAACTTCCCACTAGCTTTAGATGACCAAGTTGAGATGTACATGGGGGCTCATTTTCAAATGTGCTGAGAGTCTGAAGCCCCCAAAGACTAAGACTGTAGCATTGTGAGAAAATACTGGGCTTGTGTCATAAATTGGGCATCCCAAAATCTGTGGCCACTTCTGCAACCACTTGGGACATGTTAATTTGCTGAAGGTCACCAGGAAATCTATGGCAGAAGCAGAAAGAGAATCCAGATCGCCTGACTCAGTTCACAAAGCCATCTATTTTGCATTGCTGGGACGATCTACATTTGAGTTTTTCTCCAAAAATAAAGTTTTCTGTGTAACTCAGTCCTGTTCCAGCCCTCTAAAGGTTTTCCACCCTCACCTTTTCAGTGCCGGAAGATATCCCTTCTAACATGAATTTGCTGTTAGACTCTCCCCAGGTCAGCTACTTAAGGATCACTCTGGGCAGCTGGTTTTGAGGTTAGTCCACATGTCTAGGAGGCATCCGTGCCAATGCACACATGTCAACAGACAAAGCTTAAGACAGGGGGGTTGATTTGGCCAACTGAGATCCAAATAAAACATTAAGGCAAGAGAAAAAGTAAAAGCAACCTGAGTTGAAATTAAACAGCCCAATCTTTGGACAGAATCTGGTTGTTACTAAGGTGGCAGGAATGTGGGTGAAGAGGGTATTATTGAGGATGTCCTTTTTGAACGGGGAGAGAGTTTATTTTGCTGTCACATGTTCAGCAACCCAGTTGGAAGACAGTGTGAATGAAGATGGTGCAGAATGAGATGAATAAATCTTTCAGAGCTCATAGTGCCTTTAGGCATCATTTAACAGCTTTCAGGAGGTGGCAATGCCAGAGATGGTACTCATAGCACTCAAGTTGCTGCAAGGAGGCACCACAGGGGAAATGGTGGTGTATTGCTGGCTGGGGGCAGTGGTGAGCCAGTCCCAGCTTCACCCAGCAGGAGGCATGGTGTGAGACAGTCTCTGAGGCCAGGATGTGCTATTGAAGGTGGTAGGGGAGAGTGTGTTTCTGTGTATTCGGATGATCTCTGTTTCCTTCTCCTTAGGCAGACATCACAAAATGTGTGGTGAATACTGATCCCAGCCTTCGCTCCCATTGGCTCGTGGCTGCCATTTGTAGCTTTGGTCACTTCCTGAAGGCCATCTTCTTTGTGCTGTTACCAGAGAGATGATTCCAGTCACCAAATGCGGCCCCAAGCCCCAGATCCTCTCCCACCCAGAAGCAACAGTAACCATAGACCTGTTTGATGCTGAAGAGGAGGAAGAGAAGAGAGGCTGGGACCAACAGAAACATTTCTCTCCTCTCCCTTCAGCAGGGAGCAGCTACCCAACTGTAAACTTCCTTTCCTCTGTGACAGGAGGCTTCTCTCACACTCAGAGTGAACCTTTGCAGCCCTTGTTCTCCTTGGTGACGTCTACATGGCCAGGTCAAAGCCCATCCCAGGGCAGACTGATGGGCTAATCTCTTATTTGTGTGTGGTGTGGATATTCATACGTGTATTTATTTTCTGGTCATGTCACACACTTGTACTTCTGTATCAGGGAAACTGGGGGGACATGGAGATTGTATCAGAGGAAAAAAAATGTGTCCCTCACTTGAAAGATGGATTGTCCCTTTAATTCCCATAGTCCTCTTTGTTAGGCTCTTCTCAGTATATCAGTGGCTAACGCAGTCTTCACCTCTGTACCAAGCCTGATCATTGTGCCCTTGTGCATGGTACATTGTGGTTGTGGGGATACCTTTGTAGGCTGTGAAGTGGTGGATTATTGACTGAGCTGCCCTCTTCAGCTGATGCCCCTGCTAAAGTAATTTACAAACAGTTGTGACTTTGGGAGTGTAAGGGCTACCAGAACAACTCAATCTGGGGGATACGGCATGCTTTAACTGACCAACTTGCTGTATTGTAACAAAGAATTGCAAAGGGGACAGCAGGGGCAGAGACTGTTTAGAAATCAGTCAGTGTGATTTACACAGCTGAACAAAATGATGGGAGCAAAGCATCACTTCTCACATGACAGCTTTGTTTGAGCATTATAATGAGGATGATTTTTTTCTCTAGAAGGAGATTCAGATGGAGCCAAAGAACAAGAGCATATAAGTACAATGTGGGGTGGGGGGAATGTGGAGAAAAGTCATTTGAGCAGCATGTTGTGAATGGGAAAAACTGTATCAAGAGTGACAAATGTTTCTCCTTTAGCAAATTATAAAGTCTGACTTGCAATTTTATCTTGTGATAGACAATAAAAATAGATGGAGTTTGGCTTCTGTGAACTAATGTGGTGTTTTTTAAACAAATACAAGAACAGTCTAAAGTGGTGCAGAGAGAGACATACATTCAGGCCAGCTCACTGCTGGTGAAAAAGGGTATTTAACATGTTAAAACAACAATTTGCCTTGTCTGCACTGGGATTTTATACATTAGCTGGGTGAAGTAAATGCAGAGCTCCCTTTTGTGCTTTACCACAGCCAGCTAACCTGTTAAAACTACAGTGTGCCTGGTTCAATTCACATTAGTTAACACATCTTAAAAAATATCTTTGTCTCCAAAGGCGTAATGGCTGAGTAGCCTCAGCTGAACTGCACTGCCAACAGATTAGTCGTGGGTCAAGATCCTGCCAGCTGCCTTGCTCCTAAGGCTAGAACTACTCAGAAAACGAGTTTCTCTGGAGTAGGAACATGCATGAATATTGGGGAGGTGGATGTCTTTATCCTATATTTATATGGGCAAAATGGCATTTTCCCTTCTGAAGGTGTGAAAACTCATGGAGCTCTGGGCTTGAAGAAAGCAAACAGCATTCTTCTGGCTGCCTCCACATAATAAAAGGAGTAACTCACATCACACTCCTTCTACAGAATCTGCATGCAGCCGTATGCCTTGTTTACACTGGAAAGGGTTTGCAGGTAGAGCTATACCAGAACCCCTCCCAGTGTAGACATCACACTCCAGCAAGAGTTCTTTTGCAACTACTCATTATACTAATTCCCCCCAACAAGACATGGACAAAAGGACTTTTTTTTTGCTGAAATCACGGCACCTACACTAGGGTTATTGCTAGCACAACTGTCAGTTAGGGATGTGATTATTTTTTCACATTCCTAACAGACAGCTATGCCAGCAAAAATTTTAAATGTAGACCTGGCCTAGGATTGTCATAGATTGAGCTAGCTAACATTTAAAGGCTGGTCTAAATGTTGTTTTTGTATTGCTAGAACTGTCTGTTCAGAAGTAGATCTAGTAAAGGCAGTACAATCTCTTAGTGGGAAGACAGTTCTACTGGTATAAAGTGCTTATCAGTACAGTTTATTCCCTTAAATGTACAGTAAACTTTGGTTTCTAAACCAAGAATTAGAATGGTACAAAATCTGTAGACCAGCTCCACATCACTAGTAATATCTAGGCTACCCACCAGGTTTTAACTCAACTAATTTAGCATGTCATAAAATACAACCTGCCTTTTTTTGTCTTGACTAGCATTTTAACCCAATCCAGCACTGCACCATTAAATCTTTGTCTAGATTAGGATTTAGAGGCTGCTTTGAATTACAATGCTGCAGGCTACAGATGTGTTGTAAATAAAGCACTAGCACAAAGGAAAAATGCACTAAATTAAGGCACTTGATGAGTTAAATGCACCAATTAAGGCAGTATAACAAAAAGATAAGAATAATCAAACAAACTAGCATTGCTCAAGAGGAATGTGTGTGGGTGGGAGGGGGAGGTTATATATACAGGCAGCCAGTGATTAAAACAGGAAACACTGCTGATAGTGACGTGATACAGAGGGGCATTCTACCAATCTTGTTTTGAGAAGAGCTCCAGAAAGGATTTTTTTTTAACTCACCTGTATCTAAAATCTGCCTTGGTGCGTACAATACATCTTCTATTAAAGTCCATGGACTCCCCCCCCCCCCACCATGGGACTACAGGCAGCACTTGCCCCTGCAAGGGGAGTTTTTGACAGGGGCAGACATAGGAGCAGCATCCTCACTGAAAAAGCTGTGAAAATTCATTCTGGGGCGGAAAATCTGGCTTTGCAGTTAACAGGGAATTTGTAAAGGTGTTTTCCCTGAATTCTAATCCTTGAAATAGTGGACTGTGACTTTACGATCACACTCTTCTCACATTCCATGGTCCCTGAACCAAGTGCAATGGACCCTCCTGAAAGTGCCACTGTTCATCTTTCACCTAACATTTTAAGCTAGCATCATATTACTTCCAGTCTACTTTGTGCAGCTGCTGCTAAGTTGGGAAAAACTATGCACAATAGGACTCGGTAGAGTTATTTTAACCAACAGCTCTCAGGGAATGGCAGAACATGTTCCACAGCAGACTCTCTTCTCTCTTCCTTCTCTGGGACTGGAGGTTTTGGAGCAGTAATAATGCTTATGCAGCTGCTCCTGAGGCCAATACTGTGCAGCACTTCATACCCCATGCAGTAATGTATGGACAATAATACTTGTTAGTGAAACAGATGTTATGCATGATATGACAGTTATATTGCAATACCCTGATACAGTAAGATGCTTAAATCCTACACTGTTCAAAGAATAATATTTAGGTACAGTGGGGTATTCTTCATTATTTGGGGTGAGAAGAAGGTTACTCCTGGTTTCTTGGTTTAAAATTTGTGGGTGTGTTTTTAAGTGTACCTAGAGTGTTGGGGAATTTCTCTAATTTATTTAGCTTAATAAAAAAAAGGAGTAAGTTGTATGTATTATTAGTATTAATAATTTGTTTTCCATTGAAAACCTGATACTGATGAGTCATCATCCAACTTATTTGTAAATAATAATTTAAAAATTCCACCGTACATTTCTTATCTGTGGTTCTTAGCCAGAAGAGCTTTCTGTGATTCATGAGCCGGTTGGGAAATGCTTATTCTTCCCCATCCCACATGAAAAACTGACAAAAAGTAAAGTTTAGTTTTGTCAATTTTCTTGATGAAAATCCAAACGCCAGTAATTTTCATTTCTGAAGTCTCTCGATGAAACTCTCAATATTTGGCCAATGGAAATTGTTTTGTAAAAGTTGAAGAGCCATTTTCAGTCCAGCATCTTTCAACAGCAATATTTTGACCAGCTCTCATCTTGAGGTGGATCAAACACCTCAGTGGCTGCACAGCACCCCCTAACTAGTACTGGTTGTAGACTCTCTACTCCAAGCTCCATCAAAGCAGCTACGAGAGCTGTCCTTATCTTTTCTACACAGGAGAGAGTTGAGATTTGCATTATTTTCCCTATTGTTAATAATTCAGAAAAACTGGGAAGGAATACAGTTATCAGACCTGCAATTTCATTATCTGGATGGAGCATAGCACAATGGGACAAGGGAGAAAGAGTTCAGAGCTCATGTAAAATCTTAACTCCAAACTTCCTCACTTTCCATTTTCTTTCCTTCTCTCTTTCTTTTTAAAGAAACACTGAAAATCTAAACCTAAGTCTACTTTTAAAAATATCATGAGAATGTACAAAGCCAGTAAGGCCAATTAAAATGAATAAAAAATTGTGTCCAAATCCCGCCTAGATGACTTTGAGAATCTCAGTCTAACAGCACGTTTACTAACCTATCCCAGAGTCCTCTTGATTTATAATTTCTTTAAGTTTTTGTTTTTAAACTAAGTATTTATGATCATTGGTATGTAAAAATTTGCGGTAGATGGGTTAGTTTCTTAGAGATGTGCTATGAAGACTATACATGCTATTCAATTAAACACAGTGAAATGTAGTATTCAAATCTAATATGCTTCTGGCAGCATCTGTAACCATCTTGAACCCAAGTGGTTTGGCAGACAGAGCTTAAAACCTCCCAAAAGAGTATAACCTCTTTGAATCCAAACATTGTGCCCCCTCCCCCCCCCCATCCAGGATTTAAAAATGGCTGGCACAACTGTACACAAGTCTTTGGTGAATTTTATACAATCCTCCATAACCTGACAGTGTGGTAAATGTTCAAATAAAATCTGTAGGGAATAAATACCTACTACAACAAACAGCCAGACTTACCAAAATTAGGCCCATGCCATATAGCTCATCAAGAAATCTTGAATAAAATTCATTTGAAATGTTTAGGCAAAGTTATAGCTTCCCCTCTCATATAAAGTGAGTTACAATTTTTTTAGTCCCATGTCTCAGAAAACTTTGTCTGATTCCTCTTCCCCACACTAAAAACTGCCTCGTGTATTAAGGCTTTAATTTTAGATCCAAATTTATTTCCATTGCACAAAGACCTGTTGATATTTCTAATATTATATATCAGCTAAATCAAAGGCTGAACCATGACACCAAGGTCACTGAAAATGCTGCAGAAATTAGTCTCTCATTATTTAAAGGTTCTGGTGCTTTTCTTTATCATGTGCTTGTCAATGTGAGTTTTATTGTGTTCCGCATTTAAGCTAGAGAAGCTGTGGCTCATATCTCCAGAGCTCCCACCATCCTGTTCTGGGAGGGGACTTTTTCTGGGACTGATCAAAACCCACTGAGGGCAATGGAATGACTCCTAGTGATTCAGATCAGATACTCTATGGGCTTCATCCTGCTAGCTACTCAGCCCCCTCCAGTCCGACTGAAGTAAAGAGGGTGAGGGTATTTGCCACCTTTGGGTGGTTGCTGAGCACCTTGCAGGTTTGGGCCCCAGGGCAGTTCTCTCTGTCCCACAGTAGGAGGTGTTCTACTTTAGCCTGTATTGCGTTATATGGAATGGAGAGTTCTGTCTATCACACCCTGTATTGCTGCTGCTGCTTTTATCTTCCTGTTTGTTTTTGTGGCGATGCGTTTAGATCATATGAAAGATTAGAAGGCTGAATCTGCCAGCCCTCCTAACTCTCTAGGGAACAGGCCTGAGAAACCCCTTGTTTAATCACTGCCAGAGCAGAGGAATTTACGGCCCGCACAGCAATAAGGTCCAAAGCCACAGCCATAAAAATAAAGGCTTTTTATTTGTTTTTTATATATACCGTTACAGAAACATCTGCATAACATTCCCAACAGCATGTGTAGCTCACCTGCCTCCCCCTCCTGTAATCAGGTGTGAATGTGGGTCACCAAGATAGGCTTCTGTCCTTAGGCTCCAGGCTCCGCCTTTTCTGCCGGGAAACCCTACTCTTCTATTTTTAAGGTGTCACCTTTTTGTAGGTAATGTGAAGGTGCTGAGTCATTGGCTGCGCAGTGGTTGCCATGGAGACGGTCTGTTCTAGTTTCCCATCGGAATTGAGCCTAAATTTTCTGGTAATCTGAGAGGGAAATAAACACACACAGCCCTTTATTTTGTTCTGGTTAGCATTTTTTTTTAAAATGAAGTAAACCAACATCTGGGGCTAGAATAAGCTTGGTTCTTATTTCCTTAGTTGAAAGTTACTGGCCCAGCCCTTCTCATGTCTGACAGACTTCCACAGGCAAAATCTTAAGGACTGCTGCAATACTCCCTTCCCTATGCCCCCAAATAGGTTGGTTTGTTACAAGAGCACCTGGCGAAACTGGGAATAATCACACTGTACCCTCCAATAAAGCAGAGAGCAACTTTCTAAGAGAAAGCACCTCTGTCAGAATGATGGCTGCTACTGTACTGCACAGCTGAGTCCTACACTGAGAACAATGTACACTGAGAGGGATGGACTGAAGTACAGCTGACAAAATGTATTAATGCAGATGGAAAATAAGAAAATATGCCAGTCATCAAACGGAAACACACACACTAATAAATAGGCTGTGTGTCAGAGGTTACACACTCTTTAAAAGCATCTCCTGCTGCACAATAGCAGCAGCCATTAGGGCTTTGGCCATTCTTACCTCATTTCCAGTTTGCTGAATTTCAAATACAAATCACTGCCTCTGACAGAAAATGAATGCTCACATAAAGCAAAGCCAAATTCCATCTCTGATGATTATTAGCAGCAAACCTCAACGTACTCTGTAACAAGCTGGACCTAAATTCTGTAGCAGCCAGCTGGGGCAGACTGGAAATTATGAAGTAGCTTCATTTAAATGAAAACATTAGGCCTGTAATTAAGACAATTAATAATACTCAGTACAGCAGCTCCCTAGGTTAGTTATTTTGACATCACATTCACACACTGGCAGCTTTCAGTACATCCAAAAGTTTTGTGTTGACCATGATTAATTGCACTGAAGAAATCATCAGGGGGAAGCTGGACGGCAGCTGAGGGGGGAGCAGTCTGGCCCAACTTCTGAAAGGTATTTAGAATTTAAATTAGAAACCTAAATCCCTTTGAGGAGCTGGGCCTTTGGAATTAAACACATTATCTTCCGCTAAAATGATCAGCAGTGAAATAGTTAATATTGACCCTTCATTCATCTCATTTGTAGTAGTGTCGCTGGTGTAATATGGGGTAAGCCACATCAGTGCAGAGCATATACATGGGGACCTGGCACTGCTGTAGCTACACTGCCACAAGTATCCCTAGTATACACAGGCTTAGATCAGAGATTTAACCCATCGAGTTGAACAGGGCAGTTTACATTTCTCAGAGCTATTGTTTCAGACTGTAAGCAGACTCAGGAAGATGCACTGTATTGGTTTACATCTTCAAGGTACCATAAAGGCTTCCTTCAAGTCAGTGAGCTACACTAGCATAAAACTGGTGCAAGAGAGTGGAGAATCAGGCCCATGATTTTGAAAGCTTTGATCCTGGAGAACAATTCTGCAGCAAGAGGTGGAATATATGGAGCTGCAGCTGTGGATTCTATGGAGCCTTGCACAGAAGCGATCATATGACCACACATATAAATGCACAGGATTACCCTGAGTGATCAGCGGTGCCTGAAAGTATCTTGGCATAGACTCCACACGCTCAGCAGTTTGGCCCTTTGACTTATTTCAGTGCAGATTTTCTGCACGTCATCCACAAGATTTGTTTATGTTGCTTGGCCCCCTTTGCTCCTTCTCATGGCGAACACAGTCCCAGGGATTAGCGGAAATGAAGTCTCAGGGACTGAGGGAGCTCAGTCTGATAGCTCTGCCAAGTGGTTACATTTAATGGGATCAACTAGTCAAATTTAAAAATTCATTATATGTGGTGCATTCAACTGAAAGGAAGAACTGAAAATGCAAAGGACAGTGTTACAGTCAAAAAGTTTCCCAAGGGAGCCACAATTTTGGATCATACTGTACAAAATACCTTCCAAATGATATGTCTCTTAATGAGATGCTGTTGTCAGCTGTATATATTTATATCTACAGACTCCAAGATTTAGATCAAACTCTGTCTTGCTTTTAAAAACAAACAGCTGAAAAAACGTTTGTCCTTATCCTAATGGCTTTATTTACATTATCATCTCAGAGTGCTTCAGCATCGGAGACACCAAACAGAACAGGAACATTTGTTATGAGGGAGGCGTTGGTTGTGACTCAAGAGTTAGGACTGTTTGAGATCTGTAGTTAAAGCAGGATTTAATCCTGCTATTTCTCTCCTTAAGGATTTAACAATGGGTCCCAATTTAATACAATCACTCTACTGAGGACAGTGGAATTTTCCATAATTTTTAGAGTTAAATATTCAAGCTCTTTTGCAGAGGAAAGGTTTTTTAAATGATGCCTTTTGTAAACTTGACATTTGGCTCTGCCAGTCTCACCATTTTTTATCTCTGTCTAGCTAAAGAAGCACAGTCCCCTGAAGCTCCAAACTCCACCCATATGCACACTTTCAAAATACCTTGGGCATATGACACTTTTCAAAAGCGACTCTTTAACACAAACAGTTATTGCCCTAATTTAACAAAACCTTACTTATCTCTACCAAGAAAAGTTCAGACCCATCAGAGAATGCAAGTAGCCAATACTAGAGGGGGCAGCTGCCTCCGCAGCAGAGCTGGATGTTCCATGTTTCTGACAATGTGGGCTATAATTCCCTCCTGTCCTGTCCTACTCCCTAGGATTAACGGGGCCATAGAGGAGGTGGATTTGGAGGGAGGCTGTCAGGGTTCCCTCCCCACTCTGAACTCTGGGGTACAGATGTGGGGACCCACATGAAAGACCGCCTAAACTTATTTCTGCCAGCTTAGGTTAAAACTTCCCCAAGGCACAAATCCTTTCCTTGTCCTTGGACGGTATTGCTGCCACCACCAAGTGATTTAGACAAAAATCCAGGAAAAAGGACCACTTAGAGTCCCTGTTTCCTCAAAGTATCCCCCCAAGCCACTTCACCCCCTTTCCTGGGGAGGCTTGAGAATAAGAATAAGGAAGAATGAGGCTTTCACAAAAACACTGTCATACTGTTAAGACTGCTCAAATGCATTTCCCATCAACACTATCGGTAAAAAACAAGACATTCACACAACTTGCATCCCTTAGCACACACTCACCTATGCACATACGCACACACACACACACAAAGTAACATACCAACACAGTGCAGCAACACAACAAACCCACTTTCAATTCCAACAGAGAACCAATCACAATGCACACCTCCAGTTCCTGACAAATCACTCACAAGCTGAACTCCAACCTCCGCCCTTTTCCTCTACAGCTAATACACTAGACTTTTCACCAGTACATGTATGTCTATAGGCAATTTATTGTAATCTGTCTGAGGCTGGGGTTTAGCTTGTGCATTTCAGTGTGATTGTGACGAAGTGGTTCTATATTAGACTGAAAATGTATCTGTTATGGGGCTGTTTGGGCATTTTGGTATCTGGGTGGGATGGCATACAGATTGAGGCTGGATGTGAATTCTGGTTTAAGTGGTGATTTCCTTTATTTTTATTGCCTGAGCAACCTTATCAACACAACTGCATTTCCTAAATGTAAACTAATGACAATTTGGTGGGGGAGATGATATAACACAAGTTGTACAGACTGGGCTCCACACTACTTTATTATTCATAATGACCTGTACTTTTCATTGAAAAACCTCAATGCACTTTAATAAGGGCAGGAATTGTTATCTCCAATTTATGGAAGCTGAAGTACACAAAGGTTTTATGACTTGCCAAGTTCATAAATCAGATCAGTGGCGCAGCGAGGACTAGACCACCCCTTTTAGATACTGCTGGAATACAGATGTGTCCTGAGATGACTCCATTATGGGAAACATGAAGCTGCAACTGAAAATTCCTATTCTGTTCTAATCTTAAAACTAACTCAATCTGGACCGGTTAGATCAGGGATGGGCAAACTATGGCCCGCGGGCCGGATCCGGCCCTTCAGGGCTTTGGATCCGGCCCGCAGGATTACCCCTGGTGGTGCTGCGGGCCTGGTGCTGCTCTCAGAAGCAGCCCCCGGGCCGGGAGACAAAGGGCTCCATGTGCGCACGCAGAGCCCTCTGCCCCCCCCCCCAGGGGCCGCAGCACTTCCTGGAGTGGCGTGGGGACAGGGCAGGCATGCAGGGAGCCTGCCCTGGCCCTGGTGTGCGGCACTGCCACCCCGGAGCCACTTTAGGTAAGCAGCACCGGGCTGGAGCTCAAACCCCTCCTGCCCCCCGCCCCCAACTTCCTGCCCTAAGCCCTCTGCCTGTACCTCGCACCCCTCCTGCACCCAACTCCCTGCCCTGAGCCCCTTTCTGCACTCCTGTGCATTCCAACCACCTGCCCTGAGCTCCCTGCTGCACCCTGCACCCCGTGCACCCCAACTCCCTGCCCTGAGCCCCATCCTGCACTCCGTACCCCTCCTGTACCCCAACCCCCTTCCCTGAGCCCCCTCTTACACTCTGCACCCCTTCTCTGCCCCAATCCCTTGTCCTGAGCCCCTTCCTCCACATCCCGCACTCCACCCGCCCTGCATACAATTTCCTCACCCAGATGTGGCCCTCGCCCCAAAAAGTTTGCCCACCCCTGGGTTAGACCATGTGCAATGTGCTTCTCTGTGATAGAAATGGCTGATCTTAATGAGTAGTTGGAAGTCTAGAAAAAGGAAAGTGATTTATCTCAGTAAATACAAATGAACTGCACTACTTCCTGATAGCCTTACAAGGGCTTATGCTACATTTTGTCTTTCTACATACACTGTATATTGTGTAATTGCACAATGAAAGATTGCAATGTAAGCAACAAAATAAGGTGCGAGAACCTTACTTTAAAATTTCCTGACTTTGGTGTTTAAGCTCTTAAACTTCCTTTTACATTAACAATATTTTGAAGGGGGTTATTTTGTTTCAGTGTTTATGTCAAGCAATCACCTCTATATTATGCATAAGAACATAAGAACAACCATACTGGGTTAGACCAAATGTCCATCTAGCCCAGTATCCTGTCTTCTGACAGTGGCCAATGCCAGGTGCTTCAGAGGGAATGCAAAATTGCTAATTCTCATGCATGTATTGCAGGTCTTGTGATATTTCTTTTTTTTTAAACCTCCAACTGTTGGAATAATTTTATTACCCAAGAATCTCAGCTTTTTCTTATTTTTAGTAAGTTTCTAGTGCTCAGATTGTAGCAAAAAGCTTGAAAATGTGAACCCTAAACACTTCAGCATTAAAAGACATATAAAAAGAATACAAACCGTACGATTTTTAAATCTCATGATCTCTAAGACAATCTCATGATTGCAGACCCTGAGTCATGATTTTTGAATGCTTGGAGTTGGCAACATTCAACAATTCTGATCCCATTATCCAAATCCTAACATATAAGAAGGAATCTTCTACAAACAGGGGAATGAACTGAATGACCTACTCCTTTAGGTCTTTTCCAGCTCTGATTTCTATGGTTCCACAACTGGACATTTCAAACAAGGCAGAGTAGTGAGTCTCTGCATTTGCAGGATGTGTTATTTCCCGGTATTAGTGCTTTGCGTGCTAAGAAGCTTTTCCCAGAGAGCTGAGTGCTCAGTTATGCCTTTAAGGTGCTGGCCTGTGGTAAGCCACACAGCCCACAAGGAATTCCCAGAGGCATTGCCCCTCATGGTGCACTAGTCTCCGGGAGTTCTCAGGAGTGCAGCCATTGCTGCGTACACTCTCCTTAGCCATGGTCCTTTATGTGTGGCTAGCAAGAGTAAGCTACTGCAGCTGGGGCTGGCTCCTGCATGAGAGGCACATGAAGGGATGCTCTCTGTGCCCTCCTTCCTTGAGTGCAGGGGCCAGCCGCAATCTGGCTCCAAGGCATTATGTGGCAGGAAAGGCTAATTTCAGGAGAGTTAAGATTAGTTTAAAAAGCTTATGGGAGATGTAGAATCTTGTGTGCATTGAGGAATGGAATTCCAAACTTCACACTGCAGGGGTCTGTCTGGCTTTGTTCTCCCTCAGGTGACCAATGGCCTGAGATCAAAGAATAAACTATGCACAAAGGGAGTAAAGCTGGTCAAAGCAAAATGAAAAGTTACTGCCAATCTTGTACTGCTCTGAGAGAAAATTAAAGGGCAGTATGATTTTCATATAAATAAATGTTCCAGTGAATTTCACAGCAACCAGAGGGAGAATAATTCCAGTAGAACCTGATGGGTTCCTAGAGTTTTCCGGTTGCAGGTGGGTTTGTACTCAATGTGGGTCAGCTGGGCCTCTGCTGCCGCTACCAGTGCTACTGCGGCTACACTGCTATTTATACTTGCGCTAACACTTATGTGTATATGAGCAAGAGTCACACCCCTACTTCGAAGTGTAGAGACAGCCTTAGTTAGCTGTTCTCTGAGCTACACAGTCTGAGGTACCCATTGTTACCGTCATCAACACATCAGTTATTTCCCCTCCTTTGAATGTACTATTCAGGCTCCCTCTGTGCAGCTTTCATCACTTGTCAACCATGTTACCCTGTTTCAAAAGGGAGGTAGCTAGCAAAATGCAAATCTTTTCCTTCTAGGCAGTGTGTGTGTCTATGTTACATATATATGTGGAGGGAAGTTGCTTATATATCTGAGGATCTCCTAATCCCCCAAGTTTAAGATCTCCCACCTTTAAAGCCCCACAACACAACTATACTCATTGTAGCTAATGAGGACTGGACAGGACTATTATGATAGCCAGTCAATGGTACCCTGAAAACGAGAGGGAGATGTCACTGTTCAGCAATACAAAGCACTGACTCCTTAAAAATCAGAGTATTGCCTCAAAGCAGTCCCAGTCATTGCTGACCCAGGCAACAAAAACTAGGAGCAACCACAAATGGACCCAGAATCAGTCCTACCTACATATGTTTTTCATCCTTCCACACAGTAGTTCTATAGATTCCCATTTCCCCATCTCTCTCCAGTGCTTACCCTATATAGGAAATTGTCTTTTCTGCACAGCTGCTCTGGGGTGGTTGCTTCTTCCCTCTTCCATCAAATATTTTCAGGCAGAAATGGCACAGATCCCGCAAGAACATAGGACATATTGCAAGGACACAGCTCCTTTAAATCTTTAAGAAGCTGCTTTTCCTCTCTGTGGTTACAATGAAAAATGCTAGATCTTTTGCCTTTCTTGTTACCAATGTAATGTGTTTGCTCTGCTGAGTTCCTCTAACTCCAAAGAGAACAAAGGATTCTCTGATGGAGGAACAATTACTTTGAATGTTGTCAACTCTGCCACTGCCCCAACCTAAGTTAAAAGGAATCCTGGGTCTCAGCCATATTTTGCTGTGTAACTGACCTGCTGAAGGGACCCTTGAAGGATGGACTCAGCTGAGAGGGGAAGCAAGTTCAGAGGAAAGGGCTACTCAAAAATGAGAACATTTCTCCTAGTTTTTCTCAGACACATGGTAACTCCAGAGAGCGAAAGACTCTGAAATCTAGTGTGTAAGAAAGGTTTTATAGAATAATGTTGGTTAGAAAGGACTGTATTGAGACAAGAAGGGTTCTTTCTCCTTCATGATCACAACGGAACAGGTTGGCCACCTGGCTGGTTTTGTGACTGAATCAGTCTTTCTTTAGTTTGACATTAAAGTCAGTTAAAGCAAAGCCAAAGTCATCCTTTTAAAAACATCATTAATACATATGCAAATAAAAATGAAAGGTTCTCTATAGCTGTGTTTAATGCTTGTGGAAAGAGCCAGAGCTGAGAAATATACCCACAATTTCCAGAAAAAACACTAGCCCATTGATCTAGCAGACATTCAAATAACTACTACCCTGGCCAGCCACCACCTTGTAACAGGATTGATAATAGGATAACCTCCCATAAAAGGAGATAAGGATCATTAATCTTCAAAATGAGTCTGGTTGACTGCTCTCTAACATGGACCCTGCCAAATCACAGAAGGATGCCATGCAGATGCCATGACTGCTGAGGCTTAAAATTGGCAGATTAAATGGAGCAATATTTACTCCCTGGTGTGCCAGAGTACTCATCACATGGGCTCTGCAGTGCCACTGGAAGAACCTTTATTATATCTCAGCGAAAGTACTGTGACATGCAGTGCTCTACTTTAGCTTGGGGGTTTTCATCCTATTCAAAAACTAGCCTGTTTAAAAACAAGTACATTCAGTATAGCCGATAGTTTTCTTATTGTGGGTATTAGATTGTACGCTCTTTAGGGCAGGGTCTTTTTGTTCTGGGTTTGTACAGTGCATACTGTAATGGGTTCTGGTCCACAACCAGGGGTCCTAAATGCTACCACAATACAAATAATGGATAATGATAGCTGAATGTTGGAAGAAGGAAACAGTGAATAATTTGTTACTGCTATGAACTGTAGGTTTTTTTCTTAAACTTAGTTTGATTCAAAAGGAGTTTCAGGTCCCTGATAGAGACAAAAAGCCACTGCACATCATGGAAGCCAGGGGAGCTCACTGCTTCTCAAAAAATAAGCAAACAAACACGGAGTAAAGGGAAATGGGCATAGATAGGAGGAAGTATGCATGGAGGGACGCCTCTTTTGGAGCAGCAGGTACTGTATGTGGGAGGGATGAAGGTTGGTTGCCTCACATAAAAAGAGTACATGTGGCAGTGGGTTGTGGGTAGGTCTACGACAAAAGACATTTATTTCGTGTGGGGTCGTTTGTCACATCTATGGGTGTTGGGGGGGTAGCACGTGGGAGAAGCATTAGCAGCCTCCCATGAACAATCTTGGTTTTGGAAGTGGGAGTGGGCTACTGGAAGTCTCCAACCCTGCTTCCCATTATCTTGTGTCTAGGGGTATGTCTACACTAAAGTAGCTACAGCAGCACAGATATGGCACTGCAGCTGTGATACAGCAGCTGCTGTAGAGGTGTTTCCTACGTTGAAGGAAGTGGATTTCTCTTTGTGTAGGTAATCCACCCCTCCAAGAGGCAGTAGCTAGATCAATGGAAGAATTCTTCCGTTGACCGAACTGCATCTACAGTGAAGGCTAGGTTGAACTAACTCTGTTGCACAGGGCATGACATGTTCACAGCCCTGTGCAATGTAGCTAGAACCATCTAATTTTTAGGTGTACCAGGCCTACAGGATAGAAGAGCGGCCCAGAAGCAGTGATCCCTCCACAGATCTGTGCTACATGAGCTCCATTTCACGTGCATCACCTTGTTTTATTACTCTCGTACCAAAGCAAGGAAGAGATTATTGAGCTACTTTACAAAGCAGAGGTACACTAAGTGCTGCAGTAGGGGGACTGCGCTGGTGAGTATCTGAGTGTCTGTTGAGGGGACAGTTTGGCAGTTTGACCGTGTGCTTGATTGATTGCTTGTTTGACCAGTGGGACCTGGGAGTGCTTTGTTCCAGCTGGGCCTGACTGTTATAAAAAGGCAGTCAGCTGCGAACCAGCTGAGCAGCGAACAGCAGAGAGGCAAACAGAAGGAGTTTGCCTGGGATCCCTCTGAGCAGAGGTACGCTAAGTGCTGCAGTAGGGGGACTGCGCTGGTGAGTATCTGAGTGTCTGTTGAGGGGACAGTTTGGCAGTTTGACCGTGTGCTTGCTTGATTGATTGTTCGCCTGGAGAGAGCCTGGTGAGGCCCCCCCCTCGCAGGGTTCTCTGAGTAGCTTCTGCCACAAGGAAGGAAGCGCTTAGAAGAAAGAGACTATGGATGCCGAGCGATCCGCTGTTGTGACCTGCACAGGATGCGCCATGTTTGTCTTCCTTCCACAGGATAGAAGCGACTTTGTCTGTACAAAGTGCAAGCTGATCTCCATATTGGAAGAGAAGATTCAAGGTCTGGAGAAACGAATATCAACCCTGCGTTCCATAAAAGAAAATGAGGATTTCCTGGATAGACGTCAGGATCAGCTTCAGCGGGCACAATGTTCTGAAGATTCAGAGCAGGCTACGCAGCTGGGACAGAAGGCCAGCGAGGATAATTGGCGGCATGTGACTTCCAGAAGAGGAAAGAGTACCAGAAACGTCCACGTACCAGTAACACAGATGCAGGTGAGCAACCGTTTTCATGTTCTCTCCGCAGGTACTAGTGCAGAGGGTGGAGTGGATGATACATCTGAGGGAACAGAGCAGAAGGAGACTCCACTGATTGGAAGGCATGAGATGCGCCGTCCTAGGGATGGAGGTTCCACGACCACCACTCCCAAGAGAAGGAGGAGGGTGGTGGTGGTCGGGGACTCTCTCCTCAGGGGGACTGAGTCATCTATCTGCCGCCCTGACCGGGAAAACCGAGAGGTGTGCTGCTTGCCAGGGGCTAGGATTCATGATGTGATGGAGAGACTGCCGAGACTCATCAAGCCCTCAGATCGCTACCCCTTCCTGCTTCTCCACGTGGGCACCAATGATACTGCAAAGAATGACCTCGAGCGTATCACTGCAGACTACGTGGCTCTGGGAAGAAGGATAAAGGAGTTTGAGGCGCAAGTGGTGTTCTCGTCTATCCTCCCTGTGGCAGGAAAAGGCCAGGGTAGAGACCGTCGTATCGTGGAAATCAACGAATGGCTACGCAGATGGTGTCGGAGAGAAGGGTTTGGATTCTTTGACCATGGGATGGTCTTCCAAGAAAAAGGATTGCTAGGCAGAGACGGGCTCCACCTCACGAAGAGAGGGAAGAGCATCTTTGCAAGCAGGCTGGCTAACCTAGTGAGGAGGGCTTTAAACTAGGTTCACCGGGGGAAGGAGACCAAAGCCCCGAGGTAAGTGGGGAAGTGCGATATCGGGAGAAAGCACAAGTAGGTGAGTGCAAGAGGGGAGGGCTCCAGCCCCATACTGGGACACCAGGACAATCAGTGAGTTATCTTACATGCCTATACACAAATGCAAGAAGCCTGGGGAACAAGCAGGGAGAACTAGAAGTCCTGGCACAGTCAAGGAATTATGATGTAATTGGAATAACAAAAACTTGGTGGGATAACTCACATGATTGGAGTACTGTCATGGATGGATATAAACTGTTCAGGAAGGATAGGCAGGGCAGAAAAGGTGGGGGAGTTGCGTTGTATGTAAGAGAGCAGTATGACTGCTCAGAGCTCCAGTATGAAACTGCACAAAAACCTGAGAGTCTCTGGATTAAATTTAGAAGTATGAACAACAAGGGTGATGTCGTGGTGGGAGTCTGCTACAGACCACCAGACCAGGGGGATGAGGTAGACGAGGCTTTCTTCCAGCAACTAACAGAAGTTGCTAGATCACAGGCCCTGGTTCTCATGGGTGACTTTAATCACCCTGATATCTGCTGGGAGAGCAATACAGCAGTGAACAGACAATCCAGGAAGTTTCTGAAAAGTGTAGGGGACAATTTCCTGGTGCAAGTGCTGGAGGAACCAAGTAGGGGAAAAGCTCTTCTTGACCTGCTGCTCACAAACAGGGAAGAAATAGTAGAGGAAGCAATAGTGGATGGGAACCTGGGAGGCAGTGACCATGAGATGGTCGAGTTCAGGATCCTGATACAAGGAAGAAAGGAGAGCAGTAGAACAGAGACCCTGGACTTCAGAAAAGCAGACTTCGACACCCTCAGGGAACTGATGGGCAAGGTCCCCTGGGAGAATAACATGACGGAGAAAGGAGTCGAGGAAAGCTGGCTGTATTTTAAAGAATCCTTATTGAGGTTGCAGGAACAAACCATCCCGATGTGTAGGAAGAAAAGTAAATATGGCAGGTGACCAGCTTGGCTTAACAGTGAAATCCTTGCTCGTCTTAAACACAAAAAAACAGCTTACAAGAAGTGGAAGATTGGACAAATAACCAGGGAGGAGTATAAAAGTATTGCTCAGGCATGCAGGAGTGAAATTAGGAAGGCCAAATCACACTTGGAGTTGCAGCTAGCCGGAGATGTTAGGAGTAACAAGGGTTTCTTCAGGTATGTTAGCAACAAGAAGAAAGTCAAGGAAAGCGTGGGCCCCTTGCTGAATGAGGGAGGGAACCTAGTGACAGAGGATGTGGAGAAAGCTAGTGTACTCAATGCTTTTTTTGCCTCTGTCTTCACAGACAAGGTCAGCTCCCAGACAGCTGCACTCTGCAGCACGGTATGGGGACGAGGTGACCAGCTCTCTGTGGAGAAAGAAGTAGTTCGGGACTATTTAGAAAAGCTGGACGAGCACAAGTCCATGGGGCCGGATGCACTGCATCCGAGGGTGCTAAAGGAGTTGGCCGATGAGATTGCAGAGCCATTGGCCATTATCTTTGAAAAATCATGGCGATTGGGGGAGGTCCCGGATGACTGGAAAAAAGCTAATGTAGTGCCCATCTTTAAAAAAGGGAAGAAGGAAGATCCAGGGAACTACAGGCCAGTCAGTCTCACCTCAGTCCCTGGAAAAAATCATGGAACAGGTCCTCAAGGAATCAATTCTGAACCACTTAAAGGAGGGGAAAGTGATCAGGAACAGTCAGCATGGATTCACCAAGGGCAAGTCATGCCTGACTAACCTAATTGCCTTCTATGATTAGATAACCGGCTCTGTGGATGAGGGGAAAGCAGTGGATGTGCTATTTCTGGACTTTAGCAAAGCTTTTGATACAGTCTCCCACAGTATTCTTGCTAGCAAGTTAAAGAAGTATGGGCTGGATGAATGGACGGTAAGGTGGATAGAAAACTGGCTAGATGGTCGGGCTCAACGGGTAGTGATCAATGGTTCCATGTCTAGTTGGCAGCTGGTATCAAGTGGAGTGTCCCAAGGGTCGGTGCTGGGGCCGGTTTTGTTCAATATCTTCATTAACGATCTGGAGGATGGTGTGGACTGCACCCTTAGCAAGTTTGCAGATGACACCAAACTGGGAGGAGTGATTGATACGCTGGAGGGTAGGGATAGGATACAGAGGAACCTAGACAAATTAGAGGATTGGGCCAAAAGAAATATGATGAGGTTCATCAAGGACAAGTGCAGAGTCCTGCACTTAGGACGGAAGAATCCCATGCACTGCTACAGACTAGGGACCGAATGGCTGGGCAGCAGTTCTGCAGAAAAGGACCTAGGGGTTACGGTGGACGAAAAGCTGAATATGAGTCAACAGTGTGCCCTTGTTGCCAAGAAGGCTAATGGCATTTTGGGTTGTATAAGTAGGGGCATTTCCAGCAGATCAAGGGATGTGATCATTCCCCTCTATTCAGCACTGCTGAGGCCTCATTTGGAGTACTGTGTCCAGTTTTGGGCCCCACACTACAAGAAGGATGTGGATAAATTGGAGAGAGTCCAGTAGAGGGCAACAAAAATGATTAGGGGGCTGGAGCACATGACTTATGAGGAGAGGCTGAGGGAACTGAGATTGTTTAGCCTGCAGAAGAGAAAAATGAGGGGGGATTTGATAGCTGCTTTCAACTACCTGAAAGGGGATTCCAAAGAGGATGGATCTAGACTGTTCTCAGTGGTAGAAGATGACAGAACAAGGAGTAATGGTCTCAAGTTGCAGAGGGGGAGGTTTAGGTTGGACATTAGGAAAAACTTTTTCACTGGTAGGGTGGTGAAGAACTGGAATGGGTTACCTAGGGAGGTGGTGGAATCTCCTTCCTTAGACGTTTTTAAGGTCAGGCTTGACAAAGCCCTGGCTGGGATGATTTAGTTGGGTTTGGTCCTGCTTTGAGCAGGGGGTTGGACTAGATGACCTCCTGAGGTCCCTTCCAACCCTGAGATTCTATGATTCTATGAACACAATCACCCCCAAAGAATAACACATCTTCAGCATTCTAGACTCAGTAAATTGGGTTCAGTACATCAGTTTCTCTAGGGCATGCATCCAGGGGAAGTTCTAATGAGCAAGTTTCTTCTTGTGAGCCCCAGCTCTTTATACACAGTATAAAGTAATGATGGATATGTAAAGCCTTTGGCTTAGTAATGCTGTTCTCCACATACAGGAGTGTCAAGATTTTGTACGTAGGTTTTAACAAACAGCTTTTAAAAAAAGTAAAGATATTTAGAAATCTATCTTTTCCACAGCCACTCTGAGGAGAAAAGACGGTTACTCACTGTTGTAACTGTTGTTCTTCGAGATGTGTTGCTCATATCCATTCCAGTTAGGTGTGTGCGCGCCGCATGCACGCTCGTCAGAAGATTTTTACCCTAGCAACACTCGGTGGGTCGGCTGGGCACCCCATGGAGTGGCGCCGCTATAGCGCCAGATATATACCCCTGCCGACCCATCCGCCCCTCAGTTCCTTCTTGCCGGCTACTCCGACAGTGGGGAAGGAGGGCGGGTTTGGAATGGATATGAGCAACACATCTCGAAGAACAACAGTTACAACGGTGAGTAACCGTCTTTTCTTCTTCGAGTGATTGCTCATATGCATTCCAGTTAGGTGATTCCCAAGCCTTACCTAGGCGGTGGGGTCGGAGTGAGACGTGGCAGAATGCAAGACTGCTGAGCCAAAGGCTGCATCGTCTCTGGATTGTTGGACCAATGCATAGTGTGAAGCAAAGGTGTGACTTGATGACCAGGTAGCCGCCCGACATATTTCCTGGATGGGGACATGAGCCAGGAAGGCGGCAGAAGAGGCCTGCGCTCTTGTAGAATGGGCAGTGAGATGGCTAGCGGGAACGTGAGCCAGTTCGTAGCACGTTCTGATGCAGGATGTCACCCAAGATGAGATTCTCTGGGAAGAGACCGGCATGCCCTTCATGCGGTCTGCTACCGCTACAAATAACTGAGGCGAACGCCGAAAGGGTCTCGTTCTCTCTATATAAAAAGCGAGAACCCTACGGACGTCCAAAGTATGTACCTGTTGTTCCCGGCGCGATAAGTGCGGCTTCGGGAAGAAAACTGGAAGGAAGATGTCCTGATTGACATAAAAAGCAGACACCACCTTAGGGAGGAAAGAGGGTTGTGGCCGCAGTTGCACCTTGTCCTTATGGAAGACCGTATAAGGGGGATGAACCGTCAAGGCACGAAGCTCGGAGACTCGCCTCGCCGAGGTGATAGAGACGAGGAAGGCCGTCTTCCAGGAAAGGTATAGCAGGGAACAGGTGGCCATAGGCTCGAAAGGGGCCCCCATAAGCTTGGTCAACACCAGGTTTAAGTCCCAGGTAGGGGTTGGGCATCGGACCTGTGGGTACAGCCGTTCCAGTCCCTTAAGGAACCTGGAAACCATAGGGTGGGAAAAAATAGAATGGCCACTTTTGCCTGGGTGGAAGGCAGAAATAGCCGGCAGGTGAACCTTTAAAGAAGAGACCGCCAGGCCCTGCTCCTTCAGGGACCAGAGGTAATCTAGGACAGTAGGGATAGATACCAGTCCGGGGACTAAGTTGTTCTGATCGCACCAGTGTGAGAAACGCTTCCACTTGGCGAGATAAGTCGTTCTAGTGGAAGGCTTCCTGCTCCCCAAAAGAACCTGCTGCACCGAGGCGGAGCAACGTAACTCAGCTTGGTTCAACCATGTAGGAGCCATGCTGTGAGATGAAGGGACTGCAGGTCCGGGTGGTGAAGTCTGCTGAAGTCCTGCGTTATGAGGTCCGGCCACAGCGGCAGGGGAATCGGATCCGCCACTGAGAGGTTGAACAGCAGGGTGTACCAATGCTGCCTCGGCCATGCTGGAGCAATGAGGATGAAGTTGGCTCTGTCCCTCCGGAGCTTGAGCAGTACTCTGTGAATGAGGGGAAATGGCGGAAAGGCATAGAACAGGTGCCTCGTCCACGGGAGGAGAAACGCGTCTGAAAGGGAGCCCGCGGAGCGTCCCTGGTAGGAGCAGAACACGTGGCATTTCCTGTTCTTTCTGGAGGCAAAGAGATCTATGCGGGGAAAGCCCCACCTCCGGAAAACAGAATGGACGACGTCGGGACGGATCGACCACTCGTGAGACTGGAATGACCTGCTGAGGCGATCTGCCAGAGTGTTCTGTACTTCTGGGAGAAGAGACGTTACTAAATGAATAGAGTGGGCTATGCAAAAGTCCCACAGGTGAATGGCTTCTTGGCAAAGTAGGGAGGAACGCGCCCCGCCCTGTTTGTTTATGTAGAACATTGTTGTTGTGTTGTCCGTGAACACGGATACAGAGCGGCCTTGTAGATGGACTCAAAACGCCTGGCACGCTAGGCGGACTGCCCTCAGCTCCCTCACGTTGATATGCAAGGCCAGCTCCTGGGGTAACCAGAGGCCTTGAGTGTGTAGGTTCCCGAGGTGGGCACCCCAACCCAGAGATGATGCGTCTGTGGTCAGCGCCACTGAGGGTTGGGGAGGGTGGAACGGTACCCCTGCGCAGACTACCGCTGGGTCCAACCACCAAGTGAGGGAGTCGAGGATTGGCCTGGGGATCGTGACCACCGAGTCTATAATGTTCCTGTGTGGGCGGTATAGTGAAGCGAGCCATGTTTGGAAGCGCCAAAGCCGCAGTCTGGCGTACATGGTCACAAAGGTGCATGACGCCATGTGACCTAAGAGGCCGAGGCAGATGCGCACCGACGTTGTCGGGTAGGATTGGAAACTTGGAATGATCGAAGACATTGCCTGAAAGCGTGGCAGAGGGAGGCAGGCCCTGGCTAGATTGGAGTCCAGAACTGCTCCAATAAAGTCTATCCTCTGCGTTGGAGTCAGAGTAGACTTTTCGACGTTGACCATGAGGCCTAGCCTCCCGAAGAGGCCTTTGACTACACGAAGGTGCTGGGATACTTGCAGCTGGGAAGTCCCTCGAATGAGCCAATCGTCGAGGTACGGGTAGACATGTATTCGACAACGGCGGAGGGCGGCAGCGACTACGGCCATGCATTTGGTAAAGACTCTCGGGGCTGTAGAAAGGCCGAAGGGAAGCACCGTGAACTGGAAGTGCTGTTGGTTGACCACAAACTGGAGATACCATCTCTGCGGCGGGTAAATGGCAATATGGAAGTACGCGTCCTTCATATCGAGGGCGGCATACCAGTCTCCCGGATCCAGGGATGGGATGATGGTCCCCAGGGTTACCATGCGGAACTTGAGTTTTACCATAAATTTGTTGAGTTCTCGCAGGTCCAAGATCGGTTGTAGACCGCCCTTTGCCTTGGGGATTAAAAAGTAGCAGGAATAGAATCCCTTGCCCCGCATATCCTCTGGCACCTCCTCTATGGCTCCCAGATTTAGGAGTGTATGGACCTCTTGGAAGAGAAGTTGCTCGTGAGAGGGGTCTCTGAAGAGGGATGGGCAGGGAAGGCGGGAAGGAGGGTGAGAAAGAAATTGGAGGTGGTATCCTGCTTCCACTGTGCGGAGGACCCAGCAATCGGAGGTCAGCTGGGACCAGGCAGGGAGGAAATGGGAGAGACGGTTGAAAAAGGAGGGTGAAGGATCCGGCAGGGAAACTGGTGGGTTGTCCTCGGGCGTCCCATCAAAAGTTTTGTTTTGGCCCCGTGGGAGGTTTAGGGGGCGCTTGACTTTGGTTTCCCTGAGGGCCAGACTGTCTCCACCGATTTCCCCTGCTGCGCCGTCTGGTCATATCCTGACGCGGCCTGGGCTGGTTATAAGGGCGGTATGGTTGGGGTCTGAAGGACCTACGTTGGGTAACCGGTGTGTGCATGCCCAACGAGCGCATTATGACGCGATTGTCCTTGAGACTCTGCAATCTGGGGTCGGTTTTGTCCGAAAAGAGACCCTGTCCATCAGATGGCAAATCCTGAATTGTCTGCTGCAATTCTGGAGGTAGGCCTGAGGCTTGTAGCCAGGAGATGCGTCTCATTGTTACCCCAGATGCGAGCGTTCTGGCTGCCGAGTCCGCGGCGTCCAGAGAGGTCTGGAGGGAAGTTCTTGCCACTTTTTTACCCTCCTCTAGTAGGGCCGTAAATTCTGTGCGGGACTCCTGGGGAAGGAGTTCTGCAAACCTCCCTACAGACACCCACATACTGAAGTTATAATGACTTAGGAGGGCCTGCTGATTTGCCACCTTAAGCTGGAGGCCTCCCGCCGAGTATACCTTACGGCCTAGGAGGTCCATGTGCCTAGCCTCCTTTGCCTTAGGAGCTGGCGCCTGCTGGCCATGGCGCTCCCATTCGTTCATGGATTGGACCACCAGAGAGCAGGGAGTCGGGTGGGTGTAGAGATATTCGTAGCTCTTCGACGGGACCATATATTTTCTCTCTACTCCCCTAACCGTAGGTCTAACGGAAGCTGGGGATTGCCAAATCGTGTCAGCATTGGCTTGAATCGTGCGGATGAACGGGAGAGCCACTTGAAGGGGTGCATCCGCCGTTAATATATCCACCACGGGGTCCTCTATCTCAGCAACCTCCTCCACCAGTAAATTCATATTTTGGGCCACTCTCCTCAAGAGGTCTTGATGGGCCCTGAGATCTATAGGAGGAGGACCAGAGGAGGATGTTCCTGCCACAGCCTCATCAGGAGAGGAGGAGGAGGAGAGGCCCAGTACCAGAGGGTCCTGCGGTGGGTCATTGAGTGGTGGAGCCCCATCTGCATCAGGCGGAATCTCAGGCTCTGCAGATTCAAGTGGCTCCTTGTCTGTGCCCGCGGGAGGAGGACGGCTCACCGTGGCTTCGGGAGCCCTGTGTTCTGAGGGGCCGGGACGTTGAGCCACGAAGGGGGCCCCTTGTGCCTCGTGGTATGCCCACGGAGTCCAGAAGGCCCATTGATGAGGACCTTGCTCCTGGCTTTGAACCTCTGGATGCTGGTGGTAAGAAGCACTGCCTGCTTGGGATGACAATGACGTGTGCCTCGAAGGCCACGGTGGTGCCGAGAGGCCCTGGCAAGGTGCCGCTGATCCGGACGTTTGGTCCTGGGGCGGTACCGATGAGCGGTACTGGTTGTGTCGGTGCCGCGAATGAGACCAGGACCATCTACCATGCCGGTGCCAGGAGGTCGACCGTGATCTCGAGTCTCTGTGCTGGGAGTGGCTGCGGGACGCACGGTACTGGGAGCAGTACTGAGAGCCGGATCGGTGCCGAGAGCGTCTGTCCAGCGACCGGGATCTTGAACGTCTCCGCGAGTACGACCGGTACCGCAATGGAGAGCGGTGCCGGGACTGCGAGCGGTGCCAGGATCAGGACCGGCGTGAGCGGGAGCGTCTCCGAGACCACGATCTGGAATGACGCCTCTCCCGCTGGCCGACGGAAGGAGGCCTCATCATGGCTGGCTTGCCGACGGACTGGATAACCCGCACCGGCGGTGCCGGGGGTTGAGGCTGCATCGACTCCGTCAGCGCGATGAGCTCTTATGCCGTCGAGAAGGTCTCCGGCATAGAAGGGAGAGCTAGCTCAACCACAGCATGAACCGGGGAGCTATGTGTACCGGACTCAACGGCCCTTGCGGTGCCGGAATCGACGGTGCCGCACTAGGAGGAGCTGCCGACTGCGGTGCTGGTGTTGACGGTGCCGGCACGGTAGCCGGGGTCCGACCTACGGACCTGGGTGCGTGCTCCTTCCTCGAGGATGTGGCCGGAGCAGCATGACATTTCCCAGACGGGGAAAGAGATCGGTGCCGAGAAGTCGGTGCCAGCTGATGACGGTGCTGGGAGTCCTTCTCGGTGCCGGAGTGAGCCGGTGCCGAAGGTGCACTCCTCACCGATGCAGACTGTTGAGTGGTCGGTGCCGGCGCCGCCGGACTAAGTGCCGATTCCATTAGGAGCTGCTTTAAGCAAAAGTCCCGCTCCTTCTTTGTTCTTGGCTTGAACGATTTTCAAATTCGGCACTTGTCAGGGAGGTGAGATTCTCCTAAGCACTTTAGGCAAGATTTGTGAGGATCTCCCACTGGCATCGGCTTCTGGCACGCCAAGCACGGTTTAAATCCCGGTGCTTTGGGCATGAGCCCGCACCGGGCCGGAGGAAAAGGGGCTACTCCCCCAATCCCCCAGTCAAGTATATACACTAACTATGACTAAACTTATAAAAACTAACTATAACTACAATGACTTGAACTATATACACGAGAAATAGAAAAATAACAGCGAGAAGCTAGGGTTGTGGAGGTCAGCAAAGCCGCTCTCCACAGTTCCAACGACCGTCACGGGCGGTAAGAAGGAACTGAGGGGCGGATGGGTCGGCAGGGGTATATATCTGGCGCTATAGCGGCACCACTCCAGGGGGCGCCCAGCCGACCCACCGAGTGTTGCTAGGGTAAAAATCTTCCGACGAGTGTGCACGCGGCGCGCACACACCTAACTGGAATGCATATGAGCAATCACTCGAAGAAGAATATAAACATTTTCTTTTTCAGCTCTGGCCCTACCTCTTCTGACAGTTCAGGAATCACTTTGAAATCTCAACTGTTGACAATGTGTTTTTTAGCTTTTAAAAACCCTGTAAATATAATTCCTCTCCCTCCCCCATTTGGTGTGACTCTCGCTATAAAATGTTCATTGGTGGACCAGATAGATTATTGACTTGTGATGCCCTATGGAAAATTTGACAGTAATTCTCATCTGACATAATTCTGTTCATGGTTCATGCAAATGAGAAATACAAAAGGTAAAGAACCAGAATCTTTGCTATTTTTGGCTTCTCCAGCCACCTATTTCTCACCTGAAGTCACAATGCAATCATTTGTGACCTCACAATTAGTTACTGTCAAAAGGGTTTTGATGTCAAAGTACACAGATTTCAGATGAGAAATAAATGGCAGTAGTAGGTGAACTAAGATGTCTCTACTAATCAAAAGCAGCAGAAAAAATAATGATGTATCAGCAGCACTATTAAACAGAACATTTGTCAGGACTGAGACCTGTACAACCTTTAGAATTGTGGAGTCATTGAAGTGCTGATGATAGTCAGCTGTATGTCTCCTTTTCAACACAGTTACTGCAGTGGACATCACTCCCTGAGTGACTGACCAAATTGGTGGGGATTGAAATGTTGAAGGTGATTCACTCTACATAAGTGATGCTTCCAAGCTAGAAGAAGCATTTGGAGGAATAAGCAGGAGTAAGATCTATGCTGTCAACTGAGGATGAATGCCGTCACTGAAATGGCTCACAGATTTGGGACTATTGCTACCACAGGGCTCACTGCAAAGGTGACAGTGATAGAGCAGACAGGCTCCATACTGGCAATGAGAGGGTTAATGACAGTCTGTGGACCCAATTGGTCCCACCCTATTACACCTGCAGCAGGTATCAGGCATGGAGAGGGGAATTAAAAGAAGATGTAGGCCCAGTCAGGGCAGAGTAGGAAGGAGTGTAGTGCTCTCCTTCTCCTGATATGAGATGCCTGGTTGCAGCCCAGAGACTGGGCTAGCTTGCCAGTTGGACAAGGGATGACCAGACCCTGAGGGACCAGCTGAAGTACTGACTATTTGCAAACAAGCCCTGAATAGAAGGGTTGGGTCTTGCGAAAGCACAGCTACATCGAACCTTGGAAGAGACAGCAACCTACCAGAGGAGGCCCAGGGCTGGGTGAGTTGTGCCCTGATAGGCCACAAGGGAGTGCTACAGAGACAAACCTGGTCATAAGGACTGCAGTGCCTTTTATCCTTTGTATCTAGCTAGGAAACTGCAACTTCTCCTCTCTAATGCAGACCTAGTAACAGTCATCAAGTTAAAGTATGGATTGGATGAATGGACTATAAGGTGGATAGAAAGCTGGCTAGATTGTTGGGCTCAACGGTGTTTCAAAGTACGTGCTTCTCCTCAGCTGACTCAGTCCCTTTTTGCCTTGGAGACACAGGCTTGGGCAAAGTAAAATCCTTCCCAGTCACGCAGGGTCTGGCTGATCCTCCTCTCAGTCGGTCCCTTGCTGTTTTTCTCCCCTTCTGGGGACAGAGTGCAGTCTTCCTTGCTGGAAGAGGGCAGAGCCTTGCTGCACATATTCACTGGCAGCTTCTCTGCTTCTCTCACTCCCCCCATTTCCCTGCCAGGGAGGGTTTAAAAAGGTCACCAGCAATTGGGGCCAGCTGAACCAAATTAGTTCCCTGGTAACCCCTGTTCCAGCTGAACCTAATTTCTCATGGCTGTCTCTCCTCAATGGATACGGAGAAGCCTTTTAACCCCCCTGGGACTAATTCCTACCCCTCCCTTGTAGCCATTTTGCCTGGGTTTGTCACAATGGGTTGTGATCAATGGCTTGATATCTAGTTGGCAACTGGTATCAAGCAGAATGCCCCAGGGGTTGGTCCTGGGGCCGGTTTTGTTCAACAGTTTTATTAATGATCTGGATGATGGGATTAATTGCACCCTCAGCGAGTTTGCAGATGACACACAGCTGTGGGGGAGGTAGATACACTGGAGAGTAGGGATAGGGTCCAGAGTGACCTAGACAAATTAGAGGACTGGCAAAAAGAAATCTGATGAGGATCAACAAGGACAAGTGCAGAGTCCTGCACTTAGGAAGGAAGAATCCCATGTACCACTACAGGCTGGGGACCAACTGGGTAAGCAGCAGTTCTGCAGAAAAGAACCTGAGGATTACAGTGGATGAGAAGCTGGATATGAGTCAGCAGTGTGCCCTTGTTGCCAAGAAGGCCAACAGCATATTGGGGTCTATTAGTAGGAGCATTGCCAGCAGATTGAGGAAAGTGATTACTCCCCTTTATTTGACACTGGTGAGGCCACACCTGGAGTATTATGTCCAGTTTTGGTCCCCCCACTACAGAAGGGATGTGGACAAATTGGAGAGAGTCCAGCAGAGGGAACCGAAAATGATTAGGGAGCTGGGACACATGAGTTACGAGGAGAGGCTGAGGGAACTGGGGTTATTTAGTCTGCAGAAAAGAAGAGTGAGGGGGGATTTGATAGCAGCCTTCAACTACCTGAAGCAGGGGTTCCAAAGAGGATGGAGCTAGGCTGTTCTCAGTGATGACAGATGACAGAACAAGAAGCAATGGTCTCAAGTTGCAGTGGGAGAGATCTAGGTTGGATATTAGGAAACACTATTTCACTAGGAAAGTGGTGAAGAACTGGAATAGGTTACCTAGGGAGGTGGTGGAATCTCTATCCTTAGATGTTTTTATGGCCCGGCTTGACAAAGCCCCGGCTGGGATGATTTAGTTGGTGTTGGTCCTGCTTTGAGCAGGGGATTGGACTAGATGATCTCCTGAGGTCTCTTCCAATCCTATTATTCTATGACCTATGCCTTAGTCAGCTTTCTGCGAAACTACAGTAATGAGCTCTACTTAGAACCACTCCTATAACAGAAGCTCCAGCTGGTACAGAATGTAGCTGCTAGCCTCTCGAGTGGAATAAACAGCCAAAAGAATACAATGCTTACACTTGTCTTTGCACTGGGCTTGTTTGTTTCCAGGTGAAAGTCAAGGTGTTGGTGATCATTTTAAAACTCTGAATGGTCTGGGAGCCAACTACCTGAGGAACCATCTCTTGCCTTAGACCTCAACACGTCAATAAGAGTCTCTCAGCTGATTTTAACTTTCAGAGCTTGGGACTTAACTCTTGTGAACTCTCTTAGTAGAGGTCCCTCACTTCTGGAATTCCTATCCCTTGGCAGAGCTGTACAAACTTCAGGGAATGAAGTAAGACACTTATTTTATTCAGCTGTATGCCAATTTCCCCCTGTCTCCTGACAATATGGCTGCCAATATTTCAGCCAGCAACAGCGATTGAGTAGTTCTACCTATTTTATTTTAAAAGTTTGTAAGCGCTCTGGTGCCATGATGATAAGAGCTCTATAAATCACTAAGAATAAAGAAATCAGATAACTAGAAAGATGACAGCAGCTCTTGACTATCTGCACTGGTGAGATAATTTGTAAGAATGCCTACATTGGCTCAGACCAATGGTCTCCCTAGCCCAGTATGTCATCCAACAGTGGCTAATGCCAGATGTTTCAGAGGGAGTGAACAGAACAGGGCAACTATTGAGTGATCCATCCCTTGTCATCCAGTCTCACCTTGTAGCAGTCAGAGGTCTAGGGACACCAAGAGCATGGGGTTGCGTCCCTGACCATCTTGGTTATTAACAATTGATGGTATTATCCACCATGAACTTATCTAATTCTTTTTTGAACCCAGTTATACTTCTGGCCTTCACAACATCATCTGGCAACAAGTTCCACAGGGTGACTGTGCATTGTGTGAAGAAGTACTTCCTTATGTGGTGGGTTTCTTTGGTGTTTTCCATCCTGCAAGGATGTTAAATTTAATTATATTATGGTCGCTATTACTCAGCTGTTCTGCTATATTCACCTCTTAGACCAGATCCTTAGGACCAAATCAAGAATTGCCTCTCCCCAAGACTACCTGATCCATGAAGCAGTCATTAATGGTTTCTAGAAACTGTTGTTGGGTTTTCTTTTTTTGTAGCCTCTCTAATCTCCCTGAGCATTTCCCAGTCACAGTCACCATTCTACTGCTATACTCTTATAGCATGGAATTTCTATCCATAGAGTTTCGATGGTACTGTTTGATTCATTTAAGATTTTTACTATACTTTTCTCTACTTTCTTTCATACTCCCCTGACAGCATGACTTACTGTCATTTCTATATATTTTGTATCCTGTATATTACTGTGTCCCATTGATTATCATTGTTCCAAGTTTCTATGAAGCCTATTATTCTCAATATTCTCATTTAATACTAAGCACTCAAGTTCACCCATCTTAGTATTTAGACTTCTCTCAGTTGTATACAAGCACTTATAAAATCTGTCAATATTTAGTTTGTCTGCCTTCATGTGATGTAATTGAATGGGACTCTTTCATCTGACTCTCTCTCTCTCTCTTCTGCTCCTACCTGTACTTTATCAACTTCTATCCTCTCCTCTTTACTAGGCTATACAGTATCCCCTTTAATGTCATCCTCTAAGGGATGTGTCTGTCTGAACTGTGTGCTCCTCCACACCTGTCGGCTTTCTCCCAGCCCTTAGTTTTAAAAAACTCCTCTAAATTTTTTAATTTGACATGATAGCCAAGGCTAGTCTTTCAGATACTGGTCTCCATTTCTGCAGGCCCAAACAATTATGGGTATAATTTTGTGCATGCAAATCAGACCACACACACTAGGACCCAGATTGTGTCTGCGCAAATTTGGGCCCACGGTTATTTGCAACTGCAATCTTTATTCCGGCACTAAGGTGAGATCGGTTAAAGCCAGGCTGCAGGTTTGATCCTTAAAGTCCAGAATAAAATAGCACTGTGTTTTCTGTAGTCAGAGGTGGTCAGTGAGTATTATCAATACTTAACACCCTTTTTCTCTAGCTACATCCAATCTCAAACATTTTAGATACTGAAGTAATTCAACTTTAATATTCAGTAGCTCACAGTAAAATACATGCAAGACTGGATTGGTACCTTTTATTTTTTTTGGACAGTTTTTAGGTTTGCTTCTTGCTGTTACTCTGCAACTGCGACTTCACAAATAGCAGTTAGGACTCCTGCTGTGCCTTCAATATGCCAGCACTAACTCCAGCAGCGTAAGCTTCCTCACAGCAGTGTCCTATTAACTCCAGCTCTAGGGCTCTGGCAGAGAGTTCCCTCACAGCAGAGCCCAAGTCACAGTACCATATATCCTGCAGCCTAAGCTTCCTCACACAGCAAGGCCAGCTATCATTCTGGCAGTTCCAAGCCTCCTTGCCATAGTGCCTGGCCTATGACATACAAGATCTCGGTGGTTTGACCTTTGTTCCCAAGTCAGTTTCTGCTCTGGTCTCATGCTTTGGGTATATCTTCTCTGCACTGTTATACCAATGATCCACACTCGGGTTAGTCAAGCCTGGATGTGAGCAGCAACACTGCAAAGCCAGACCCCCATTACTGGGTCCTCACTGGTGCTGTACTCATAGTGCTGTGGCTAGGACTTCTGGGGGCACACCTCTTGGTTCTTTGTGCTGTAGTGAGCTGAGCTGCTTTATGATTCTTTCCCAGCGAACTGTGGGAGAACTTGTCTTTCTCACAGTTCCCCCGGGCGCTCAGAAGGAAAGCACTGGAGAACTAAAAGCACCCAAGTGATTTAGCTTGTGTCCACACTGCAAAGTGACAGATTACTAGGCCAAGTTGAACCTGCGCTCTAACCCATACCCCCCTCCCGCCACCCCCCGCCCTGCCAGGCCAGTTAGCCTGGAGTGAAAGCACCACTAAAGTTGAATGAAGGGTTGCATGGGTAGATGGGAAGGGGGTTAGAGCCAGCACTGGAGTAAGAGCCTGGGAACTCTGCAGTGAAGACGGACCCTAACAGAGCATGGCGGCAAAGTGCAGAGCTAGGCACTGTACTGAAGAATTATTTCCCAGGACTACTTGTCCTCTTTGTTTACCGTTCCTCCTAATCTCCTTTAATCTATGTGAAGCATAGGTAAGGCTCTGGCAGAATAAATGACCTGTGAATAGTGCCACCCCGTGGTATTCTGCAATTGGGACCTTTCCTGCCAAATACCCACACAGACAACTAAAGCCACAACTTCCCAAAATGTTTGTTACTGCAAACCTATTAGAACAGCCAGAGGAACTGTAAGGGCTAACTTTTTCCTGCTATGCCACACTCTTCAAGTCATAGGGGAGGCTGCTTGTTATCTGCCTTATACAGAACACAGAGGAAGAGAGACAGCATTGTAGAGCAGCTAAATGGGGAACTTCTAGGCAAGAGAAACTGAACATGCAGTAAAAATGGAAAACCAGACTGCAAACTGTAGCCAGCAAGACCTGTGTGCAGACTTTCAAAGGTAATGAAAAACTCTTTGGATGCTGAGAAAGGAGCCCTGCTTATGAAGTGCCATGGGTCCCATTTACTCCACAATTGCAACAGTCTTCGGGAAACCTGTTAAAACACAGCTGTCCCAAGATACATTAAAGCAGTGGTGTCCTGCAGTATAAACAGGATCCAACTGTGTTAAGAATCATGCTAAAGTTCTGGACGTGTGTGATAAATGAAGGGGCAGAGGGGGAGGAGGGACTCGTTTTATGGACACCCAGCCAGCAAGTTAGCTATAAAATCTCTCTTAGTAGCTGTTCTCTATTTGCTTTACCTGTAAAGGGTTAAAAGGTCCATAGGTAAAAGGAAGGGAGTGGGCACCTGACCAAAAGAGCCAATGGGAAGGCTAAAGCTTTTTAAAATTGGGGAAAAAAACTTCCCCTTTGTCTCTTGTTCTCGGGGAAAAGCAAAGACAGGGCTGAAAGTATGCTGTAAGAAGCTTGGAGCCAGGTATGAAAAATCATCTAAATCATAACTAAAAACTACTCATTTGAAACCCCTTGATATGTAAGTAGAACAGGAAATGTCTAGGAAGACACAATTAGGTTTATTTCTTTATGGCTTGTGGACTCCTCTGTGCTAATCCCAAATGCTTTTGTTTTGCTTGTAACCTATAAGCTGGACCTCAAAAAGCTTATTCTTGATGCTTAATTTTTGTAAGTGGGTTTTTTAAAATCTAGCAATAGCCCGAGTTTTCAAATGTATTTCTTTTTGTTTTTAATAAAATTGACCTCTTTTAAGAACTTTTAAGGATTGAATTTTGTGTCTTAAAAGGTTTGTGCACATGCTGTTTAATTAGCTGGTGGCAACAGCTAATTTCCTTTGTTTTCTTTCTCAGGGTGAAAGGGCTTAAGGGTACCTCAGAGGAAGAAATTCCCAAGTGCGCCTTCCTGAGTTCTCAAAGGGGTTTTTACACTTAGGTGGTGGCAGCACCTAGCCATCCAAGGTCAGAAAAAAGCTGTAACCTTGGGAGTTTAATACAAGGCTGGAGTGGCCAGTATTAATTTTTAAAATCCTCACAGGACCCCACCTTCTACACTCAAAGTGTCAGCATGGGGAATCAGCCTTAACAATGTGTCTTAAGTATGACCCTTAAAATATAGGTAGATTGCACAGATCCTACAAAATGGATCCATGTTTTAACTGTTCTTCAACACTGTTTCAAGCACAGACAGGGCCTTACATTCATTTTGGAGCCAGAGCTTCCCTAAAAAACCATTTCCCCAAGTAACATAATGCCTTTATCTGGAAAAACCATTTGCATTAAATAATATTTTACTGTCTGTGGCCCTGATTTGGTGGGAGCACCAAAGATGGCACTGAAGAGCCAAGGAACATTTACAGTGGTTCCCAAACTATAAGCTGCAGGGAGTGAACCAGTCACATGATGCTGGTTTTTCTTCTTCCTCTTTCCCAGGTGTTTCTACAGGCATTCAGTCTCCTCATTGCACTAGTAATGTGTAGGAGGGAAAGGAAGCAGGCAATATCTTCACCCCCTCTCGTTCACAGTCACACAATCTCTCAACTAAAATGTGGTCCACACCATGAGGAAACCCTTGTGACACTGCAGCCCATAGTCTTCATAGAGATATGATGATGATATGATTATGGCATAACTATGATGTATTTTATACAGGACAGATCATGTGAGATATCATTGAAAAAGTTATGATTTACTGAATATAATTACCCTATTTGTATGCATGTATCATTTTAGTATCTGAAGTTAGGAATACTGTCTATGTATCTATTACAAATGTCTTTACACCTGGGAAATGCCCACTAGGCAAAAGACTGTTAGTCTAGATGGCTAGCTGGAAACGCAAGTCAATGGACCATTAGAGAGAACAATAGGTCCTAGAAGAAGCTAATCTCCCACCCCGGAGCCTTCCCGGGGAGCCTTCCTGAGGATACTACAAACATGGCTGTTATGACTATGGGGGCATGTGACCAGATCACATGGTACTGGACTCCATCTTGGAATACCAGAGTTTTTCCACTGAAAGATGTGGGAACCAAGCTTGCAGACAAAGGATTCCCCAGCATATGCAAAAGGTTTTAAGTGACATCATGGGAGTGACATCATGTTGGTTCTTCACTGACTCCCCACCTAAAGAAGATTCTTGGAAACACCTGAGGAACGGTACTGAACTGGGGGTGGGTGGGAGTGCTGGACCCAGGCTAGGGGGGTTTCTAGCCTGTGAAAGGAATACCTGGGGTTTTAAGCTGCAAGCAAGTGCAGCTTGCCCCTTAAGAGCATGCAGCTGGCTTAAATCATCATTTAGGGTGAGAATTTGCTACTCATAGCCAATCTTTTTAGTATATTAAGCGTAGATTGCATTTTTGTTTACTTGCTAGATAACCTGCTTTGATCTGTTTGTTATCCCCTATAATCAATCACTTAAAATCTATCTTTTGTAGTTAATACATTTATTTTTGTTTTGTCTAAAACCAGTGTGTGTGTGAGTCATAACTTGAGGCAGAAAGCTGTGTATATTCCTCTCCACATTGAGGGAGAGGGCAAATTTAATGAGCTTATGATGTACAGTTCCCTGTGCAGCGCAAGATGGTATAATTTTGGGTTTACCCTCCAGAGGGGGGTGTGCACTTGAGCAGCTAGACAGTTCCTTAGCTGAAGCCTTCCCATACAGAGCTGATCTCAGCATCTGTATGTAGCTGCAGCTGGGTGTGTCCCTACCTGCATGTGTGCTGGTGGGGGCTTGAGGGCCTGTCATAGAATCATAGAATCTCAGGGTTGGAAGGGACCTCAGGAGGTCATCTAGTCCAACCCCCTGCTCAAAGCAGGACCAAACCCAACTAAATCATCCCAGCCAGGGCTTTGTCAAGCCTGACCTTAAAAACCTCTAAGGAAGGAGATTCCACTACCTCCCTAGGTAACCCATTCCAGTTCTTCACCACCCTACTAGTGAAAAAGTTTTTCCTAATATCCAACCTAAACCTCCCCCTCTGCAACTTGAGACCATTACTCCTTGTTCTGTCATCTTCTACCACTGAGAACAGTCTAGATCCATCCTCTTTGGAACCCCTTGTCATAGCAGTACAGTGTAAAGGTAGCCCAGGCTTCTGGGTCAGGCTCAGTGGTACCCCAGTTCCAGGTGGCACAACCCTGATCTAGGTTCATTAGATGCAAGCTCCCGGGGGGAACCCATCACAACACTGATCTAGGTTTATTAGATGCAAGGTCACTTTGGAAAATGTTACGTTTTGTTTTTAAATGTAGCTAACGTTCTATTTATGTTGTTTGTGTGCATGTCTCTGTGGGTCTGATCCAAAGCCCACTGAAGTCGAGAGAGAATCCTATTGACACACAATGGGCATGATCCGAAGCCCACTGGAAAATTTCATAAATACAGAACCAGGGCTCATTCAGGGACTTCCACAATCCCAGTTGTCCCACATAAGAGTTGTTTGTTTGTCCAGGAACATAATTAGGCCCAGCCCAGTACCAAAATGTATTAATTGAAAGTAAACTAAAGTTTCACAGCTTTATTTGAGGAGCAATGAAGAGAATAGCCTACCAAGGATTGGAACCCTAAAGCCCAAATGAAAGAGAGCAGAACCTGAAATGAAAAAGTTGTGAATCACAAACAAAGCACTTATACTTCTCTACAGAGTACCAGTGCAGCTCTACTAAACACCCTAAGGAAATCTGGTGCCAAAATATCTCATTTGTGTACTCTCACATCATAGTGGTAGTGGGAGACCAGCAATAAAAAACAACAACAACTAATTCTAGGTCCACTCAGCTCTTACAATTTCAAGGCAGATACACTAACTATCATGCATTTTATGATGTTGGGGTCTCTTAGATAAGAGTTTAAAAACAGATCCTGTCTGCTCTGCATGGAGATCAAAGATTCCAGGGTCGTTTTTCTCACAGTAGGGATATGCCCCAGTAGCAGAAGTTCCTCTGCCTTACTGATGTGCTATGTATGCCACCCAAGTGCCAGCCACTGCTACAGAAGAGTTTGTGCTCCACTGGCACTGCCTGTAATAAATAATAAGTAACTTAGCATTTCTATAGCTCTTCCCTCCAAGTATCTCAGCACATGTCACAACTATCAACTGGATTAAACCTTATAGCACCCATCAGGTTAGTTTGTAATAGGTTCTCTCTTATTCCCAAAGATACAAGGCCTGATTCTCATTTACCCCAAGGCCCCTTTACACTGCCAGAGCAATAGAAAGGTGTAAAAGGAGCCTTAGTGTAAATGAGAATCAGGCCCATGAAAGTATCCTGGAGAGATGTTTAGGAATAACGTTCCCCTTAAGGATTCCTAAAAGCAATGGGAAAAAATAAATACCCTCTGAAGACTACAGAGGAAATGAGAGAGGAAAGAGACTGAAGTATTTCTGTGAACATCCTAAAGTTTGTGTGTGGAGTTTTTTTGTTTGATTAAAAGGATGTTTTTCAATGCATCTCCTTAACTGGCTGTCTCTGGGGCGATGTGATATTGGGCAGGTATTCATCACAGCTAACTGAATGGTTATGTCAAACCCCAGGACACTCACCTGCTCCACATGGGGCTTCTTGGCAAAGGAGATCCTGGCTATAGAGTGAGAAGCTATAGACAGCTCCTGTCCGTTCACTTCTCCTTCCTCCACCTCCACAAGACCTGGAGCGAGAAGGGATATTATTAACATCATTATAAGCTACAAAAGGCTAACTATACTGCAACCACACATGTAGGTCTGTGTAAGTGTACACAGCTCTCTCTATTGGCATCTACCAGCACAAACAGCCTAGTTAACAATTTGAAAGACAAATTGGCAAATCTGCCTACATGATATAGTCACCTGCCAGGATATGCCGTGCCATTACTCGTAGTGGAATCAATAACATGAAAGTGCAGTTCAATAGAGAGCTAACAGAGTGCTCAATGGATGACTGTTAGGTAGTTTTAGATGCAATTTGAGAAGCTGACTGGATTTTAATATTCTTTCACTTCTAATAATTTGGGTGACATTCTCACCCCAGCTCTGTCCCCTTTAAGCAGCATGGGAAGGCCACTGTAAATTAGGACTGTCTAAATTATGCCAGGGGCACCTGAGTAGCCCAGGATAGAGAGGGTGCAAAGGTGGCTAAAAGCCATGGTGGGCTCTGAGTTCTGTGATGCACCCATACGAGGTAGTGTTGTTAACCCGGGAGTGTTGTTAGCACAGGTCTTTTTTAAAAGAAATGTGATCTGCCGAAGTCTCTAAGGAGTCACCTGGCAAATAGCCAAATAACATGCTAGCTGTAATAGGAAGAGTTGCATCCTTACAATCTCCTGTTTTGAACTGGGGTGTGCGTCTACCTACACCCACAGTGGGATCTACAGTTTCCAGAAAAACTTGTGTTTCAAGTAGGGAGTAGTGGAGGAGAGAAGGACACCATCAAGGGAATGGAAATGTTACATCTTACATTTAACTTGGCAGGCTGCTTGTCTTCTGCTATCTTCAAGGCTCCAGACCTGTATTTGATTTTCAGTTTTTTTAAAAGAACAGGAGTACTTGTGGCACCTTAAAGACTAACAAATTTATTGAAGCATGAGCTTTCGTGAGCTACAGCTCACTTCTTCGGATGCATAGAATGGAACACACAGACAGGAGATATTTATACATACAGAGAACATGAAATGGTGGAAGTATGCATACCAACAGGAAGAGTCTAATCAATTGAGATGAGCTATCGTCAGCAGGAGGAAAAAAACTGTTTGAAGTGATAATTAAGATGGCCCATAGAAGGTGTGAGGAGAACTTAACATAGGGAAATAGATTCAATTAATGTAATGACCCAACCATTCCCAGTCTTTGTTTAGACCACAGGTAATTGTGTCTAGTTTGCATATTAATTCGAGTTCAGCAGTTTCTCTTTGGAGTCTGTTTTTGAAGTTTTTTTGTTGCAAAATTGCCACCTTCAAGTCTGTCACTGAGTGGTTAGAGAGGTTGAAGTGTTCACTTCAACCTCTCTAACCACTCAGTGACAGACTTGAAGGTGGCAATTTTGCAACAAAAAAACTTCAAAAACAGACTCCAAAGAGAAACTGCTGAACTCGAATTAATATGCAAACTAGACACAATTACCTGTGGTCTAAACAAAGACTGGGAATGGTTGGGTCATTACATTAATTGAATCTATTTCCCTATGTTAAGTTCTCCTCACACCTTCTATGGGCCATCTTAATTATCACTTCAAACAGTTTTTTTCCTCCTGCTGACGATAGCTCATCTCAATTGATTAGACTCTTCCTGTTGGTATGCATACTTCCACCATTTCATGTTCTCTGTATGTATAAATATCTCCTGTCTGTGTGTTCCATTCTATGCATCCGAAGAAGTGAGCTGTAGCTCACGAAAGCTCATGCTTCAATAAATTTGTTAGTCTTTAAGGTGCCACAAGTACTCCTGTTCTTTTTGCGGATACAGACTAACACGGCTGCTACTCTGAAACCTGTCAGTTTTTTTAGTCATCCTTTGTTTATAAAGCTGTGCTTGGAAATTGGAAGGTATTTTGGGGAGCTTCATCCCCATCCAACTTATTGTTCTATTCAAAAAGAGGACACCACCTAACCTCGCATAGGACTGGAGTGTTATCCTAGTTTAGAGTCCTCTGACGCCCTTGGAGAAAGCCAGGGGCCTAGTTCTTCTCCCAAAGCACTACATGAGTCACTGGCAACTTGTCACTCACAACAGGTTTCACAGTGCAAGAGCTCATTCATACCAGAAGTAGAAGTACTGCTTCCTGGTGCCAGATTATCAATTAAAACAGATTATATGAAAACCTCACACAGGTCCAATAATGTTCTGAAGTATGGATGTAGGAGACTGCTGGCCCTTCTTCCCTCCCACACAGAACCCAAATTTAAAGCAACAGTGCAAACTGGTAGGGTATCGGGCCAGTACCTGTGTTCTGGGCACTGACGAAGGCCACCTTGTTAGTGTCAGGTTTGAGGCGGATGAATCCACATTCTCTGTGCATTGGCTTCCTGGTGTCTGGATGGAAAGCATTAAACCTGTTGGGAAATCAGGACACTAAAAAAAAATGGTTACCCATCTTTTAGCAACTGTTGTTCTTCGAGATGTGTTGTTCATGTCCATTCAAAGTAGGTGTGCGCGTGCCGCGTGCACGCCAGCCGGAAGATTTTCCCTTAGCAGCGTCCGTAGGGTCGGCCCTGGCGCCCCCTGGAGTGGCGCCACTAAGGCGCCCTATAAAGGGGCCCGCCGACCCTCCACTCCCTCAGTTCCTTCTTGCCGGCACTCCGACAGAGGGGCAGGAGGGTGGGTATTGGAATGGACATGAACAACACATCTCGAAGAACAACAGTTACTAAAAGGTGGGTAACCGTTTTTTCTTCTTCGAGTGGTTGTTCATGTCCATTCAAAGTAGGTGACTCACAAGCCTAACCTTAGGTGGTGGGGTCGGAGGTCACTGCTGACTGGAGTACTGCACGACCGAAGGCTGCATCATCCCTAGCCTGGTGCGTGATGGCGTAGTGTGACAAGAACGTGTGGATGGAGGACCACATGGCCGCTCTACAAATCTCCTGAGTCGGGATCTGAGCCAGGAACGCCGCAGAGGTGGCCTGTGCCCTAGTGGAGTGGGCCGTGACCGGAGGGACAGGGGTCTTAGCTATACGATAGCATTCCCGGATACAGGTCACGATCCATGAAGAGATGCGCTGAGAGGAGACTGGGAGCCCCTTCATCCTATCCGCCACTGTGATGAAGAGCTGAGTCGAGCGTCTAAACGGCTTGGTACGCTCGATGTAAAAAGCCAAGGCCCTGCGGACATCCAGGGAATGTAACCTCCGCTCCTCATTGGAAGAGTGAGGTTTTGGATAAAACACCGGGAGAAAAATATCTTGACCCATGTGGAACGACCTTGGGTAAGAAAGCCGGGTGAGGTCTAAGTTGGACCTTGTCCTTATAGAAGACAGTATACGGGGGCTCAGATGTTAACGCCCTGAGCTCTGACACCCTCCTGGCCGAGGTGATCGCCACCAGGAAGGCAGTCTTGTACGACAAGTACAACAGGGAGCACGAAGCCAGAGGCTCAAAGGGAGGCCCCAAGAGGGCGGAGAGGACCAGATTCAGGTCCCAAGCAGGGGTTGACTGACGAACAAGCAGAAAAAGCCTGTCCATACCTTTGAGGAAATGCCCGACCAGCAGGTTCGCAAACACCGAGGTACCCCCCTCTCCCGGATGGAAAGCCGAGATGGCCGCCAAGTGAACACGAATGGAGGAAAGGGAGAGGCCCAGTTGTCTTAGGTGGAGCAAATAGTCTAGGACAATGGGGATTGGGACCCCCAGCGGATTGTGTCCTCGCTGACCCGACCATATGGAGAAGCGCTTCCATTTGGCCAGGTAGGTGGCCCTAGTTGACGGTTTCCTACTACTGAGCAGCACTTGTCTGACCTGCTGGGAGCACTGCATCTCCACCGGGTTCAGCCATGGAGCATCCATGCTGTGAGGTGAAGAGACTCGAGGTTTGGGTAGCGGAGGGAGCCCTGGTCCTGCGTGATCAGGTCCGGGAGCAGGAGCAGCGTCAGGGGCGCCTGAACGGACATGTGCAGGAGTGACGTGTACCAATGCTGGCGCGGCCATCCCGGAGCTATCAGGATTACCCGCGCGTGATCCCTGCGAATCTTCAAAATCACCCTGTGTACCAGGGGGATCAGAGGAAAGGTGTAGAGCGGACCGACTCCCCAAGACTGTAGGAAGGCGTCCGACAGAGACCTCTGACTGCGGCCCAGGAGGGAGCAGAACCATCGGCACTTCCTGTTTTCCCTCGAGGTGAACAGGTCTAACCGAGGAAAGCCCCAGAGCTGGAAAATTCAGCGCATCACATCCCATCGGTGCGACCACTCGTGACCCCGGAATGAGCGGCTGAGGGTGTCCGCCAAACTATTCTGCTCCCCGGGAAGCTAGAACGCCGTCAGGTGGGTAGCATTGTGGACGCAGAAATCCCACAGCGCGAGGGCTTCCCTGCACAGGGGAGAGGAGTGTGCACCCCCCTGTTTGTTGATATAAAAGACTACCGCCGTGTTGTCCGAGAGGACTGAAACACATCTGCTGGCCAGGTGGGACCGGAAGGTCAAACAAGCCAGGCGAACCGCTCTCAGCTCCCTGACATTGATATGCAACTCGAGGTCCTCCGGCGACCACAAGCCCTGCGTCCTGAGGTGTCCCAGGTGCGCTCCCCAACCCCGATCCGAGGCATCCGTTACCAGGGAGAGGGAGAACTGAGGAGAAGCGAAGGGGACACCCATGCACACTTTCTGCGGGTCGAGCCACCACCGCAGCGAGCTTAGCACCAAGCGGGGAATGGACACCATTGAGTCCAAGGGGTCCCTGGCCGGGCGATAAACTGTCGCTAACCAGGACTGTAGCATGGTCTACCACATAGGTGCACGCCGCCATGTGACCTAACGGCAGGCGGCAAACTCGCGCCGTGGTAATCGGGGCGCGGTGCAGTCCGATGATGAGCTCGGAAATCGCACAGAACCTGGATTCCAGCAGGTATGCTCTGGTGTGGGTGGAGTCCAGAACTGCTCTTATGAACTCTATTCGTTGCGTCGGAGACAGGGTGGACTTGGCTTCGTTCAAGAGGAGGCCGAGATCGAGAAAGGTCCGCCTGAAGAACAACACCTGGGTCTCCACCTGCTCCTTGGAATGGCCCTTTATGAGCCAGTCGTCCAGTTAGGGGAATACCTGGATGCCCTGCCTGCGCAGGAAGGCCGCCACGACTGCCATGCACTTCGTGAAGACCCTTGGAGCAGCTGACAGGCCGAATGGGAGCACCGTGAACTGCAGATGGGCGTCGGCCGCAACAAACCTGAGGTACCGACGGTGTCGGAGAATTATGGCAATGTGGAAATAAGCGTCCTTTAAGTCGAGGGTGGCATACCAATCTCCTGGATCCAGGGAGGGAATAATCGAGGACAGGGAGACCATGTGGAATCTGAGCTTTCGCACAAACTTGTTCAGCTGCCGCAAGTCTAGGATGGGTCTCAGGCCCCCTTTCGCCTTTGGTATTAGGAAATACCAGGAGGAGAAGCCTTTGCCCCTGAGCTCCCGAGGGACTTCCTCCACCGCCCCTGCCTTCGTGAGGGACTTCACTTCTTGAGTTAGAAGTTGCTCGTGAGATGGGTCCCTGAAGAGGGATGGGGAGGGGGGCTGGTGGGACGGGAGGGAGGAAAACTGGATAGAATATCCCCTCTCTACCGTGCGGAGCACCCAGCTGTCCGACATGATTCGGGACCAGGCACGGTAGAAAGGGGACAGATGTGACCCAAAGGTAGGGGTAGAAGGATCCAGAGTCTCAATCAGTAGGGCGCCCTCGACCATACCATCAAATAGGGGGTCTAGGCACCGATAGCGGTGATTGACCGGATGCCTGGCCGAAGGGGTGGCGTTGGTGGCGCCTCCTGCCATTTCTGCCCCACCTGCGCCCCAGCTCCTGGCGAGTCTGTGGCTGGTATGGGCGTGGGGCCGTCTGCGGCCTAAACTGTCTGCGCTGGGTCACAGGGGTATGCAAGCCCAGCGAGCAAAGCGTGGCTCTCGAGTCCTTTAGGCTATGCAGACGTTTGTCTGTCTTTTCTTAAAATAACATCTGCCCCTCGAAGGGGAGGTCTTGGATTGTCTGCTGGACCTCATAGGGCAGGCCCGAGACCTGGAGCCAGGCTCCCCGCCGCATGACCAGGCCCGTGGTCAGGGTGCACGAGGCTGAGTCCGCCGCATCTAAGGCGGCCTGGAGAGAGGCTCGGGAGATCAGCTTTCCCTCCTCCACTAGGGCTGAAAACTCTGACCTCGAGTCCTGGGGAAGGAGCTCCATAAACTTCGACATGGCTGAACACGTGCTATGACCATATCGGCTTACAATTGCCTGTTGGTTGGCAATGCGGAGTTGTAGGCCCGCCGTGGAGTGCACCTTTCTACCAAAGAGCTCGAGTCTTTTAGCGTCCCTGCTCTTTGGTGTTGACCCCTGAAACCCTTGACGCTCCTGCTGGTTGGCCGCATCCATTACCAGGGAGTCCAGGGGTGGGTGGGTGTACAGGTGTTCATGCCCTTTAGAGGGGACGAAATAGCACCGCTCCATTCTCTTGGCAGTAGGGGCCAGTGAGGCTGGCGTTTGCCATAAGGTGCGGGATATATCCGCTATAGTCTTTATCAGTGGGAGAGCCACCCTGGATGGTCCTGAGGGAGCCAGGATGTCTACTACAGGGTCCACATCCACCTCGATTTCCTCAGCTTGGATTGAGAGGCTCTGAGCTGCTCACCGGAGCAATTGTTGGAGGATTCAAGTGTCCTCTAGGGCCGGTGCCGCAGCCGTGCCCGAGACCGCTTCGTCCGGGGAGGAAGACGAGAAAATTACATGGATCGGTCCTTCCTCCGGTGCCTGCAGCCCTTCGGGGTCCTGCAGCACACGGTACTGTGGTTGCAGTGCCGGTTCCGATTCTAAATGCGGCACCGCGACCGGTACCGGGGTCGCCAGTGAGCGTATCGGGCGGTGCCTGTGGAGCTCGAACTGAAGCCGCTGCCAGTGCCACTGCCCAGCTAGAGGGTGCTGAACTTGGAAATGGCACACCCCTGCTCGGCGACGGTGCCGGTGGAGGAGGCAGCTGTGCTGGGGCCACCAACACCGAGGAGACCGAGGCCGACCTTGATGAGGACCAAACGCCTGGCCTACCGACTGATGGTAGGCCCAGGGAGTCCAAAACGGCCACTGCGAGGGCGGCTGCCATTGTTGCTGCCACTGTGGGTAACGCTGGTGGCTCGCCCCCGAAACCAATCTCCTGCTCCGCAACCGGCTGGAGCGGTAGGAGTCTGCCTCTGAGTCTGAGGTCTCTGAGTACGAGGACCTGGGGGGAGCAGCACCCGGTGCCATTGGAGAGCGGTGCGGAGGCGGTGGGGAGCCTCTTATCTGGTCCAGTGCCGCCTTAGCGGCGCGGTGCGGGGAGGGAGGCGACAGCATGGCTGGCTTGCCCCTTGATTGTACTGGGGGATGGACCACGGTAGGCAACTCCCTACGGTGCGGGGAGGCCGGCGCCGGGAGTCCCATCAAACCTGAGGCCGCCTCCAACGCCTCCGGCGTAGAAGGGAGGCTCAAGTCTCCGCTGAGGTCCGGGGATATAGGCCGGTCCGGACTCGACCACCCTCTCTGCGGTGCGGGAGTCGACGGAGCTGCTGAGGGCTGTAGCCCAGCCTGTCCGCTTGCACTCGCAGACGGCGTCGGCCTTGGATCCTGGTGGGGTGATCGTTCCCTCACTGGCTCTCTCTTCTTGGCGGGCACCGGCGACGGCGAGCGGTGCCGCACTGAGGCCGACTTCCTATGACCCGACTCCGTCCGGTGCTGGGTTTTTGACGACTTGGGCTGGGCCCTAAGTCCTGATGCTGGTGCCGGGGCGCTCCGCACTGAGGAAGATGTGCTGGGCACCGCCTCGGCCGGTTCTGGGTCCGAGGGTGGCCGCAGGGCAGCCTCCATCAGGAGGACTCTAAGTCTTTGAGTTCTGTCCTTGAGAGTTCTCGGACGGAAGCCTCTACAGATAGAGCACCGGTCCTTTTGGTGGCTCTCTCCGAGGCACCTCAAACAAGCAGAGTGCGGGTCACTCTTGGGCATGAATTTCCCGCAGTCCTTGCAGAGTTTAAACCCGGGGGACCCAGGCATGCCCCAGCGGGTGACAAAAACTTGGGGGGGGGACCCCCCAACTACGAAGAACTATATACAATGATCTAAGTAAACTAACTATAATGCAACTGTATACACGGACTATACATAAGGATAGGACACTGCAAACTTGCTATGCGCAAGAGAAGTTCCAGCTAGCCATCACCGGCGGTAAGAAGGAACTGAGGGGGTGGAGGGTCGGCGGGCCCCTTTATAGGGCGCCTTAGTGGCGCCACTCCAGGGGGCGCCAGGGCCGATCCTACGGACGCTGCTAGGGGAAAATCTTCCGGCTGGCGTGCACGCGGCGCGCGCACACCTACTTTGAATGGACATGAGCCACCACTCGAAGAACAACTACCAGATTTCTGCTATGGAAGAGTAGCAAAATGCAAGGTGGTCAGCCCAGTCTCATCACTGAGAGAATGATACTTTATTCAATGGTATGGTCACCAGCAGTACCTACATTATGAATAGAAGAATACAAAAAATGTCTCCACACTATGGATGTGTGGTTGGCACAGCAGTAAAGCAGCATTTCAGCAGTGCAAGTTCTAAACCTGTATAAGATATATCATGTTATGCCTAGCTAACATTTACAGAGATACTTTGCTTTTCATGCTCTTGCTTGGAATTTTCCACAGCTCATCTGTCTCAATAAAAGGACTCACTGAGAGGGATCCTTGGGAATTCTGCCCTTTCATTGATTGGGGGCCACCATTTACCCTATATACTCCTCCTTACTCAATTAAATATCTGCTCTTATACCATCTATCTTCCAGTTTGGAAGGCTGGATACAAGAGCCATTAAGTCATTGCTCTTCCCCACAAAGCACAAATACTCCAACTTGGAGACATATGTAGTCTCCATCAGCCCCCACAATTATGTTTTCTGGTCAGTCCTACTCTGGGTCTTGTGTGTAACAATAAATTCCATTAGTGCAGCTGGGTCTGCCTGCACTTTTGATTACTAATTAAATACTGTCAGACTAGCAGAGCATACTTTTTCTACTTCTTTCCTATTTCCCATGTCACTAGATGGCATTTCCAACCTCTCATTTGTTGTGATGAAGTGGGACTGTTCTTAATGTTACCTCTGAATACTGTGTGGGTGCCTCAGTTTCCCCTATGCATTTCTTAAGTCTCCAGTGTGCATAAATGGCCGACACCCTGTATCTTGGCAACAAATGGCTGGGGCCCTTCCTCCCTTCAAGGAGATAGCTAAAGGTGAACAAAGAGATCAGGTGGCCTCCTGGCCCAGGAAAGAGACAAAGGCCAGAAAGGAGGGGCTGGAGGGGGTTTCAGTTTGGAGCTGGCTGGGGATGGGAAGCAAGCGCAGATGGGGTTGTCTGGCTCGCTGGGCCCCAAAATGGACCCGGCTAGGGGTCCCGTTCTCTGTACCTACAAGCTCTGTTTTAGACCGCGTTCTTGTCATCTAATAAACCTCTGTTTTACTGGCTGGCTAAGAGTCACTTCTGACTGTGACGTGGGGGTGCGTGCAGGGCCCTGTGGCTTCCCCAGGACCCTGCCTGGGCGGGCTCACTGTGGGAAGTGCACGGAGGGGCATATGCTGAATGCTCCAAGGCCAGACCCAGGAAGGTGAAGCCGTGTGAGCTTCCTGCCCTGAAGACAGTCTGCTCCAAGGGAGAGGAGGCTCCCCAAAGTCCTGACTGGCTTTGTGGGGAGCAGTTCCAGAGCATCACCCGAGGACTCAGTGACATTTGTATAAATGAAATGGGGGTGGTGGGGCTTCCTCTGAGCTAATTCTGCTCCAGGAATTCCCTACTGTGGCTGTCATCTACAGACACATCTCAGTAGTACTTCTCCCCAACTCTGACATGCACACTTACCACAAACCTATGGAATGCTCAGACTGTACTAGATCATAGAAATCTGACCCCCTCTCAAAACTAAACTATAGCCAGGGCCTGCAAAGTGCTCCATTTCATTAGTTGAAGTCCAAACATTAACAGCATAAGCACAAAACGTACCCATGAACACTCAGCAGAGTTACACACTAGGGACTGTCACAACAGTTACTAATGACAAAAAACAGTCAACGCAAAATATTAAAAGAAAACATTTTACATGTGTAATAAAGTATAAGTAAGCATGCAAGATTGCTTCATGACAGACATATAGCCTTGGGTGCCCAAGAAACAGACTATCAGCATATCTTACACATGATCTAAGTACTCCTAATGTAATGAGAAATAAGGAATTGTGTGCAGAGCTGGGCACACAAACAAGGAAAGTTTTGTGTGTTTGCGGCTGCACTCTGATCAATAATCTCCTTTGTTTATGAACATGTTACTTCTCCTGTTTGGCCTTATCTAGACACAAAAGTTGTACTGTTTTAACTATACCGGTATAGTTAAAAAGGTACAAGTCTCCTAGTGGAATGCAGTTATACTGATATGAATGTGCTTCTACCAGTATAGCTTATTCCTGGATGGGAACGGCAATAAAGCTATACATATAAGGGGCATAACTGCTTGTATAACTGCATCCACACTAGGGGTTATACCAGTAAAATCATATCAGCTAAAAAAAAAAAAAATCACCCCCAACCAACATATTTATAGCAGTACAAAAACTATATGTTGTCTAGGCGTGTGTGCCATCTTTTGCACTATGTTAAGAGCTTGTAATTATTCCTTTCTCCCGCAGTCAGAGCAATAACCTTTGTAATCCACACCCAAAACTGAGTAGCAGGCAAAAAGCTTATTTTTACCAACATGAATACTGAAATGTTAGCTAAAAGATCTATCTTCCTCCAAATCTCTTTTTTCCTTGCACACAATTTCTTAAACCTACATGTCCAAAATGACTAAATAATTAGCTCTTTACCCTATATGCCCTACTAAACACTTCATTTAATCACTCTACTTTTTTTCATGATCTACAATATAGACAGATTGCCAGGATTTAAATGGACAGATCTAGCAGCCTCTTCATAGCTGCTTGTGTGAGGACACATGGACTGTTTGTTTAAATTTACAGCAGAAAGGGTCTGGGTCTAGGCACAAGCTCTACAGTGAAGCAGAGCGAGTAGCTCTAAGGATAATCTTATTAAAGTGCCTAGCTCAGCATTAAGAATATTGTCTGTCTCGTGCCCTAGGACAGTGTAAATTTGTGGCTATATATGTACTCGTACATGCGCGCGTGCGCGCACACACACACGTTTAAGTGTCTAGAAAGTTAAAAACCTACTGATATTCAAAATATAATGATTCTCTGGACCACTCTGAAATAAATCTCTCTCATGGAACCACTCTCTTGCCCAACCTCCCAAGTCCTCCGCTGCTTGGCTCTCAAAACTTTGCACTTTGTGAACCACATGAATGTGCTCTATTAACTGCTTGTGGTCCTTTGGCAACAGGTCACTAGCATGTGCACACTTAAAATTATCGTCATGCTCCCCAGCCTGCCCACTTATTTCTGCATACCCATTGAGGTGTGCAGTGATTTGTAAACGTTTAAGTGAACAGAAATGCAGATGAATGTTTAATCTAGAACAGCAGTTGACAGATTTAGGTGTGTAACCCAGGCACATGTTTTAATGGAGCTGTTACTGCACAGCACCTCTAAAAATCAGGCCACCCAGTCAGATCCCATCATATCCTCTCATCTAATGGGTGAATATTTTTACTATACCACTTTTTTTTTTATGTGCAGCCAGTAAACCTGTTGGGGTTTATGCACACTCCATCCAAAGGTATTGCCATGACAAACTAAGTTTTAGACTTACGAAAAGTTCAGCATGGGCTGCCCCACATGAGAGATGCGCACCTCTTCCAGGTACTGAAAGGGCTTCATCGTAGGGAAGTCACCATCTCCTGGTGGGTCTGACAGCCAGGTGCCCAGCATCCAGGACAGAGGCTCAATCACAGGGTTTAGCTGGGGGGTCTCTGTTGAGAAGGAGGAAAGAATCAGGAACTTTTGACTCAGAGATCTGCTTAAGAGTTCTCTGTCAACTGTGCAGAGTGGGGGAGAGTTTGTTATAGAAAAGCATCTCACAGATGTTAGGATACATCATCACTGCTTCTTGCTAGATCAGTGGCACCTTTAAAGTATGAACGGAGCTGGGAACAAAGGAAACAGTTGTGGAGAACAAGTCTGACTTACAATCCGCCTCTTGGTCTTGCAGTTAATACAGCATGTGACTGCATGCAGAGCTCATCAACCTCAGGCTTGATAAAGAACAGGTGTATGTTCAAGGGAAAACTGTGAAACTTCAGGGCTTAAAGTTAGGCACTAAAAACATATTTAAGATACCTTCATTACATGGCCTAATTTTCAGAAGCGCTGAGTATATGCACCTCTTCCTGGCTTAAGCAGGAGATGTGACTGTTCAGCATCTCAGAAAACAATCTGCCCAACATCAGGTGCACAACTTCAGTCATCTAACTTCCAGAAGGTTGGCATAAGTCTCTAGTGAAGGTCAGGAAGTAGGATGCAGAGCCATTAAGGACAGTTCTGGTGGTTAGTCTAAATGCAGTGTCACAAGAGACGACAGTCTGTGGCAGCCTTTCCAGCCACAGAATCTGATGCCACAATGTAGCTATGAACTATACATGGAAGAGGATGGGGACTTAATAGAGGAGAATGAAGGTGGTTAAAGGATCTCCTGGTTCTGCAAGAGTACTTGAAAGAGTGGTACCCTCACACCCATGCCAAGTTAAGTTCCAGCACTGATACAAAACATGGGGCTGCAAACCAGTCTATTTACAATACCTACCAAGGTTATAATTCCATTTAAAAGAGCATAGAGATGGCAAACATGAAACATAGATGACTAGATTTCCAATATATCCCTGTTCAACAATATTTCACCTAGGCATCCAAGGGAAACCACAGACCCACAGCAGGATATCTTGTAGAAGAATTCATCAGGAAACCCACCTCACAAACATTTTCAGTGCTCCAAGCCAAACCAAAAAATACAATATGGATGTCTGGATGAAGAATGACAAAGATATAATCAGGGCCAGCTTGTGGATGTGCAAGAGGCCAATCAAAACTTGGGCACAAACTATTGGAAGGGGCTAATGAGGCCATAATTTGCCTCCCCTCTGCTGGAAACTCACAGTGAGTTGTCTCCCCACTGCTAGACAGGAATAACAGTTAGTCCAGAAGTTGTTTTGCTTATGCTTAAGACCGGGGCTAGGTAAAAGCCAATTAAGACACTATGGCATACAGGTTAAAGTAGAAATGGACTAGAAAGCTGCTCTGTGATGGGAATAGTTCTATTCCATTACTACATTTATATGGAACCTCTGTCTCATGAAACAAAGATGCCTTCTTTAATGAGTCATTGCGAGAGGAACAGCTTTGGTAAACAACAGTTATGCACTTTTTATTCTGTAATGTGATTTTAATAGGGTGTGCACTGTAAAAAAAACAAAAAACAAAACAGAACGACCTCTCTCCCCCTGAGAAATTAATTGACATGCACCATTTCATTTCATGCAAAGCTTTTTGTACTGATGATGCGAGTAAAAAGAGGGATACATCACAGCTATTACATCAGGGAAGACCAAAACAAACATAACTGGATATGCCCACTACGCAGTCTAGAGTGGTGACATTAAGCATTGTGAAGCCAGAGATCCAAATTCAGGAGTCACTATAGGATGTTCCCCTCCCACACACTAGCTAAAAGAGCCCCCACACGCAACCCAATGTGAGAAGAGTTTATACACCTACTGCCATCATCACCTGGCAACAAGCAGGAATATAACACAGGTTTGGCTAGGCTGGAAGGTAGAGACTAAATTATGAAGAAAATCAATGACCTAAAAGGGTAATGTCATAGGTGAAAACTTGCTAGGCCACTGTGAAACTCACTGTGCCTCAATCCCAAACTGTTTGTTAAAAGTACTGGGAAAGGGAGGAGAAAGAGCCCATGTTTAGAGGAGCAGACTGAAAGGTATGGGAATGATGCATTTGAGAGTACTGAGAGAATTGGGAGGGAATGCATCCAAGGGATGGGAATGCATCCAAGGGATGGGAATGCATCTGAGGGTGCTGAGGGAATTGGCTGATGTGACTGCAGAACCATTGGCCATTATCTTTGAAAACTCATGGCGATCGGGGGAGGTCCCGGATGACTGGAAAAAGGCAAATATAGTACCCATCTTTAAAAAAGGGAAGAATGAGAATCCGGGGAACTACAGACCAGTCAGCCTCACCTCAGTCCCTGGAAAAAATCATGGAGCATGTCCTCAAGGAAACCATTTTGAAGCACTTGGAGGAGAGGAAGGTGATCAGGAACAGTCAACATGGATTCACCAAGGGCAAGTCATGCCTGACCTACCTGATTACTTTCTATGCTGAGATAACTGGCTCTGTGAATATGGGGAAAGCAGTGGACATGATATATCTTTAGCAAATCTTTTGATATGGTCTCCCACAGTTTTCTTGCCAGCAAGTGAAAAAAGTATGGATTGGATGAATGGGCTATAAAGTGGATAGAAAGCTGGCTAGATTGTCGGGCTCAATGGGTAGTGATCAATGGCTCAATGTCTAGTTGGCAGCCGGTATCAAGCGGACTACCCAGGGGTCAGTCCTGGAGCCGGTTTTGTTCAACATCTCTATTAATGATGATGGGATGGATTGCACCCTCAGGAAGATTGCAGATGACACTAAGCTGGGGGGAAAGGTAGATATGCTGGAGGGTAGGGATTGGGTCCAGAGTGACCTAGACAAACTGGAGGACTGGGCCAAAAAAAATCTGATGAGATTCAACAAGGACAAGTGCAGAGTCCTGCACTTAGGATGGAAGAATCCCATGCACTGATTGGCTAAGCAGCAGTTCTGCACAAAAGGACCTGGATATTACAGTGAGAAGCTGGATATGAGTCAGCAGTGTGCCCTTGTTGCCAAGAAGGCTAACAGCATATTGGGCTGCATTAGTAGGAGCATTGCCAGCAGATTGAAGAAAAATAATGATTATTCCCCTCTATTCGGCACTGGTGAGGCCACATCTGTAGTATTGTGTCCAGTTTTGGGCTCCCAACTACAGGAAGGACGTGGACAAATTGGAGAATGTCCAGCAGAGGGCAATGAAAATGATCAGGGGGCTGGGACACATGACTTACGAGGAGAGGCTGAGGGAACTGGGCTTGTGTAGTCTGTAGAAGAGAAGAGTGAGGGGGGATTTGATAGCATCATTCAATTACCTGAAGGGGGATTCCAAAGAGGATGGAGCTAGGCTGTTCTCAGTGGTGGCAGATGACAGAACAAGGAGCAATGGTCTCAAGTTGCAGTGGGGGAGGTCTAGGTTGGATATTAGGAAACACTATTTCACTAGGAGGGTGGTGAAGCACTGGAATGGGTTACCTAGGGAGGTGGTGGAATCTCCATTCTTAGAGGTTTTTAAGGCCCATCTTGACAAAGCCCTGGCTGGGATGATTTAGTTGGTGTTGGTCCTGCTTTGACCAGGGGGTTGGACTAGATGAACTCCTAAGGTCTCTTCCAACCTTAATCTTCAATGATTCTAATGAGAATTTTTCCCATCAACAGAGGATTTTCATTTCTGTCACTTGTGGGGTCTCTCTTCTTGTGGGGTCTCAGCTTCTGTACCAAAAGACTGGAGGATAGCTAATGTGATGCCAATTTTTAAAAAGGGCTCCAGAGGTGATGCCGACAATTACAGGCCGGTAAGCCTGACTTCAGTACCGGGCAAACTGTTTGAAACTATGGTAAAGAGCAAAATTGTCAGACACACAGATGAACATAATTTGTTGGGGAATAGTCAAGGTGGTTTTTCTAAAGGGAAATCATGCTTCACCAATCTACTAAAATTCTTTGAGGGGGTCAACAAGCTTGTGGACAAGCGGGATCCAGTGGATATAGTGTATTTAGATTTTCAGGAAGCCTTTGACAAAGGCTCTTAAGCAAAGTAAGCAGTCAAGGGATAAGAGGGAAGGTTCTCTCATGGATTAGTAACTGGTTAAAAGACAGGAAACAAAGAGTAAGAATAAATGGTCAGTTTTCAGAATGGGAGCCGTAAATACTGGTGTCCCCCAGCGGTCTGTACTGGGACCAGTCCTATTCAACATATTCATAAATGATCTGGAAAAAAGGGGTAAACAGTGACATGGCAAAATTTGCAGATGATACAACACTCTCAAGATAGTTAAGTCCCGGGCAGACTGTTAAGAGCTACAAAAGGATCTCTCAAAACTGGGTGATTGGGAAACAAAATGGCAGATGAAATTCAGTGTTGATAAATGCAAAGTAATGCACATTGGAAAACGTAATCCCAACTATACACATAAAATGATGGAGTCTAAATTAGCTGTTACCACTCAAGAAAGAGATCTTGAGGTCACTGTGGATAATTCTCTGAAAACATCCACTCAATGTGCAGCGGCAGTCAAAAAAGCGAACAGAATGTTGGGAATCATTAAGAAAGGGATAGATAAGACGGTAGAAAATATCATACTGCCTCTATATAAATCCATGGTACGCCCACATCTTGAATACTGTGTGCAGATGTGGTCGTTCCATCTCAAAAAAGGTTCAGAAAAGGACATATGAAGAGAGATAAACAAGACTGTGACTTTGCAGCTTGGAAAAAAGCCAACTAAGGAGGGATATGATAGAAGTCTATAAAATCGTGACTGGTGTGGAGAAAGTAAATAAGGAAGTGTTATTTACTTCTCATAACACAAGAACTAGGGGTCACCAAATGAAATTAATAGGCAGCAGGTTTAAAACAAACAAAAGGAAGTATTTTTTCACACAACGCACAGTCAACCTGTGGAACTCCTTGTCTGTGGATATCGTGAAGGCCAAGACTATAACAGGATTAAAAAAAAGAACTAGATAAATTCATGGAGGATAGGTCCATCAATGGCTATTATCCAGGATGGGCAAGAATGGTGTCCCTAGCCTCTGTTTGCCAGAAGCTGGGAATGAGCGACAGGGGATGGATCACTGGATTACCTGTTCCCTCTGGGTCACCTTGCATTGGCCACTGTTGGAAGACAGGATAGTGGGCTAGATGGACCTTTGGTCTGACCCAGTATGGCCGTTTTTATGTTCTCTCGCCTCAAGTTTAGCGAGTGTTAAAACAGTTTTAAAACAAATGTAATGCCCCTAATTACATTTCATTCTCCTGAAACACACTGAGATAGAACAACAAGATATTCACATCAGATCCCACAGTGAGGTTGACTGGATTACTATAGAACTATAGCAATAGTTTGCAAAGATTGTCATATCAGTTTGCACTCTTCACAGCTGACAGTACTATTGATAAGGGGTTCTCAAACAGGGAAACATTAAATGTTTATATTTCACATTTTTAGATGCTGACTTTTTACTTATACAGGGAATAATATCTGCAGGCTCTCCACATTATTTGACATGTTGTAAATAAACATACACACAATCAAATTTTTTTTAGCTATGGTGATGGGTGCTATAGAAAACCCTAAGATCAAAGCCCTCCATGGCAGGACAGTTTTCTAAGGGCTGGTCTACACTAGGAGGTTATGTCGAATTTAGCAGCGTTAAATCGAATTAACCCTGCACCCGTCCACACAACGAAGCTATTTAGTTCGACATACAGGTCTCTTTAGTTCGATTTCTGTACTCCTCCCTGACGAGGGGAGTAGCGCTAAATTCGACATGGCCATGTCAAATTAGGGTAGGTGTGGATGGAATTTGACGCTAATAGCTCCGGGAGCTATCCCACAGTGCACCACTCTGTTGACGCTCTGGACAGCAGTCCGAGCTCGGATGCTCTGACCAGCCACACAGGAAAAGCCCCGGGAAAATTTGAATTCCTTTTCCTGTCTGGCCAGTTTGAATCTCATTTCCTGTTTGGACATCGTGGCAAGCTCAGCAGCACTGGCAACGATGCAGAGCTCTCCAGCAGAGGTGTCCATGCAATCTCAGAATAGAAAGAGGGCCCCAGCATGGACTGACCGGGAAGTCTTGGATCTGATCGCTGTGTGGGGCGATGAGTCTGTGCTTTCGGAGCTGCGCTCCAAAAAACGGAATGCGAAGATCTACGAGAAGATCTCCAAAACCATAACAGAGAGAGGATACAGCCGGGATACAACGCAGTGCCGCGTGAAAATCAAGGACCTGAGACAAGGCTACCAGAAGATCAAAGCGGCAAATGGACGCTCCGGATCCCAGCCCCAGACATGCCGCTTCTACGAGGCATTGCATTCCATTCTAGGTCGGCCGCCACCACTACCCCACCACTGACCGTGGACGCTGAGGATGAGATAGTGTCAACGGCCAGTTCCTCGGAGATGTTCGTGGACGGGGAAGATGAGGAAGGAGATGACGAGGACGAGGCAGTCGAAAGCGCTTACAACGCTGATTTCCCCGACAGCCAGGATCTCTTCATCACCCTCACGGAGATCCCCTACCAACCCTCCCCAGCCGCTATCCCGGACCCTGAATCAGGGGAAGGATCAGTCGGTAAGTGCTTTAAACGTGAAAACATTTATTTTTAACAGAACAGGAATATTAACTATCTGAAAAGACGGTCAATATGAATGGGGATAGAAAAGAAATCCTCTTCGGAGATCTCCACGAAAGTCTCCTGGAGATAATCAAAAAGCCTCCGCATGAGGTACCTGGGGAAAGTGGCCTTATTGTGTCCTCCGTGGTAGCACACTTTTCTGCGCCAGGCTATCATCAGGTACTCGGGTATCATTGCCTCGACGAGCATGGCGGCATAAGGCCCTAGTTTATGCTAGCTTTCACGCAGCATGCGGTCTTTCTCTGTCTCACTGATCCTCCGCAGGGTGATGTCGCTCATGGTGGTCTGCTTTGAATTAGGGGAATGTTAGTATTGGGACTGCTTGCCTGTTCCTTTACATAGCTATAACCGGCAGTTTACAGCCACGTGGTAGAGGCGGGACAGGGGCAGCATACAGGGATCTTTCCCGGGGACAGCCGCGAGGGGGTGGGACAGGCTAGGAGCATTGCTTTGACCGTGAAAGGAGGGCACTGCTATAAATTAAGTGTTAAGCAGCCAAAAGTCTACGGCTTACCATGTCTGCCCGCTCCACGAATTCTGCTGTCCTGCCCCGCTTGTCTGATCTCCAGTGCAAGACCCCAGGCACTGAATGCGAAGGCCAAAAATTCGAACTAGTCCTGAGTGTGCATGAGATTGGTGCTGTGCATGGTCTTGTTCACAGAGACAGACTAGACTATGTTCATTGTTCGCAAAAATGTATCTTTGTAAGGAATTCACTCCCTTTGTCCCATCACACAGCTGCGACTATCTCCCGACCCACCCCGGCATTCCCCTCACAGAGGCTGGCGCAGATTAGGCGGCGAAAGAAAAGGACACGGGACGAGATGTTCTCAGAACTTATGGGCTGCTCCCGAGCTGAGGCGGCCCAGCAGACACAGTGGAGGGAGAACGTGTCGCAGTACCAGCGCTCACACAGCGAACGGGAGGACAGGTGGCACCAGGAAGACCAACAGGAGACTCAAACGCTGCTTGGACTAATGAGGGAGCAAACGGACACGCTCCGTTTACTGCAGGACCGCAGGCAGGAGGACAGAGCCCCACTGCAGTCTATCTCTAACCGCCCTCCCCCGCCACAAACTCCCATACCCCCCTCACCCAAAGTAACGAGAAGGAGGGGCGGGAGGGGCCGTGAAAACTGTCACTCCACCTCTGCAGAGTGTGCAATTACAAAAAGGCTCTCCTTCCCAAAATTTTGATTAGCCCTTTCCTTCCTGCCTCACCCAAGCCCCCGTCCCAGTTTCATCCCCTAACTGTCTAGTTGATAATAAAAAATACTTTTCTGTTAATTACTGGTTCCGTCCTGTTCTTTTAGAGAAGACTGTGTTTGAAGGGGGGGAAGGGGGTTGGTAATTGGACAGGACAGTCACCTTTACCAGGGTACAGACATGGGGGCAGGTTCAGCAGCAGGTCACACACACAGTGCAGTCACTAGGCACCCTGGTCAGTCTGGGAGGTGGTTTTCATGTTCTGTGGTGGGGGGGCTATGTGACTTTGTGGCGGGGGAGGGCGGTTAGAGATCTTATGCAGCGGTCCTTATCCTGGATCACAGAGCCATGCAGCAGGGGATCTGTAACCATCCTCCCCCGCCACAAAGTCACATAGCCCCCACACACAGAGTCCCGAAAAGGAGGGGTGGCAGGCTCCGTTGAAACAACCAGTCGGCCACTGCGGACGGCTCTAGGAGCAGGAGCCTGTCATTCCTGGAGTTTAGAAGCGGTCTTTACATCACTCCACACCCTACCCACCACAGTCTGCATCCCAGTTTCAACCCTGTACCGCTAAATCAGTAATAAAGAAAACGGTGTTCATTAACAAAGTTCCATGTATTTTATTTTTAAGCGTGCGTTGGAAGGGGGGAGGAACGGGGTGAATGGGGTATGTAACTGCAGAGGATAGTCAACATTAGCTGGGTAAAGAAACGGGGGCAGGTTCAGCTTCTCTGTAAACAAACTTAATAATCACAGGTTACCCTGCTCCCTGAGGAACCTAGCTTTCAAAGCCTCCCGGATGCACAGCGCTTCCCGCTGGGCTCTTCTAATCGCATGGCTGTCTGGCTGGGCGTAATCAGCAGCCAGGCTATTTGCCTCAACCTCCCACCCCGCCATAAAGGTCTCCCCCTTGCTCTCACAGAGATTGTGGAGCACACAGCAAGCTGCAATAACAATGGGGATATTGGTTTCGCTGAGATCTGAGCGAGTCAGTAAGCTTCTCCATCTCCCCTTGAGACGTCCAAAAGCACACTCCACCACCATTCTGCACTTGCTCAACCGGTAGTTGAAGAGTTCTTTGTCACTGTCCAGGGCGCCTGTATAGGGCTTCATGAGCCAGGGCATTAGCGGGTAGGCTGGGTCCCCAAGGATCACTATAGGCATCTCCACATCCCCAACAGTTATTTTGTGGTCCGGGAAGAAAATACCTTCCTGCAGGCGTCTAAACAGACCAGAGTTCCTGAAAACACGCGCGTCATGAACCTTGCCCGGCCATCCGACGTTGATGTTGGTAAAACGTCCCCTATGGTCCACCAGTGCTTGCAGCACCATTGAAAAGTAGCCCTTTCGGTTAATATACTGGCTGGCCTGGTGGTCCGGTCCCAGGATAGGGATGTGAGTTCCATCTATAGCCCCACCGCAGTTTGGGAATCCCATCGCGGCAAAGCCATCTATGATGACCTGAACGTTTCCCAGGGTCACTACTTTTGAGAGCAGTAGCTCAACGATTGCTTTGGCTACTTGCAACACAGCAACCCCCACGGTAGATTTGCCCACGCCAAAGTGGTTCGCTGCTGACCGGTAGCTGTCTGGCGTTGCAAGTTTCCAGAGGGCTATGGCCACTCGCTTCTGCACAGTCAGGGCTGCTCGCATGCGGGTGTCCTTGCGCTTCAGGGCAGGAGACAGCAACTCACACAGTTCAAGGAAAGTTCCCTTACGCATCCTAAAGTTTCGCAGCCACTGTGATTCATCCCAGACCTGCAGCACTATGCGGTCCCACCAGTCCGTGCTTGTTTCCCGGGCCCAGAATCGCCGTTCCACAGCATGAACATGACCCATTGCCACCATGATGTCCACAGTGCGGGGTCCCTTGCTTTGTGAGAGGTTTGTGCCACTCTGAGACTTCATGTCCTCACCACTCTGCCGTAGCCTCCTCGCCCGATTTCTCAGCATCTGACTGTGAAAAAGGTGGACGATAAGGTGCGAGGAGTTGACAACGGCCATAACTGCAGTGATGATCACAGCGGGCTACATGCTCGCAGTGCTGTGGCGTCCGCGCTGTCACTCACCAGAAAAGTGCGCGAACTGATTGCCCGCCAGCGGGAGTGACGGTTGAATGACGACAGTTACCCAAAACCACCCTCAACACATTTTTTCCCCCAGCAGGCATTGGGGGCTCTACCCAGAATTCCAATGGGCAGCGGGGACTGCGGGAACTGTGAGATAGCTGCCCACAGTGCACCGCTTCCAATGTCGACGCTTGCCCCGTTAGTGTGGACTCACAAAGTCGAATTACTGTCCTTAGTCTGGATACACACGTTCGACTTTGTAAGGTCGGTTCCACAAGTTCGATTTAAGTAGAATCGAACTACTCTGGTAGTGTAGACATACCCTAAGAAAGATCTTTTCTTTCCACCTTCTCTCTGAGTGCACAAATTAGTGAGTCAAAAGAGTGCTGATATCCTGCCAAATAGATATTTGCCTCCTGCTTGCTGAAAGTGTATACTGCGCTCCGATCCCTCCTCCCTGTTGAGTGCTCTCTTTGCACTTTGTAACAGGAAAAGACCCAGGTTTAAGTGAACAGGGAAGCTTTGGGAACCATTGCCTCTGCAGCATAGGCTTTTGCTCCCCACTAGTGGAGCAAGTGATATTGCAGCAATTCAAAGTCCTCTCTTCTGTGAAAAAGATCAAAGCAAGCAGTGAATTTCAGTTTTTGACTGTGTGAAAAGAGATACCTATTTTCTGAAACTGAAGAACATTAACCTGGAATACACTTCAGCTTCATTACTATGCAGAGGGGTTTGCAACAGAATAAGTTTAAACTTTCTCTGACTCCCCTCCCCAGCATTTCTAGATCAAGAGGCAGACTGTACCTGATGGATGGAAGAAATGGCTTCAGGGAGGAGTCAGGCACAAGGTGCGAGGAGTAATTTTATTGTTCCTAATTACTATTTCTTTAAACATTTACATGCCTGGGGAGAGTACATAGATTTTCTGGGCAAGCGTCATCAACTTCTGCAGAATATATTTATTTTTTCAATTGGGTTTCTAGCCCTTAAGTTTGTGAAAATAACTTTCCAGATGTAAACCAAGAAAAAATTTATGCAGTCACGTCTTCCTAAGTCTGCAGACAGACAGCTTTAATTGTCGTTGCTGTACCTTGGGAAAGCACCAAATTGCAGAGTAATAACTGCTATAATTCAGAACCTTGTGGACAGCAGTGAAACTGACAAGAATCATTCATGCATTGTGCTGCTTGGGAAAACTAGAAGTGGCTGCAAAGGCAGACAGAGGAGTCACTAATGGGGCATGAAGACTCCAAAACAGAGGCTATAGCAGGGAAAGAGCAGTGGAGACCCATCCTCCTCTCAAAAGCTAGAGGCAGAGGAAAGACAGAGCAGCAGATGAACAAAAACAACACTCCTCCCCCACCCGCTTGTTGTAGCTAGAAGGGAGAGAGGAGGAGCAAATATTTCATCCATCTTTGAAGCAGTCGGCAGATTCTAGGGTGGGAGGTGGAGGGAGAAGCAAAAGAATGCTCTTTCTCCTGAGTAGTCAGAGGAGTTTGGGGATTCAAGTTTATCAGGCACCTACTACCCCACAGAGGATTTGAAAGACAAAGCCCCTGAGTAAAGTCCAGGGACAGCATCATTAAGAATTTCAGCACACAAACCTTTCCCAGCAGCTGGAGCACAGGTTTATTTCACACCTTGATGTTGCCTCTGGGCGATGATGCCCTCAAATCTTTTGCATCAGTCTTTTGGCAAGCAGATTTAGTTCCCTGATGTAAGCCTTGTGTGTGAGTGGATGGAGGTAAATGAGTTGGGCTGGTGTGTAAGGGAGTAAGAGAGACAGAGGCTGATGGAATGAATTAGAAAAGAGATGTATGATTTTAAAAGACAGAGACTGAGAAATTGAGAGGGGGGGAAGAAATGGGAGAAAAAAGAAGCAGCAGAAAATAGAGGCAGCAGCGGAGAACACAATATAGGGAAATGATATAAAGCAGTGGAGGAAAGAGAGAAAATAAGCTAACTGACAATGAAAACAAAGGAAAAAGGGATAAACCATGATCTATGACAGGAAGGAAAGGAAAGTGGAGTGAAGCCAGGATGGAAAAGAGGGTAGGAGAAGAGCAAGAAAGATGCAGTAAGTTTTTAAACAAATGATTAAGATAGAAGGTTGATTGAGAACACCTTAGAATTAAGTACAAGTGCTTTATTGTTTTACATTGCAGAGGGAATGCCTAGCAGACTTCACTCTTCAGCTGAAGAGATATTGGTAAATTCTTCACCCTTGCTAACAGCTTGCATTATTTGGTGACAAAACTGATTTAAAAAGCCTGGGAGTTTAATGGAGCTGAAATAAAGTATTTCCCTGGAACGTGAATTATTATATATGTCTGAACTGGCTTATGCTGGTTTTCTCACCAGCTGATCTGTACTATAGTTTGTATAGTAAGTGAAGGGTGGAGTACTTTAAGAGGGAGGCTAACTGCCTGTGGGATCATGGTTAGGGTGAGCAGAGCTAGATGACTCTTGTGGTAGAACATAAAGTGGTGTTTGCAAAGAAAAGGGAAATGTATCTCTGGGATGCTGGGTTGTTTTGGTTTAAATATTAGTGTTATCAATGAAATCCTTGTTTAGAGGAATCACTCTAAAGAGGTGACAAATATTTTCCTTATTATGGAGCTAAGCTTCAAGCAGGACTCTTGCAAACAAACATTCTACTAGCTGCATTATCTAAAGATGCCTCTCAGTACTGGGGAATGTGAATTTTAGTTTAAGGACTTTGTTGCATAGAAGAGAACTGCTAACATTCTGGACATCAGACATGAAACACTGAGATGAAATCCATCAGTAGTATAATCCATAGAGTGTGTGATCATGTGATGCAGTAAAGACATAATAAAACCTATAAACTCACTGTCTTCTCCCAATTACTTAACATGACATGCATAGTGGTGGTGAAATAGGCCAGAAAAAGCCAGGAAAAGATAAAATGCTCAGTCTTCTAGCCCCACTCACCCCAACTAGTCAGGGTAATTAACCAGTGGAACAACTTACTAAGGGTCATGATGGATTCTCCATCACTGGCAATTTTTAAATTAAGACTGGATGTTTCTTCTAAAAGATGTGCTCTAGGAATTATTTTGGGAAGCTGTATTGCTTGCATTATACAGGTCAGACTAGAGCGGGGGTAGGCAACCTATGGCATGTGTGCCGAAGGCGGCACTCAAGCTGATTTTCAGTGGCACTCACGCTGCCCAGATCCTAGCCACCAGTCCGGGGGTTCTGCATTTTAATTTAATTTTAAATGAAGCTTCTTAAACATTTTAAAAATCTTATTTACTTTACATACAACAATAGTTTAGTTATATATTATAGACTTATAGAAAGAGACCTTCTAAAAATGTTAAAATGTATTAAATTAGAGCGAATAAATGAAGACTCGGCACAGCACTTCTGAAAGGTTGCCGACCCCTGGACTAGAGTAACACAATGGTCCCTTCTGAACTTGGAATCTGTGAAAACCATGTCCACTGAAAAATTAAAGGTGCATGCATGCATGCGCGCTGCAGACTGACCACAGAACACAACTTAAATTTGAAGATATCCTCCTCTGTTGAAATGACAAGGGAATTCACTGTGATGTTAGTTTAGCTATTATTGACCTCCTCCATACTGCTCCCCCACTGTAGGTATACTTCCCCCCTTGCATATTTTCATCTTCTCCCAGTGTTATTAACTCTCTTTCTATGCACACTGCTACTGCTTCTTCCCTTCCCTACACACTGTCGCAGCATCCCCTACACCCTCCTCCCCCCCCATGCATGTATCTCCATTGATCAACTCCAGTATTCCTAGCCTGGCTGTTCACCAGGTATACAATTTCTGCTCCTTCCCACTTTGAGAAGCCATGAGGTCCGCAACACTCCTAACCCAATCACCAAATCCACTCCCTATTGACAGACAGGCTATGCCAAGATCTCCTGGTTCCCATTTCCCCTCCCAAATTAAACAAACAAGGTGCTTTATCACCTCACCACTCAAAATTCACAGAAAAACTGTCATCTGATCTTTCCCATTCAAAGACAGGCCTTGATGTCAAATTCCCACCTACACCAAAAACAAGCTTAATAGTGAGTGACTCCTTTCGTTTTGCTATAGGAGCCAGTGCAGTCCCCAAGCTTCCAGACTCATACTGAGGCAGAGATAATCCCTATCCTTCTGACTGGTTTCCACTACTCTGTGACTAGTCATTCTCCTTTCCTGCCTCTGCAATGTTACAGAACTATCAAACTCCATCCCCATTTTTAAACATTCACAAAATGTGTATTTTGTTCTGAATGAAGATTACATAACCAGGGTAAGCATGTGCTATAACATACCATATCAAAATTCTGCAAGAAGACTTTATGACGTCTGCAGCCTGCAAGTACTAATTCTCTGGCAGCACAGAATATAGAAAAAATGTTAAAATTACATATTTTGGAACTCCCCAACATCCTAAAGCAGGGGTGGGAAAACTTTTTGGCCTGAGGGCCACATCTGTGAATAGAAATTCCAATCAAATACTATGGTGATAGATGCAACATAAAAACCTAGACAGTTTAACTAGGGGAAGGAGGACAGGATTATTCATCTGAAGAAAACTGGTGATACTGTGTGTGCGTGCGTGTGTGTGTGTGTATTTTAAATCTTTAAAAGATTCAAAACCATCAACCTGTGTACAAAATTAACCTATGTTAACACATTCTTATCACTGACACCCTTGTCCTCCTTTTCCCATCCCTCTTAATGTTTGTCGCATCCACTTGTTCTATTTATCTTGGGGCTGGTCTACACAGGGAAATTGACCAAAGTAACTATTGCAGAATAGCTCCCCATGCGGATGCTTTATTCCAGATTAATTAGTGTGCTTCCAAAGTGAAGTAATTGCTCAAAAATAAAAATCACTTTTATTCCAAAACAGAGTGTCCACACGGGGAGTTATTCCAGACTTGTTATTGTGAAATAGGTTATTTCATGATAGAAGTTTTGGTAAATTTCCCTGCTTAGACAAGCCCTTGGGTACTTATATGTTCCCCATCACTGTATATCTGAGCACCTCACAATCTTTAATGTATTTATCCTCACTACACCCTTTTAAGGTAGAGAACATAAGAATGGCCATACTGGGTCAGACCAAAGGTCCATCTAGCCCAGTATCCTGTCTTCTGACAGTGGCCAATTCCAGGTCCTCCGGAGGGAATGAACAGAACAGATAATCATCAAGGGATCCATGCCCTGTCTCCCAGTCTCTGGCAAACAGAGACACCATCCCTGCCCAGACTGGCTAATAGCCATTGATGAATTTATCCTCCATGAATTTATCTAATTCTTTTTTAAACCCTGTTATAGTCTTGAACTGAACAAATTCACTGAACAAATCCCCCCTCCTAAACATTTGCTGAACTGCCCCCCCATAGCTATTAGGGTGTCTCAACACCAGCACACAGTGTGAGGGATTTTCAAATCTTTCCCTAGTTTCATACACGTTAAGGCAAGAAGAGTCCATTTTGATCATCTAGTCTGTCCTGCTGCATAACACAGGCTATCAAATTTCACCCAGCAATTGCTGCATCAAGCTCATAGCTTCTGGTTGAGCTAGAGGAGATACAGTCTAGTGAAAGGAAGGGGAGGTTTCACATTGGATATAATTGTCTGATATCCCTCCCATCCAACTCCTAACACACATTCCTACATTAAAGAAGCAAGATCACAAAAAGTGATGTCCGATTTTGCTACGTCCTGAGACTATCGGGTCAGAGATAGATTAATTTTCAGCTCATTCTAGCATCAATCTGGAGCCCTGCATTCTGTTTTTTTTAAATTAAATTAAATTTTAAATTAATTTAGTGCTGATGACAGGTTTATGCCAGACAACCTCAGAGACTAAGACCCTCCCTTTGTCCATAGAACAGGTATTGCAGAGGAATCAGCAGGGCAACATCCCGCCACTGCCCCAGCAATGTGCTACTGCCCTGATTTGGAGCAACTATTTAAAGGGATGAGAGTGTTCAGCCTCCAGGATCATTCAACTCTTGGCCTCTGACACCATCAATAAAGGCATGGATTTTACTGACTGGCTTTGTAATGCTAACCCAGTTCTGGATTGGGAACACCTGCTCACTTCACACAACCCACCGAAGAGGTGTCAGATTCAACTAGTGCACAAAAATAAAAGCCCCACATTTATATCCTATTAGTATTACCAATCTCAAAAGCCATCCAATTCACCCAAAACTGTTTTCATTCAAGTACAAGAATTATGAACGCTAATGTATGTATATTAGGTTTAGTAAGACTTCTAAAACAAATCTAACTTGGAGGAAGTCTAAATGTTATACTGATTTTTCAAATAATTCAGGTAGCTTCAGATGTGAATCAATTTTTCCCTGTTTTTGTTTTTAATAACACAGCCTTCACAAAAGAAAACACTAGATTCAAAAGGGATTCCAGTGAAGCAAAAACCTTTGAATGATAGAATTTTAACTCTTTGACTAATAAATACAGTATTTTAGCTGCATTTAACCATACCTGTGGTTGCTGCACTGCTGGCCATATTCTTCAGGGTTATTTTTAGACTGCTCACCTTAGCTCCCTAATCTTTCCTTGTTCACCAGGAAATGTTTTGGACTTGGTTGATAAGATGGTAATATAGGAAATGATCTCATGATTAGGTGAGAATGTTATCCCAGTGTCTGCTGGGAGTTGTAGTTTAATTTAAAACAGGCGCTTACAAAAGTAACCGACCTGATACACAACAGTTGCACAATTAGCATGACCCAACCTTCAAAACAGAAAACCTGGACTGCTCTAAATATAGTCAAAGGGGGCAAGGTGTGGAAGGATTTGGTAGTTAAGAGAAGCCTTCAAGCAGGACAAGAGGATTTGGCAGTAATTGTCTCCAATCAGAGCAGGCTGTTCATAACATTCTCCTTCTCTCCTGACCCTCCACTACTTTTCAGCAGCATTTCCCCCATGCTTTAGATCTTTATTTCTTCCCCCCGATCTTTACTCTCCCTCAGGAGATGAATTTTGGTGCCAGCTGCCTTTTTCTAGGACTCTGGCACCTATCAAATGATTTACTACATGCTCTGACATACAGTAAAATCTTGAACACTTCAGATCCCAGACTCTCACACTGGCACATTCTGGGCTATGAGGAACCCCAAACTCCAATACATGTCAGAATATATGACAATTCAATAGGGGGACTCCGTGCTGGGGGCCAGTTGCAGATGGGTGTAAGGTTCATCTTGGCGCCAGCAGTTTTAGTGAGGTGGCAGAGTGCCAGGGAACAGGGGAGGTCAGCCAGCTGGCTTGCTGTACTGGAACCGGGGCATAAAATAATTAGCATAATCAACCTCCAAAGTGAGTCTGCCTAGTCACCTTACATACACCCTCATAGGCCATATGTTTAGAAAAGAAACATGCAAGTTTGGCTGTACATTTTCACTGGAAATATACCACATTCTGACTGAGATGCAAACTGATAAAACTGCTGTGGTAAGGGAGACATGCCCTTCCCAATTCAGAGTTCAGACAAAACAAAGCAATGTTTCAGCCTTAACTGCTTATTTCCCAAGCTGTCATTCATGGCCACACAGACCTGAAGAAGAACTCTAGGTAGCTCAAAAACTTGTCTCTTCCACCCCCAGCAGGTGTACAATTAAATATATTACCTCATTCATGTTCTCTATTCCAATAGTATTATTATTTAACTGATAAATTATGCGGTCTCCTTTATGTGATTCTCAGGAAATGAAAAGCACTCTCAATTTAGCTTTGTGTATCAATCTACCCTCAGCACGCATACAAAATATAAACTGCCCAACTCGACAGTTGGCTGCAGTTTTATTAGGGTTTTTTTAATACTATATAAACAAGAAGAGAGAAGCGTGAGTAGGTGGTACATGCCAACAGAATGCTAAGATTAAAATAAACTCTTCTTTAAGATTTATGGACAGCAGTTAAAACTTTACCAATGTAAACTTTACGCATTAAACAATTTATAATCACTTAGAATTTGTTTGATTATCTACATATTGCTTTCTATCTTGGAAAAAATATTAGATCTGGCAATTTTCAGAACTCCTATTAAAAAAGTTTGATTCTTGTCCTCCAATATACAGCACATGTATTTCAGAAAAATCAGTCAGGGTGCTTACTAAATTAGGGCAAAGCATCTTTCAAAGGACCAATTTTATAAGAAGCTCATTTGTAGGAGTTCCAACAAAGGTGAATTTATTAAAAATATATTAAGACAAATTATGTAAACCTAAAAAATTTGTCTAGCAGTTTAAAGGCATTATATTATATTGACACACAAAGAGTATAAAAATATGCACCAAAAGGTACCAATCACAAGCCTGTTAAAGGGTTTTAGTGACATGTACTACTAGCTATTTAAGCTTTGACTTTGTGGTTTATAGTATTGTTGGAAACCCTGCATGAAGTTACAAATTTTGAACGGCTTCACTTCTACTACGTAATCCTGCAGGGACAAACAAAAAACATCCAACCTTGACATGACTTTAGTGATATTTTTTCCACCTATGTTAAAATGTGGGATTTTTCCATGGGAAAGACCTATTAAAATTGAGACCTTCTCATGGAAAAATAAGGTTGGGTGGCAACCCTAAATATAAGCAGGTAGTTTATATTATCTTAGTTGAACTTAGAGATAGGAATTGCCACACTGGATCAGAGCAGTCGTCCATTTACACCAGTATCCTGTCTCTGACACTGGCTAGTACTAGAAGCTTCAGAGGAAGAGGTAAGAAACCTCAGAATGGAATACCCCTAGGGAAAGTTTTTCTTCCCAACACTGTCAGTTGGGGGCTGGCTTATGCTCTGAAGAATGAGGGTTTCTATCCTTTATATTATGTTGTGACGAAGTGGGACTGTTCTTAATGTTTCCTCTGAATACTGTGTGGGTGCCTCAGTTTCTCGCCGACACTCTGTCTCCTGGCAACTAATGGCCCGGGCCCTTCGCCCCTGCAAGGGGATGCTAAAGGTGTGGGAGAACAAAGAGGTCAGGCATGGGAAAGGAACTCAGCAGAGAAGGAGGGGCTGGAGGGGGTTTCAGTTTGGAGCTGGCTGGGGACGGGAAGTGAGGGCAGATGGGGTTGTCTGGCTCGCAGGGCCCCAGAATGGACCCGGCTGAGGGGTCCCGTTCTCTGTACCTACAAGCTCTGTTTTAGACCATGTTCCTGTCATCTAATAAACCTCTGTTTTACTGGTTGGCTAAGAGTCATGTCTGACTGCGAAGTGGGGGTGCAGGACCCTGTGGCTTCTCCAGGACCCCACCTGGGCGGACTCACTGTGGGAAGCGCACGGAGGGGCATATGCTGAATGCTCCAAGGTCAGACCCAGGAAGGTGAAGCCGTGTGAGCTTCTTGTCCTGAAGACAGTCTGCTCCAAGGGAGAGGAGGCTCCCCAAAGTCCTGACTGGCTTTGTGGGCAGCAGTTCCAAAGCATCATCCGGGAACTCTGTGACATATGTATCCTTTGTAACATAATTCTGGATGTTCTCTGTAATAAAGGTAATAATTGGAGATATACCAATCTCCTAGAACGGACCTTGAAAGGTCATCAAGTCCAGCACCCTGCCTTCACTAGCAGGACCAATTTTTGCCCCAGATCCCTAAGTGGACCCCTCAAGGATTGAACTCACAACCCTGGGTTTAGCAGGCCAATGCTCAAACCACTGAGCCATCCCTCCTGCCCTGTATTCATCTAAAGGGCTAGAGGTGTACTCCTCTTTTGAATCCTACTAAATTCTTGGCCTAAAAGATATTTTGTGACAATGAGTTCCACAAGTTAATTATTCATTATGTAAAAGTTTATCAGTTTTAAAGTTGTGACCCAATTTTATGCCTCCTTGTTCTTGTAAAATAAAAAGGAATAAACAGAAAATGTTGATTTACCTTCTCCATAGCATTCATTATTTCATATACGTCTATCTTATACCCCTCCTTATTCATCTCCTCTAAACAGTCCTAGCCTTCTCACTCTCTTCTCAAACAGAAGTCTCTCCATATCATAAGAACGGCCATACTGGGTCAGACCAAAGGTCCATCAACCCAGTATCCTGTCTTCCGACAGTGGCCAATGCCAGGTGCCCCAGAAGGAATGGACAGAACAGATAATCATCAAATGATCCATTCCCTGTCTCCCATTCCCAGCTTCTGGCAAACAGAGGTTAGGGACACCATCCCTGCCCATCCTGGATAACAGCCATTGATGGACCTATCCTCCATGAATTTATCTAGTTCTTTTTTTAACCTTGTTATAGTCTTGGCCTTCACAACATCCGCTGGCAAAGAGTTCCACAGGTTGACTGTGCACTGTGTGAAGAAATACTTCCTTTTGTTTGTTTTAAACCTGCTGCCTATTAATTTCATTTGGTGACCCCTAGTTCTTGTGTTATGAGGAGTAAATAACACTTCCTTATTTACTTTCTCCACACCAGTCATGATTTTATAGACTTCTATCATATCCTCCCTTAGTCATCTCTTTTCCAAGCTGAAAAGTCATAATTTTATTAATCTCTCCTCATACGGAAGCTGTTCCCTACCCCTAATCATTTTTGTTTCTGAACCTTTCCCAATTCCAATATATCTTTTTTGAGATGGGGTGACCATATCTGCACACAGTATTCAAGATGTAGGCATACCATGGATTTATAGAAAGGCAATATGATATTTTCTGTCTTACTATCTATCCCTTTCTTCAAGATGAGTCTGTTCGCTTTTTTGACTGCTGCTGCACATTCTGTGGATGTTTTTAGAAACTATTCACAATGATTCCATGATCTCTTTCTTGAGTGGTAACAGCTAATTTAGAGTAACTATTATCCACATTTTATAGTGAGGGAACTGAGGCACAGGAAGACTAAGGCTATGTCTACACTATGGGCGCTACTTCTGGGGAGGTTTCCTACAGTGATAGAAGGAGTTTTTCTGTTGCTGTAGTTAATCCACCTCCCACAGCAGCGGTAGCTAGGTCGACGGAAGAATTTTTCCATTGATTTAGCTGTGCTTATACTGGGGGCTAGGTTGGCAGAGCTATAGCACTCAGGAGTATGAATTTTTCACACCCCTGAGCACCATAGTTCTGCTGACCCTATTTTTAAGTGCAGACCAGGCTTGAGTGACTTGGCCCAAGGTCACACAGGAAGTCTGTGGCAGCATAGCCTTAATCAGTTTAGTCACCTGTCTCTGGTCCCTGCAATTTCTGCTATAGCTTTTTGGAGATGAGCTAAATACAGCATTCCAGGTGAGAGCAATATTACCCAAACCAACTATGAGTATTATGTTCTATCCTATTCTTATCCTAAGACAGGGCTTCTCAAACAGGAGTCGCCGCTTCCGTAGGGAAAGTCCTTGGTGGGCCGGGCCAGTGTGTTTACCTGCCCCATCTGCAGGTCTGGCCGATCGCGGCTCCCACTGGCCGCGGATCGCTGCTCTGGGCCAATGGGAGTTGCTGGAAGCAGCGGCCAGTACATCCCTCGGCCTGTGCCGCTCCCAGCAGTTCCCATTGGCCCGGAGCAGCGATCCGCAGCCAGTGGGAGCCGCAATCGGCCGGACCTGTGGACGGGGCAGGTAAACACACTGGCCCAGCCCGCCAGCGGCTTTCTCTACAGAAGCGGCGACCCCTGTTTGAGAAACCCTGTCCTAAGAACTCTTTGCAATGCAATTATTAAGAGGCAAGAACTAAACTACTTCTTAAATCAAGATAAAAGGCTACTGGGGGCTTCTCAAACACCTAGGATCTGTGCTAGTCCACTTACAGATTATCAGATTGTGAAACATGGTTGAAAAAGAGTCAAATAAGATGATGCTGGGAGGCTCGGCTTCATTGAATGCAGCCCACTGCACTCCATACAACCAGGTACTGCACAATGCGTATCTAGCGAATTGCTAATGACAGCAGCTACTAAGTCACACACAAACTTTGACTGCAGAGAACAGGTTCCTTATAGAGGCTTGCAACCTGACCCAAGCCCGACAGGACCCAACTACAGGCATCAGGTTTGTGTGGGATATGAAAAGAACTCGACACTCTCGGGCTTGGGACAAATTCCGGTTACGAGGGAGCTAGGCTGGCACAAGGCTGAAGAGAGAGACGAAGGATCCCTGTCCCCAGAGCCCAGTGGAGGTGGTGGCGGCTGGTTGGGGAAGTTGCAGTACCAGGCATTCTGGGACAGCTGCATGGGAAGAAGCCTTTGTCATCCCGAACAGGAGGCCACAGCAGTGCCAGGATGCAGAGAGAAGGCTTGGAGTGTTCCAGGCATCCACTCTGCACTGCCTTGCAGGTCAGGGTGGGGCACCTGCACACACATGGCAACATGGCAAGAGAGAGATGATGCTGACTTGGCTGGCTTGATGCGTGGGCTGGCTGGGCAGGCTCAGTGCTTGCCCCCACAAAGCTGCCTGGGCAGAGGCACTGGAGATGTCCAGAGCCACTGCCAGATGACCAAGATCCTGGAGGAGCGCTTCTAGGACTGGCCACCCCAGTGCTGCAGGAAGGAGCCCTGTTGGAGTGTGATGTATCACGTAGTGTCTGCACCCAGCAGTGCCACTGCTAGAGCCTCCCACAGGATAAGCAGAGTGTGAGGTTGGGGTGAGGGATCCAAGGCTCCTGAGCCCAAAGTCCAGCACAACAGGGATAGGAAGTGATGGGCTGGGTGGAGACAACATTGTCAGGTAGATGCTTGCAACCCTACCCAAATCCAGTGGGACCCACCTAACCACAAGTGTCAAATTCGGGTCATTATGAAACAACTCAACAAGCTAGGGTTGGGCTCAGATTTACTGTGGTCTAGTTGGGCTTTAAAATTAGGCCCTAGCAGACTTCTAGCTCCTTAAACATGACAAATAAATCCTTATGGCCTTTATGATCAGCTTCAAGTAGAAATTGAACTAGTTAAAAATGCCCGGGGAAGGGAAAGTAGAAGCTAATTGAAGTACTTTCTATTTAGAAGCAAGGCAAAACACACTACCTTAGATGAGAGATGACCTTAAAGTCTTACAAAAGATGTGCACTTTAACTAGATAGCCTCTTACTTTAACCGAAAGAATGAATTCGGCCTCAATTACAAAGGCACTGAGAGTACTGACCACAGTCCTGGGACAGCAGACTGTTCAAGTATGGGAAACTCATCTTCTCTAGTTCATCCAGCTTCTCCTTCAGCTTCTTGACTTGACTGTCAGAGCGGCTGATTTTCTGCCTCAACAGCTTCAGCTCTCCATTCTTTTTCTCTACCTGCTCCCGTAGGCAGCACACTTCGTTTTTGCTTTGCCTAGAGGAGAAACAGTATGAATGGAGGGAGTCAATGAGCTTGCAAGCTCCTGAGGCTGAGATGATGACCTCATTGATTGACATGGGGTTGGCATCTGTCTCTCCTTTCTGCCCTACCACAGCCTCTGTTGCTGGCTGAGGGGTAAGGTCTGCAGGGGATGCTGACAAACTTTGGGAAGGTTTCTGAGGGGTTGCAGTAAGTGATGAATTAGGGGAGCTTTCTGCTAAGGTCTTATTGTGCCCCATGATACTGCTGCTGCAGCTTGGTTCCACATCTCTCTTTGGCCTTTTCTTCTCAAGTTGCTCTTTTGGGAAAGATGGCTTCTCTCTGGTGTGCTTAGAGGAAAAGCTGTAAGAGTGGAGGGAGCCAATAAATTTGCAAGCCCCAGATACTGGAGGTGTGAAGTCATCAATTGATATACCACTTCTATCTGTTATCCAACTCTCAGTATGGACAGTGCTTTCAGAACAATCATCCACAGATGGTCTTTCTGGCTTTTTCTGGACTCCTGTCTTTGTGACTAAATTATCGACTAACATCCTTCTCAGAGGCCCTTCCAACTGCCCACAGACATTCTCTCCTTGCTGAGACATTGACCCAGTTTCAGCTTGCAGAGTCACTTGCTCCATCTCTTTAGTCCCTTGCATTACCATAAAGTCTTGGTCAGAATATGAGGTTCTCTCAACTACCTCACAGCCTCCTTCCCTTGATTGATCTCCATCCCTCACAGGTATTTGGCTTGCTATTTTAATTCTACTTTTGACATAATCCTGGTTGTCGTCTTTCTTCTCTGTGAGCTGAAAGATGGTTGGCACAGCTGTCGGCTTGAGTAGCCGATGCTGATCTTCCAGCCGTTTGGAGAAACTATCTTTGGTGAAATGCTCGCTGCAGAGAAAGGAGTACTTGGTGGGAGTCCAGTTGTCCCTTTGAACAGCTTTTAACCACTGGATCAGACGTTTTGAGTCCTTTAGAGGGAATCTGCAAACAAGAAGCATAAAAAGGGTAAAATAAATGGATATTTCTATAATCAAAGAAGCTTAGTGTTAACGGAGCAAAATTATCTAGAAAGCAGTATAGTACTGAGTATGCCTGGTTGATGATTGATTATTGAAAGTTTCAGTGGAATGCTAAATATTCATTTCCTTGGCTGGCAGTTAAATTCCCCAGAGAGGACATAATCAGTTAGCTTTGTGCTCCCGTCTATTAAAATCAGTTAGCAAGCAACTGACCACTCCACTATGTATTTATACCAGTCAGAGACTATGACTCTACTTGTAAGTGAGGAAAGACAAGATGTGAATAATGAAACCCTCTGCCCCGAACAACAATCTAATCCATCTACAATCTTCAGGGACTGACTGGTGTTTATACTGAGTAATGAAGGGATATTAAACAAGAGATAAAACATCCTACATTCAGGCCTCGATGCCAAGAAATCATAGCATTTAGACACACTGTATTTCTTATAGTTGACACAAATGCTTGTTTTAGACTGTTAACGGCACCTCTCCAGAAAAAACAAAAACATAGCCAGGGACTTCACACACAATCATTTTCAGAGAGGAATTCAGTAGATTTTCATATCCCATGAGGGAAGAAAAATTAAAAATTAAACTAGGCATACAAGATACAGTTTGAAATGGGCTCGCAAAAGTCATTTTAATTTTGAATTTTTGCTTAGCATTACCAATGCTAAGGTTACATTTGGATCTAGGCAAATGGACCCCTGCACCGGTATACAGAGACCATGGGCTACATTCAAGTACAGGCGTCTGCCTGAATAGTTCTATTTGCATGTTTGCGACTTTGGACCACATGGGCCACTATTTTAAGAGAGCGTCTGAGGTGAATGTGTTCAGGCAGGAATACCAATATTACCCAAACCAACTATGATTACTCAGCAATCTTACAAAAATAATCAGAAGAACTTTCTGAAATGTCAAAAGATGGCAAAACAAATCACAAAATTCATACAATAAAGCATAATGGATATAAAGATTATTAACAGCTCTGCATAATAAAAAAGAGACAACTTACTGTATCTGCAGATTTTAAGTAACAGACATACAGAACAGAATCAGCATAGTTAGTATTACTATGTTAGTATTACTCATTTTGTGCACAGGAAACATGATTACCTCAAATTCATTACAAACAAGTGTTATATATAATTTGCACTTGAATTGTCTTCAGTTTCTAACTACAAGAGGAAAGCAATATTTTTATCCTAGGTTTTTTGGAAGAGAAAAAGACTACTACTACAGAGCATTTCTTTAATGGAGTTTATCTTGGATGCCACCTGCAGCAATAAAATACGTCCCAGAAAGAAAGCTGTTTGTATGTAACTCATGGAACCTCTTTCCCTACTGTTCATTCTGGGTCAAGCTTTCTTATTGTTCAGCAAAGACATAAGAGGAGGGCAAGATTGTGTGCATCCCACATCATCACCATGACGGTACATGACAACAAGACTATTACACGTATTAGCTGAGACATGCAGTGGGGGAAATGTGCATGTGTACAGCCCTTAATGCCAGCCTTGGGCTATAACAAGACTTAGCTGAAGTTTCCTTAGCCAGTGGAGAGCTTGGAGGGGGGGAAATCCAAGTGTGTGTTCCTCATCAATAGCATAAGCAGAGTTACTATGGGTAGGTCTACACTAGAAACTTTTGTAGAATAGTAATGTGAGAGAGGGGTGTGATTTTTTTGTACAACATTTTTATACCAACAAAAGCCTTAATGTAGACATAATTATGCCAGCAAAAAAGTGCTTTGTCAGTGTAACTTATACTAGCTCCCTGAACAAAATAAACTATACCAGTAAAAGCATTCTTGATGGTATAAGCTGCATGTTAACTAGGAGAGTTTGCCAGTGTAGTTATATCAGCAAAGTTTTTATAATGTAGACTGGACATATGTCTAGGGGGAGACCTGCAGGGAAGAAAACACATTGGAGAGTGGAAGGGGAATGCATTTTAGGTCTTGTTAGCAAATGTTATTGTGTTTAATCATGATTTTTAACAACACAGTTAGCCAACATAGACTGACCAGGGCTTTGTGGTCAGTGCAGACAAGTCATGTTCAACATGCTGCCAGCTAGATTTCATGATTAACTCTGTCATCATATCAAACATGACTTGTCCTTGTCCATGCTGACTGCAGTCATGATCAGCTAACTCAACTGTTTAAAATTATGAAATGCTTAAACATCATATTTTCTAATGTAGACAAGGCCAAAGTAGTAAAGAGTGAGAACAGTGGGGAAGGGAAGCGTGCATCCCTCATTCATCAACAGCATAAGAACATAACAGTTAGGATGCCTACTATAGGAAAATCTGCAGGGGTGGGGATATTGGGAAGTGTGTGTCTGGGGGGGAGGAGAAAAGTAGAGTGCCGGGGGGCAAGAAGTAGGAAAGGGAGATGTGAGAGACAGAGATGGTGTTCTGTCCCCCATATCAACAACTTTGAGTGCACAGCAGGGCTAAGCAATTACACTGGCTGGTGGCAGACATAGGGGGAGCAATGTGTATCAGGGAATCAGAGAAGAATGTTTATGTCCCCCATCATGACCCTTAAAGGTAAAGCAAGATTAAATATTTATATGCTGTCCAGTTGGAGATTTGTCAGGGTTCAGGAAATACATGTGCTGGGGCAGGAGAGAAAGGGGAGGATAAAATGTGTGCATCTGACAGGAGAGGAAGAAACATGAGAGTCCCTCATCAACCATCTAAGAACATTGCAGGACTAAACAGTTACACTGGTCAGTGGGAAACCTGCAAAGAGTGGAAGGCAGGAGTAGGTGAGTACCTGGCAGTCTGAGGAGAGGGAAATGAGAAGGTGTATGTGCATCTGGGGATGGAGGATACCTGTGACTCTTCATCTTAGGAGGATAGAGGACAGATGCAGCTCTGTGTATTTATGTTGGAGAGATAGGACAGGAGTTTGGCATGTGTCTAATTGCCTGTCTTGTTGGGGATAGACGGGGCTGGCCTTACCATGAGGCGAACTGAGCGGCCACCTCAGGTGCCAGACTGTGGGGTGGGTGCGCCATTACGACCCAGAGTGTAGAAAATTGTGTCTGCTGCTGGTGCATATGTATTCGCTCTGCTCTAGATGCACAGAGATGGTGGAGTGCCCTGCTTTAGGAAGGAGGGCACAAGAGACATAACAGGTAGGCAGGAGAAAAGGTGAGAGGGAATAACAGAAAGCAGCAAGAGCTTCAGGGAGAGAGAGGAAGAGGAGCCTCTTATGTACCTCTCTAGCACCCCCAGGAGCCTGGACTGATTAACACCAGCTTCTCAGGGAGCTTCCTGCTGCTTCCCTGAACCCACTCGAGGAGAACAGGCAGTCAACTGAAGTAGTAGGAGTCAAATAGGCCCTTAAGACGCTGATATCTTCCCTCACTCAGGCCCTGCTACCAGCCTGCTTATTTGTCCCCTTCAACTGAGTGTTGAGAGCCACTATAGCTGGCACAGAACAGCAGTCAGGAGTGAAAGAAGAAAACACCCCTGTGGGGCAGCATTCAGAAAAAGAAAGAAAGCAAAGGAAACTTTTCTATCTAAGCAGGAAGGAGCTCTCCTGAGATACATAGACACAAATGTACACGGTGAGCCTTCTGGCCCCAGTGAGTATGTGAGTGGTGATGAGATGTCTGATCTTCCAGTTAGTCAGATAATGCAGGTGACCTGGCAGTTACTGCAGCATCCATATCTCCATCTCAAATGGATGTAACCAGGCACATTCCTGAAGAAAAGTGTAGATCAGAGAAGAGTGTGGTGGAGGGGAAAGAAACGGCTGCTGCTGAGGTTAGTTCCTTAAGTCTAGATGATTCAGGACTGTGGACCCACTTGAGCAGTAGCCTGAGGGACTTCCTTGTACTGCATGGGCCACAGTAAGTGAAAAACTTCATGTTCCCCAAAGACAATGAAAATAGAAGTTTCCATCCAACACTTTACTGGCGTGAAATCCCCAATAGTGACAAAGTGGAGAGGCCATGGCTTATGTACTCAAAAACCCAGAATGCTGCATACTGTTTTTGTTGCAAAATCTTCCAGTCTAATTTTCCATCCACATTGGGTTCTACAGGAACAAAGGACTGAAAAAATCTCGCTAGAAATCTGGCATGCCATGAGAAGGCAGCAAATCACCAGAGAGCATTCTATAGGTGGAAAGAGCTTGAGATGAGACTAAGGTTAAAGGCCACCATAGATGATCAGCATCAAGAGAAGATTGCATCAGAGTCTCTTTACTGGCAAAATGTTTGGAGAAGGCTCATTGCCATTGTGAGAATGCTTGCTACCCAAAACCTAGCACTGAGTGGCACTTCAGATCAGCTGTATGTGCCAAACAATGGAAACTTCTTTACAATTGTGGAGCTGATGGCTGAGTTTGATGCTGTACTCCAGGAGCATCTAAGAAGAGTCATCACCCAAGAAATGTACACACACCACTACCTTGGAAAAACAATTCAAAGTGAGATCGTACGGTTACCGGCAACTAAAGTCAAACAGAAGTTTGTGGCAGATCGGAAGTCAGCAAGATATTATTCTGTTATTCTGGACTGCAGACCTGACATCAGCCATATGGAACAAATGACTTTAATGGTGCGTTTTGTAACAACACCAGAACCTAGTGAAAATGTCCCTGCAATGGTGACTGTCAGAGAGCATTTTCTAGAATTTATTGACACTGATGATACTACAGGAGCTGGTATGACAAATGTGCTTCTTAAAAAGCTGGAAGATATGGGAATTGCGATAGTTGACAGGAGAGGTCAGGGCTACGATAATGGTGCCAACATGAGAGGAAAGAACAGAGGAGTGCAGACACCGATCCAAGAGTTAAACCCTCGAGCTTTTTTTGTCCCATGCAGTTCTCATTCATTGAACTTGGTGGTCAGTGATGCAGCATCAGATTCTAGTGAGGCTGCTGAATTTTTTAATGTAATTGAAAGCATCTATGTATTTTTCTCTGCATCAGCTCATCAATGGCAAATTTTGAAGCAACATCTGGGAACATCCTCTCTGACACTGAAACCATTGAGTGCCACACGATGGGAAAGTTGAGTGGAGGCGATAAAGCCTATCAAACACCAAACTGAGAAGATAGATGATGCCATAGTTGCCATTACGGAATATAATGCTATGACAGGAACTATTTGTGGGAGAACAGTGGCAGAGGGAAATGGAATCACCAGAAACATACATAATTTCAAATTTCTGTGTGGCTTAGTGTTGTGGCATGACATACTGTTTGAAATAAATGTTGTAAGCAAGAGACTCCAAGGTGTTGACCTTGATATATCTGGAGCAATGGAACAACTGGACAAAGCAAAGTCATACCTACAGTCTTACCGGTCAGATGAGGGATTTCAAAAAGTTCTGAAGAGTGCACAGAAGTTGGCAGAGGAACTTCACACTGAAGCTATTTTCCTACCCATTCAAGAATACAAGAGTCACCAAAGAAGACGACATTTTGATTACGAGGCACGGGATAATTCCATAAGACACCCCAAACAACAATTCAAAGGTGAATTCTTTAACCAGGTGCTAAATTGTGCAATACAGTCAGTTGAAGAACGTTTCATGCAGCTCAAGGAACACAGCAGTATATTTAGGATGTTGTATGATATTCCAAAACTCCTCACTATACCTTAGGAAGACCTACATCAGCAATGCAGGGCACTAGAGACAGTGTTGACACATGATGACATGTGCGATATTGATGCAAGTGATTTAGGTGATGAACTGAAAGGGCTGTTCTGGAATATATGTGCACAAATAAGATGACCACCCTCTTTCCAAATGCTTTTGTTGCTCTGCGGATATTTCTACCACTTTCTGAACAGTTGCCAGTGGAGAATGCAGCTTCTCCAAGCTGATGTTAATAAAAACATATCTACCCTCCACAATGACACAAGAGATGCTGGTCAGCCTTGCAACCAGCCCAGACTGTGGACCTTCAGGAAGCAGTTCAAATCTTTATAACCAAGAAGGCATGGAAAGCACCTCTTTGATTATTCAAACAGATAAAAATGCTAGTGTTTACTATGCAGACAAGAAAAGTTGCATTTGCTGTTCAGGCATTTGAAAGTTAAGTGTTACTTAAAATTTTTGACCAAGGCATTTTAAGTTGTTAGTTCTCCTTTATTGGGGTAGGTAGCAGAGCAGTACCATGAGAGGTGTAGAACAGGAAGGCAGACTGAGACCTTTCAAAGTTTTGGCCCAAGCGAGGGGCATGGGGGTGTCATTTGAGCTCCCTGCCTCAGATGCCAAAATGTTGTGGGCCGGCCCTGGGGATAGAGAAACGGAGCATGTGTCTAGTGGAGGAGAAAGGTGTGAGTTTATCTATCTGTGTGACGTTGGGGGTGAACATGTGTCTGTGTGCAGGGGCCATGAAGGAATGGAGGTAGGTCCATTTGTGTCTGTCTATGACAACGGGGAGGTAGAGGTGTGCATGTTGGTTGTGGGGGCGTACGTAGAGGTAAGTGTGTCAGACTGTGGGAGATACATGTCTTCCTGTTAGGGGGTAGATGAACCTATGTGTGAGAGGGGGGAGTGACAGGTGGACACCAGGTGTAGCTCTGCAAAGGGACAGAGAGGAGGTAGGTGAATGTCTGTCCGCGGGGGGACAGAGAGTGGTTCGGGGGAGTGGGGAGGTGCTTGTCAATCTGTGGAAGTAGGAAGGCACGAGAGGGGTGTGTGGTGGGGGAAAGGGAAGTTGGATAGCTGCCTGTTCGGGGGGTGGGTGAGTAGATGGCTTTACCTGTGAGGGATAAGCAGGTGCGTGTCCGTCAGTGTGTGAAGGTAGGTGTCTGTCTGTCTGTCTGTCGGGGAGATCTCTCAAGTTGGGACCAGAAGGGGGATCAGTCGGTGTCTGTACAGTCTGTCAGTCAGTGGGTGGGGGAGGGGCGGGTCTGTGCCCCGCGATTCCAGCGGGACCCAGGCTTTGGCGGTCGGGGCGGGGGTACCTGGGCCAGCTTCAGCGGCCGCTGTTACCTGTGGAAGGAGACGGCTCCTCTATGCACCTTCCCCTGCCGGTTAGAGCAATTCACCGCCGCGCAGCAGATCACCATCTCCGGCCGGTTGGCCCTTCCCCCCAGCCCCCTCACCCCTCCCAACACAGGGGCCGAGGCCAGCCGTACAACAAGATGGCGGAGCCAGGTCACCTCAGCTGCCCCCCTTCCCTGGGGAAGGGGTTTCTGTACGACGGTGCCGTCAACGAAGATGGCGACCACCATATGGCCGCCGCCATTTTGGTCGAGGCACCGCCGTACAGCGCTATCTCCTGCGGAAGGGGACCTCTTAGCACCCCTCTCTATGCCCTCACTGGATTTTTCTTTGAGGCGAGGGTTGACTTGTGGGGGAGCGGATAGGAATGGGAGACTCATGGGGTTCAAATGAAGCTCAACTGAGGCAGCCATATTGGAAACAGGGGGCGGGGCTTTCCTGATCCGTACTACAGGATGGCGGCGCCCACGTATAAGACCTGCCTCCAGTAGTAGATAGGGGTGAGATTGCGCATAGGGCTGAGATCCGGTAATGGCAAATCATTTAAAGATCATTCCCTGCTCATTGCCCGACCCTAGCTTCAGCCTGGTACCACATGACTCCACCTCACCTGAGCCCTTCGTTCCGTACAGTAAAATGGCGGCCCCCGTGTGGATGAGGAAGCGGTGCGGCGCTGCTGAACGCGGCGAGCTCACCTCTCGACCTATCCCGACTGAGAAGCGCTGTGATCCGCTCTCTGATTGGCCGCGCAGGGCCACTCGTCAGCAGCGGACGGGGTAGGGTGCAGTCTGTGTCTGTGTGTGGAGGAGGCAGTAGCCGCAGCCCACTTGGGACTGGTCAGGAGGCAAGAGTCGCAGGATGGACGCAGGTGAGCGGCGGTGGGACCCCTGTCAGAGCTCTGAGCCGGTCCCGCCCCGCCCCTCGGCGTGTCGAGCTGGCTGTGCCCCCACTGCCCTGAGCACCGGTGTTCTCTCCCCGCCCCACGGCACGGGGGAGTAGGGTGGCGGTGGCGGAGGCAGGCCCTGGGGTGGGATGGGGTCAATCTCCTTTGGTGGTTCCCTTGTTAGGAGGGGTTGTGGGGAAGGTCGTGTAGGGATCGGTGGGGTGGGGTGTGGGGGCTGGCGGCGGATCCCCAAGGCAGGGGATAGGGGTATTAGTGGGTAGGGGCTTGGGATCGCCAAGATGAGGGTGCAGTGAGGGATGTATGGGTGTGGTCCCAAACTGTGGTCCATTGGTCATGCAGGGCTAGCTGATCCCATGGTGTTGCTTTCTCACATCTTGCTGCTAACTCATATTGAAAGTTAAAAATACACTAGGTCACACACTTTACTTCTCTTCTATATAGGTTCTTATACCACACTCATCACTGTAGTAGCTGTAGGCCAAGCTTACTACACACACTAGACTGAGACTCTTTGCATTCCTTCTTTCTCTCCTATAAGCTGTCTGTATTTCACCCTCCTATCCCACTTTATTTCCGGGACTCCCTGTAACCTGACCCCTTCCCAATGCCAGGGGTTCTCTGTGACCCCCATTCCAACAGAAATCCTGGTTCTGTGTGTACCCTACTTTTCCACAAAAAAAACAGGAGTACTTGTGGCACCTTAAAGACTAACAAATTTATTGTAGCATGAGCTTTCGTGAGCTAAAGCTCACTTCTTCGGATGCATAGAATGGAACACACAGACAGGAGATATTTATACATACAGAGAACATGAAAAGGTGGAAGTATGCATACCAACAGGCAGAGTCAAATCAATTGAGATGAGCTATCGTTAGCAGGAGGAAAAAAAACTTTTTGAAGTGATAATTAAGATGGCCCATAGAAGGTGTGAGGAGAACTTAACATAGGGAAATAGATTCAATTGGTGTAATGACCCAACCATTCCCAGTCTTTATTTAGACCACAGTTAATGGTATCTAGTTTGCATATTAATTCAAGTTCAGCAGTCTCTCTTTGGAGTCTGTTTTTGAAGTTTTTTTGTTGCAAAATTGCCACCTTCAAGTCTGTCACTGAGTGGTTAGGAAGGTTGAAGTGTTCTCCCACTGGTTTTTGAATGTTATGATTCCTGATGTCAGATTTGTGTCCATTTATTCTTTTGCGTAGAGACTGTCCGGTTTGGCCAATGTACATGGCAGAGGGGCATTGCTGGCACATGATGGCATATATCACGTTGGTAGATGTGACATCACATCAGACACACCATCAGGGGCTCGTACACCTGCACATCTACCAACGTGATATATGCCATCATGTGCCAGCAATGCCCCTCTGCCATGTACATTGGCCAAACCGGACAGTCTCTACGCAAAAGAATAAATGGACACAAATCTGACATCAGGAATCATAACATTCAAAAACCAGTGGGAGAACACTTCAACCTTCCTAACCACTCAGTGACAGACTTGAAGGTGGCAATTTTGCAACAAAAAAACTTCAAAAACAGACTCCAAAGAGAGACTGCTGAACTTGAATTAATATGCAAACTAGATACCATTAACTGTGGTCTAAATAAAGACTGGGAATGGTTGGGTCATTACACCAATTGAATCTATTTCCCTATGTTAAGTTCTCCTCACACCTTCTATGGGCCATCTTAATTATCACTTCAAAAAGTTTTTTTTCCTCCTGCTAACGATAGCTCATCTCAATTGATTTGACTCTGCCTGTTGGTATGCATACTTCCACCTTTTCATGTTCTCTGTATGTATAAATATCTCCTGTCTGTGTGTTCCATTCTATGCATCCGAAGAAGTGAGCTTTAGCTCACGAAAGCTCATGCTACAATAAATTTGTTAGTCTTTAAGGTGCCACAAGTACTCCTGTTTTTTTTGCGGATACAGACTAACACGGCTGCTACTCTGAAACCTACTTTTCCAGGCCTCCCTGTTTTCTTTCTCTCTCACAACATCAATATTTTAAGCTCAGTCGAGACATGGGCAAAGCTAAAATGAGGGCTATTGTTACGCTAGAATGTGTTCATCTCTGCCATCAACCTAGTATGCTCACATGGGGAGAGATGTCCACAGGACATTCTCTATTAAAGTGTGGTCCATGTTATGAAAAAGCTTTACAGAACTTGGCATAGGAGGTGCCAAGCATAATATGTGTAAGATATCCCCTCAACCATGCACACTCCCTGGGCTCCCCCTGGCAATTAGAGGAAGGGGTGTGGCTTGCATTAGGAAGGACACAAGACTTTCTCTTCAAGTGATGAGGAAAATGTAACTGTAGGAGAAAGACAGGGATAGCATGTTATCATGTAGCACGCTGACAACAAATCAGCAATGGACCACTGTTACAACTTCAAAAACTCTGTACATCCTTGATGCATTGTCTGTTTCTGACAGAGTCCTAAGGTTTGGCTTTTATATTTGGCAACACATAATGTTTTATGCCAACAAAGTGCCTTGAATTGAAACAGAACGCTGCCCATCTTCCTCCCCAACCCTACGTTATGCATGGCAGTTTGGGAAAGGCTGCGTGTATGTATGTAATGGAAATAGTCTGCTCCTGTTAGGGGTGGTTGAGCATTTGAAATTAACTTGGTCAATCAACAGTACCACTCCCTGGAAGCAGAATTTCTTGTTCCACAGGACACTAGGGTGACCAGATCACCCAGGTCAAATATCGGGATGCGGGGGGGGGGGGGCACGGGGCGGGGGCAGAGGGGGAAAAAATGGCGGCAGAGCAAAAAAAACCCAAAAAAACCCCCCACCCCCGATTCCTCCTTCCTCCGCAAGCGCTGGAGGGAGGCCCGGGAGACTCAGGGGAGCACGGGGCCGGGGTGAGTGTGAGTCCAGCCTGGCCCCGAGCAGGCAGGACTCAGGCGCGGTATCTGGAGGGAGAGTACGGGGTGGCCTGCGGGGCCAGGCAGCGGCTGTTCTCCCCACCTGGGCAGCAGGACTCGGGAGCAGCCGCTGCTGCAGCTCCCACTGCCGCAGGGGGGAGGAAGCGGCCGCTGGCCAAGCTCGGCAGCTGCGGCTCTGGCGCCCACGAACCCCCCGGGCCTGCTGCGGGGACCCAGCGCGCACGCTGCGCATACCCAGCCCCTGGCCACTCGCGTCTGGGCTGGCTGCCCAGCTGGTGCAATCCTGCGGGCGGCCTCGGAGTGGGGGCAGCAGGCCCCAGCCCCCCGCATCCCGCTCGGGTCCTGCAGGGGAACGAACGGGACTGGGCTGCCGATGCCTCCGCCACAGGATTGCACCAGCTGGGCAGCCAGCCCAGACGCGACTGGCCAGGGGCTGAGCGCAGTGTGCGCGCTGCCCCGCAGCAGGCCCGGGCTCGGGGGGTTTGGGCCCGGGCACCAAAGCCGCAGCCACCGAGCGCCACGTGCTTGGCCACTTCCTCCCCCCGCGGCAGTGGGAGCTGCAGCAGCGGCTGCTCCCGAGTCCTGCTGCCCAGGTGGGGAGAACAGCCGCCACCTAGCCCCACGGGCCGCCCCCCTACTCTCCCTCCAGGTACCGCGCCCGAGTCCTGCCTGCTCGGGGCCAGGCCAGACTCACACTCACCCCGGCCCCGCACTCCCCTGCGTCTCCTGGGCATGGCATGCTTGGAAAGAGGCGGGGATTTGGGGAGGGAGACAATGGGGCAGTGAGGGGGCGGGGATGGGGGCGAGGATTTGGGGAAGGATCCAATGGGGGAAGGAGGGGGCGGAGTCGGGGCAGGGGAGGGCGCGAGCCCTTCGGGCTCCGGAGCCTTTGCTTGTTTGTCCAGTGTCCCTACCTAACATTGGTCGGGACGCGGGACAAACAAGCAAATATCGGGACAGTCCCGATAAAATCGGGACGTCTGGTCACCCTACAGGACACCCTCCTTACTTCTGCAGCTTTGTGTGTGTGTATGGCTGGCCTGATGCATGCCATATGGAGTATACTAGTTTACAGACTTTAGAAAAGTTTCCTTCTCCTCATTTTTTTTCTAGTTTCTTTTGTAATTGGGGTAATGGAAAAGGGCACCTCACTGCTTCAGTGATGTTGCCTTGCCTGCCCTGGGTATGGAAATTCACTGTAGAGCAAGAACAGTTGGCTGTACAGTCTTTCTCCACTGTCCTGGTAGTATTTTGAAGCCCTGTTATGGAGATACCACTTCCAGAGTGAGATGGTTGGTTGCTCTCCATGACTGTTCATTTCTTGCCTTCTCTGCTCAGAATGCCAACAAGGGAGGCAATTAAGGCCAATTGCAAGTAGTGTTTTTTGATATGAACAAGTATCCATTAGGAAATGGACTGAGACCAACTCTTTGCAAACAATCATCTGACCCCTATCATAGAGTGGTAATTGTGATCCCTTCTTTCCAGGGCCACATATAAGCCACTGACCCATGGGTGAAGGACTCCATATCCAACTCTGATTAATACTCTCCTAAGACATTCAGCCCCTGCTTGTTTTCCACGTTGGACCCAGAACTCCTGTGCTCCAGGGCTGCTGCCTTTATTTTTCTTCCTCAATGCTAGTATTATTATAACCAGAGTTCTGCAGCTGTGGGTGTCAAACTGGCTCCCTGACCAGTACATCATTGCACATAAAAGCACAATATTCGGTTGCATTTAGCCTAGTGTGCCTGTTGACTGGAAATAAGATGAATGAAACAGTAAGTGAATAGTACGAGGACCATATCTAGCAGTTTAGGTGCTCTCTTATGTGATACAAGGTTTATCAAGGGAAGAAAATCTTGATGTGATGTACAGTAGATCTCAGCTGAGCCTCACTTATCCAAATGAGGGTTATCTCCTACAGTTTTCCTCTTCAGCAGTGGAATTTCAGGATCCTGGTGGCCCTCTTCTCCAGCAACTTTGCTTAGCCAGTTAGATTTGGGCAGGAGGAAGCAATCTGCTTCCACTGGGAAATTAGTCCGCAGATTTTGAACTGTTTTCACTTATAGCCATGGGCCACTGAGAGAAGAGGAGTTACCCTTAGACAGCAGGGTATGTCTACACTACGGGATTATTCTGATTTTACAGAAACTGATTTTTGGAAACAGATTGCATAAAGTCGAGGGCACGCGGCCACACTAAGCACATTAATTCGGCGGCGTGCGTCCATGTACCAAGGCTAGCATCGACTTCCCATAGTTCCCGCAGTCTCCCTAGCCCATTGGAATTCTGGGTTGAGATCCCAATGCCTAATGGGGTCAAAAATTTGTCACGGGTGGTTATGGGTAAATGTCATCAGTCAATCCTCCCTCCATGAAAGCAATGGCAGACAGTCATTTCGCGCCCTTTTCTCTGGTTTGCCCGGGCAGACGCCATAACACGGCAACCATGGAGCCTGTTCAGCCTTTTTTCACTGTCACCATATATCTACTGGATGTTGCTAACAGACACGGTACTGCAGTGCTACACAGCAGCATCGCCTTGCCTTTGCAAGTTAGCAAAGACGGTTACCAGCTCTACTGTACCGTCTGCTGCTTTGCAAGTTGACAATGACGGTTACCAGTCATACTGTATCATCTGCTGCAGTCATGGGTGCTTCTGGCCGGCTTCAGTGAGGTTGGTCGGGGGTGCATGGACAAAAATGGGGGTGACTCCCCAGGTCATTCTCTTCTTTAAGTTTTGTCTCATGGAGAGTCAGTCCTGCCTAGAATATCAGGCAAGGCTACTAAAGAACCAGAGAGGCAAATGGCCGCTCCAGGTCAGAGCCCCAGACATCCCGCAGAAATGATGAGCTGCATGCCATTCTAGGGGGTGCCTCTGCAACAACCCCACCCATTGCTTCCCTCCTCCCCACCTCTCCTGGGCTACCGTGGCAGTTATCTCCCAATTTGTGTGATGAAGTAATAAAGAATGCATGAATAAGAAACAACACTGACTTTATTGCCTCTGCAAGCAGAGATCCAAGGGGGGAGGGGAGGGCGGTTGGCTTACAGCGAAGTAGAGTGAACCACCATTCTGCACTTACTCAGCCTATAGCTGAAAATGGGAATCTGTGACACACACTAGGATAGAAGCACAGGCAGGACTGAATCTCCATTTGTGTGTGGGCCTTTGGTTGACACTGGTAAAATACAAAATGTCCCAGGATATGTATGTTGGGCGACAGTTCTAAAGGGCAGCTTAATTTTTTTATTTGCAGCAAAATGTAGAGGTCTAAGTATCTGATTGTGAGCCCTGGTAGCAGGGGGTATGCGTGACCGCACGGTGCTGCTAACTGGGGAGAGCAGCCTGAGGCAGAAGGCTCCAGCTGCCATGATATTCCAGGCAGGACTGAATCTCCATTAGACAAAACTTAAAGAAGAGAATGACCTGGAATCATTCCCATTTTTGCCCAGGTGCTCCTGGCTGACCTCACCGAGGCCAGCCAGGATCACTCACGGGACGATGATGATGGATATCAGTCATACTGTACCATCTGCGTCTGCAAGGGAAGGGAAGGGGATGCTGCTGTGTAGTGCTGCAGCACCGCGTCTGCCAGCAGCATCCAGTAGACATACAGTGACATTGAAAAAAGGCGAGAAACAATTTTTTCCCCTTTGCTTTCACAGAGGAAGGGGTGGGGGGCTGACGACATATACCCTGAACCACCTGTGACAATGTTTTTGACCCTTCAGGTTTTGGGAGCTCAGCCAAGAATTCAAATGGTTTTCGGAGAGTGCGGGAACTGTGGGATAGCTACAGTTGTCAGTCGCCCCTCCCTCCATGAGCGTCCATTTGATTCTTTGGCTTTCTGGTACGCTTGTCTCAGCTCCTGAAGTTTCACACAGCACTGTGTTGAGTCCCTGTTGTGGCCTCTGTCCATCATGGCTTTGGAGATTTTTTTTCAAATGTTTTGGCATTTTGTCTATTGGAACGGAGTTCTGATAGAACAGATTCAGTATCTCCTGTACGGTCCATGCTGGAGCTCTTTTTTGATTCTGGGACTGCATGATCACCTGTGCTGATCAGCTCTCTACGCTGGGCAAACAGGAAATGAAATTCAAAAGTTTGCGGGGCTTTTCCTGTCTACCTGGCCAGTGCATCCAAGTTCAGATTGCTGTCCAGAGCGGTCACAATGGTGCACTGTGGGATAGCTCCCAGATGCCAATACCGTCGAATTGCGGTTACACTAACCCTAATTCGAAATGGCAATACCGATTTCAGTGCTACTCCCCTCGTCGGGGAGGAGTACAGATATCGATATTAAGAGCCCTTTATATCGAAATAAAGGCCTTCATTGTGTGGACGGGTGCAGGGTTAATTCGGTCTAACGCTGCTAAATTCGAGATGAAACTCGTAGTGTAGACCAGGCCTAATTTTCTTCCCTGACTGTCTGAAGTACTTAGCTGTTCATTTAAGATCTTTGGATCATCAGGGCCCTTCTCTTCTCTTTTGCCTCTTAAACATGACAAGGGCTTAATTTTATTTAAGGCTTTTTGTGAGGGGTGAATACTTCTTCCCCTGTTAAAGTGGGGAAGCTCAAAACCTTTTCATTGGATATTTAACTAGGCATTTTTCAGTTACTAACTTATCACTTTAATTTTGTTTCTGATACTTCCCCCTAGTTTATCTCTATAATGTACCCCCATAAGAACAAAAATTATCATTTGATGCATTTGCACATATCCTGCTGCACAGTGACACTATTCCCGGCATCTATAGATTGAAACAGACTAGGCTCGGGGAAGTTGTTTTTAAACAGCTGCTGGCACTGCCTGGAAAATGCTACTGTGCAGAACAAGAGGCAAGATTGCCACAGAATTAGAACTTTCTCTCACTGGTGATTTCAGAAAAATTCCCAGAGGATATTGAAAAGCATGGGTTTCTTGCACTCTCTCACCTTACTTACATGCCTTCCAGAGAGTGCTGGTAATATAAATGTGTTTGTGGAAATACCTTTTTATTGTTCCTGTATAACTTATTCAGATCACCTATGCTTAAGCTGTTCCACTTAATGCGCACAAGCAAAATAATCACTGGCTGCACTCATAGGTCATGTTTCTGTTGAGTCACCAAAGCTTTGTTATCTCTAGTCTGCTTCTTGCTTGCTTATATATACCTGCCCCTGGAGATTTCCACTACATGCATCCGACGAAGTGGGTATTCACCCACGAAAGCTCATGCTCCAAAACGTCTGTTAGTCTATAAGGTGCCACAAGACTCTTTGCTGCTTTTACAGATCCAGACTAACACGGCTACCCCTCTGATACCAAAGCTTTGATTTCTTATTAGTTTTTAGGTAGATACAAGGAAACACAAGGAGAAGTATTACAATGACTGTTACCAGCCATGTTAACTTTAGTTCTATAAAAGAGAAAATGGTAAGACTGGCTTATGGTAGTAAGAGTGAAAGTCCTTGCATTTACTAATTTAGTGTGATGGTTGCAATTTGACATGATGTGCAAGTCAGGAAATTCAAAGCCTGGTTCCTACAATGACTAACTCTCTGCCTGTTTGTGAGCACATGTGATAACTTTTCAGTGCGCTAAAACTGAATTAAATTAATTCTTCATGTTTAAACTTCAGAAGTACAGAAGATGTCTGTTTTCACCCACAATGTTAACTTCATCCCTTATGCACTAAAATAGTCTTTGATTATCACATAATATTTCCGAAATAGTGAAATATATAATTGTTTTACAACCTTACATGCATTCACGTGTAGGATCTCCTACCAGTTTATGCCAGATAAACTGGTGCTAAGTCATTTATATACAAGATGCACACCGACAGATAAGGGCTCATTCACTGCACACCATACAAGACTGTAAGAGATGCTGGTATTAGGAGAGGAAGCAGGTAATATAATTAGTCTTAAATGCCTGTGCAAAAGGGAACAGTTGTAGGTTGTGTTCAGTCTTAATGTATTAGTATTTCCTCACTTGAGTGCTGAACTGTGCAACCCTAAGTATCCTCAATGTAATTTTTTAATGGCTTGTTCTAGGTCAAGTTAAAAGGGAAAAGAAATTCCATAATCAGTGATTCTTTGGGGGGGTTGCTGCTGGAATGCTATGGTATGTCCTGTGCAAGATGTGCTCTCACTAAGGCAAGGTTCTGTACAGCCTTGCTTAGTTCACAACGTGCCTGGATTCATGAGACAAGACAGTTCTGCCTTCTTGAGTGTGTGCTTTGCGTAGTTGAAAACTTTGTAGTGGGCACATTTGGTCCCCTTAGCTGCATAGGCAATAAATAATCACTGAATGAAAGTGGGCCCACCTATTCAATGTGCACCTGTTATCTGCACACATGTATCCATTGCAACTTATCTCCCTTTCTGAATGCTTGTAGATTATTGTTAATATGTACATTCAAAACTTGAGGTGCAAAACCTCAATAACTCTGCCAAATCCCAACTGACTTTCAGGCAAACATCCAAAAGACTTTTTGCCTGCCTAATTTCCACCTATTATTTCCAGCCATTTTGACGCTAAAGCTTTCAAGGATACAATTACCAAAAAACCCCAAAACAAAGCAAAACCAGAATCGAGAAAATACATTCATGTATGTTTTCCCACTCTTCTCATACTCAAAAATAGCAGAACTGTTTTGTTCAAATGTGTCTAGATATTTGCCTTTGGTGTAAACCAGGTCTGGAGAATTTCAGCCCAATGGGTGGAACTTTTGGAAAGTTATGATCACCTGAAAATGGGGTTTATAGTGAAAATGCTCTGGTAACCTTAAATATACCTGGAGCACTAGCAATTCCATTATAATGTACAATGTGTCATAATTATACTCACTAGGAATCATAACTTTGACTCTTGCATGTAAATTCTTGACTATGCTGTTGAATGGATGTTGCGTCTCATATTTGATTACCTGTGTTTTCTTTTTTAATAAGCAACAGATGTGCTTGTGTATCTGACTGACATCTGTTGAGTGTGCAGTCTGAGGTTCCAGTTGTGCAGCTGGGTGAACCCCTGTATCTTCGGGGAGCCCAGTGAGGGCTCCATGCCGACACAGGGAACTGTGTTCACAGATCCAGTTGCGGGAGTAGGGCCTTGGAGCTCTCATCCTGGGTGTGCATAGTGACTGTATTCAAATAAAATGTTGCGTGCTCTGAGGCTTTCGATTCCCTGAGCACACTGTGTTCTGTAGTGTGCAGCTTCTTCCCATGGCAGCTTTCACTGAATTGGAGCAACAGGTCCCTCACTCACCAGTCTGACAGCTTCAAATCACGTGACCCTTGTGCCCCTGTAGAATAGAAAGTTGCAGAACATGTGACATTTAAATTGAATGCTATTGATTGGAAATTCAAATAAATGTGGGGGTGGAAGGGAGAGGGATGGTTTGCCAGGGTGCAGGTTGGTTCCAGAGCAGCCCTGAGTAAGAGAGACCCCCTAGGCAAAGTTTAACTTGGCCATCTGAACCAGCTCACATGCTTTTAGTGTTCAGTGTTCGAGATATATGAGAAGAGATGTATATTGCTGAATGAAAGGGGGGAAAAGTGGAGAGTCATATATTATGTAAATGCAGTCCCCGTCTTTCCAATTTACTTAAACAAGTATTTTCACTGAGTGTTTGACTCGTGGCAAGTTTGAAAATCTAAAAATAAGCCATCTTTGAGTAATGAGCTCTAAAACTAGTCTTAACATTTGTTAAAACACTTTTCAGACAATCTCAAGTGACCATGCAGAGTTTTGCAAAACTTAATAAAAAAATCCACTTTTGGGTTGCAAATAAGCCTGTGAATTGGGGTGTGGGGGGGGGAGAAACAGAGGAAGAAGGTTATTTTTTACTTGAAAATACAGGCTTAGGAAAATACCATCTGTCAGAAATAGCACCAAATGCACAGGGACTTCGTGCTATCAATGCTTGTCAGGCTACACAATTATCAATCGGTTGTAGTAAGGAGAAGGTGAAAGAAGATAAACCAAAGTGGCCTATTGACTGTTGGTGGTCCTTGAAAACCTAGCTTGTTACATGGGTCTGGCTCTAATCCTTTTTTTTCTGGCTGCTACATCCTATTAACATTTTCCTATGTAAAGAATTGCTGTGCTTGCAGTGGAGATGTAGCCCATGGGAAGAGAAGACCATTATCTTTATTAAGATGTGGTCCATACTGTGAAAAAGTTTGAGAACTTTGGTACAGGTAATCTACTTGCTTGTGTTAATTTGGATTTAGTCCCCCATTTATGTAGAGAGGGCCCCATTCCTTAAAGAAAACTACAGTTTAACCCAGTGATGGCAGTTTTCTGCTGCTTTTGTTTTCCCTTTGACACTCAGATCATGATATTCCAGGTTAGAAAGACCAGGGGGCAGACCAGGGGGCAGAAGATCTAAGTGAGACCTGTGGGGTCTCATTGACAAAAACATCTTCTTTGGCTTGTTTTTTTAATGTAAAATAGATTAACATATATGGCTAAAAGGAGGAGTAGAATTCTGTGACCCTCTGTGTGTTTTCTTAGCACAAACTGTAGAGGAGTTATTGACCACACCTGTAAAACTGGGGTAACACTTAGCAAGGCTGAGGGCTTGTCTAAACAGTGTTGTTCACAAATATCTATTGTATTTTAAATTCATAACCTAACTTAATCCAAACTAACCTTCAAGTGTAGGCAAGCCCGAAATGCAGTGGTGATAAGCCACCAATTTCTAAGATCAGGGAAAACTGAATTTATGTATATTGAATTCTACTCATAAAATTAGAATGAAGGACAGTGAAATCTGCAGCACAGGTGGTGACTCAGAAATGGCCACTGAGTCACACCAGGAAGCTAAGAGGTTACACCCCCAGTTACAGAGGGAAATGGAGTGTGCTGGGTGGTGTTCATGTCAGCCCTATCACTGGGTAATTTATTGAATCTTGTGTCAGCTAAAATAGCTGCTGAGAATATCTTGTCTGTACAGCAGAACTAAGTAAAGCTGTTACAATTTGATGTGTAGCTTGCTCAAGCTTATTCAAGAATAACATGTGCAAGTAAAAAGTGATTTGAACTGAATCTTCTGACACACTTTATTAGGAGCATTTTCCTTGAAGCTCTGATCAACTGTTCCCAAGGCACGTAGTGGAGCCCTGTTTCCACTAAAACATTGTACAGAAGCTCCCAACAGCTTGCTTGTTCACTCCTGTGGAGAGGACCACAGCCCTGATTGGGAATGCCTTGCAATAGACTACACTGCTGGATTATTCTGTAATGCACAATCAGAGTTGGATACTTATGTTAGAAAAGACAGATCTTTAAGTACTGAGCAAGGTTATGTTTTGAAGGAAACTAGTAGAATGGATCCTATATATGCCTGCAACTCTAGATTGGATGCCTCAGCATAGCTCCCATTGTTTCCCATGACTTATCGTGTGACGTGGATAAAAGAACATCGTCTCACCTTTTCCCCACCCTGCAGACTTTTTTTTTTTTTTTTTAAAGCAAAAAGACTTCTGCATGTTTGAGTCTAACAAAGGAGCAATTTTTAGAACCCTCAGAAGGGACTGATTGTCTTTGAGAGGGGTATTTAGTATCTATGTTAATTTAATCCTAGGCTTCTCAGTGCACCACCAAAAAACATGTACTCTGGAAAGAAGGGACTTGTTATTAACAAACCTGGAAATTCCAGAAGGATATTCAACCTCCTGCTTCAGGGTTTAAACCAGTCTCATATTGTTAGAGACCAGGTTGAGGCCTGTGTTGGGAAGGGGCAGATTATACCACATCTGCCTGTTGCAGGGTTCTTACACCTTCCTCTGAAGCAGTTGATACTGGCCACTGTCAGAGACAGGGTACTGGGCTAGATGGAACTTGGGTCTGATCAAGTTTGGCAATTCCTGTGTTTTGGTTCAATCCTGAGCTTTTCCTCATTGATGTAGTAATTTTTCATAGCTTGCTGATTTCATCAAAGCACTGTGGTCTAATGGGTAGAGCACAGAATTGAGACTTAGGAGAGAGACCTGCGTTCTGTTCCTGACTCTATTAATAGCCCAACTGGGTGATATTGGCAACTCGTTTCCCCACTCTGTGCCTCAGTTTCCCCATTTGTAAAATGGGAATGATACTGAGCACCTTTATAAAGTGCTTCGAGATCGACTGATGAAATGCATTTATATAAGAGCTAGGTGGTATTTATTATTAATGTGATCAATAGAGCTCTTACCAGAGCTCAGACCAGCTGCTCAACATGTATGCATGTTACTATAACATTAGAATTGTGAGTGATCCATCCTGTATTACTATATCTTACATTATTTTAAACCAGAAAAAAACAAACCACAATGCATGTGATTTCTGTGTGTTTTCTGTTTCTCACCAGCTACTCTGACCTATGATACTCTCAGGTTTGAGTATGAAGACTTCCCTGAGACCAAAGAGCCTGTTTGGATACTGGGGAGAACATACAGTGTATTCACAGGTAATTCACTCACATGCTAGTACTTACGCAGTGCTTTTCAGGGCCTGAGGGCTTTACATACATCTAACTAGCCCATGTAGTGTTTTGAACTCTTACATCATCCCAGCTTTTTCTAAGTAGCATCCTGAAGAAGTGCAGCCCTGCTTGCTAGATTATAGGCATTCTGCTTACAGTACATGCAGTTGTGTGTTCCCCTGCATGTTGTCAGGATAGCCTTTCCTGCTGCCTTCAGACACTCCTGCTGCATTTTTAGAGAAAATTGTCTTTTTTTTTTTTTGGCTACAGGGGTTGTAGAACACCCTCTCCTTCCACTTTCCTGGCTGGAGATACAGGGTTGTGATGCTTAAAGCTAGGGAAGACTAACACTGGAAAGGAGAGACTGAAGTAGTAAAGACTGCTTTCCCCAAACATGGCTCTGTTTTTTCTTCCCAGGCCTCTCCTGCCCTGTAGGCGGGATCTTTGACTGGTCCATCCTTCATGCAATAGTCCCCTGCTCCTATCAAGCCAGGCACTTTCATAAGTGAAAGTTATTAAGTGATGGGGATTTAGGTAGGGTTGGTGCCTTTCTCAGGGATGTTACATATGTGTTTATTTCTGAAAATTCTTCAGAGAAAGAGGAGATCCTGTTGGATGTGACATCTCGGCTTTGGTTCACATACAGAAAGAACTTTCCTGCCATTGGTAAGTAGCATAGATACAGTTAACAAAATAACTATACTGTAAAGGAGTCTGGCTTGTCTCTTAGGGCCTGACCCAACGGGAACATTTCCATTGACCTCACTAGACTTTGGATCTGGAATATGTTCAGGGTGCCATCTCGTGAGAAATAAGCATCTGAAGTGCAGTGGAGTGGCAGTAAAGTACTGGAGTGCTTTCAGAAAACACCATTTTAAAGAGATACCTGAACTGTGAACAACAACCTAGTGCAGTGCTAAGGTAACTTCCCAAGGTGTGAGACGAGCACCTGCCAAAGCCACTGCATTTAGCACCGATCCCTGGCCTCTTATTAACATTTGGTTACATCTTGGGCACTGATGGATGTGGAGGAAGTGTACTACTTTGCCATAAGAGGGAAGTGGAAGGCCCAGTGGTTAGGATGCTAGCCTGGGACTTGGGAGATACACGTTCAATTCCTTGTTCTTCCATAGATTCCCTGTGTTTCCTTGACCACCTCAGCTGCTCTCTGCCTCAGTTCCCTACCTGTACAATGTTGAGAATATCACTGCTCTGCCTTACCGGGGTATTGTGAGGATAATTCCATTAATGACTGAGGTGCTCAGATACTCCATTAACAGGGGCCAGATAAACGCCACAGAGAAGAGGTGCTGAAGAGCACAAACTGGAGACTAGCCCTTTTTTCAGAGAGGAAGGATGTTGCCTCTTATTTCTTCTATGTAGAAAACTTTATACTCCCAGGCATCTTCTAGCTGTGATGTGCATTCTGAAAGCAGCCTGCTGTTGTGAAATATGCTGTGCTTTTTCTCTTGGTGGGCTTTTCTTTCCCGATAGTTCTGAGTATCCCCGAATCTTCTTTGTCCATAAATTTCCTTTTGGTCTCATCCTCTTGACCAAGTAGGACTGGATAGGACTCCTTTAAAATGTACTAATATTTTTCTAAATTAATTTTTTCAAGTAAGGCTTTTATTAGGGCATGAAGGGAATATCTGAAACTAGAACAACTATGCTAGAAAAACTACAGAAAACTGAACAATGTATCCTTTCTGGAGAAACAATGTTTAAAATAAATATGCTACCACACTTCCTATCTCTGGTCCAGGTGATCACATACAACTTGTAGAGCTCCTGTTAAAAATATTAGCTCTCAATGTTCTTGTTTTTCTCTGGGATCATAAACAACATGATATCTGCATGCTGGACTCTCCTAATTATTGCTGGGCCAGCAGGCCCCACTGAACACTAAAACTATTTCAGAAATAGTCTCAGCTGGCTAAAAGCTCTGGAATAATTGTTATATTAAAAACAGAGGTGGACTCAGAAGATTCTACAAAACCCTCTATGTGCTTAGGCATTTCTTAGCAGTTTGGAAAAACATTCAACACCCTAGGCAATGCCAAATTGGTGTCCTGAGCCCCGTTTTTGAGGCAACCCTGCAGTGTTGCTTCTAAATGGTAATCCAGACTTCCAGAAAGGGCAGGTAGCTAACGTTAATTTTGTAGGTGATCTTTCTGAATCAAATTATCTTAAATCCTTCTAATAACTGAACCAATTTTCTTTTCTTCATAAGCAAGGTGGATTTGATTTAAATCACTAGTCAGGAAGACTTGATGTAATCATGGATTTCTACATAAAAGTGCATTCTTGTTGGTTGTTATAACCTTAACACATATTCTTCACAACTCGGAGATAGATGTAGGTTTCATTTTTAGAAGGTACACATTATACATTTTTAAAGTGATTTATTTTTGAAAACTTTTCAGATTAATTTTACAGCTATATCAGAAAATAAATGATTGGTTATTTTATTTATCAAAGGTACACCTCTACGCCGATATAACATGACCTGTTATAACACGAATTCGGATATAACGTGGTAAAGCAGTGCTCCGGGGGGGTGGGGCTGCGTGCTCCAGCAGATCAAAGCAAGTTCAATATAACATGGTTTCACCTATAATGCGGTAAGATTTTTTTTTGGCTCCTGAGGACAGCGTTATATTGAGGTAGAGATGTAATTGAAACAGATAGTTAACCTCCCAATGACTTCATAAATATCTCCAATTCAACAAGTTAATCATTAATATTTGAAGGATTTTCTTGCCATGCTGTATTAGGAGGAGAACATCATCAAACAGACATTTAAATTGTTTTATTTAACTAAAACAACAACGTTATGTATTGTTTTTTTTCTTCAACAGCAAACATATAATTTAACAAAACAAGCATATGAATTTTTGAATTTAGTTAAAGCAGCAAAGAAGCCTGTGGCACCTTATAGACTAACAGACGTTTTGCAGCATGAACTTTCGTGGGTGAATACCCACTTTTTCAGATGCAAAGTTTGCATCCGAAGAAGTGGGTATTCACCCACGAAAGCTTATGCTGCAAAATGTCTGTTAGTCTATAAGGTGCCACAGGCTTCTTTGCTGCTTTTACAGATCCAGACTAACATGGCTACCCCTCTGATATTTGAATTTAGTTAAACATTCAAGTTTTTAAAATCAGGTTTGTTTTTGTTAAAATTGTTTCTAACTACAATAGTTAAATTTATTCATTTATTTTTAAATATTTTGTCGACTGTCCGCCAGGTCAACATGAGAAACTTAAAATATTGGCTTCGGTAGCTAACTCAGTCATCTTCGCCTTCATTTTCCTGTTCGTTCATAATTTGGAAAAGAGAAACTAGCTTTCCTGCTTTTTCAGGTCCCAAACGATTTCTCAATTTGGAATGAATTAGTCCAATTGGAAAAAAATATTCTTTCTACACTGGCAGAAGAAGCTACTGCTGTCAAAAGTGAGATTATCACTTCAACAATCTCTGAATCCAAATGCTTAAGTCACTGGTATGACTTTCTTTAAAACATTATCAGCAAACATTTTTTTGAATGGTTCACCCTTAGCTCTGAAGTTTATTGTAGTTGGTATTATGGAGGGATGTTTGCTGGATGTCCATGCCATAGCCAACTTCTCTTCTCCAGCAGTTAAGGTTTGACCCTGGTACCGAGTATTGAGAATATTTTCAAGAAAATGAGCTGGAGATAGTGTTTGTCCCGTTTGTTTTTTTTAATGCTTGTAATTTAACTCTGTCATTGCATATTTCTCTTTTTAAGATATCACTCAGTTCCTTCCACATTTCAACAGCGTCAGCAATAAAACAGCTATTTCCCTGCATTTTGTTCAAGGCTACAGAAATAGGCTTCAGGGTACTCAGCATGTGTTCAACATTTCTCTTAAGCCCAATGTTGAGAACTTTGGCTGCGACAGTGCCATCTATTTTTTTCACGATATTGTTCACAAACTGTCATCAGATTAGGCCAGTTCTCGATATAGTGCTCAAAACAGTCCACTACTGAGTTCCATCACATGTCTTGTGGGAGAATTAGCTTGGTTCCTCCCACTTTTTTCAGAGCAGCTGCTGCAAAGTGGTTGTTACGGAAGTATTTTGCAATTTCAACAACATTAGCCTTTATTTCTTGAACACTGAAGCCTTTGGCTAGGAGGTGCATCAAATGAGCACTGCAACCGTATGTTTATTAGCTTGGGACTCTCTTCTAATAATTTTTTTTTCTCATCTTGGATACATTTTCAGCATTGTCTGTGACCAAGCTGCATACTAGACATTTGAATTTTTTTCCTACAGTTTGTTATAGCTTTTACTGCTACTGCTTGCAAGTATTCTGCTGTCTGTGCATTTCCTGATGTATCAATTGTTTCTGTAAGGAGACATTCCCTTCTTCTGTTGTCACACAAGCACATACAACAGGATCATTGTGGATATTGCTCCACCCATCCACACAGGTTAACAATTTCACCCTCTAGATCTTTTGCACACTGCTCAATTTCTCTTTCATACACTTTATCCAGCAATTTGCCTATGACATCTGCTCTGGGTGGACTGTATCCTGGTCTTAATGACTGAGAACCCACACTTCATTAACATGGTTCAGTCATATGGAAAAGAGAGTTTGTTGCATAAACCGGGCAATTTTTTCATCAATTGCCTCTTTTTGTAATCTGCTGGGTTTTATCACAAACTTATCTATGGTTGTTTCTGGATGATAGGGATTTTTTTTTTCCATTTTGCTACAGGTGATGTACTCAAAAAGAACAGGAGTACTTGTGGCACCTTAGAGACTAACAAATTTATTTGAGCATAAGCTTTCGTGGATATGTGCCATACATGATGTGACTGAAACACTATCATTGGCAGATAACTCTGAAATTATAGAAAATGATGGTGATCTTGAAGGTAGATAGTCTTCAGAATCCTGTATGTTGAGGATGGATTCTCCTAAACAAAATAAGTCAATGCAGTTATTTAATTATTATTACCATATTGCTCATTTAGTATTGCTCATTGCATTCACAGTCAGTACTACTTTAAAGGTGAAATTGTAAAAGGAAGATCTACCTATTTCAGCTATTTATTTTTTATTGCAACTGCATCTAAAATGATGTTACTCTATGGTACTAACTATATATTTTTTGCTCAAACATGAGAATTCAAGAATAGTCCATAAGGAAGACTGGCAGTCCTTAAGACCGAAGTATGAAATAAAAAAGTTGACCAACCTGAAGATCCTGCGTGTTCAGACATGTTGCTTTCATCATCTTCAACGCAGCTTCCTCCTGAGAAGGAGCACTTCTCATTATGTTGTTTCATTCAGCAGCCAGGCCTTGCATTTCTTTGTTGCACTGTTTGCATTTTGCACGCATGCCTGTCTTACCCACAGGTAGAGGAACTTCATTAAAATAGTCCCAAACTGGGTCTCTTTTATGGCCTGCTGCCATTATAGGTTTTCCCTTCTAGTGAGAGAATGATATGGTAGATCTCAAATCAATGAAGGCTACACTCAGAAAGATCTCAAGACTTCTGGAATACGCTGCTCAAACAGTTTCACTTTTTTCTACTGCCTGTCCCTCCCTTCTGACATTTATCTCCAGACTTCTTCTCCTTGTCCAGATCTATTCCGCCGCCCAACAATCTTCTATTCATTGAACTTTTTGAAATTTTGCACTTTTAGAGAAAGGTAAGGGATTGACTCTATATACCCAAATTTGCAGAGGGACAATAGGGTTGAGGTCTGTTATTTCTCACCTCTATATATTATTTATTTATTTAAAACATTTTTGCTGTTAATAAGCATGTTATCTCTGGAGACACAAATCCACAGTTTGAGAACTGCAAAACTAAGCATCTCTGATGATATCTTCTAGACTGAGCACTGACTCCCATTGGATAGATAGAAAGATTAACCTAAATAATCTATACAAAAGCCCCTGGAACCCCATAAAATTGGGTCCCTAATCTGTGAACTATTTGAACTCCTTTACAAAATTTTTATTAAACATTACATGAATATGTTGTCTCATACTATAGAATTAGAATTTATAATCCCTATTCCATGATGAGATATCTTTGAGCTATAACGTATCTTAATTAAAACAATCTTTAGATCAGATTTTTTGATAAAATGCTTTTTGAGGAAAAAACCTATTTTTTAAAAGAAAACATTAATTTTTATCCACCCGGTTAATAAGTTCTTATCAATCCCTACAAATACAGTATTGGGTTATTTCCACTTCATAGAGAGTTGAATACTCCAAATTTTACTGGTAGATAGAATAGTTAATGCTTGATGCACTTGCTGTAACTAAATTTGTTTCTCCTGGTGTCATAAACAGATAGTTAAGGGTTAATGTCTCTTTTACCTGTAAAGGGTTAAGAAGCTCAGTAAGCCTGGCTGACACCTGACCAGAGGACCAATAAGGGGACAAGATACTTTCAAATCTTGGTGGAGGGAAGTTTTTGTTTTGTGCTCTTTGTTTTGGGGGTTGTTCGTTCTCGGGACTGAGAGGGACCAGACATCAATCCAGGCTCTCCAAATCTTTCTGAATCAGTCTTTCATGTTTCAGACTTGTAAGTATAGCCAGGCAAGGCATGTTAGTCTTATTTTTGTTTTCTCAGCTTGTAAATGTTCCTTTTTGCTGAGAGGATTTTACCTCTGTTTGCTGTAACTTTGAACCTAAGGCTACATGGGGGGGGGTGTTCCTCTGGGTCATAAGAATCTGATTACCCTGTAAAATATTTTCCATCCTGATTTTACAGAGATGATTTTTACCTTTTTCTTTAATTAAAAGTTTTCTTTTTAAGAACCTGATTGATTTTTTTTCTTTCTTGTTTTAAGATCCCAGGGAATTGGGTCTGGACTCACCAGGAGTTGGTGGGGGAGAGAAGGGGGGAATGGTTAATTTCTCCTTGTGTTAAGATCCAAGGGGTTGGATCGGTATCACCAGGGACTTGGTGGAAAAGCCTTAAGGCTATCCAGGGAGGGGAAAGTTTTGGGGGAACAGGGAGTGTGCCAGACATTGAAATTCCGGCTGGTGGCAGTGTTACCGGATCTAAGCTTGTAATTAAGCTTAGAAGTGTCCATGCAGGTCCCCACATCTGTACCCTAAAGTTCAGAGTGGGGGAGGAACCTTGACACCTGGAAATAAGGCAACTATTGATACAATAGATTAAAAAAAAAACCCAAAGATGTATGTAGGAGAACATACATTCCATTGCTGGAAGAATTCTTGTGTTTAACACAAAAGTAATACAAAATAGAAAATAAAACATCTGTATGTGATTTGTATTGTACTCAAACTGAAGCAAAGAGCTGAGATAAAAGCTAGAGGTGGAATAAAGAAATTGAACCTTAAAGCATCTACCATGGATTTGTGTTTAACATACTAGGAATATGTGCAAACGGGATGAACTGTCATGATAGAATGAAAATTCTCCTTTGGATCAAAGGCTAGTTTTCATGGGTTCTCTTCCTGAAGATGATTCTGTTGTTTTCTTCTTGTGTAATTTTATATATAAAAATGGGACGGAAATCAGGGGGGTTCCGAATAGTGTGCAAATGGAATTATATATCTGTGCCCTTCCAATGGAATAGTGGTTTATTGACTCAGAAATAAGACTTCTCAAAACATCTGGAATTTTGAGCTAGAAACAATGGTACAGAATAGTCTACTCTTCCAATTCTTTAAAATCAGTTATTTAATGGGATTTGAAACATTCCTTAACACCTACTGCAGACACAATTTAATACAGGCTAGCTGATTGCATTGAAGCTTAGATTGATTCCTGGAGGTTAACATTGACTGAGTACAGAGGTTAATCCCTTTCACTTCTATGTCTACACTAGGGAAAAGGTTGAGGTTAGATCAGGGTTAGCTAATGTTTTAGCAAGTCTCAATCTGATCTCAACCTCTCTGTGTAAATTAAACAAACCCTAGATGAACTTAACTTGTTCCCCTGAATGCAGCATAGTTGTAGCTGTGTCAGTCCCAAGATATTAGAGACACAAGGGGTGTGAGGTAATATCTGTTATTGGACCAACTTCTGTTGCAGGGAAAGAGACAAGCTTTCGAGCCACACAGAGCTCTTTTGCAGGTCTGGGAAAGGTACTCCACGTGTCACAGCTAAATGCAAGGTGGAACAGATCATTTAGTGTAAGTAGTTAGCACATTCTAAGGGACCATCTTAAAGTGAAGTGGCCCCATAACACCTCTGCAATCATAGGACAAAAAGAGGGGGTTAGTGGGTTACAGATTGTTGTAATAAACTATAAATCCAGTTTGTCTGTTCAGTCCATGATTTTTAGTGTTTAGCAGAGTAATGAATTTAAGATCCCAGGCTCATCTTTTGCAAGTGTTTGTGAAGGTTTCCTTTGAGGATGAGGACTGATAGGTCAGATATAGAATGATTGATCGCATTGTGAAAAGAAGGGCTTTGGAGCTTTGCTGCAGCTCCGCTGCTCCGGGCTCCGCTCCAAAGCCCTGATGAAAAGTGTTCACCCACAGGTGATAGGGTGTTTTGTCTTATCATTTTCCTGTGTAAGTTCATTCGAGAGCGTAGTGATGGGTTTCACCCACATGGTGATGGTTGGGGCATTTAGTGCACTGAATGAGGTATACCACATGTTCATAGATTCATAGACTCTAGCACTGGAAGGGACCTCGAGAGGTCATCGAGTCCAGTCCCCTGCCCTCATGGCAGGACCAAATACTGTCTAGACCATCCCTGATAGACATTTATCTAACCTACTTTTAAATATCTCCAGAGATGGAGATTCCACAACCTCCCTAGGCAATTTATTCCAGTGTTTAACCACCCTGACAGTTAGGAACTTTTTCCTAATGTCCAACCTAAACCTCCCTTGCTGCAGTTTAAGCCCATTGCTTCTTGTTCTATCCTTAGAGGCTAATGTGAACAAGTTTTCTCCCTCCTCCTGATGATACCCTTTTAGATACCTGAAAACTGCTATCATGTCCCCTCTCAGTCTTCTCTTTTCCAAACTAAACAAACCCAATTCTTTCAGCCTTCCTTCGTAGGTCATGTTCTCAAGACCTTCGGTCATTCTTGTTGCTCTTCTCTGGACCCTCTCCAATTTCTCCACATCTTTCTTGAAATGCGGTGCCCAGAACTGGACACAATACTCCAGTTGAGGCCTAACCAGCGCAGAGTAGAGCGGAAGAATGACTTCTCGTGTCTTGCTCACAACACACCTGTTAATGCATCCCAGAATCACGTTTGCTTTTTTTGCAACAGCATCACACTGTTGACTCATATTTAGCTTGTGGTCCACTATAACCCCTAGATCCTTTTCTGCCGTACTCCTTCCTAGACAGTCTCTTCCCATTCTATATGTGTGAAACTGATTTTCCTTCCTAAGTGGAGCACTTTGCATTTGTCTTTATTAAACTTCATCCAGTTTACCTCAGACCATTTCTCCAATTTGTCCAGATCATTTTGAATTATGACCCTGTCCTCCAAAGCAGTTGCAGTCCCTCCCAGTTTGGTATCATCTGCAAACTTAATAAGCATAATTTCTATGCCAACATCTAAGTCGTTGATGAAGATATTGAACAAAGCCGGTCCCAAAACAGACCCCTGCGGAACCTCGCTTGTTATACCTTTCCAGCAGGATTGGGAACCATTAATAACTACTCTCTGACTATGGTTATCCAGCCAGTTATGCACCCACCTTATAGTAGCCCCATCTAAATTGTATTTGCCTAGTTTATCGATAAGAATATCATGCGAGACCGTATCAAATGCCTTACTAAAGTCTAGGTATACCACATCCACCGCTTCTCCCTTATCCACAAGACTCGTTATCCTATCAAAGAAAGCTATCAGATTGGTTTGACATGATTTGTTCTTTACAAATCCATGCTGGCTATTACCTATCACCTTACCACCTTGCAAGTGTTTGCCGATGATTTCCTTAATTATTTGCTCCATTATCTTCCTGGCACATAAGTTAAACTAACTGGTCTGTAGTTTCCTGGGTTGTTTTTATTTCCCTTTTTATAGATGGGCACTATATTTGCCCTTTTCCAGTCTTCTGGAATCTCTCCCGTCTCCCATGATTTTCCAAAGATAATAGCTAGAGGCTCGGATACCTCCTCTATTAGCTCCTTGAGTATTCTAGGATGCATTTCATCAGGCCCTGGTGACTTGCAGGCATCTAACTTTTCTAAGTGATTTTTAACTTTGTTCTTTTTTATTTTATCTTCTAAACCTACCCCCTTCCCATAAGCATTCACTATGTTAGGCATTCCTTCAGACTTCTCGGTGAAGACCAAAACAAAGAAGTCATTAAGCATCTCTGCCATTTCCAAGTTTCCTGTTACTGTTTCTCCCTCCTCACTGAGCAGTGGGCCTACCCTGTCCTTGGTCTTCCTCTTGCTTCTAATGTATTGATAAAAAGTCGTCTTGTTTCCCTTTATTCCCATAGCAAGTTTGAGCTCATTTTGTACCTTTGCCTTTCTAATCTTGCCCCTGCATTCCTGTGTTTGCCTATATTCATCCTTTTGTAATCTGTCCTAGTTTCCATTTTTTATATGACTCCTTTTTATTTTTTAGATCATGCAAGATTTTGTGGTTAAGCCAAGGTGGTCTTTTGCCACATTTTCTATCTTTCCTACCCAGCGGAATAGCTTGCTTTCGGGCCCTTAATAGTGTCCCTTTGAAAAACTGCCAACTCTCCATGTTGTGATAGGCATGTGTAGGATCCATGGGTCTTGAAAGATATGTTGGGGGGTGGGTGTTGATCATTTTAGCTGTGGAGCTATGTCTACAGATTTTGCATCTGTTCTGGCAGGGGATGGTGCTGCTTTGAGTTGGTATGTTTTGGTCTATGGGGAGCTTGTTTCTGATGATGAGCTTGGAGAGTTTGGGGGGTTGTTTGAATGCTAGAATAGAAGTAGGGGTTCAGGACAGATGTCTTTCAGGATGGGATCCCCATTGAGTATGGATTGTAGTATGATGATACCCCATATGGGTTTCAGTATGGGGTGGTAGGTGATGACTAGGGGGGTTTATTTCTGTATTGAAGCAGGGTCTGTCCTGAGTATTTGGGTGGCCCATTCCATGATGCGATCTACTTCTCTGGTGGAATGTCCTTGTTTTGGTGAAGGCAGTTTTAAGTGTGTTAAGGCAGGGGTCCCCAACCTTTTCAGGACCAGGGACCGGTCATGCCTGCGGAGGGAGCGCTCGTCCCGCGGCTCAGCTGGACCGCCCGCAGGCGTGCCTGCGGGAGGTCCACCGGCTCCGGTTGAGCTGCCGCAGGCATGACTGCGGACGGTTCGCTGGTCGCGCGGCTCAGCTGGACCGCCCGCAGTCATGCCTGCGGGAGGTCCACCGGAGCCCCGGGAGCAGCGGACCTCCCGCAGGCATGACTGCGGAGGGAGCGCTCGTCCCGCGGCTCGGGTAGACCTCCCGCAGGGTTCGCGGCCCGGTTTGGGCCGCGGACCGGGGGTTGGGGACCCCTGTGTTAAGGTGTATATCCCGGACTTTCTCCTCATAGCATATTCTGTGGTATCTGAGTGTCTGGCTGTAGATAACAGATTTCTTGCTGTATTAAGGGTTGTCATTAGATCTATGAAGGTGGGTGTGGTGGTCTGTGGGTTTCTTGTCTGGTTGTCTGCAGGATTCCATTGCTGAAGCTGGTTGTTATCCAGGAAGTTGATACTAATGTGGGAGTGTTCCAGAAAGAGTTTAATGGACGTGTAGTGGTTGTTGAAGTTGTGGTGGAAATCTATAAGGGAGTTTAAGCCATCTGTCCAGAAGATGAAAAGATCATCAATTTTTGTGCCATTGGTTTTGTGGTACATTTGTCCAGACATTTTTATTCAAGGTAGCCCGTGAAGGGGTTGGCATATTGGGGTGCCATCCTAGTAACCAGGGCTGTTCCCATGGTTTGGAGAAAGTGTGTGTTTGTTGAATATAGAATTGTTGTGGGTGAGGATGGAATGAATGAGTTTGGCGATGTGTTTGGGGTGGATATCTGAGGGTTGTCTATTGTCCTGTGAATATTTGACGTAGGCAGCTATGCCATCATTGTGAGAGATGTTGTATAGGGAAATGACATCCATGGTGGTGAGGATGGTGTTCTGAGGGTGGTTGTTAATGTTGTGGAGTTTGTGTCCTCGAGGATGCTGGTCTTTTGTTTGGTGAGTGATTTGAGGATGGTTTCTGTGAGTTCCAATATTCCTAAAGTAAGAGTGTTGTGGCCAGATATGATGGATCTGTCTGGGTTCTCTTGTTTGTGTATTCTTGGGAAGAATGTAGAAGGTCCCTGGGGTGGGTTTCTGGGGGGCGAAGTTGTAGAGTCTCTCTTGAAGTTGTTTTGGGAAGGATTTGATGATATCCCTAAGTTCCTGGGTAAATTGTGGTGTGCAGTTGTCTTTCAGTTCTTTATAGTAGGTGGTGGTGGGGAGTTGTCAGTTGGCCTTATCGATGACATCACAGTTGAGGACTACCGTGGCTTGATCTGCTGGCTTGTTCGTTATCTTGTGGTTAGATTTCATGGACTGTATTGGTGTCCTCTTAGTAGTGGAGAGATTACGGCGGATGTGATATTTAAGGATTTTGCAGTCAATTTTTTTCCCTGAAGCAATCAATGTAATGATCATGAGTGCAGTTTCATCTGCTCTGTGGTGCCCAATCAGATGATTATTTTTTTTTCTTATGATTGTTGGTGGGGATGTGGTCATTGTGAGTGGTTTCAGCATTGTTGTGAAAATTCTTTGAGGCAGGGATGGCAGAAGAAGAGAACGTGAAGAAGAGCTCTGCATGGCTCGAAAGTTGTCTCTCACCAACAGAAGTTGGTCCAATAAAAAAAGATTACCTCACCCCCCCCTTGTGTCTCTGTTCCCCTGAATATCAGTTAACTTAAACTTCTGCAGGCTTAATTTATGAACTTGACTAATGTTATCCCAGTTTACAGTAGATAGTAGCAAGACCACAGATGCAAACTTCCTCCTCTATTAGTGAAACAGCAGGGACCCCCAAAAAAGTACCTAGGGGAAGCACGAGATAAAGTCCCTGTGGCCCAACAAGCTTCCACAACTCTTTAAATGTATGCTTCAACTGCGCTTTCACTCGTTTCCATTCTCATCTCTGCACCTTTTTCTATGCTGCTTCCATGCAAGCAATGACTTTCCAAGGAAGCCCCAAGATGTGCCCATGCTATACTCAAGTAACCATTTGATCTTCTTACTGCTGTAAACCTTGTTCTCACCCCATCTCCCTGCTACCCTCTCCATTGTTGGCTGCTCCCATCCATTGTGACATCTAAAATTTGATTGCAAATTTTTGAAGACAAGGGCAATGCATTTGTTCTGTACATCACCTAGCATGTTTTTGAGTCCTCTGTAAGTGACAGACCACCAGCCTGGTTAAAGGAGAGCTCTGCTGACCAAATAGGAGAAATTGATCTAACATATTGGCATGAGTCTGGGTGGTGACCTCTGGAGGATCTCCTCTTTGGCTTTTTTACTTTCTGTCTCCCTACACCCTGGATATAAAGTGACCAGAGAGAAGAGAAAATAGTTGAAAAATTTCATGCTACCGGTGTATTAAGGAGCAGCTGAGTCTGTAAAACCAGCCCACTAGTTCTGGTCACTCTCAGCATTCTAAACTTTATCTTAACAGCTGGCCGTGCAATGGCCTTGCCTGGGAGGGGAAGTGGCAGCTTTCTTTGAAGTTCTGCCATAGGATGTGCTTTTAAAGTCTTTTGGCTTTTAGCCTCTGCATACCGATAACACGAACCAACAGCCTAATTACCCTTTGTCTTTTGGCTTATTTCTATATTCACTTGGGAACCTTGTCTAGCCATCAGCAGCTGTGGAGAGTCCTCGCCATGTTTTCATGGTGAAGTGCCTTAGCAGGTGTAGGATCTGGGTGAAGATTATGGGGAGAATAGTCCATAAAACACCTTTAGCTGAAATAAATAAATAGGTTTCTGGTAGCTTGAGCTGGAGACTTGTTCACAGACCCATGCCTGAGGGCTGGTGTGATCCCATGTCTCATTCCCCAGTCTGAATTGCATATTTACTTGAAAGTCACCCCGTCTTCTGTAAGTGCCTGGCTTTATTTTTCTTAAAAGTCCAGTGGTAGGGTTTGCCTCTCAAATCTGTATTTATTCCTCAGCATCATTGTCTGACGGATGAGTCTCTGTTGTCATAACACTCACCTTGCATACCTAGAGAGCTCCAAGTTCTCCCTCCCTCACCTGCCATTGTATTGCACTGTGACTAGACAGCTGGTCTAACCCTTACATTCTGTTCTGAATGTTTTGCTTGGCTACAGGAGGAACAGGCCCCACGTCTGATACTGGCTGGGGCTGCATGTTGAGGTGTGGTCAGATGATCTTCGCTCAGGCATTGGTCTGCCGGCACTTAGGCAGAGGTAAATCATTGCATTTTTAAGGGAGGTGTCCAGAGCCAGTCCAAATGATGGTGGACTTGTTAGGGCAACAAAGAGAGAGGGCACAACTTGAAATTGCTGTGGGCTCCATGTAAAGTTTCCCTAGCTCTTCTCACCTGAAGAGCTAGATGATGAAGCAGCCCCAATGGAAACATCCCAGTGAGTTTCACTAGCATCTCTTCCTTCCAAATCAGAATCAATAAATCTGTATGGACAATTGGCAAGGGCTGTGCTAGCCAGTAAAAAATGTTCTTGTAAATTCTTCTGCACCAGTGGAGCAGCTTGCTTTCCCTTGTACCAGTGGGTGTTTGGAGACAAGATCATGTAATTCTGGGGTGGAAAACACCCTAGCGTTTGGATTTATTGCTATGGCAGCCTGCAGATATTCTATTGGCTGTTAGACTGTGGTTTTGTTTGCTGAGCTTTTTTAAATTACTGCAAACTCTTCCCCATCCACCAAGATGAGCAGAATGACATTTTGTGTTTGAGACCCCCGAAAGGGCTAGCTAAGAGAGCCCCAAACTTCCCAGGCTTACATGCCTGAAACGTTTACACTGGTTAAAATTGCTGTGTGATAAGCAGCTGTTAGTTTTATTTTTTAACCTTCTACTGAGATGCCTTCAGGTCTCTCCCTGAATCCCACCTTTCTAGAAGTGACACCTGTAGCCAGCTGACACTTTGTGATACATGGTCTCCTCTGTGGCTGCTGCTAAACGTCTGTGGATTGGCAGGAGATGCCTTGTGGCACTGGCATCCTGTCCTTCCCAAACCAACTGCCCCACTTCTTCAATGACTTTCTGGGCACTAGAAATTCCAATGTTCTTTCACGCTTGCAGGATTTTAGGGGTGTTTGAGATTTTTCACATTGGTATTCCCTCTCCTTGGGAGCCAATGCATCCTGACAGAGAAGGGTCAATGCATGTTCTGGAATTGATTTTTACCATGCCTTCAATTCCCACCTCTGAAAAGACCCTTTTACTTGTGTTAAATGTGGTCCTTTTTTGGGATCTTCACAGGTCCCTAGCAATAAGACTTCTGACTCATAGCTTTAAGGAAATCCTACTAAGCAGTGACATGTGGAGAAGTATACTAGTATATAACCTATTTTTCCCCCTGTATCTCTTAGATTGGAGGTGGGAAAAAGGGAAGAGGCAGACGGATAATTACTTCAACATACTTAATGCCTTCATTGACAAAAAAGACAGCTACTACTCCATCCACCAGATAGGTATATCTCCATTTATTTATCTACAGCTGCCTCTTACCTATCTCATAGAACTGGAAGGGACCCTGAAAGGTCATCGAGTCCATTCCACTGCCTTCACTAGCAGGACCAAGTACTGATTTTTGCCCCAGATCCCGAAGTGGATTGAACTCACAATCCTGGGTTTATCAAGCCAATGCTCAAACCACTGAGCTATCCCTCCCCCCCTAGATAGAAGCGTCCTGCCCTGGGTTTCCCTGAATGTTACAGAACAGCAACAGATTCTTCAGGTTTATTTTAGTAGCATAGCAACTTCAGAAGTACCCTACTTGTGCGAGATTGATGTACAAATTATTTGCCAAGGGCTGTAGTAAAGTGTGTTCAGATCAGCTTCTATGTATTTGTGCTGCTGTGTATGAATGAAATCTATACAGCACTGCTTCCTATGTGGTGTTGCCTAAAACTAAGAAGAACAGGAGTACTTGTGGCACCTTAAAGACAACAAATTTATTTTAGCATGAGCTTTCGTGAGCTGCAGCTCACTTCTTCGGATGCATAGAATGGAACACACAGACAGGGGATATTTATATGCATTCTATGCATCCGAAGAAGTGAGCTGCAGCTCACTAAAGCTCATGCTAAAATAAATTTGTTAGTCTTTAAGGTGCCACAAGTACTCCTGTTCTTTTTGCGGATACAGACTAACATGGCTGCTACTCTGAAACCTAAAACTAAGGTTATTGATTTAAGAGTTGAAGGATTTGTGACATGAAAATCCTGTCAGCCTAATGCCAGTATCTTTATCTCCCTTGTACTTGCCCGTCTCAAGACGGGAGAGAGAATATGACAACAGTCATGCCCACAGCAGCTACATAGGAATCTTGCAAGCAAGAAGATTGCATCAGGTGGGGAAATGAGCAGGAGATGCTCATGAACTCTACAAAGATCCTGTCTGGGTGCAAGTGTTCTAAGGATGAAGGAAAAGCAAACCAAAAATGGCAACGGGCCTGTTTTTTGGGAGGAGCTAAGCACCTGCACTCCTAGTTAGACAGCAGGAACAGTGGCAGGAACAATCAGGCATCGTTTAAATAGAATTGCTTCTAAATAGTATTTCCTCTGAAGCATCTGCAGTTCTTAGCCTTTTTAGGAATTGCCTTTGTCTTGTTCCTGAGCCCTGAACCGATCTTGCTTCCAGCAGAGTATGGCTGAGACTCCTTTTTGGAGCCTATTAATATGGCTTCTTAATTGACTGGGAAGGCCATTGTTATAGTCACAATGAGGTGCTATGATTTCAGCACACCCCAGACAAGATGGCATGATCTGACTCCAAAGCATGTCTAAGGGCTTGTCTGCACTTGCAATGCTACAGCGGTAGTGTTGCAGTGTAGTCACTACCTATGCTGATAGGAGGGGCTCTCCTGTCAGTGTGAGGTAATCCACTTCCCCGAGAGGCATTAGCTAAGTTGATGGAAGAATTCTTCTGTTGACGTAGTGCTGTCAACACTGGGGATAGGTAGGTCAGTTTAACTGCATCACTCAGGAGTGTGGAATTTTCATACCCCTGATAGACGTTGCTGGGTTCACCTAACCTTTAGTGTAGCCCAGACCCAAGCTGTAGCTTTTCCTGTAAAATCCTTTTTGTAACTGATGGAGGCTGCTGACTAATTTGGTTGTGTCTACTTGGTGCAGCCCAGATGGGAGTTGGAGAGGGCAAATCGATAGGCCAGTGGTACGGACCAAACACAGTTGCACAAGTGCTCAAGTAAGTTCTGGGCTTTACCCTTTATTCCTTCTGTGCAATGCAATGGGGTAGTTTTTTACTTTTCAGTCAATCAAACAGCCCATCGCCCAAGTCTCTGGATGTAGTGTGCTGTATAAAAGCAATTGTGCTGAATAGTGTGGTGTCCCAACCAAATTGTCTCCCAACTCCCTGTGAAATCAATCCCAGTGGGGCAAAAACTTGAGAGAGATGGACATTACCCCTTGCTCCCAAGGTTGGTGGACCAAAAAGACAAGTGAACTCCAATTGAGGACAGTCCTCCAAGAATCTGTCTCTAGGCCCGGCAAGGTATTGGGCTTGCTGCTAGAATCGCTGCTTGTGTTTAACATCTCTGAATCTGTGTTCACATCTGAGGACTGCCTTTGCAGACCTTGACGGCAGTGGTATTCCCTAAGAGTCAAGGACAGAGGCAGTCTCGCCATTTGAGTGACTAATGCAGTGGCAGAATAAAGCGTAAACCTTTATTTAAAAAAAAGAAAAAAGTTATTTCCCACTGGGGCTTTGTGGTGGTGAGCCCAGGGAGAGAGTTGCATGGGAGTATGCTGTTATCTGCAGGAATTGGACATGATAATACTGCACTGTTGTTCAATCACCACTGTAGGTTAGAGGCATTTTCTCTCCCTACAGCATTTCCCTCACTGCTTTGACGGCATAAGCTATGAATTCTTGCAGTGAATTCTACTGAGAGGAGGTAGGACTGGCACAAACTGTGAAAGCCAGTATCTTTTCTAGTTCAGTATCTCGTTTTATGAAAACTATAGGGGAAATAGTGAAAGTTCTTCTGTTAAAACCATGCCTTTGCTTAGTGCCTTGTTAGTCCTCTATTTACTTCTCTCTCTTTCCTGTAGAAAACTTGCCACTTTTGATACATGGAGCTCATTGGCAGTGCACATAGCCATGGACAACACTGTAGTGATGGAAGAAATCAGTAAGTATAACAGATGGAGTCAAAGTTGTGTGGCCTGGTTGCAAGATGTATGGAAGGAACCAGAAGATCAATTGCAGTATAACATAACCAAACTTATAGCAAATGCCCTTTCCAAAACCGTGGCCAGGTGGGTTAGAACCAAAGGGTAGGCCTACACAGCAAAGAAAAACCCACGGCTAGCCTGTGCCAGCCAACTCGGGTGTGCAGGTCTTGGGGTGCTGGACTGTTTCATTGCTGTGTAGACTTCTAGGCTTGGGCTAGAGTCCGGGCTCTAGGACCCTGCAGGGTGGGAGGGTCCTGAAGCTCGGGCCAAGCCTGGAAGTCTACACAGCCTTATTGGAAAACCTGGGAGGTTGTGCCCGCCCACTTCTAAAGGCCCCTCCCCCAGCCTAGCAGGAGGGACCACTGGACCCAGGAACCAAATGAATACGGGGGACAACAAATGGAATGTGCTATGAGTAAATCACTTAAACCCAAAGCACTGTTAGGAAGTTTCAGTTTAAAGGAGGCTGGGACATAAGGAGCACATGAGATCAAAGATAAAGAATTTTAGAACTATAAATGGGATGAAAGCACAGAATGGTTGCAAGTAGCTAAATCCAGGTAGTGATTTGTAATGCAACAGAGCAAATAGCTGCAATAAGAGTGACAAGATTTTCAGACTGCTGGCAGGAAAGTCTTGGAAGGAAAACCAAATAATGCTTCCAAGGGTATGGAATAAATACAAAAAGTTTTACAGGATGGCCAGATCAGTCCACTAACCCAGTGATGGCAGGTGAAAAAATAAATGGATTCAGATAGGAGAATTACCTTAGAGAAGGGTCTGCAAATAGCCCAAACAAAAAGCTGTACTGCCCAGTCATTCATATACCTAGTATGACACAAACAAGTGCCTCCAAATGTTTCCATTCCATAGAATCCTAGAATATCACTGTTGGAAGGGACCTTAGGAGGTTATCTAGTCCAACCCCCTGCTCAAAGCAGGACCACCACCAACTAAATTATCCCAGCCAGGGCTTTGTCAAGTCTGACCTTAAAAACCTCTAAGGAAGGAGATTCCACCACCTCCCTAGGTAACCTATTCCAGGGCTTCACCACCCTCCTAGTGAAAAAGTTTTTCCTAATATCCAACCTAAACCTCCCCTACTGTAACTTGAGACCATTACTCCTTGTTCTATTATCTGGTACCACTGAGAACAGTCTAGATCCATCCTCTTTGGAACCCCATTTCAGGTAGTTGAAAGCAGCGATCAAATCCCCCCCCTCATTCTTCTCTTCTGCAGACTAAACAATCCCAGTTCCCTCAGCCTCTCCTCATAAGTCATGTGCTCCAGCCCCCTAATCATTTTTGTTGCCCTCTACTGAACTCTTTCCAATTTTTCCACATCCTTCTTGTAGTGTGGGGCCCAAAACTGGACACAGTACTCCAGATGAGGCCTCACCAATGTCGAATAGAGGGGAATGATCATGTCCCTCGATCTGCTCCTACTTACACAGTCCAAAATGCCGTTAGCCTTTTTGGCAACAAAGGCACACTGTTGACTCATATCCAGCTTCTCATCCACTGTAACCCTTAGGTTCTTTTCTGCAGAACTGCTGCCTAGCCACTCGGTCCCTATTCTGTAAACAGCGTATGAGATTCTTCCATCCTAAGTGCAGGACTCTGCACTTGTCCTTGTTGAACTCCACCAGATTTCTTTTGGCCTAATCCTCTAATATGTTTAGGTGTCCCTCCGTATCCTATCCCTACTACTCCTCCCAGTTTAGTGTCATCTGCAGACTTGCTGAGAGTGCAGTCCATGCCATCCTCCAGATCATTAATGAAGATATTGAACAAAACCGGCCCCAGGACAAAACCCTTGGGGCACTCCGCTTGATACTGGCTGCCAACTAGACATTTATGCATTGTGAATGCTGTGTGTCCTTTTATAGCACCTTCTCTTGGTCAAGTTGGGATATAGGTCTGGCAAACAAGTGCCCTGCTTGAACTGCAGATGCCTGCAAGTACTTACACATGTTGTGCCATACATGGCTGCAGCTTCTTGTTTGGGCCATCTTTTCTGTTTGCTTTATATTTGTTAATCTGCATCACTGTACTATAAAATAACACCACAGTTTTCTAAGGAGCGGTAGACTTAGCAAGTGAGGCAATAAGGCCTAGAGAAGTGTAATTGGGGGTAGGGGTCAGAAACTCCCATGTAATGGGAAAATCTGTTTGTCACTGAGTTGCTGGGTGGCCTTCAGCAACCTGGCTAAACTTTCTGCCTCAGTTTCGCCATCTGTAAAATGGGGGTACTCAGTGCTCACCTCACAGGTGTGCTGTGAGGATTAGTATTTGTGCAGTACTCTAAATAGACAGCTGTTTGTGCGAAGTGTCACTGTTAAAACACAAAGCCACCTTGAAATGTAAAGTGCCTCCCAATTATGTTTTCCCTCCTCCACTCCCCTTAGGGCTCTTAAAGTAGCTTCTGAATGATCCCTGACTTCACAGCATGCATTGTGTTGATAGTATCCCTCACATTACCCTCCTAGGCAGACTCCACTTGTCAATATCCTCACTGGTATGGTGCAAGCTGGGAGGTCTCATGGAGTGGAAAATTTGGGATTGCTTGGAAGCTATTTTGTGGAACCAGACAACCGAAAAAAGGTATTAGAACTGAAAGCTTTCTTGAACTACCCCTAATCGTAGTCAACTCTTCTGCTTGTAAAGACACTGTCATGGTTTGTCAGAGCTGATGCAGATGTGTTTTGTTTTAAGGGATCTTAGTTAACTGAGGTTCCAGAATTTTTGAACACTCCAACTTTTGATACCCCTGGAATTATCTCTTGGACTCCTTTCATCTGGCCTGCCTGACCTTGGCAAGAATACTTGCCAGAAATCTTGTGTTGTCTGTCTTTGAAGACTAAGCACCCTGAAGGGTCCCTGTAAGACTCTTAGTGTGGCTATTTAGTGCTCCGTTTGTATCTTATTACAGATGAAGAAGACCTGTGTTCAGCCCATGTCCTGACCAAATTACAACTCAAGCACTTACATTCTTTTACCTAAATTCTCCCTGTGATTTCAATTGCATAGTTGTTTTGCCTCTCCTCACAAGTGTACTGTTTAATCTTGCTGGCACAGGGCAGTTGCTGGTTCTTGCATTGCTGCTGTAAAGATGGCTTCTTTTTAATGGTGCCCCAAGTGATCCCTGTGGGTATGTCTACATAGCAATAAAACACCTGCTTGGGCTCAGACTGTGGGACTCTAAAATTGCAATGTAGATGTTTGGGCTCGGACTGGAGTTGCGGCTTTGGAACCCTCCCCCCTCATGGGGTCCCAGAGCCCTGGCTCCACCCTGAGTCTGAATATCTGCACTGCAGTTGTATAGCCCTGCACCCCGAACCCCGCAAGCCCAAGTCAGCTGACACAGGCCAGTCACAAGTGTTTTATTGATGTGTAGACATACCATGAGTGTTCTAAGTGTTTTGGTGTAAAAGGCTTGATGTACAGTATTTCTAAAATAAATTTACATCAATGTGAACTTTAGCAGAGGGTTCTGGAGAGAATATATAACTCAAGCAAAGTGCTTGCTCTTTAAACCAGCTGCTTATTTAAGTGTCATGTAGCTCTGAGAAATTAGATGGCAGTTTCTGTTGAGCACTGAGGGGGGGGGGGGGAAGGAGAGGGGAAGAGTTAGGGGAGAAGTATTCAAGCTGTTTGATGCTTTTCCTGAAACCATTTCTGCTTGTGTGTGTGTGCTCCTTTTCTGTAGGAAGGTTATGCAAGTCCAATTTCTTGTGTGCTGGGGCTGCAGCGTTCCCTGCTGCAGAGTCAGACCTGCTCTATAATGGGTTCCCGGATGGAGCAGAGGTTACAGATAGGTTGTCGCAATGGAAACCATTGGTGCTGCTGATCCCTCTTCGCCTTGGGCTCACGGATATCAATGAAGCTTATATTGAAACACTAAAGGTAGGGGAATTAGTGCTGTTTGGCATGGCCATGGGCGAGCTGACTTTCCGGTGTTTTACTGCTGAGAGCCAAGGAATAAGTCTTGGTTAGGTCAGATGTAAAACTGGTTCTGGGGCAAAATGTTCGTAAGTGTCCAAGTTCCAGTTGCAAGAGAGACATTGGTGTTTAGGTGCCTAAGTCTCCTTGACAGTCAATGGGACTTAAAAGCTAAAGTGGTTAAGTCACTCTTGAAAATGAGATTGAGGTGCTTCTGAGAATTTTACCCATGGTCTAATGTCAGTCCCTACTTGTGTCTGTACCCAATCCAAGCCACCAGAGCATTCAGGATGACTGCCAGTCTCTGCTTGGCAGCAGCCTGAGCTTTAAGTACTGTGTGCTGCAAGTCCACATCTGGCTATGGTGTCAGAGCTGTGTGTGCTGTGAGCAGAACTCTGGGGTTCCAGACCAGCCCTTGGAGCAGCCGAGGCTGGCAGAGATCAGGTTCTGAGGGGCACACATTGACTTTGTGAAGAAGGTTGCACAGTATCTTGCTCTAACAGTGGTGTCTGTCCCTCAGCTGTGTGAGTATGGGCACTCTGAATTCAGGCTGGATACTTGGCCTGAATTCACTGAATTGTGCTTGGATTCAGCAACGTGGATGCTAAATTCTCTCATCCATTTCCCAAGAACATTCGGAACAATGTAATTCCCTTGGGAGTGCTATTGCAGATCCATTGACAAAAGATTTAGGGTAAATCCTGACACTACTAAAGTCAATGGGAGTTTAGTTATTGACTGCGTGGAGCGAGGGTTTTGCTCAGTTGCTTGTGGAATTTATGACCATAGTGCAGACTGCATCATGCAATGTCTGGAGTCTCATCTCTTCTTCCTCCTCCTGCCCCTTTTTCTTGGTCTACTTCTCCCCAGGGCTCTAAGGCTTCTCTGAGCCTCTTTCCCTTGAAGGCTCCATGTTGCAGCATCCTTCCCTCCTGGCAGAGACCTTCTACCATAAACCGTTGCTTCTGCTGCTGGGCTTGCTTATGGTCCAGAAGCCCAGCATGTGCCACTATCACAGTGATTGTCTTTGAGTTTGATTTCTGATCACTTGCTCTAGTTGCTGCTGCCGGCCATCTGCCCATGTTCTGTCTTGCTTTCCAGCACTGCTTCATGATGCCTCAGTCCCTGGGAGTGATTGGAGGGAAACCCAACAGTGCTCATTACTTCATTGGCTATGTAGGTGAGTGACTAACCAGCCCTAGCTTTGTGCCATGTTAGGAAGGTGTCCAGTATGTCTTGAGATGTCTGCCCACAGATAGGGGAGTGACTGCGGAGCAGTGCAGCCCTCCCCCAACTCACCCTCACCTTCCCCAGAGTGTTGTTCCCTGTTTACTTGAGAATAGCTTGAGGGTGCTATGAGATGAGCCTTGTGAGCGAGGACCCAGGGTGACTGCAGCCATGGGTATAGACTCTCTTACACAAACCCTAAAGTGCTATTCCTTATGGAACATTCCTCACATAGAATTAAATTGCAGCAGATGGGTCTGTCTGACCTTGTCCTAGATCCAGAGCTGCCTTCCCTTCATGGGGTTGTATAACTTGTTTACCCTCCCCTCCCTCTTTTCCTTTGTGAGCACCTGTATATTTTCCTCTTCCTTCTGTTTTCCAAATCATGAACCAATTATGAAGGGACAAAGGATGCGTTAGTGACCTTTATCCACTCACTCACTCACAAGGTGCTCATCTGGTGTGACATACCCTGTTAATTTCTCCTGTTTGTCCAGGTGAGGAGCTAATTTACTTGGACCCCCACACTACCCAGCCTGCAATGGAACCCAGTGACAATGGCTGTATCCCTGATGAGAGCTTCCACTGCCAGCACCCCCCCTGCCGAATGAGCATTGCTGAACTTGACCCATCCATCGCAGTGGTGTGTACCTGTTACTTGTTTCTGTGCCAGCTGTTGAGAGATTGACCCTGTCTTTGCAGTCGTGCCACTGTAGCAGTTGGAACAGTCTTTTTTCAGCCTTCCCTTCTTTTCTGGCTGTTTCCTCTCCCTACAAGTCTGCTGATGCAGATGCTATTTACTTGCCAGTCCTATTGGCAAACTCTTCCATACCCTGACTTAAGTTAAAACTTTGGTCAAAAATAACTCTTCTGTGTGAAACAATTCAGTAGAGGGGAAAACCCCCTTACACTGCTGCATCTACACAGTGACTAATTGCTAAGGGTCTGTAATGCAGTGTGGCAAGTGCTGCAGGCAACTCTGAAATAAAGTGAATGCATCGACCTATGGAGATTATAACAGCCCCAGGGTATAGTGAAGGGTACCTAGAGAGAAGTTGCCTCTTCTGTACCCCTGACTTTATCTTCATGCAGTTGTACATTCAATTGCCTTTCTGACAGCAGCCTAATAACACTGAGGTTCTGCCATCTCTGAATTGGAGTCTGGATTTGCACCCTGCCTTGTGGTGAAGTAGCTGACCCAAGCGTAGGCGCTGGCTTCGTGGGTGCTCCAGGGCTGGCTCGCCCACTGGGGGAAAAAATGGTGGGTGCTGAGCACCCACCGGCATCTCCTTCCCCTCCCTCCAGTGCCTCCTGCCTGCCAGCAGCCCCACCAATCAGCACTTTCCTCTCCTTCCCAGCGCTTCCTGCTGCTGTGGATCAGCTGTTCTGTGGCATGCAGGAAGCACTGGTGGGAGGGACAGGAGCAATGGCGGGGCATGCTTGGGGGAGGGAAGAGGTGGGGTGGAGCATGGATGGGAAGAGGTGGTGTGAGAGTGGGGGCTTGTGGGAAGGGGCAGGAAGAGGTGGGGTGAGGGTGGAGGCTTGGGGGAAGGGGTGGAGTGGGGCAGGGCCTGGGGCAGAGCCATTAGAAAGTCAGCACCTCTGGACCCAAGTACAATTGTAACACTGAGTTTTCAGGTAAATGTGAAATGTCTGAACTGTGTGTCCAATTGAGCTGGCTGTGTCCCCATGTCACTTCCATCATAGATGATTAGGGTTGGAAGGGACCTCAGGAGGTCATCTAGTCCAACCCCCTGTTCAAAGCAGGACCAACACCAACTAAATCATCCCAGCCAGGACTTTGTCAAGCTGGCCTTAAAAGCCTCTAAGGATGGAGATTCCACCACCTCCCTAGGTAACCCATTCCAGTGCTTCACCACCTTCCTAGTGAAATAGTTTTTCCTAATATCCAACCTAGACCTCTCCCACTGCAGCTTGAGACCATTACTCCTTGTTCTGTCATCTCCCACCACTGAGAACAGCCGAGCTCCATCCTCTTTGGAACCCCCTTTCAGGTAGTTGAAAGCAGCTATCAAATCCCCCCTCACTCTTCTCTTCTGCAGACTAAATAAGCCCAGTTCCTCAGCCTCTCCTTGTATGTCATGTGCCCCAGCTGAGACGATAGTCAGTGTTTTCAGCATTGGAAGAGACTGACCTGAGTAAGTCCATGAGAAGTAGCCAGTTTTGCTACATCTGAATTACAGTTTAAAGCCAGGTGTCTAGAACTACAAAAACATTCTCAAACTTTTGGCTCTGTCACTACATGAAAAGCAGAAACATTTTTATTGGCATAGCCAATGTTCAGAATGTATATTTCATATAATTGCTTGGCATTACTCTGTGAGGCTTTGATAGACAGTATCCACCCTTTTTGTTTTTATTCTAAGATAAAGATTGTACACAATTTCTTTTCAGGGCTTTTTCTGCAACACAGAGGAAGACTTTCATAACTGGTGCCAGCAAATCAAAAAGGTTTGTGTTCAGCCATGTCACTGGTAAAGGGCATGGTCTACATTATTTTCCAACTTCTGCAAATGCATCCAGCACACTCTGCAGGGTGAATCATAGAATATCAGGGTTGGAAGGGACCTCAGAAGGTCATCTAGTCCAACCCCCTGCTCAAAGCAGGACCAATCCCCAGACAGATTTTTGCCCCAGATCTGTAAATGGCCCCCTCAAGGATTGAGCTCTCAACCCTGGGTTTAGCAGGCCAAGGCTCAAACCACTGAGCTATCCCTCCTCCACTACCACTTTTTAAAGAGTACACAGCTAGTTGTTAATTAAAACCAAAAAGAACTCAGCCCCCCACATTTAACTTGCAAATAGAAATGCAAATGCCTGAGAAGTGATCTTTTATGCCTTGCCTTGAAGGCCAGCAGATTGACCGGTGTGGGGGGACTAGCTCAATTATGATCTCTAAGCACCTTACAACCATTAATGTGTGAAGCTCTTCAAGGCTGAAAATAGGAGTTATCACTTTCTAAAAGTGATAATTTTTTGTAAAAACTAGACAGGTCTGTGAGTGAGATTCGTGTCTTGTCTGGTGTGTCACAGGAAGTCTGCCAGAGACTGGGAAAGATCCCTGGTCTCCTCAGTCCCTGCAGCAGCAGTTTAACAAAGTAGCAATGAGAAAAGGAATTGAAGTGCACCACAACCTTCTGAAATTGCATAAGGAATTTGGGTGAGCAAAATAGAATTACCCAGCTTGGAACTGTCGAGGACAATGAGGCTAACACTTCTGCTAAAACAGGGCACTGTGGGATCTCTGTGGAACACAAGGAACACTCTCGGTTTATTCCTTGGAAATATGTGGGAAGGGGGGTGGATGGGAGTCTCAGGTCCATATAGTAACCATGTCCTATCCTTGCCTAATTTGAAGTTTGGTGGCTTTAACAGTCCCAGGTGGTAGAGATACAGTTAGGCTGTAGTTTGGGGGCTTAGAAGCTGAACCCTCAGAACTAATAACTCATTTAGCTTGAACAAATATAACAGCTCCCTGATGATGTCTTGAGTATTTCCCAAGGCTAGCCCTGCTGTTTGCCTCAGATGCTGTGAGGCTCTAGTTACCCTTCTTGGTGCTTGTGTGTATTTGGTGTTCCTAGGATAGGTCTGCTCTCAATCTCTACACATGAACGCCCTTTAAAATAAGTATTCTGCTGTACTGCTCTGCCAGGACCTTTCCTTACCAACTGGGAGGAGGGCCAAAGGCATTATGGATCCTCTTTGCCATCCCTTGCTGTCTAGTGATAGAAACCAGCTAGCTGACTGCTCCCTTCCAGAAAAGGCAGGGGTTTAAAGGTAGAGAAGAGGAACATATTAGTCAGTTTTTCTGTCAGATTCTTCACCTTTCTTCCAGCTCCTGAGTGAAGAGGCTCACTATTACCTTTGACTGGGGGCATATTTGTGCTAACAGGCTGGCTTCTGTGTTCGCTCCACAGCTGTCCCTGCTAAGAGGAGCTCTGCCAATGTTTGAACTGGTAGAACATCAGCCTTCACACTTTTCCAGCCCTGATGTTCTGAATCTCACACCAGGTAAGGCCCAGCCATCTGGAATATCTGTGGACAAACATCTCTGTAGTTACCAGGAACTGGATGTGTCCTGTCATTTATACCATGCACTCTTATCTATTTCTCTTTGCTGTGACACTCAGTTCTATCACTGCCTTTCTCACAGTCTCCCTTATCTCACACTCTGTCCATTCCTCTAAGGCCTGGTCTACACTAAGAAGGGGGTTCGAATTAGGGTACGCAAATTCAGCTACGTGAATAGCGTAGCTGAATTCGAAGTACCCTAATTCGAACAACTCACCCGTCCACACGTGGCGGGGTCGAACTCCGCGGCTCCCCCGTCGACTCCGCCAACTCCTTCTGACGAGGTGGAGTACCGGAGTCGACCGCGGCGCTTCCGGAGTTCGAACTATCGCGTCTAGATCAGACGCGATAGTTCGAACTCCAAAAAGTCGAACTCTCTGCGTCGAACCGGCAGGTAAGTGTAGACGTACCCTAAGAAAGCTTTTTCTTTCCCTTTTTCTTAATCCTTCTCGGTTCAAATTTTCCCTATTTCCCATCTCTTGTTCCTCCCTAAAATGTTGGAATGGGCTGCTCACCTTCAGTTCTCTCTCCCCTTACTAATCCATTATTTTTTTTCTGCTCAGCTTATTGCTATGGCCCTCATTAGAATTACTGATGTTTGTGATTCAGTTTCACTTTGGTCTTACTGCAGTTGTTGTCGTCCTTGAGATATTGGCTGCTTTTTCCCTTATTGCCTCAGTTGAAAGTACTTCCCCTTGAGTGTTTTCTGTATAGATACATCCATGCTCTTGGTGCACATGGGCCCTCAATCTAGTTGGAACACTGGAAAGCAGGAACCATTGGGCTTTTGCATGTGCTCCCTCATCCAACCAAATGAGCCCCAACCCGGATTCTTAGCTGACTAGTCTCCTCTGTTCCTGCTGTGCAGTCAGCATTTCACTAGCTGTTGGTTACTCTGGTAAAACCTAAAATAAACATTCTTGTTGCTTTAGCTAGTGTTGGTCTCTGCTAGGTCCACTCTGTTCCACTTCTTTCCCCTCTCTGAGTTTTCCTCCATGGTCAGCTCCAAATTTGGAGGGTTCAGTTGGCATGCCTGCTGTAATGGTAAAACTATCATAGACCAACACACACACTGCCTTCATTGCTGCTGGGCTGGGCATTCACCAATGCCTGCTCCATCAGCGTGGCCTGCACTCTTCAAATCAGTAGGAAACATGACTCTGCATCAGTGTCAGCTCCCTGCTAGAGCTGGCCTCAGCTGAGTCAGTAACATCTGGGTTGTGGTGTTGCCCTTTCCTAGTGTTCTGGATCAAAGGCATTAATAAAAGGAAATGTTCCTTCAACTCGTGTTGGGGTGTGTGACATCTCCCAGTACTAGCAACAGAGGATTGAGTATGGTCCATATAAAGCCTTAAGACATCACTGGTCCACTCTTTCCAAAGATATAGTTGAACCAAGCCTCTCTTTAATCAGAATTCTCTCTCTATATAGCGTACAGCATATATATTTATGGGTCTATAGAGTCTGAGCATTTGACACTTCTACATACAGCCACCAGACATTAGAACACAAGGTTGTGCCACATTAAGCTGTGACACAAACTATCCAGTGCTGAGGAACATACCAATTAGGGTTAGCTGATATATTCTGTGCCACACATAGTGTAAGTATAATGTGGATTGTCCATTGTTACTTGCTATTAAAGTATGCTCTGTCCTCTTCTCTCCCTCCCACCAAATCCCTCAGCCAATCATAGCCCCCTCTTCTTCTCATACAGCTTGGGCTGGTGCGTGGCTTTGGTGTAAATCTGTTTTAAGCAATAGGCACATTAAACAGAGGTGGTTTTGTCTCTTGTCTTTCAGACTCTTCTGACGCAGACAGGTTAGAAAGATTCTTTGACTCGGAGGACGAAGACTTTGAAATCTTATCTCTTTGAAAATAGATAGGAAACTGACTGCACGTCTATGTTGTGTGTGGGGCGTGGGGGGTGGGGGGGGGAGAAATTCCTTCGAGCACCTGGGCCCTTACTGGTGCTTGCTGACCTCCCTGCCTCCTATCCATCCCAGCATTCTGTGCAGTCTCAAGCACAGAGTGCACTGTCTGCATTGGGATCAAGAAACAAGTCATCATTAAGGCTTCAGTGGCCAGAGTCAGGATTTCTCACCACAAAACATGTGCAAGAAGTGGATGCAGTGGTGCCTAGGAGTTCAAAGTTTTGTTTGTTGCAGCAGCAGCAGCTCAGTTGCCCCTACAATAGTAACAGCAGGAATCCAACATGGAGCTAATCCCTTATGAGTACTTCCCAGTGATATTTAATCAGAGCTATCCCTCTTTTGGGGGGGCAAAACCTATACTGTTGCTAGTTCCTTGCACAGCTTTCCTGCTTATGGCTGACTTGGGCAAACTTAGATTTAAGGAAAGCAATGTAAATTAATACCAGGCCTGTCCCATATGGAGTCTCTAGCACAGTAGTATGTGAGCTAGTCACCTAGATGGTCACGTTCTCCATAGTAATAGGCCATGCGCTGCTGCTCCTGCTTAATAACAGTTGCAGTGCTTTCTCACACACAGTGCTGCCTGTCTTCACCCAGAAGCTGCCTGCTCTTATAAAGGGCAACCTTCTCTCAGAGGTGAAGCACTTCCTCTCTGGACATTACCCTGAGGTTTTCCACAAGGTCTGAAGATGACAACCAAAAGGGGAGGAGAAACCCAGTTTAAATAAAAGGAGGAAGGAAGAAAATATGTACGTGAGGGCCATAGTCTCACTGGATGAGTCACTGAAACACCAAGGCGCGCAAGATGGATTGACAAATACAGCAGTGAGGTGTCTTCATTAAAGTGTCTGTTAAGAGAGCTAGACAGAGTCCTGTGAGAGGGTGAGATGTTTTTAAATCTTAAGAGCCTGATATTTCTTTTAGTTAAAATGGTGGGGGGAGGGGAGGAGGTGCTGAGGCAGAACAGGAAGACTGAGAATCTACCATTTCCTTTCTCATACCTAAACCCTTTTTTGACTCCATAGGCTGCCTGGTGTTGGTATGTAAGGTTTCACCTTTGTGAATTAATCTTTAACCCAACAGTTTTTGGTGATACAAAGCACCTTGTGTAGCACCACTCCTCCTGGGTTGATGAAATAGTTCAAGCTACTGCTCCTATTGGACTCTGTGCTTTCAAAATGATGTACAAGGGGGGCTTGAAATTTAACAGGACATAGAATATATTTGTTCGCTGATAGGTACCATTTCACTTGCTATTCTGCAGCTTCCCTCTATGATCCTTCTAGCACAGTGTGGCAAATGCATACTGTAGAAGCTAGGCCAGAGAAATCTATTTTAAGTGATCTGAAGATGTCAGGAAAAAAAAATGGTTGCCTAGAAAAGTTGATAGTTAAACATCAAACACAATTGTACTGGAAACCTTGGAGTTACTTTAACTTTACATTAACTTGCCTGTGGCCCATAATATCTATATTTAGTAAAAATGAGAGCTGGATCAAAAACAGATGCATAGGAGAACTGTGTCCTGGTGTGAGCCACCATAGAAGCTACTAAAATCTTCTCCTTTCTCCAGGGCTTCTGCAGATGGCAAATCCATGTTTGCAATGCATTTTCCTGCATTTTGGAACAGCACTTGTCAGTTGATGCTTTTGTGCCCAGAAAGTACATAAACTGGCCATAAATGCTCTCCTCCATGACAAGGCTGACTGGCATATTATCTACCCATAATCTCCCAGAGAGCCAGAGGTTTTACCTCTTGAGCCATGATGCTTCTGTCACCAAATTACTTGCTGCTTTCTCTCTGCTGCTGTTCCTCCTCATCTCTTGCATTAATTTTAAGGGGGGAGGGGAGATAGTGGACGAAGTGGGGCTGTGCTCCATTCATCAACTGCTTTCAATTTGTATCTGAATAAACAAACTTAAAATCTTTGTTTTTTTTAGTACTTCTTTCTGAAGATCAACCCATGCTGTTAGGGATGGGAGGTGTGTCCTTACTCCTTGTCCAGAGATGCTTATGCCATAGTATGGAAAACCATCTTGAAGCTGTTTTAGGGTATCTAGTTTTAACCAGGCTTTGGGTGGCAAAGATGGATTGGGCTAACCTGTTAAGAGAGTTGAGGTGGTACAAAGGGTGTCTGATAGTCCACAGTAGTTGCTTGGAACTGTAGCTAGGCTTAACTAAGCTAAGCTGCTATGCCTCAATGTAGTTGGCCTGAATCCTTCTGTCAGGCTCAAGATAACTGAACCATTTCCTGTATGCTTGCTTGGAAAGGTTATTTTTGGTCTGGTTTTTTTTAAAGGGGTGGGGTGGAAGAGACAGGAGAACACTAGTGTACTCTTTTCAACCTCAGGAGTCACCTTCCCTTACTGCAGTGCTAATGCCAGTTTCTTTGCCTCCCAAAGTTATTGCAAGCGCCTGTATGAATATAGTGCCTAGTCCTGGACTGCTAGAGCTTCTTAAACAGAGACAACTTGGTGAAAAATTCACCATCCTCCAGTAAAATTTAAAGGCAGATAATTAACATGGGAAAGATAAAAGCATCCAGTATAAGGACAAAATAATGACCAATTTATGTGCTTTTAAACTGCTCCAATACATGCATTGCTTTCCTAAACGCCTGGCACTATGCTTATTTGCAGTACCAAGAGCAAAGCTAGACTACTATCAGCTACAGTCAGGATCCCATGTGTGCTAGCTATAGAACTGTGTTCTAGAATGTTTTCATTTATAAAAATTAGGTTGCTAGCCCTCATGCCTACAAAGATAACTTTAAAAATATGAAGTGTCAAAACTAGTCAGATGTGAAGTTCTCATTTATCTCTCTGGGTATTTAACTTTGAAGCCTAAGGAGGACAATATCAGCACTTGACTATTTTACTGCTAATGATGATAGAGCTGCTCTTCCCATTAAAAGGGATCCCTGTCAGCATCTGAATCCTTTAATCTGTTGTGACAAAATCTGGCGATGACAGTGAGGGATATGAAATCATTTTTTTTCCAGCTAGGTTTGTGTAGAGTCACACTGAGGAAGTACTGCTCCTATTTTGCAGACAGGAAACGAAGGTAGAGAACAATAAAATAACATGCCTGAGGTCATATTGTTTGCAGAAGGGTTGGAACCCTAGGTCTCTGCTTCCCAGTCCTGTACCTCAGCCACATAGGCCCTCCTTTCTCAACAAACTTTATGGTAAAAATAAGTCTACTGCAGCAGTTAGTTACTCTCAATAATGACACATAACCATCAATTAAACAGACTTTAATTTAGCTATCAAAAGGAGAAGTCTGCAATAGCCTGATACTTAAAGAAACCGTTCCAGTAAAACAGTTTACCCAATTTCTTTCCATCATATTGGATCTTGTCAGTATAGCCTCATCTAAACTTTAGAACTCCATAGCTGAATTTCTGCATCTGCTGGGCCAAGGAGTTCAACCCTAATTTCCAGCTAGCAGAAGGGAAATCTATAGTGCTAGACATAACTAAGAGCTGCAGCGGTGACCTCTTGTCAAATGAGGTGAGCTGTTTCCAAGGTATGTTAAACTAGTGTTCAACCTATCAAAAAGCCAACAGTTGTCTAATAGAAATGCAGCATAAAATATAAACTGCTGATTTTGACAGATTTTTTTTGAAAGTGACCCATAGATACAGAAACTAAAACCCTGCCAACATTTTAATTTTACATCCAATCAAGCCTCCTGTTTGATGTAGGAACACAGACAATGCTATTCTAGAAATATCACCATGAAATCTGGTTTCAGCCAGGAAGGAGCTGAGAGTCAGGTAAGACCACAGTCCCTAGCAGGTGTGACATGGTGGGGTATGCTGGGATATTACCCACAAAACAAGGTCCAGCAACTGGATATCAGGATCCATAAAACAAGAAAGCCTAACTTTAAGCTGCTGACACATTATCCTGGCTATGTGGGGAACTCAACTCAATTTAAAGATAATTACAGGTTCAGTGTGCAGATCAGTCCCATATTATATATACACTTTCAAACCAGTCCCATACTATAGCAACCTATCTAGCCAAGGTTCTTACTGGCACGCTCATCTGAGCACCTCACAATCTCTAATGTATTTATCCTCACAACAACCCTATGAGATAGGAGTGATAGGGAGGTAATAGTTTATAGCTGGGGAACTGAGGCTTAGAGACACTAATTAACCTGGTCCCAGTGAAAGTCTGTAGCAGAGCAGGAAATTGAACCTAGGTGTCCCACATCCCAGGCTGGTGTTTGAAACACTGGATCACCTTTCATTTAAGAAAGTGTACAGCCTTGGGCTCATATCAGAGGGGTAGCCGTGTTAGTCTGGATCTGTAAAAGCAGCAAAAAGTCCTGTGGCACCTTATAGACTAACAGACGTTTTGGAGCATGAGCTTTCGTGGGTGAATATCCACTTTGTCGGATAATATCAATTCCAAAAGTGATTTCAAACCAGCTTACTTAAGTAAATGTTGCTGTAACAAAAAAAGATACTAAAATAAAAGGCACTAATTTATTAGCAATACTTCCACAAATTAAGAGTTTGAGTTAGTATGTTAAATAAGTTATGGGAAGGGGAATCCCACAGGCATATGATTGTGGAAAATGACAGTTCTCTAAGTACAAATGTAGAAACCCTCTTTCCCCTTCTCTTGATTCACAACCCTATCTCCCCCACTTCAAGTCCCACTACCATAACTCATCATGGTAATTAGCCAAAAGTTCCACTTACAATTACTTGCTTTATACATTTTGTCATTGCTCCTACACAAGGCTTGTGCCTGGATTATAGGAAGATTTACAAAAAAGTGTGCATTTATAAAATACATCAGGAAGATGGCTTTTAAGATCCAATTTACAGAGGAGGAGTTAGATAAAACCAGAGGTCTCCAAGGTATTTTTGGTCTATAAAAACAATGCTCTGATCAAGTGCAGCTATTAAAGGTGAAGGAGTCTGTCTGAGGAAGATCTGCGAGATGCCAATTCCCCTTCAATCAGATCTGGAACAGAATATGCTGCAGGAAGAGGGTGGAGTAAGAGCCAATTCTATTTCCAGAGTTCTCCTATGGGCTTATTCTGAACCTCCTGTATGGCCTCCTCAGTGAAAGACTTAATTTCATTATGCAACTCTTCAATGCTCTTCGAAGCATCAACTGTCTGTTTCCAAAATAAAAGCATTGCATTTAAAACATTTCTCAGTGCCCAACGCTTTCATTAAAGGAGAAAATAAGACAGTGAAAGTGTTTAGAAAGGGGAAGCTACTGACTGTCTTGGACTTATTTCCATCATTTCCCCACTGTATTAAACCTTTTACATCGGCTATCTCTATTCCAAATTCATGAATCGAGAATAGTGAAGCATGTTGAATTTTATCTCTTGTGCACAATTTCTGTCCTAGAATTGGAAAATACAGAAATTGAAGAACATCTAATGAGTGTGGAGAGGCATAAGGGAAAACACAGACAGCTATTAATGAACAGGATTTGTTAATGACAGAGGCTATTGGGCATCGGACCTAAGGTATTTTACAACCCCAGCTCTACAGAAATCTCCCAGAGAATACAAATTTGTCTATTATTTGGAAGAAATGTTAATCCTTCACTGGGTGTGCAAAACTTTTACCCTTGCCGGGGATGTGGGGTGGGGATATGTGAAGAGCTGAGTTCAACAGAAGTAATATGCTACACTTGTGTAGTGCTAAGTGAGGATCTTGAAACATTAATGAATTAAGCCTCATCTTACCCCTGTAAGGTATAAAAATAATATCCCCATTTAGAGCTGGAGAAACTGGGACACACCAGTCTAGCTTAGCCTATCTTCCAATGCACCACCCCTGTTGCAGGCGACTCTGTTAGGGCTTCATCTGTTTAACTCTGATTTTTGTAAAGAAGGGTGGTCAAATAAAGGAAACCTGCTGTCAAAGTGAAACACCAATGTGCTAGTATCTATTAAACAGACATTTCAGATCACCATTAAGCCAGGAAATTATGGAGTTTTTGCAATTTGAAGCAAAACAGTTGAGTTTTAGAAGACAATTTGATGACTTTTCGATCAAGTTGCTGCTCACTCATTGCTACAAATCCATGGTAGTTGGAAGGTTAACACATTTCCATGGCTTTAGACTACTTAGACAATGAGCAGAATGAAGTTAGCACTTGATGGATAAATTGTTACAAGAGATACAGATTTTGTTTCTTTATAAATGACCTAATCCTGGAACACACAATGGTAGAGATGGAAACTGGCAGATTAAGAATTCTAAGATCACTAAATCCATGGTTAACAGATGGGTTTAGAGTCAAGCTGAGTGAACAATTCACAGTATTTTATCCAGCCTTGTTTTCTCCTCATCCACAAACAGATTGCAATTTCCTCAATGTATTTATTATTTGAGAGTACTCAGCCTGCTTTTAAATCTACAGCTCGACTGTGAACAGTACTCTGTGAATGGCTGATATTCTATCCAGTGATCACCTTTAACAGCTTACATATTGACTTTCTAAGAATATACAGACAGAGATTTTCAAAATCATTTTAGGAACACTTGACACTATTTCAGTCTCTGTTCAGTGCTTAGAGTTCTGTTCTGGAAAAACTGACATTTTGCTGATACTTGAGACTAGAACTCTAGCTGACCAGTAGATCCAGACCACAGAAATGCAGGTCACCATCTGCATGAATGGGAAGTTAGGTTTTCAGTGCAGTTATACATAAATTCTGTATTTTTAAAAATGTGGTTAATTAACAGTAGTTTAATATCTGCTGAAGTGATCACTTACTTTCTTGATCTAGTTTTATATCAAGCTTGATAGATTATTGTTCTCGTCATTCAAATGGTGAGTTGCAATTCCTGCATCTTACCTATATAAGAAGGTCAAGATAGCATCTCCCTGTGATTGTGCTACACTGTAGTAGTTTTGTCATCACTGTTTAATTTCAAGGATTAGAAAACCTTTTATATTATACAACAGTTTTTCCTTGAAGGGGGCTGTAAAGGATAAAATCTTGAAGTTTAGTTTTAATTCATTGACCCATCTAGAGCCTTCCTGGAAGGTTATTCCCTTACCTTCCAGTTTAAAGTCTTGTCCTTTATCAGATGGTAGTAGTTCTGTAGAACTTTCTCCTGGAAGGACCTGTTCTCATAGCGTTCATTTCCAAAGTCCCCTCGTTTTGCCGTCTCCGACGTGCTCAACTGAAGAAATAGGATCAAATCTGGCCTTGGAAGCCCTACATCAGGCTGTTTGCACCAATCCAAGGAGAAATTCTGTCCAAAGTGAAAAGGAGAAATAAATCGGAGGTGGAAGAAAAATCAATGAAAATGAGGGAGAGCAGATCAACAAGAGACAAGCAGGAAAAAGACTTGGGGAAAATGAACATCTACTGAAGAAGAAGTACTAACAAGTGGACCAGATTCCCATTTGGTGTAAACCTATGTAGCTCCATTGACTTCGAAGGAACTATGCCATTTTACACCAGCTGACAATAGCCCAGTTTGTGTACTAGAAAAGACACCCCAAATACTTATGGCCTGATCTTCAGAGGTGCTGTGCATCTGTAGCTCTCACTGAAGTCAACATGAACTACAGGTGCTCAGCACCTTGGCAGATGAGATCACAGACACAAATACTAAGTCACTTTTTCAAATAATTAGAATAATAGAATATCAGGGTTGGAAGGGACCTCATGAGGTCATCTAGTCCAACCCCCTGCTCAAAGCAGGACCAATCCCCAGACAGATTTTTGCCCCAGATCCCTAAATGGCCCCCTCAAGGATTAAACTCATAACCCTGGGTTTAGCAGGCCAATGCTCAAACCACTGAGAGACAGAAGGGCTACCTGGAGAGTCACAGTGAGCCTGGGAGGCTAGCAAAATCCGCCAGGAAATGTGGGACCCACAGAGACAAGGACAGAGCTTTGTCACAACTGGTTTCAGGAGCGAGATCATCGTTCACAGCATGGTGGAAGAGAGTTTAAAAAAAAAGGTGCACTGGAGTTTTGGATTTTTTTTTGTTTGTTTGCTTTGTACCACAATGGAGGAGGTGGTAAGAGCTCTGGTACAAGCCACAGCAGCAGGCCACCTGGATTCAGGCAATGGCGCAACAGAAATCTATGCGGCTACAGCAGGAAACCAATAAATTATTAATGGGTCAGGCGACCCAAGATCATACCCTCTTCTGAGAGGTAGTGGACCAGCTGAAGATCCTCACCACCCAGGCCCGAGTCTGATGGGACACGAACCCTGAGGGGCACTGGTTGTCTGCCAAAGATGACGGAAGTTGACGTAGAGGCATATCTCCTCTCATTCGAAAGGACTGCTCAGCATGAGATGTGGCCCCAGGAGGAGTGGGCCAGCATTCTCACCCCTTTTTTGTGCGGAGAGGCCCAGAAGGCCTACTTTGACTTGCCTGCCAGGGACGCCACTGACTATACCCGGCTGAAGGCAGAGATCGGGGTGACGGCAGCAGTATGGGCCCAGAGGTCCATTGAGTGGAAGTATCAGGAGAAAAAAACCCCCCGAGGTCCCAGCTATTCGACCTCATACACCTCGCGAAGAAGTGGTTACAGCCCAAGGTGTGCAACCTGGAGGAGATTTTGGAGACCCTGGTCATGGGTCATTACATGCGAGGACTGCCACCAGATTTCTGCAAATGGGTAGGCCAGAATGATCCATCCACCTATGACGAGATGATCATGCTGGTGGAAAGATGCATGACAGCCAGGGAATTGACCCAACTACCCAAGGAAGGCCCCTTTTGACGCAAGCATCCAACCCCAACCCTGGAAGATTGGGCAGCCAAACCCCTGGGGAGTCCTAGGTGGAAGAAGGGGGGACTGAAAACCAACAGGGACCCCAGAAGGAAGGGATTGGCCTGAGTGTGGGGAACCCTGGGACTAAACCCCCTAACTCCCATGATAGGGGAGTGATTAGAAGCTCTTATAGATGTTATGCATGTGGGGAATGGGGACACATAGCAGCACAGTGTCCCAGCACCGAGGAGCTTATGCAATGTAACTTGGGGGATTGGGAGGTCCTGTGCTCCCTTATTCACCTTGTGGGCGTCGCATTAGCCCCACATAACTACACAAGGCCGGTGAAGATAAACGGAGCAGAGACTACAGTGCTTGTGGACTCGGAGTGCTATCATCCTTATATCGGGTACGCTGGTAAAAAGTAGCCAGCGTGTAGCAGTGACGTGTGTGCAGGGGGCTGTGAGCCATTACCCCACCATCCCGGTGGAGACAGAGGTTCAGGGGAACCCCATTGAGGTGACAGTGGGCGTAGTTCCTAAACTCCCATATCCTGTAGTCATTGGGAGGGACTATCCAGGGTTTGATAATTTACTCCCCACGGAGAGGCAGGAGGGAGGTGGGGACCCTGAGGGCAGCAACTCATCGCCGGGGGAATGTCAATCCCTGATGTTCGCTGAGATTTCTCAAGATCTGTTCTCAGCTCCCCCCACCCAGAGACCTGGAAGACCCACACAAAAAAAAAAAAAAAAAAAAAAGAGGAAGGCTGCAAAAGCTTTGGGAACCCAGATCCTGACCCAGGGCCAGAAGACCGCCCTAGTAGACAGATGGACATGAGCAGCCATCAGAGAAACTACCACCACAGAAGGTGAGCCAGAGGCTGGCCCCAGCTATGACAGTGGCAAGCCATTGGAAGAAGCAGAAGCCATCTCCTGGGAGCTTGGGCAGGTTAGTTCTGGGAGACAGACTTTCGGGCAGGACCAGGCAGAGGACCCTAGATATGATAACGCTAGAAAAGAGGTGGCCGAGATGGACAGAATCCCTGTAGATGAGAAGGTCCAGGACCTTACTTTATAGTGAAGAAAGATCTCCTGTACCATGTGGGGCAAACGCAGGCGCAAGATATGCATCAACTTCTGGTCCCACAAAAACATCAAAAAGCCATACTGAGCCTCACCCACAGTCTCCTATTTGGAGGACACCTAGGGGTAGAGAAAACCCAGGCACGGATCCTGCAGAGGTTTTTCTGGCCAGGAGTACACGAAGATGTCCGGCGATACTGCACCTCTTGTCCAGAGTGTCAGCTACATAGCTCTCGTCCACAATTGTGGACCCCTTTGATACTTCTTCCAATAATAGAGGTACCATTTGAACGCATAGCCATGGATCTTGTTGGGCCCCTACGTGTGTTTGTTGTACTAAACTATGCAACCCAATACCCGGAAGACATCCCCCTACGCAACATGGCTTCTAAGACAATAGCTGAGGAGCTAGTACAGATCTTAGCCCGGTTTCGGCTACACAAGGAGATGCAGACTGATCACGGGATGTCTTTCGTGTCCAAGTTGATGAAAGATCTCTGTTCGCAGCTCCACGTACAAGCCCTACGGCCCTCTGTATACCACCTGCAAACAGATGGCTTTGTGGAAAGGTTCAATAGGACCCTCAAGGCCATGATCAGGAACGTGGTGAGCCGGGATGGGAAAGATTGGGATACCCTATTGCCTTACCTCATGTTTGCCATCCGGGAGGTTCTGCAAGCCTCCATGGGTTTCTCTCCGTTCGAACTACTATACAGGCGCCACCCCTAGGGCATATTGGAGATAGCCAGAGAAGCCTGGGAAGAGGAGCCAAATCCCAGGAGGAACATAGTCAAGCATGTACTGCAGATAAGGGATTGGATAGCCTGAGTTACGCCTATTGTACGAGAACACTTAGAGAGCACAGGAGACCCAATTAACCCATTATAACCACCAAGCAAAGCTTCGACCGTTCCAACCAGGGGAATCGACTGATGGTCCTGGTGCCCACAGCAAAAAGTAAACTGTTGGCCCAGTGGCAGGGACCCTACAAAGTGATCAAAGCCGTGGGAGAGGTGAACTATAAGGTGCAGCAGCTAGGCCGCAGGAAACCGGAGCAAATTTACCACATCAATTTTCTAAAACCTTGGCACGATCGAGAGGCATGCTTAGTCACCCAGGAGACCCTTCCCCAGGAGGTCAAGTATCAGAGGGGTAGCCATGTTAGTCTCTAGCCTGATTCTTGCTTGCATATTTATACCTGCTTCTGGAAATTTCCACTACATGCATCCGACGAAGTGGGTATTCACTCACGAAAGCTCATGCTCCAATATGTCTGTTAGTCTATAAGGTGCCACAGGACTCTTTGCTGCTTCCCCAGGATAACTTACATGAGCAAGCGAGGATATCACCCGACCTGACGCCGATCCAAAAGATCGAGGCAGCTGACATGATCAATTGCAACCGAGAAATGTTCTCTACAAAACCGGGGTGGACGACTGAGACCTATCACCATATCTGCACGATCCCCAGAGCCCAGGTAACATTGAGACCCTACCAAATCCCAGCAGCCAAAAGAGAAGAAATCAAGGCCGAAGTAAAGAAAATGTTAGAATAAGGGGTTACTGAAGAATCTTACAGTCAGTGGTCCAGTCCAATCGTTCTAGTGCAGGGGTCGGCAACCTTTCAGAAGTGGTGTGCCGAGTCTTCATTTATTCACTCTAATTTAAGATTTCTCATGCAGGTAATACATTAACGTTTTTATAAGGTCTCTTTCTATAAGTCTATATTATATAACTGAACTATTGTATGTAAAGTAAACAAGGTTTTCAAAATGTTTAAGAAGCGTCATTTAAAATTAAATTAAAATGCTGATCTTACACTGCCAGCCTGCTCAGCTCGCTGCCAGCCTGGGGTTCTGTTCACCTAGGCCGGCAGTGGGCTGAGCAGGGCCTGCGGCCGGGACCCCAGACTTGGGTGGGGAGGTTTCAGGGGTCAGGGCAGAGGGCTGGGTGGGGGGGTTCAGGGATGAAGGCTAGGGTGTGTGGGGGTGTAGGGCAGAAGGCTGGGGTGTGTGGGGAGTCAAGAGTCAGGGCAGAGGGCTGGAGGGGTGTGGGGGGTGCAGGGCAGAAGGCTGGGGGGGTTCAAGGGTCAGGGCAAAGGGCTTGGTATGTGGGGGGTGCACGGCAGAGGGCTGGGGGTGTGTGGAGGGTCAAGAGTCAGGGCAGAGGGCTGGGGCTGTGGGGGTGCAGGGCAGAGGGCTGGGTGTGTGTGGGGGGGTTCAGGGCAGAGGGATGGGGCTGTAGGGATGCAGGGCAGAAGGCTGGGGGGGTTCAAGGGTCAGGGCAAAGGGCTCAGTATGTGGGGGGTGCATGGCAGAGGGCTGGGGGTGTGTGGAGGGTCAAGAGTCAGGGCAGAGGGCTGGGGCTGTGGGGGTGCAGGGCAGAGGGCTGGGTGTGTGTTGGGGGGTTCAGGGCAGAAGGATGGGGCTGTGGGGATGCAGGGCAGAAAGCTGGGTGTGTGTTGGGGTGGGGTGTGTGCAGGGCAGAGGGATGGGGCTGTGGGGATGCAGGGCAGAAGGCTGGGTGTGTGAGGGGGTTCAAGGGTCAGGGCAGAGGGCTGGGGGTATGGGGGCTGCAGGGCAGAAAGCTGAGTGTGTGTGGGGGCCTGAAGGGCAGAAGGCTGGGTGTGTGTGGGGGGTTCAGGGGTCAGGGCAGAGGGCTGGGGGGGTGTAGGATAGAAGATTGAGTTTGGGGGAGAATCAGGGCAGAGGACTGGGGTGCTTGGCTCGTAGGGGTGCTCCCAGCCCCTTGTCTTGAGCAGCTCAGGGCAGGGGGCTGGAAGGGATATGCCCTGTCCCCACCTTTCCCCCAGGCTCTGTCCCCACCTCTCTCTGTCCCCTCTAGGGAACTGCCTGCACGCTGTTGCTTTTCCCCCCTCCCCCTCGCTAGGGCCATCAGCTGATTGGCGCAGGGAAGGAGAGGGGGCGGGGCAGGAAAGCACCACTCTGGGGGAAGAAGCGGGGGAGAGGGAAGCTTGGTTGCCACAGAATAAAGCTTATGCCCCCTCAGGGGAGAGCAGTGGGCGGGGGGGTGAGGGGCTGAGTGGGGCTGGGGGCCAGGACTGAGGCAGGCGGCTGTGTGCCACTCAAAATCGGCTCACGTGCTGCAGGTTGCCGACCCCCGTTCTAGTGCCTAAACCTGACAGTACCGTGAGATTCTGTAATGACTTTCACCGACTGAATGAAGTATCCCAATTCAATGCATATCCCATACCACGCATTGATGAACTGGTTGACCGACTGGGTAGGATGACTATGAGCAGTCAATGTGATGCGGCTATGAAAAAAAGCTGTGCATCAGGCAAGGTATTTCCAGTAGAGATAAGGCAGTGTTAGTGCCATTATACAAGGCACCGGTGAGACCTCATCTAGAATACTGTGTGCAATTCTGGTCTTCCATGTGTAAGAAAGGTGAATTCAAAATGGAACAAGTACAGAGAAGGGCTACTAGGGTAATCAGACGAATGGAGAACATACCTTACAGAGGAGACTTTAGGAGCTTGGCTTGTTTAGCATAACCAAACAAAGGCTGAGGGGAGATATGATTGCTCTCTATAAATCCATCAGAGGGATAAACACCAGGAAGGGAGAGGAGTTACTTAAGTTAAAGGCCAACCTGGACACAAGACTATGTGGCTATAAATGGCCATCAACAAGTTTAGGCTTGAAATATGCAAAGGTTTCTAACCATCAGAGGAGAGAAGTTCTGGAACAGCCTTCCAAGGGGAGCAGTAGGGGCAAAATCCTAAATGGTGTAGACTGAACTTGATAAGTTTATGGAAGGAGTGGTATGTTGAGGTTGCCTATAATGGCATGTAGCTGTTCTGCAACTGCTAGTAACAAATCTCTCCCAAGGCTGGAGATGGGACACTACTAGATAGGAAGGGCTCTGAGTTACTACAGTGAATTCTTTCTCAGGAGACTGGCTGGTGGGTCTTACCCACATGCTCAGGGTCTAACTGATTGCCATGTTTGGGGTCAGAAAAGAATTTTCCCCCGGTCAGATATGCCGAGACTCTAGGGATTTTTCACCTTCCTTTGAAGCATGGGTCACAGGTGACTTGCAGGTGTAAACTAGAGTAAATGGTGGATTCTCTGCAACTTGAAGTCTTTAAATCACGATTTGAAAACTTCAGTACCTCAGCCAAACATTATGGTTCTATTATATGAGTTAATGGGTGAGGTTCTGTGATGTGCAGGAGGTCAGACTAACTGATCGCAATGATCCATTCTGGCCTTGAAGTCTGAGTCGCTAAAGATGGTAGAAAGCCAATTTGTTAAACCTACAAAGCTTTTGCAACTCACTTACAAATATAAATCCTTTCATTAATCTCCTTTAAGATTCCAGGGCTAGAGGCAAATTCTTAAATAGCCTCCAATTTCTCTGGGCTAGTAGAGCAGATGAAGGTCTTGAATGAACCAACCTTCTAAGCAGAAGTGAGTAGTAATTACCATGAATTAGGGCTGTCAAGCAATTAAAAAAATTAATCGCAATTAATCGCACTGTTAAACAATAGAATACCATTTACACTTCTACCCCGATATAACGTGGTCCTCTGGAGACAAAAAAATCTCACCGTGTTATAGATGACACTGTGTTATATCAAACTTGCTTTGCCTCCCCCATTCCTTGTTCCCTGACCGCCCCCTCCAGAGACCCTGGTCCCTAATCACCCCCAAGACCCCACCCCCTACCCAACCCACCTGTCCCCTGACTGCTCCGACCCCTATCCACCCCCCACCTCCTGACAGACACTCACCGACAGCAGTGGGAAGCAGGGCAGCCCGGCCCCATTCCGCTCCTCTCTGCCAGCTCCCAGCCACGGCGCTCCGCTTCCCACCACTGGTGAGCACGGGGAGGTTGGGGAAAGGATGCCCCCCGTACTCACCTGCCGCGGGAAGCGGAGCGACGCAGCCCAACCCACTCCGCTTTCCTTGCCCCCGCCCCAGCCGTGTCGTGGGGGGGCAGCTGGGGAAAGGTCCTGCACTCACCTGTAGCGGGAATGGAGTGCCACAGCTGGGAGCTGCCAGAGTGCAGCTGGCTGGGGCTGGGCTGCTCCGCTTCCTGCCGCCAGTGAGTGTGGGGAGGTTGGGGAAAGGATGCCCTCCGCACTCACCGGCGGTTGGATGGAAGAATCCCATGCACTGCTACAGACTAGGGACCGAATGGCTAAGCAGCAGTTGTCCAGAAAAGGACCTAAGGGTTACAGTTGCTGAGAATCTGGATATGAGTCGACAGTGTGCCCTTGTTGCCAAGGCGGCTAACGACACTTTGGGTTGTATAAGTAGGGGCATTACCAGCAGATCGAGGGATGTGATCATTCCCCTCTATTCGACATTGGTGAGGCCTCATCTGGAGTACTGTGTCCGGTTTTGGGCCCCACACTGTCACAGGCCCAAGGACTCCTTCCCTTGGGGTCCCATGGGGAGGCAAATCAGCATTGTATGTTGCTAACGTGGTTGCAAGCATCGCAAGGCATTTCCAAGGAAGGTCAAAGGTATGAGTGTGAAATGGAAGATTCCTTTGCAGGTTGCAAGAGGGGGAAGGAGGAAGAGAGCAGAGAACGGGTTAACTCAACACTTTAGCTAGCTCTGTGTGAAGATAAGACACTGGCCCCGATCCAAGGTAATGGGCTCGACAAGAAATCTGCAGCTGCCCAGCTGTGAGAAGAGGAGAACTAAGTTGAGCAGGGCTGCAGAGATAGCAGTAACAGCGAATGAGATGGCAAAGGCCAACGGGGGGAAAACAAAGTCTCTGGAGCTGGTGTGTTTTGAGAAGCCGAGGAGGCCACAGCGAGCCAGTGTGGACTGGTACAAAGAGCACCAGGAACAGAGGGCCCTAAAATGAAAACACCCCAAAAGAACGCAGAACTTAAAAACCCTCCCAAGAGCCAAAGCAAGTCGGAGATCACAGCGGACGCTGGACGACCCGTTCACTGTACAAGAACTCCCGTCCACCCCTCCTCCTCCTCTTCTTACATTACACCCAGGCTTGGCCAGCCTTGGGTCATGCATCTGAGAGTATGAAAGTGGTTTTAGGGCTGGGGTACTAATGCTTTCTTTTTTCCTTTGAGTGATGTGGGAGCAGTCCCACCACTCATCGCTGTTATTTTATTATTTTATTAATAAAGCTTTAAAACTTAGACACTTGGTGTGCTCAGTCATCTCCTCCCCTAAAGATCCTGCAGCCTCAGCCTGATCACCTGATGCCCCGGACAGATTGGCAAGAGAAATCTGTCAACACTACAAGAAGGATGTGGAAAAATTGGAGAGAGTCCAGCGGAGTGCAACAAAAATGATTAGGGGGCTAGAGCACATGACTTATGAGGAGAGGCTGAGGGAACTGGGATTTAGTCTGCAGAAGAGAAGACTGAGGGGGGATTTGATCGCTGCTTTCAACTACCTGAAAGGGGGTTCCAAAGAGGATGGATGTAGACTGCATTCAGTGGTCCCAGATGACAGAACAAGGAGTAATGGTCTCAAGTTGCAGTGGGAGAGGTTTAGGTTGGATATTAGGAAAAAAAATTTCACTTGGAGGGTGGTGAAGCTCTGGAATGGGTTACCTACGGAGGTGGTGGAATCTCCTTCCTTAGAGGTTTTTAAGGTCAGGCTTGACAAAGCCCTGGCTGGAATGATTTAGTTGGGGATTGGTCCTGCTTTGAGCAGGGGGTTGGACCAGATGACCTCCTGCAGTCCCTTCCAACTCTGATATTCTATGATATGCGTCCATGCTGATGAAGGGTTCTGCTAGATAATGATCCAAAGCAGAGCAGACTGATGCATGTTCATTTTCATCATCTGAGTCAGATGCCACCAGCAGAAGGTTGATCTTTTTTGGTGGTTTGGGTTCTGTAATTTCCGCATCTGAGTGTTCCTCTCTTTAGACTTCTGAAAGCATGCTCCACACCTCATCCTCTCAGATTTTAGAGAGCACTTCAGATTCTTAAACCTTGGGTCGAGTGCTGTAGCTATTTTTAGAAATCTCACACTAGTACCTTTGCATTTTGTCAAAACTGCAGTGACAGTGTTCGTAAATTAAACGTGCTGGGTCATCATCTGAGACTGCTATAACATGAAATATATGGCGGAATGTGTATAAAACAGAGCAGAAAATATACAATTCTCCTCCAAGGAGTTCAGTCACAAATTTAAACGAGCATCATCAGCATGGAATGGTGGCTGAAGCATGATGGGGCATACAAATGTTTAGCATATCTGGCACTTAAATACCTTGCAATACCAGCTACAAAGTGCCATGTTAATGCCTGTTCTCACTGTCAGGTGACAGTGTAAATAAGAAGCAGGCAGGAGTATTGCCTGTAAATATAAACAAACTTGTTTGTCTTACCAATTGGCTGAACAAGAAGTAGGACTGAGTGGACTTGTAGGTGCTAAAGTTTTACAATGTTACATAACTGCACTCAAAAACAAAAACAAAAAAAACTCCGTTTCTGAGTTATACTTTTAGGCTAAAGCAGGGATGGGCAAACTATGGCCCGCGGGCCGGATCCGGCCCTTCAGGGCTTTGGATCCGGCCCGCGGGATTACCCCTGGTGGTGCTGCGGGCCTGGTGCTGCTCTCAGAAGCAGCCCCCGGGCCGGGAGACAAAGGGCTCCATGTGCGCACGCAGAGCCCTCTGCCCCCCCCTCCCCCCCAGGGGCCGCAGCACTTCCTGGAGTGGCGTGGGGACAGGGCAGGCATGCAGGGAGCCTGCCCTGGCCCTGGTGTGCGGCACTGCCACCCCGGAGCCACTTTAGGTAAGCGGCACCGGGCTGGAGCTCAAACCCCTCCTGCCCCCCGCCCCCAACTTCCTGCCCTAAGCCCTCTGCCTGTACCTCGCACCCCTCCTGCACCCAACTCCCTGCCCTGAGCCCCTTTCTGCACTCCTGTGCATTCCAACCACCTGCCCTGAGCTCCCTGCTGCACCCTGCACCCCGTGCACCCCAACTCCCTGCCATGAGCCCCATCCTGCACTCCGTACCCCTCCTGTACCCCAACCCCCTTCCCTGAGCCCCCTCTTACACTCTGCACCCCTTCTCTGCCCCAATCCCTTGTCCTGAGCCCCTTCCTCCACATCCTGCACTCCACCCGCCCTGCCCCGGCCCTGCATACAATTTCCTCACCCAGATGTGGCCCTCGCCCCAAAAAGTTTGCCCACCCCTGGGCTAAAGATTGCACTACAGTACTTGTATTAGGTGAACTGAAAAATACTATTTCTTTTGTTTATCATTTTTACAGTACCCTCCCAATTAGACATAGACACTGCCTTTCTGTTCATCCACTCACCTCTTTGGCACTTGTGAAGGCCACCCCGGAAAAGGCATATCTGTCCACCACTAGAGTGATGCCTTGATTTAACTTCTCTTTAATCAACGGCCTGAACAACAGAAAGAAAAGACACGTCATACTCCATTGTACCCAGGCAGAAATGCAAAGAATTCAACATAGAGAACACAGCAGGTGGGCTCTTTTCAATAGTTGATGCACTTGGCTATAGTGATCTCCAGAACTCTAGAGTAGTTTGTCAGTCGAGGCTGTGATTTTTGTTTATAAGCTTTGTCACCCACAGTCTCTCTTGTTGCATCACTATCCTTCCAGCCAAGGAGGAATGGATGGGGCTCTTTTCAGAGACAAACAGTGCAGCAAGATGGGTGCTTGCTATGGCTGCTTCTGGCTGAAATGGTGCTACTTGCATCCTGCCCTTTATTAGGGGCTGAGCAAATAACCTCCCATTGCCCAGCATAAAAAGCAAGTTTCAGAGCCACTAATCCCAAGTCTCCTGCATGGCAATGCAGAGCACGACTTCATCCAGTTAAATGACCTATGGACAAAGTCACAGCCAAGCTGAAAGTATCCACAGTTGGGACCAAACGAATGGTTTAGTTCAATTTTTCTATTTAGTGTAGCAGATACAATAAGGACTGTGTGTCTCTTGGGCAAGAAATCACTTGAATTTCGCCCAAAATGAACAATAATGTGTCAAGACTCATGCATCTGTCTTCCATGCTGAGAATTCAGGAATGTTCTCGATCTGCTTGGCATTAGATAAAGATGAGCTACCACCAGCCTCAGCAGGATCAGAGAAGCCTTTGGAAAATGCAGCTTTTTAAAAGTGAAACATATTTTCTATTTTACAGATTTCCAGCTAATAGCACTACTTTTCACAAATTTATACCATTACACTTGTAAATGTCTGGTTTGGCTAAAACCCTACATCATAAAAGGAGTAGCATCCAGGTTGAACTGTTAATAGGAGATCATATTAAAGGCAGTACCCACTCTCTGTAATAAACAGCGTAGTGCATACTTCATCATAAAGCAAGAGAGCTGAAGCTTAACTTGAAAAATGAAGGGAAGAACATCAGTTCTTTAAGAGCATCTCAGCAGCAAGAGATTTAGTGAGACTACACTCTAAGCCCTCAATTCTGCAATTCATCCATGTGAGAGCAGGGACTAAGAATGTTTCACCCTCTGATGCCAGGAAGCAGATATGGGGGCTGATTCTGAGAGTTCTCACACAACATTAATTTCAAGGGGAGTTAAGGGGCCTTAGTGTGATGGGTTGGGTCACAGAAACCTTGGGAATGCCACCTGATGTGCTGGGACTACCTCTAAGCCAGTTTTTCCCTGGCAGCTTAGGACTACAAACACAGACCCAGGTGTCACGGAGTCTGGGGGAGTCCGGGCCCTGCATCCCTCTTCCTGGGGATTCACAGTGACTCTCAGCCAGCCAGTAAAATGGAAGGTTTATTGGACAATAGGAATGCAGTCTGCAGCAGAGCTTGTAGGCACAACCAGGACCCCTCAATCAAGTCCTTCTGGGATTCAGGGAGCTTAGACCCCATCTTGGGGTTCCCTGCGTTGCACCACCCAGCCCAAACTGAAACCAAAAATCCCTGCAGCAGCTCTCTTCCCCCTCCCCTCTCTCTCCTCTCCTTTGTTCAGTCTCCCAGGCAGAAGGTGTGAATTCTCCCAACCCCCCTTCTGGCTCAGGTAGATTTCCTCTCCCCTGAGATTTCCTCTCCCCAATGTAACCTCCCTGCAACATTCCCAGGTCAAATCCGCCCTGCTCCCTGCTCCGTCACACCAGGTCTGAACCACATGCACCAGAAGCTGCAGCCTTTACTGAAAACAGCTTAAGAAGTACTCCTGTCTCCAACACTCAGATACCCAGCTCCCAATGGGGTCCAAACCCCAAATAAATCCGTTTTACTCTCAATAAAGCTTATACAGGGTAAACCCATAAATTGTCCATCTTCTATAACACTCAGAGAGATATGCACAGCTGTTTGCTCCCCCAGGTATTAATCACTTACTCTGGGTTAATTAGTAAGTAAAAAGTGGTTTTATTAAATATAAAAAGTAGGATTTAAGTGGTTCCAAGTAATAACAGACAGAACAAAGTAAATTACCAAACAAAATAAAATAAAATAACACACACAAGTCTAAGCCTAATACAGTAGGAAACTAAATGCAGGTAAATCTCACCCTCAGAGATGTTCCAATAAGCTTCTTTTGCAGACTAAACTTCCTCCTAGTCTGGGTCCAACAATCGCTCACACCCCTGTAATTACTGTCCTTTGTTCCAGTTTCTTTCAGGCATCCTTTGGGGTGCAGAGGCTCTCTCTTGAGCCAGCTGAAGACAAAATGGAGGGGTTTCCAGGAGCTTATACAGGCTCTCTCTTAAGGGGGAAACCTCTCTTTCCCCACTGTAGAATCACAGCTACAAGATGGAGTTTTGGAGTCACATGGGCAAGTCACATGTCCATGCATAATTCAGTTCTCTACAGGCCGACGCCAATGCTCACATGTTAGCCCGAACATTCCCAGAAAAGCTCAGATGTGGATTGGCATCTATCAAGGTCCATTGTTAGCTAAGTACTCCCAATTACTTGAATAACCCCTTCATACTATGTTGACCAAATCTGCCTTAGGTGCTTCCTACAGCAAACTTTAAATACAAGCATAGAGCCAACATTCATAACTTCAGATATAAAAATGATACATGCATACGAATAGGATGAATACATTCAGTAGAACATAACCTTTGCAAAGATATGTTACATGACATATCTAGCATAAAACATTCCAGTTATGTCATATTTACACTCATAAGCATATTTCTATAAAGTATTATGGGGTGCAACGTCACACTCAGCACATAGAAAATCAGGTCAGATCCTGTAACAAGCTCTCCACTGATGGACCTAATGCATGCCCAGAGACACACTGCAATCAATGGGCCTCCACACAAGTGCCAGTGTCTGCCTGTGTAGAGCTCTCTGCAGCCTTGGGGCCTTATTTCAGTGCAAATGTAGGCACCAAAGTTTGCCTGAAGTTCTAATAAGAGAGGCTCAGAATCAAGCCATAAGCTTGCAATAGCATTTGTTAGGTGGGAGAGCAGTTTTCTTATATATGGATGTTGAAGTAGAGAGCCTGGGCCACTCCCACCCCTCTTAAATCACTTAGAAGTTTCATCACAATTTCCCTTGATTAAAGTTTAGGGAGTATGACTCAATCAGAAGTCCTTGGGACTGGTCAGAATCATGTTGAATGTTGTTAACCATGCATTTTGAATTTTATCATCATACAGGACAGTAGCATAATACATGATTTAGAAGGGAAATGTCATTTTTTACTTGTATGAAAAAAACACAGAATCCATGCCCTAGCGCCTTACAACTATGCCACTTATGCCAAGCTGCACTGGGAGAAGCTGTGGTTCTCTGTTGCTACAACAGTCACATTTACTCACTCAGTGCTCTTCTCTGAGCTCAGTCCACCCTGTGATTGTTGCTGTTCCCTCTACTTAAGACCAGGCAGAGGAAATTCACCAATAGACCTGGAAACATTGAAGAAATATTCCCACACCATAGGCAGGTATCTGCCCACCCCCGCTCCAAAGGGGAAAAAAAGAAAAAAAAGATTAACAGACTAGATCAGGGATTCAGAACAGATGCTCTGCTCAGAACACAGGCAAGTTATCCCTATAGTTTAGAGGGCTATATACATAAACTACAAATCAAGAAATCATGTGAACCCAAGATTAAGAATACTGTGTGAGAAATCTAAATCAGTCTTGTTGGTATGGCAAATTCAGAGCTGGAGAAACGCGTTCCACATCAGTCTCTGTGCCTTCAGCTACAACATTAGGAAAAGCATGAAGACTTTCTTATATTTAGCATTAATTAATTTAGTGCTCATAAAGAGATGGATTTCTAGTTCTAGCCTAATTCAAGATGATGCTAGCAGATGCTTCAGTACACCTCAATCCTAACCTAAAGTACTCTTAATTCTATTCCAGGCTGCTTTTAAGAATTCCAATCAGATCATATCAGGAGATGACTTTGTGATACACACAGAAGTGGTAGGAAGAGGAGACTACCAAATTCACTTTCACTTATAGTTGAGCTTTTAATTAAGATTTCAAGAGATTACCAAGGTAACATGTTAATCCACTGTGTAACATCATGTAAGGTCTTTGAGGCCTTTTTCTGCATCCATGTAAGGAGAGAAGTAGCTATGAGCCAAGAAGCAGAAAGTCACATCCTCACCTTCCTTTTAAGTTATATCAAAACAATGTAATATCGGGCTGTTAAGAAGGCACCCCTACTAATAGTACCCACCATACCAGATAAGCAAGGAATCTCTTAAGATGTTTAAAGAAAATTTTGTTTGACGGCATTCTGTCTGGCAAGGAATTACTTATCAACAGTTTGGGTGTGAAATCTCTACTTCTTTACTGTTTTGCCTTTATGATCCCTACTTCTTTATTGTTTATCTGTATGGTTTCTGTCTGTTACATAACTAATTTTGCTAGATGTAAATCAACTATGGTGGTGGGGTGTGATTGGTTAAAGATTTTTTCATAATGGGCTAGGATTGGTGAAAGATATGGTTTTGTAGTACTTTAGTTTAAAATGATTGGTTAAGGCACAGCTAAGCAGGACTCAAGTTTCACTATATAAACTGGGGTCCAAGAGGAAGTTCTTTGGAACCAACTCCAGGACACGGTCATAGCTGCCAGATCTCAACAGCCTGCCAATCACACCATGCAGAAGCTGGAGTCCCCGGATGACCTGATCCTGACTTGCCATCAGGAAAAATTCATCTTCCTTCTTGGGAGTGGTGAGCATTGTATTCGCCAGCTACAACAGTGCCATGCAAACGCCTATTCTCACTTTCAGGTGACATTGTAAACAAGAAGCAGGCAGCATTATCTTCTGCAAATGTAAACAAATTTGTTTGTCTGAGCGATTGGCTGAACAAGAAGTAGGACTGAGTGGACTTGTAGGCGCTACAGTTTTACGTTTTATTTTTGAATGCGGGGGGGGGTTTATACATAATTCTACATTTGTAGGTTCAACTTTCATGATAAAGAGATTGCACTACAGTACTTGTATTAGGTGAATAGAAAAATGCTATATATTTTGGTTTTTTACGATGCGAATACTTGTAGTAAAAAATAAATATAAAGTGTCACTGTACACTTTGTATTCTGTGTTGTAATTGAAAACAATATATTTGAAAATGTAGAAAACAACCAAAAATATTTAAATAAATAGCATTCTATTCTTGTTTAATCATGCAATTAATTTGTTTAATCGCTTGACAGCCCTAGTTTAAAGCATTCTGTAAAAACATGAAGCAAAAAACAAAGAAAAAACGCTATCAAAGCAGCAGCAGCATGGGCATTATGGAAAGCTGTCACTAATCTTTCAGCCTGGTAGCACTCCAGGAAAGACAACTGGAGGATTACAAATTAGAGTTGGATATAGTTAAGGATAATTTGGCTCAGTATAAGGCACCACAGTGTGCCAGTGCAGCTTCAGCATTACAAAATGCAACAGCCCTTTAGGCCAAAACAGGCGAGCGTGAACATTTAAAAATGAAAGTAGAAAAACTGATTGGAGAAGTATCTACATTGCAAATGAAACTAGGGGATGCTCAGGCAGCTGTCAGAACAGTGTTATAAGAAAATAAGGCTTGGGCCCAGATAAACAGTGACCAGGTACGGGCAGCTGCTCAGTTTTTGGGACCCCTAGAAAGGAAAATGTGTCTGGACTGGATGGCGAAGGTGTTGGCACAATCTGGATGGAGGCCAGCAGATTATGAGGTCTTACCCCAGGCCTGCACTAGTGCTTCTGACTGCGCAGTAATACGGACTGCTGAGGAGCGGTTAGGTGCAAATGATGTTCTTGCTACCAGATGGGAGTGGGTGAAGGAAGTAATAAAGGAAATAATGTTGGTCCGACAACAGGGGAAATTGTTCCATGTAAAAGAACAGGGCCTCTGTGAGTCCCCAGAATTGTATGTCATTAAAAAGGCGATATTGGCCATGGCTGCCGGGTTTCTGCCCATAGTAACTGGAACCCAACTGGATTTCAATGCTTTAGCTTTTAAGACTGCATTGTTAGACGGTTTGAATTAAAAAATGAAGGTGAATTTAGGACCCACAGATCTAGCTAGTGGGTACCTCAAGTTAAAACAGGACATTTTTCTAGCAGCTATAGTTTTTCAAGACCCGCTGGGACAATCGGAAGAAGGAATTGACAGGAGAACGGAACCCGTCCAAGCGGTAACTTTTGCCAACAATGGGCCCCCAGATCTCCAAGGGGAACCAGGGGAAAAGGGGCCCGAAGCACCATAGCATGTTAGAGGAAGAGAACAGGGAGGTGCAAGAGACAGCAGAGGAACAAGAAGAGGAAATGGATATGTGTATCAGATGCAGCATAGAGAATGAAGATGCACATGGGGAACGAAGGCATGGAGGAAGCTCATGATGGCAGGAGAACCTAAAGAGAAATGGGATGGAAAGCCCAACAAGTGAATTATTGCAGAGGGTTGTCCAGTTAGAAAGGCAAGAGGAATTGTAACTCCCATAACGGACTCTGTATCGTTGGTGCCACCCCAATATTGATGCCCACCTCCTCGGACTTCCCCTGAGGTGATGGCCCAACTACAGTATGACAAATGGGGGCGTCCCATTGTAGGCGCAATAAAGGGGAGATTTGGGAAACAAACATGCCCCACAATGTTAATTGACACAGGTGCATCAGTATGTGTGCTTGGAGAGCAGTGGCTTCCCAGGGATGCTTTGGAAACCAAAAATTCAGCACAACTAATATCCTATACAGGGAAGACAATGAAAGCATTTATCACAAGACCAATCCTGACTTGTATAGGAAATCAGGAGTATGGGTAAATATTGTTTTCAGAAGCAGGATCAAATTGGGAATGGGGCTGCCTAAATCAACCGGGTTATGCCTTGAGCTCTAGGAACTGGGTTAAGGTGGGTGCCCTAAAGTGTGGAGGTAATACTCAGGATTCAAAGCTGTGCACATTACTTTAAAACTCAAAAAAGAATTATATTTACACTTGTTCCCAGCGGTTAGCAGAGAAAAGCAGATGCACTGTGTGGTCTTCCAAATTGCTCTTGTTCTCCAAGTAGGAGCCAATTAGCCGCCCAATTTCTGTTGTTCTGTCTGTAAGAAAGAGTACAAGAACAAATCTGGTGAGTTATGTAGTCTCTTGCTTCAGTTACTGTGCAATATGACTTAAGATTTACTCCATGTACAAATTCCATGGAACAAATATTTTAAACCCAAAACTAAAACCAGTCATGCTTGGACATACATACTGCTTTTCTGAAAATCCAACTATTCAATTTTTAAAAATTGCTACGCAAAGAGAATTTTCAAGTTGCAATGTAAACAAACCAAAAACCAGGAGGTGCCATAATATGGGAAGCACAACCTCAACGGCAGAGTAAAAATAAAAGGAGTAAATGTAGGGAAACATGACAGAAAAGCCATGTGTCCTGGCCTTTCTAGTGTGGCAATACATTCCCACCACAAAGGGTTCACTGTGACAGCCAAGGGACCATGCAACACCACAGCTGAGAATGCAGCCACAGGTATCAGTGTTACATTCCCCAATGTTTTCAGAGGCCTCTCCCCAAGTGGAGGGGGGGCATACCCCAGGACAAAGCAAACACTAGCTATGAAGATATATACCTTTAAGATGACTAGACCTCGAACTGTACGTGGCAGGCATGAAAAGGAGGGCAAGACACAGCACCAGTGGTTTTATTTTCCTGAAGGGACACCTAGCTTTCAAACTTTGGGGAACACTGCTTACTGGAAAGCCACAGCAATCACGAGCCCTTGGTGTGCGCCCCTCTGGGCCCACCACCCCTTGTCAGAGGGCTAAATAGGGCTGCCCCACCCTGAATCAATGGAGTTAATGTTGCTAACACCTCCCCCAATTTCCCCACCCCCATCAGTGTGGTTAGTGGTGTCTCCCCGCTCCATGTCACGGGTTAGCAATGTCCCCTGTCCCCTCCATGTTACTGGGATTGGCGGTGACCCCTGTGTCATGGCGGGAACGGCGCCCCTCCCATCCATGTCACGGGGGTTGGGGACGGGTGGGCGCGTAGAAAAGGGGGGAAGTGCCAGCCCCCCCCCGTACCCGGGAATCGCAGGAGCTCGGCGAGGTGCCCACATGCCCGGAGCGCTTCCACCAGCCTCCGGCTCTGCGTGGTCTTCCCGGTCCGATCCACCCCCTCCAGCACCACCAGCGCCCCGCGTCTGCACGCCATGGCCACGGCGGCACGCACCACAACCGTTACCACTCCCGAAGAGATAGGCACGGGCAGGAGGCGCGTGCGCTTCCGGAGAACCATAGAGAGCCACACGGGGACAGTTTGGATAGCAGGGGCTGCCGCAGGCCTCCAAGTCCGCCAAGGCGGAGCCCCGCCCGCTGCTCCACCCTGCCTAGTCCCGCCGTGGGGCAAGAGCGCACGGACGGGGTTCAGGGTTTGCCTAGGGCACCTGCCTGTCAGGGCGCCCTATCCTTAGACGGGGGACTGTGCGTGGACACTGCTCCGGCCGCGGGCTTGGCTATGGGGGTGACAGCTACCGTTTCCCTAGACAGGGGTGGGGGAAGAGTTACTAGTTATCACTGTCCCGAGCTGGAGGGCGGTTACAGGCTGTCACTGCTCCGGGCTGGGGGAGGGGGGGAGAGAGGTTGTCACTGCCCCGGGCTGGGGAGAGGAGAAGCTGGGGGAGGGCGGGGCGAGTTACAGGTTGTCACAGGGGAGGTGATTACAGGCGGTTCCCAGGCAGGGGGCGTGTTACAGGTTGTCATTGTCCCGGCTTGGGACGAGGGGCGGCTGTCACTGCTACGGGGTGGGTAGGGAGGAGAGGTCGTCACTGCTCTGGCGGGGTAGGCGGTCACTGCCCCAAGCTGGGGCGGGTGAGGAGAGGCTGTCACTGTCCCGGGCTGGCTGTGTATGTGAGAGCGGCTGTCACTGCCCCTGGAGTGGGGTGAGGAGAAGATGTCACTGCTCCGGGGGGGGGGGGAGGGGTTACAGGCGGTCACTGCTCCAGGCTGGGGGCTAGTTACAGGTTGTCATTGCCCGGGGCTAGGCAGAGGGGCGGCTGGCACTGCCACGGCGAGGCTAGGGAGAGGGGCGGCTGGCACTGGCTGCCCGGGCTGGGGCGGAGGAGAGGCTGAAGGGAAGGTGTGTCTCCATGAGGGAAGGCGGGTGCTGCGCGCATGCCGGGACCACCTCCCAATCCTTGGATGACACCTGCTCCTTCCCCCCTGGGCGCCTGTGCCGTTGCCCCGCCTCTTTATTGATATACAGCTGGCGGTGTCCCGGGCGGCCAATCAGCGGCGGCAGCTCCTGAATATGGAATGAGCCCGGGGCTGCGGCCCTTGTCATGCGGGCCCGAGCGACGAGGGAACAGCGCGGCAGGGAGCGGGGCACAAGATGGCGACAGCCATGTACCTGGAGCACTATCTGGACAGTGAGTGGCGGGCCCGGCGCAGGGAGCGGGGCGCCCCACCACCTGTGCAGTGAGGGGGAACGGGGACAGGCGCCAGGGAGGGGGCACCTGCGGGAGAGGGTCTCCACGGCGGGGCGGGGATGATGGAGGGGAGAGCGGGGGCGGTGACACCGCTCAGTTCGGGACGGGGCGGTGCTTGGCGCGAGCGCTGTTGTTACTGCAGCTGACTGCAGGAATAACAACTGCGTCACTCTTCGCGGGGGGCGTGGTATCTTGTGCGTCATCAACCGCGTCTCTTGCGTGAGAGGCGCGTGCTTGTATCATCATTACCTGCCGAGGGCGGGAGCAGTTCAACCTCTTCTCTTTAGTGCCCCTCCCTTGTTCCAGGGCGTAGCTGTTTGTTCTCGGGCTGCCCCCATCCCCCCGCCTCTGCTCTTCCTCCCCTCCCCAGGGGGCTGAAGCCCACTGCCTGCCTGCCTGCCTCCCTCCCTCCCTCAGCTCCCCTTCCCTTCCTTATGGGTAGGGGGCCTACCAAATTAATGGCCATGAGAAGTGCATCACAGACCATGAAAACTGATCTTTTGTAGCCTTTTACCCTACACTATATAGATTAATAGTAACAGATTAATGAGTAATAATAATAGGATGAAATTTAATAGTGAAAAATGCAAAGTCATGCATTTAGGGATTAATAACAAGCACTATTGTTATAAGCTAGGAACACATCAGTTGGAAGTAACAGAGGTGGAGAAGGACCTTGGAGTATTGGTTGATCACAGGATGACTATGAGCCACCAATGTGATATGGCTGTGAAAAAAGCTAATGTGGTCTTAGGATGCATCAGGCAAGGTATTTCTAGTAGAGATACTGTTATATAAGGCACTGGTGAGACCTCATCTAGAATATTGTGTGTAGTTCTGGTCTCCCATGTTTAAGAAGGATGAATTCAAAATAGAACAGGTTCAGAGACGGGCTACTAGGATGATCCGAGGAATGGAAAACCTGTCATATGAAAGGAGACTCAAAGAGCTTGGCTTGTTAAGCCTAACCAAAAGAAGGTTGAGGGGGGATATGATTGCTCTTTATAAATATATCAGAGGAATAAATAACAGGGTGGGAGAGGAATTATTTAAGCTCAATACTAACATGGATACAAGAACAAATGGATATAAACTAGCTGTCAGGAAGTTTAGACTTGAAATTAGATGAAGGTTTCTAACCATCAGAGGAGTGAAGTTCTGGAACAGCCTTCCAAGGGGAGTAGTGGGGGCAAAAGACATCTGGCTTCAAGACTAAGCTTGATAAGTTTATGGAGGGGATGGTATAATGGGATAGTCTAATTTGGGCAATTAATTTGTCTTTGACTACTAGCGGTAAATATGCCCAACGGCTTGTGATGGGATGTTAGACGGGGTGGGATATGAGTTACTACACAGAATTCTTTCCTTGGTGTCTCGCTGGTGAGTCTTGCCCACATGCTCAGGGTTTAGCTGATCGCCATATTTGGGGGCGGGAAGGAATTTTCCTCCAGGGCAGATTGGCAGAAGCCCTGGGGGGTTTTCACTTTCCTCTGCAGCATGGGGCATAAGTCACTTGCTGGAGGATTCTCTGCACCTGGAGGTTTTTAAACCTCAATTTAAGGCCTTCAGTAACTCAGACATAGGTTAGGGGTTTGTTACAGGAGTGGGTGGGTGAGATTCTGTGGCCTGCATTGTGTAGGAGGTCAGACTAGATGATCATAATGATCCCTTCTGACCTTAAAGTCTATGATTTAATGGGATAGACCAGCAGTTCTCAAATTGCAGGCTCTGACCCAAAAGGGAGTTGCAAGGGGGAGGAAGTCACAGTATTGCCACTCTTACTTCTGCACTGCCGTCAGAGCTGGGCAACCAGAGGGTGGTAGCTGTTGGCTGGGTGACCAGCTCTGAAGGCAGCACCACTGCCAGCAGCAGCACAGAAGTAAGGGTGGCAATGCCATGCCATCCTTATTTCTGCGCTGCTGCTGGCAGTGGCGCTGCCTTCACAGCTGGGATCCCAACCAGTGGCCACCGCTCTCCAGCTGCCCAGCTCTGAAGGCAGCGCCACTGCCAGCAGCAGCACAGAAGTAAGGGTAGCAGTACTGCAACCCCACCCCCATAATAATCTTATGACCCCCCCCCCCCCCAAAACTCCTTTTTGGATCAGGATCCCTACAATTACAACACTGTGAAATTCAGATTTAAATAGCTGAAATGACATTTATAATTTTTAAAATCCTATGACCATGAAATTGATGAAAATGGACTGAATTTGGTAGGGTCCTACTCATGGGGGCTGCCCTTGTTCCCCAGCTCCTCCTTCCCATGGGGGCTGCCGCAGCTCCCCCAACCTATGCAGGGGCTTGTTACTTTGTGGTATGCAGTCCAGACCAGTGAAGAGTTGTCACCTCTTATTCTAAAACCTTAAGTGCCTTAAAGATTTGTCACTGTAGCTTTCTGGCTAGCATGCCCACAATCAGCAACAAGTATGCTCCCTGTGTCTGCTTTGAATCCAGGAGTTGGCCTATAATACCAGACTTCCACCAGTATTGGTTAACAACTGGTAAGGTGATGCCACTCTCCCCAGCCCCAAATTTCTACAGAAATATGTGTTCTGAAATGTCCAATCCTGACCTGGAATAATTGAAGGAATGGTAAGGTTTGTTGCTCTTTTGAAGAGTCAGTATCCAATATTTGTTACTTTAAGTAGTTACCAAACAGTTCAACAGTAATGGGTTGATTTAGATAAAAAACAAAACAAGTATAAGAGCTAAAGTCAGAAATGGTTACACAAGAAATAAAGATAAAACACTTTCTAGTAACTAAAATCTAACTAGCTTGGTTCAGCGTAAAATCCTCACCACATTTCCATCAAGATGGCTGACCAAATCCCTGCGTCAGAATCTATTCCCAAAGTCAAAGGGCTGGTATCTTTGGGCAAGTCCACATTACAAAATTAAGTTGACCGAAGTTATGTTGATGTATAGCCACAACAGGAATTGAATCAGTTTTACACGTCCGCACTGTGTTCCTTGTATCAGCGGTGCACATCCTCACCAGGAGCGCTTGCGCTGATTTAACTGCCAGTGTGGGGCATTGTGGGATGACTTCTGAAAGGCAGTAACAGTCAATGTAAGCAACGCAGTGTCTACGCTGATACAGTTTAGAGTAGACGCTTAGAGTTAGGTAGACGTAAGCTGCCTGAGTCATCTTTGATGAAAGATAGATAACTTGTGGGTTGTTCCTCTTTTATAGTTTAGAAGAATCTATTTCAAAGGTTCACTGAGGGTAACCCCTATATAAAGTTCATTCAAGCTGTGAGGAAGGCAACATGCAGTCTCCTGCGAGTGGGTGCATACAGGGCCACCCCTAGCAATTCTGGGGCCCTACACAACCCCCCCATGGTGGGGTAGGCCCTAAGGCCTCCATAGGGGGGGATGGGGCTGGCTTGGGACGCAGGGGGGGAATCACCTCCCAGCACTCACCAGTGGCGCAGCTGAGGCCAAGTCGCTGCACTTCCCGCCGCCGATGAGTTCAGGCCTGGCCCTGCTGCAGAGCTCAGGGGAATGGGGGCGGGGCTGGGGCAGGGAAAGGGTGGGGCCCTGGGGAAGAGCTGGCGCAGCATGCAGCTGCGCAGGGCACCAGGAAGTGTGATGCCCCAAATTTCCTGGTGCCCTATGCAGCTGCGTACTTTGTGTATGGGTAAGGATGGCCCTGGGTGCATCTGAGTATTTTGCCATGTGTTTTTTCAAACACACCTATTGAAACCTTAAGAGGAAATAAAACAAAAGGGAAGGATTCAAGGGCGTTTGCCCAAGTCTTATCTTCTGAATCTTCCTTTCTGTCATATGTAACTTTCAGTCCATGAGTCTGGCTGAGCTGGGAGTGGCAGCATGACATGAGGAGACTTAATCATATTACAGAAATGAGTCCAAATACAAAGATATTGTACCTGTGTAGCTCCAAAGCAGAAGTTTTGTTCCTTTGCAAGTTTAAATACAACTTTTTAAAAAAGGAGTGCAGAACTGGCATTTAAATTTATCTACTTCCTTGAAACCATAGAATTTAGAAGCTATTTAAAAAAAAATCCCCATTCTCCCCCCAAAAATGCAGTCTCCTGGTGAGGGAAGTTTCTTGCTTGGGTTGTCTGCTGAAATTATTTAGTTCCTTCCCCCTCCAATGTAATTAGATGAGCATGAAACATGTACTTGTGTATCTCCTTCCCCAATGTGATAGTGTGAGGTTTGCCTCTACCCCTTGTTAAGCTGATGGGTCTATGTGATAATGTAAATACACCTCTACCCCGATATAACGCGACCCAATGTAATACGAATTCAGATATAACACGGTAAAGCAGCATTCCGGGGAGGGGGAGGGGCTGCACACTCCGGCGGATTAAAGCAAGTTCAATACAATGTGGTTTCACCTATAACGCAGTAAGATTTGTTGGCTCCCGAGGACAGCGTTATATCAGGGTAGAGGTGTACAAAGTACTTAGGCAGTGACTCCCTACCAGGTGGAAAAACTACAGTCCTTTGTCTAGGGTGGAGTATCTCCTGCTTGGCTGGCAAACACGATTTAAGAATTGTAATTTCAGTTTATGTTCATAATTTTGGATCACTTGCTTGCACCTACATTACACAATGATATTAATCAGTGAGTCATGAGCTTTTCATTGGCACCTTGCATGACACTTACCAGATATATTTCATGACACTGAACAGTTGTTACAGTAGAACTAGTTAAGCCAGCTGCAGTTCATTACCAGCTGTCTGGGTGCCCCTTTGCTCTTGGGTTCTTAATGTCACAGGGCTACACTCCCCCTACAGTAGCAGTCCTAGTTCCCACAGCTTATATAGGGGCTGCATAATAGCAGTCTTCAGATACTTGCAAGGCTGTCATAAAAAAAGATGCAGAAAAGTTGTTCTCCTTTGCCACAGAGGGCAGGACAAGAGGCAGTGGGTTCAAACTACAGCATAGCAGATTTAGATAAATCTCAGGAAAAACTTCCTAACTGTAAAAACAGTAGGACAATGGACCAGACTGCCTTAGGAAGTCTGAGAAGCCCCTTTACTGGAGGTTTCAAAAGGAGGCTGGATAGCCATCTGTCTTGGATGGTTTAAACAACAAATCCTTCATCTTGGCGGGGGGGGGGGGGGGGATATTTTAAAATTCTGCATATTCTGTTTGTCAAAATGACACAATATAATCATGCCAGTTAGGCAGTTACAATTATTTTGGTAATTTATTTCAAAATATTTGTCAGCAAGTATGTCTGTAACAATACAGACCAAAAAAAAAGATTCTGGTAATTTTTTTTTGGACAGATCCCTTACTAGGCATATTAATACACAATTTTGTGTAATTCATTTAAATTACAATACAGACCTGTATTTCCTGCTCCCGTCAGAAGCAGTGCAAAGGCTTGGGGGAGGCAGAGGTAATGGAGTAGTTGAGGGAGAGGGAAGGAGCCTGGGAGTGACCCTGGAGGGGGCTGGGTGTGGGTGGGAGGTTTTTCTTTGGGGTTGGAGTGGTATAGTTAGGGTGTTGGGAAGCTTCGCCCATGCAGTCCCTGGCTGACCCCATGCCTCTCCCATGCAGTCAGGCACATCTGCCCCTGTCCCCACATCACCCATCCCCATGGAGCTCTGCAGCCAGTCTCCCCTGTCCCCAGGCTCACTGTCACTCCACTAGGTAATGAGCTCATGCTCCAGTCTGCTCCCCCCACTAGCCATTCTGAACCTCCGTCTGTGACACCCCCCCCCCCCATCAGCCCTGTGTGCCCCACTCTGCCCTAACGTGGCTCCGTGGGCAGGGAGCTGTGATGAACTCTACTCCTGGGGGGAATTCTGCCACACTGGGCATAGAATTTTGTTTTTTTCCCCGCATTAAATACCGGTACATTTTGCCTAAGAAGTGTTGCAGGTCCACATTTTGCTCACCAGAGGCCGCTGTGGCGCTAGAACAGCCGGCATGAATGCAGCTGGCTGTTCTGGTGCCACAGCGGTCTCTGGTGGGCAAAAGAAGGAACTGCAGCACTTCTGCAAATATTTTGTATGCGGGAAAATACAAAATTATGTGAGACAGATTAATTCTGCTGATCTGCGGACATGCAGAATTCCCCCAGAAGTAGGGATTAGACTAGATGACCCTTGTGGTCCCTTCTAACCATATTATTCTAAGATAACAGAAAGTTATAAATAAGCTTGTGTAACAAAGAGTGGTGGAAGCCATATTATCCAGTGCTGGAGAGGACTCTGGTGAAATCCTCCTGATGAGCTTCCCACTTGTAATTGATCACAACTTGCTGAGTGTTTTGCTTAATAAAAATTTGGTAGAGCGAATGGATTTCAATCCAATAAAGGGTTGTCTCTACATCCCCAGTTCTTTACAGACTCTCCACCCCTCTTTATAAAAAAGTGTTCCTCTCCTGGTGTAGCTGTTTCTCATAGATTGCAGGGCCAGATGGAACCCCTGTGATCATGTATTCTAACCCCCTGTATGACACAGGCCATAGAACTTCCCCAAAATAATTCCTAGAGCAGATCTTTTTGAGAAACATCCAATCCTGATTTACAAATTGTCAGTGATGGAGAATCTACCATAACCCTTGGTAAATTATTCCAGAAGTTAATTACTCTCACTGTTAAAAATGTATGCCTTATTATCAGGCTGAATTTGTCTAGATTCAACTTCTAGATGTTGGATCCTGTTATACCTTTGTCTGCTTTCTTGAGGAGCCAATTGTTAAATATTTGTTCCCCGAATAGGTTCTTATAAACTGTAATCAAGACACCACTTAAACTCAAGGAGCTCACTCACTAGAAGGCACATTGTCTAATTCTTTAATCATTCTTGTGACTCTTTTCTGAATCCTCTCCAATTTATCTTCTTTCTTGAACTGTGGGCATCTGAACTGGTATCAGTATACTGATACTTCCAACAGCAGTTGCACCAGTGTCAGCTACAGAGGTAAAATAACCTCTCTACTCCTACTCAAGATTCCCCTGTTTTTGCATCCAATGATCACATTAGCTCTTTTGGCCACAGCATTGCACTGGGAGCTCATGTTTAGCTGATTATCCACCTCCGACCCCAAATCTTATTCAGAATCCCTGCCTCACATGATAATCCACAATCACTCAAACTTATATTGTGAACTGGCACCTGGCATACCAAATGATCCAGATTGCTCTATATCAGTTACCTGTCTCTTTATGGTTTACCACACCCACATTATTGTAGGTCTGTGACCAGGGTCCAAGGGGGGGGGCCACACTGAGGTTACTCAAGTAGGGCAAACTGCAAAGAATGGGGCAGGCAATCCCCAAAGCTGGTGGTTATTTTAATATTTAGATTCACCAAGATAGCAACAAAACAGTTTCCACAATAGCTTACTGGTTACACAGAAGCCAAAACACAGTTCCCTGAAAAACAACCCAGCAGTTGGGCTCCCTCCCAGACAGCCAAGTCAAATATGAAGGTTCTATCAATCACAAATGATTGGGCACATTACCTCCCAGGTTAATATTTCAGATCTTACAGAAATACACACTTACAGCCAATTCTTATTAACTAAACTGAAATTAATAAAAGAAGAGAATATTGGTTAAAAGATCATTATACATACAGACATGATTACAGTTCTATCAGTTTCATAGTGAGCTTTGGGGTTGCAAAGAGTTCTTAGAATAAGTCCACAGGTTCAGTACAATGTTCCATACCAGAGTGATCCAAATTAAATTGGAGACCTCAGTCTTGTAGCTCAATGTTTCCCCTGATAAAGCATAAGCAGATTTGAGATAAAAAGGATCAGGACCCAAGATCCTTTATACAGGGCTCCTCTTGATATCATGGTGTCCTCAGGTGAACAACAGGCAATCATCGCAACTTTGAAGTAGATCTGTTTCCTAAGCATCACTAGTAATGAGCTACATGGATTAATATAAGGCAATTGTCTATCTTCCACCATTTGCAGGTGATATGCTATATAATTCAAAGAGAAATCAATACAGTGATATCACTATATTTACAGTTCATTTAAATGTTAAGATCTTTTGATATCAGAATTAACAGAATACATACAGCATAGTCAGGAACTGTTAGATTATATTGTCAGCCTCTATCAGTATATATGTAAACACACAAGTTATCTACCAATATGTCTCTAAAGGTTGAATCTGGGTCAATTAGCCTGCAAGCTGCTCCTTCCTGGCCATGTGTCAGAGTGACCTGCAACTTTTATTAGTGATAATTTTATGTTTTTTTTCCAGGTCATTGATAAAAATGTTAAATGTGATTGTAAACGGGTCAGACTCACCCCTGTGGCACCTCCTGCTGGTGACTCCTGAGAATTAGTTCGGTTCCAGCATGGAGCACCCTCTGCAGGCCGGTGATCCGCCTTCCAGCTACTGGCCCCCGTGTCCCTCCCTGGACCCCGGTGCCCCTTTAACTGGGTCTCCCCCTACCAGGGGAACCCCCACCCTACTATCCTCACTTTGCCTCAGTATTAGCTACTGCCCAGTCTCCATCTAGCCCCCACGCCCTGGGGCAGACTGCAGTATCAGTCACTCATCATAGGCAAAGGGGTTTGGATTTGGACCTGTGCCTTGGCCTACCCCAGGCTGCTCTCTGCAACCCCTGGGCTGCTCTCTGCAACCCCCAGTACCTGTTAGCCCAATGCTAGGCCACAGCCTGGGGCTTTCCAGGCTGGAGCTCCCCAGCTCCTCTGCCGCTCCCCAGCCCTGCTCCCCTCAGGTACTTTGTCTGTAGCTCCCTGCAGCCAGGCCCTTCTCCCTCTTCAGGCAGAGGAAGACTACTTGGGCTCCTGGCTCATTGCCTCTTATAGTGGCCAGCTGGGCCTGATTGGGACCTGGCTGCAGCTGGGCCTGTTTTCTCCCAATCAGCCCAGGCTTCCTGCCCCAGCTACTGCCCTCTCCTGGGCTGTTTTAAGCCCCAAAGGGCAGGAGCAGGTAACCACCCCGCTACAATGATTAACAGATCCCTGGGGGGCCATACTAGAAATACACCTGCTTGATGATTCCTCATATATAATGACATTTCGAGATGTAGCAGTTAGGCATTATTTAATCCATTTAATATGTGCCATGTTAATTTATATCATTCTAGTTTTTTAATCAAAATGTTGTGCGATACCAAATCAGATGCCTTCCAGAAATATGTTACATCAGCATTGTTTCCTTTAGCAACCAAACTTGTAATCTCATTAAAAAAGATATCAAATTAGTTTGACAGGATCTGTTTTTCATTAACCCATGTTGACTGGCATTAATTATATTATCCTCTTTTAATTATTTATTAATCAAGTGCTATATCAGCTGCTCCATTATTTTGCCTATGTCCAATGTCAGACTGACAGGCCTATATTACCCTGGGTATCCTTTTAAAATATTTTGCCCAAAATTAGCTTTCTTTCAGCATTCTGCAACTTCCCCAGTGTTCCAAGATGTATTGAAAATTAAAAATAATGGTCCCGCGAGCTCCTCAGCCAGCTCTTTAAAATTCCTAGGTACAAATTATCCAGAGATGCTGATTTTAAAATGTCTAACTTTGGTAGCTGCTGTTTATCATCCTGCTGAGATGCTAGTTTATTGAACACTTCTGCCTTTTCTGCATTATTATTGATAATTTTAACATTTCCATCTAGTAATGGATTTGTACCATTGTTAGGATTTCTTTTGTACCCAATACACTTGAAAAACTCCTCCTTTTCCTCAACTCTGCTGAGTATAGATTTCTCCTTCTGTCCCTTTTTGTTTCCTTTATAAACCTTCTCTAATTTTTAGCTGCTGATTTACATTCATTATTATCAGATTCACCTTACTTCAATTTGTTCCATTTAAAACAAAATTATATAGATGCCTTCACTTCTCTGTAAACCAGGTCAATTATTTTAAACCAGTGTGGCCATTTTCCTTAATTGTGACATTTTGGGCTTCTAGGAAATTGTCCTTAAACAATTCCTTATTATCATTCACATTTTCCTGATTAATTTTTTCCTTCCAGCTGATTTGGTTCACAGTTGTTTCATCTTTGTGAAATTGGTCCTTTTAAAGCACATATTACTGGTTAGTTAGTTTTTTGCATTTAATTTTCTTTGTCACTTTAAATATTTTAATGGAAAAGCAAAAAGTTTCCTTTTTTCATATCAAAATAAGTCACTGGTCAACTGGTGCCTATCAGTATTATTAATAAATTGTGCATGTGGGAACAAAGTGTAGTCAGTGGCCTTTGGATCTGACCATTGTAGACTACACAGCAGGGGACTAGAGGTCCCTTATTTGAGATTATATATCAGCATGGTGGAATTGCAGATGCACAATGCAATCTTGTGGCCTGAAATTAACACTGTATGTACTCCAATAATAGTGTAGATGTGTCATGCCCCAGGTACTGTTCATGAGGTTAGCTGCATATCATGTAGCAGAATCCCTCCCATTTGGAAAAGTTCGCAAATGAGTGGTGTGATGGGTTGCCCCCCCCCCCCCCGGGATGCCACCTGATGTGCTGGGGTCCTACTGGTTCCACCCATTCCACTAGTCTGGGTTTCCTCACCCTGTCCTAGCTGTGCCAGGCCCTCAAGCCTTCTACAGCATGCACACACAGCTATGTGTGGGAGCAATCAGCTTGGGGATTCACCCAGCACTTGTACATAACCCCTTTGGGGAGTAAACCCAAAATAATATTGTCTTGCGCTGTACAGAAAAATCTGCGCAGCGGAAGCTCATAAAAATCGCCCTCTCCCTCAATGTGGAAAGAGATAGGCACAGCTTCTTGCCCCTCCCTCACCCCCCAATTATGAATTGCACAAACTGGGTTATGTTATAAACAAGAAATCAGTTTAACTACAAAAGGTAAATTTTAAGTGATTATAAGGGATAGCAAACAGAACAAAGCAGATTACTGAGCAAATAAAACATGCAAACTAAGCTTAATACACTCAAGACACAGATTTCTCACTCTAAATGTTGTTTTAGGCAAGTTGCAGAGTTTCTGTAGCTTAGAGTTCCAGTTATTTCTTTTTACAGACTAGATTGTCTTATGCTATGTCTACACTACACAGCTTTTAGTGGCATGGCTGTGTCGCTACCGCCCTGTCACTAAAAGTCATACAATGTAGCCGCTGTTTGTCAGCTCTCCAGCTGACAGAAAACTTCCACCCCCAACGAGTGGCGTTTGCTTTGTCAGCATGAGAGCGCTCCTGCTGACCATGCGCTGTTCACACTGGCACTTGTCGGGGCAAAACTTTTGCCTTTCAGTGGGGAAGGTTTAACACCTCTGAAAGACAAAAGTTTTGTCGTTCAGTTGCCAATGTAGACATAGCCTTAGTCTGGACTCAGCCCTTGCCTTTTCTTCAGCTCAGTTCTTTTGTCTCTTCAGGTACTTTCAGCAGTCTTTCTTCTTGGGCAGAAAGGCATTGGAGAAGAGTCCTGTTTGCCTTACTCCCCAGCCTTAAACAGAATTTACATAAGGCGGGAAGCCTTTGTCTCCAGTGGAAAAGTACCAGCAGTGTCCAAGGTGGTACTTTGTACCAGGTGACATTATCACCTGACCTTGTAGTGTCAAAGCACCCATGAAACCAGGTTTATTTGCAGTGTCCACAGGAAGGAACTGCCCTGAAGATGGGAGATCCACATCTTTGAAGACTCATTGTCTTTCCCTAGTGGCCCATTAAGGCTGATTGCTTACTGTCTGGTGGGTGTTTCCCAAGCACATACCCACACAGTTGTAATATAGACAATATTCCTAACTTTAGATGCAGAAATGATACATGCATGCTATTTGGAGAAACACATTCAATAAATCATCACCTTCCAATGATACCTCACGTGACCCATCTTACATAAAACATAATTTAGTTATGCCATATTCATATCATAACAATATTTCAATGAAGAATATGGAGTGTGATGTCACAAGTGGAGCTCATCTTCTTGCCACCCTTCGCTGGACAGACAAAAGTATTGTCAAATTCTTGGCTGCATCAAAGTCTTGGGGTGTCAAGACTGAGCAAGAGTTATGTTTCCCAACCCAGTTGGCAATTTCAGATTGCAGTTCCATTTATCCAGGTGAATTTTAAGATTTTCTAGTAGTATAAATGTAATCCATTTGAACATTTTCAAAAGTGGCCTATGATTTTGGTTACCTCTATCTTTAGGTATCCACCTCGGACTTGACTTTCAGAAGTGCTGAACACTCCCCATTTTTTCCAGTTAAGTCAATGGGAGCTTTGGATGCTCAGCATCTCTTAAAATTAGGCCTAAATTTTCACAAGTTGGGTAGCCAAAAATTGAGGCACCCTGAATCATGGCATTACTATCCTTGATGCATGGGGGAATGCCCACTTTCCTTGTGTCTAAGTAATCTTATGCCAAACAGACTGAAATTAAATAAACATGTTACTGATTGTAACCACTGTCCCCAATCCTGCAGAGATTTATTCACAGGCTTAATTTTGTGCACTGGAAGTAGCTCTGTTGATTTCAGTGGGACTATTCATGGGGTGTAAAGTTATGCATGTGTTAATCATTGCAGGATCAGGGCCTTCACATTGTCAAGGCTTTCTTTGCAATAGGAAGGGTTAGAATCTTCATTTTATTTATGTTTATTTTAACCAAAATCTTAGATTCTTGAGAGCACAGCAAGCTCCATAGAAACTTCTGTCTCTCAGTAAACATGTATGGTTATCATCAATATTGTGGCTAGTTATCTTCATAACTGTGTATCACTAGGTGGTGGGTGTCGCTCCTTTTTGTTATACATGATGGGCATCCGATCAGTGTTCTGTATCAGAGATGACAATTCATACTTTAGTGGAGGGGAGGATGGACTACAATCTCTGTGCCTTTTTGTTTCAGGTATTGAAAACCTGCCCTGTGATTTGCGAAGGAACTTCCAGCTGATGCGTGAACTGGATCAAAGAACAGAAGGTATGCTAAGGTATTCCAGTAAGCAGTCAGAATAGAGTGCCTTCATCTGAAGGATCATAACAATCCCACTGGGGTTTGGCATGACTATGAGGTATGGAAGAGCAAAGCTTTGGCTTTGGAGACAAGATTTACCTAAGCTGTAAAAGTACAAATGCTAATGTACTCACACAGTAAATGTGAGAACTTATACTCTCCTTCTTTCCATGCTCTAGTCCAGGGGTCGGCAACCTTTCAGAAGTGCTGTGCCGAGTCTTCATTTATTCACTCTAATTTAAGGTTTTGTGTGCCGGTAATACATTTTAACGTTTTCAGAAGGTCTCTTTCTGAGTCTATAATATATAACTAAACTATTGTTGTATGTAAAGTAAATAAGGTTTTAAAATGTTTATGAAGCTTCATTTAAAATTAAATTATAATGCCGAGCCTCCCGAACCGGTGGCCAGGACCCAGGTAGTGTGAGTGCCACTGAGAATCAGCTCGCATGCTGCCTTCGGCACACATGCCATAGGTTGCCTACCCCTGCTCTAGTCAATAAATCAAACCAATGAACTTCTATTATAGATTGATTTTTTTAACCAATTATATCCGTGTTTATTATCAAATTGTTCCAGTAGCAATGCCTCACTACATATAGAGAGTCTTTCTTAATCTTTATTCTACAACATTTTATTTTGTGATAGATTCAGGTGGCAGCATTTATACTTTTGGAGGTCACATATAAGTACCGTATACACTCAATCATAAGCCGGTTTGTTTGTAAGCCCACCCTCCCAAGATGGATAAGTAAAAATGGAAAATTTTTATGACCTGTTCATAAGCCAATCCTATAATTCAGGGGTCAGCAAACTTTGGCTCCGGGGCCATCAGGATAAGCCGCTGGTGGGCCAAGATGGTTTGTTTACCTTGAGCGTCCGCAGGCACGGAGGTAAACCTAAGTAAACAAAGTGTCCCAGCGCACCAGATGCTTACCCTGATGGGCCAGGACAGCAATTGGTGGGGAAATTTTTTTGGGGGGAGAAGCTGGGGTAACCCCTGTGACCACCCCCCACAGGACCCCACCCCTAGCCTGGGACTCCCACACTCTCCCCATCTCATCCCTTCCCACCTTATGTGGGGAGGGCCAAGGGAGGATGTCTCTGGTCTGGCTGGAGCTGCTCCGGCAGGGTGGGCAGCACAGCCGCAGTCTGCTCCGGTGGGCCAGACCGGGTGGTGCGGCCACCGCATGTTCCAGCAGGCTGGGCCAGGCGACACGGCCGCAGTGTGTTCTGATGGGCCGGGCAGTGCGGCCACAGCCTGCTTGGGGGGTGGGGGGGGGCACAGCTGTGGCTTGCCAGCCCCAGAGCTGCAGCTGCTTCGGAGGCTGAGGGGAGAGCAGCGTGGCCAGAAGCAGAGAGACTCTGGCCCTGCCTCTTCCCTTCTGGCTTTGCTGGCTGTGCTGCCTCTGTTGGGGGGAGTGGCTGTGTCCCACCTCTCCCTCTCTATACCAGTTCATAAGCCAACCTCCTTCTCTGATGCTTCCCTTTTTTACTAAAAAAATTCAGCTTATGAATGAGTATATACGGTAGCTTCTTCTAGTGTCTGTCCATATATAAATATACCCTATAAAACTGGCGTGAACACTGCATGGATGTCATCACAACAGAGGAGGGAAAGTATGTGTAACCTGATGGCAAAGTAGTAGAATATTGCATATCTTGTGAGACATTCATGTTTAATTTTTGGATGTGAGCTTTCAAACAGTGTATGACTGTTATTGCCAAATGAGTTTCCTTTCTGTTGAAATGGCATTGGAAGGAAAGGGAGATGGCAGCACAGAAGTTAGCAAATTCTCACACTCAGAATGAAGCTGAAGAAATGTTGAAACCCATGAACTGGAGTCAGTGAGTTCAGTTCTGATCTCACACCAGTGTAAATCAAGAGTAGCTCCACTGAGGTCAGTGGAATTGCACTGGTGAAAACTGCTGAGTGCAGTATCAGATCTGGGTAGGGCGAATCTTTTTTGTGATTTCCTAAAAAGGATGGATACATACATTAGTTTTTGAAGGGGTTCAGGCACTATGGTAATTGGGATCATAAGGTAAGTACAGTCACTAGCTAGAAAGTATTTCATTTATTAAATTAATTCTCATGTAATTGTACTGCCTGTTTTCTTTTCAGATAAGAAAGCAGAAATTGACAGCCTTGCAGCAGAGTACATTTCAACAGTGAAGCACTTGTTGCCAGAGCAGCGGGTGGAGTACCTCCAGAAGATTCAGAACGCTTATTGTAAATGTAAAGAGTACAGTGATGACAAAGTGCAGCTAGCCATGCAGACCTATGAGATGGTGAGAATTAAGTGCACATATGCTGTGATTATGTGATCAGTGAGATTCTTGCAAGTGTAATCATAAACTAAGAAGGAGCTTTTGGGTTTTTTGCTGAAGTATCTATATGTGGGTTGACTCTGTTACTGACAGAGCAGTAGTTCCGTTAAGACACATTATTTTCTGTTTTACCATTGTCTTACCAAGAAAACTCCAGTTTTCCTTTTGTTCTGTTAGGTTGTGTGTCAAACAAACTTCCATTGTGAGTACCCCACAGCTGTATGGTTTGTTAGTCACTGCTGTGATTTGTACTGCCCATCTGCAGTGTAATATAGCACCAGCAACTTGAAATTGCTCCCATTCTTTGCTGTTTCCTGTTGCATTTGTTGAGTTGACATCAAAGGTGCTGTAGGTAAAGTCCAGGGAATATGAAGGATTAAGGAAAAGTGTCTATCATTACTTTAGTATCTAGATGAGTCCATAGGACAGATATGCAGAGAGAGCATGAATGTAAGCTTTCCTGCACTATCCCAGCCTTCTGCCTCAACCTTGACCTGGCGGGTGAGATAGGAAAGTAGTTAATTCTTAATCTTTGTTCCCAGTACTGGCTTAGAGTGCCAAACACGATGTCAGTTGAGATGGTGGCTCTTGAAGTATGTTCACTGGTTTTGGAATCAAGCCAGAACTCATTTGAGGCTGATTAATAGTAACAACTTCTGATCCTTGCTGACTTCATTCAGTTTTGAATTAATAAACCAGAATTGAAAGACTCTGTCCCATTACAAATCCCCTGAGCTGTGCAGTCCCCCAATATTAGTGGTGTAGTATTCTTGGGGGTTTTAAATAAGTGCTGTTATTGATGGCACTGGAGTCCTCTCTTCATCCACAGCACAGGCAGAGTTTTCTCTTGTCACTCCAATATTATGCCTTAGCCCTGATGTTAGAATGATCATCCCTAAAGGCAAGCAAGTTGTTCACCAGCCCATTTGACTCTGACCTCTTTTCAGAAATTGCTACCAATGTCTCTTGTGATGAAGACACCTGCACATAGGGACTGGAGTGAGACCAGCCCAATTTCACATAGACCGCAGAACAGGTGTCAGTACTAACTTTCAAATGCTATCATCTTGGCAAGTTTGATTCCAACCCATCATGCCATTCAATCCTCCTCTAGTAGTAATATTTTATTAGGTGATTATTTTTATTTAAAGACTGTTGTCACACTCTGTATTGATGCTTCATTTATAAATAGTTCATAAAGAGTTAGTACATGATTATTAAATGTTTAATTAATTGTTTGCTTTTACTAGGGCTTACAGCCATCTGTGATAACACTTTCCACCGACGTGCTTTGAACCATCTATAACACATACTACTCATGTCTGCAACATGTTTATAACAGCTATTAATACTTTATTAACCTATTATAAATAATTTATAACAGACCCTTTATTGTAAAGTATAACCGCGTATCAATCCAAGGAAACACAGAATCTCAGGGTTGGAAGGGACCTCAGGAGGTCATCTAGTCCAACCCCCTGCTCAAAGCAGGACCAATCCCCAACTAAATCATCCCAGCTTTGTCAAGCCTGACTGTAAAAACCTCTAAGGAAGGAAGATTTCACCACCTCCCTAGGTAACCCATTCCAGTGCTTCACCACCCTCATAGTGAAAAAGTTTTTTCCTAATATCCAACCTAAACCTCCCCCACTGTAACTTGAGACAATTGCTTCTTGTTCTGTCCTCTTCCACCACTGAGAACAGCCTAGTTCCATCCTCTTTGGAACTCTTTCAGGTAGTTGAAAGCAGCTATCAAATCCCCCCTCATTCTTCTCTTCTGCAGACTAAACAGTCCCAGTTCCCTCAGCCTCTCCTCATAAGTCATGAGAGTCTCCTCATAAGTGCTCCAGCCCCCTAATCATTTTTGGTGCCCTCTGCTGGACTCTTTCCAATTTTTCCCCATCCTTCTTGTAGTGTGGGGCCCAAAACTGGACACAGTACTCCAGATGAGGCCTCACCAATGTTGAATAGAAGGGAATAATCACATCCCTTGATCTGCTGGCAATGCCCCTACTTATACAGCCCAAAATGCAGTTAGCCTTGGCAACAAGGGCACACTGTCGACTCATATCCAGCTTCTCGTCCACTGTAACCCCTAGGTCCTTTTCTGCACAACTGCTGCCTAGCCATTCGGTCCCTAGTCTGTAGCAGTGCCTGGGATTCTTCCGTCCTAAGTGCAGGACTCTGCACTTGTCCTTGTTGAACCTCATCAGGAAGGACATGATTAGTAAGGGTGAGTTGCCTCAGTGTGCCCTGAACTGTTAAGAGTCCCACCTGCTAGAATAGCTGGGATTTTTTTGGTGGGTTGGTTGAAGTTTTTTTCAGCCATGTAGTTTCTCTCCCATGCAGGTGGATAAACACATCAGACGGCTGGATGCAGACTTGGCACGATTTGAAGCAGATCTGAAGGATAAGTTGGAGGGCAGTGACTTTGAAAGCCCTGGAGGTCGAGGCCTGAAAAGTGCGTGAGTTATTTTTAATGTGACCACACCATCTCACTCAGTGCTGGAAAACCTTGTTGTAAATATGCATATCCAGTGTAGGGCAGAAGGGCTGTGATGGAGCAGACATAACTTTTTTTTGAAGCTTTGGTGTGTGTGGTTTTTTATTTTATTTAATGCTTTTAAAAGGTTTAGGTAATTTTGACAAGGTGCCACCATTTGGTGGGCAGAGGAAGAAAGAATCTAGTTTAGAGCCCTCTTAACTGTTCTTGCTGGAAGCTGGTCCCTTGCCTCGCTGAGTCAGCATATCCTGAAATAGTCCTTTCTCTAAGTCACTGGTTATAAGCACTGCTACAAAGCTCTTAAAACTTTGAAACTAAAAACATCTTTAAAACATCTATTCTGAGTTGAACAAACTTTGCCTCAGCTGTGCCTTGCCTTGAGAAGTAAAAGACATTGGGGTGGGAGAGGATGATTTTCTCATTAAGAAAAAATATTGATTAAAATAAAGTTAGGATTTTATTTCTAATTTAAGAGTCCAATGTAACCTGATGACAATAGGACATTTTAAGAGTTAAAGGAAAATGCCTGTTTTTTAATATAGATTAGAAATTTTAAACGGCAAAAAGCCAAATAACATACAGTAAACAATGAACACTGTACAACTGATCTTTCCTTTAAATTGCTGAGGACATGGTTTTGAAGTCTGTTTGGTGGGTGCTGGTGATGGCATGTGTATGTTGCACCCTGATTAATAATGCACAGTCCTTGGATGGGAAGATGTTGAGTGTATTTTTAAAGCACTCTTTTACTAAAAGGTTCCTTGAATATACAATACCAGCCAAGTTCCAGGTGACTCCTGTGCAACTCTATTGACTTGTGTTATGAGGCTGAACAAGTTGCAAACCAGAACAGAAGTTGACACTGTGTGTGATATAGTATGTGTAAATTATACATATTTTTAATATCCAAAGAGCCTTGTACATAAAGAGTCTGCAGAACAGAAGTTTAAAATAATAGGAGCACAGATAAAAGCATCCAATGTGTCCCTGCCTGCAGGTATATGGGATCTTGGGGAGCAATTACCACACGGGTGGGGTGCCAATTAATTTCTTTATTAAAGGAAAAAGGAAGTGGTGGGAATTTAACAATGAAATACGATGGGATGGGGTGTATAGGGTGTTTACAATAGACAATGATGGTGGGGGGGTTTCTTATTGAACAGTGTAGGGAGTTCTAAGAGTGGGGTACAGTAAGTGGGGTTTAGCACAATGGGATACAGTACAGTTAATAAGCAACTCAACTTTATATAGGAACAACTCTAGATACAGTGAGGAATGTAAAACATACCAAAAAGAGATGCAAAATAAAATGGTAGCTTCTATATAGAATGGTCAACAATCTTAGATAGAATGTATTAAGTGGTTAGTGGCCTTATACACAATGTAACACAATGGTATCAATGCAAATACAAAGTATATCAGAAAGGTGGAAGTAAAATGTGAATCACAGTGCAATAATACAATATGGGTGATAAGTGAAATTATGCAGTGTAGACTTAATTTGTGAGGCTGTGATGGCAAGAGTGTACCCAACGGCTGGGTCAAGAAACAGGAGGGGTGGGGGGGGGTGAATGATTAGTGGCGACTGATGAGAGGTGCAGCTGCAAGCAGCGAGAGACTCTGAAGCCCTGCGAGGTAAGGACAACGGAGCAGTGTTGGGGGGGGGAGCAGCAAGGGGTTTGGAAAGTTCGGAGGGTGATGCAGACGCATGGGGGGGAAGCAGCAAGGGGTCTGGGAAGTTCAGAGGGTGATGCAGACGGGGAAAAAGCAGCAAGGGGTTTGGGAAGTTCAGAGGGTGATGCAGACGTGGGGGAAAAAGCAGCAAGGGGTTTGGGACAGGGAGACACGGAGAAGTACACAGAGGGGGAGATTGGAGCGGGGGAAAAAAGCAGCAAAAAACCTTATCTATCCTCTAACTTAATCAAACTTATATAAAATGACAAGCAGCTGATACAAAGTAACAAAACAGGTACAGAATACAACCAGGCAACGACTTTTTAAATCTATCTTAACCAACGACTAGGCAAAACAACAAATATCACAATTCTAAGCAAAACTAGAACAAGCAACTATATGGAGCAACAAAACAACGAACTATAGCAAGGCAGGTGAGACTTACAAGCTTTACAATCTTAACAAACTATGACTTATTAAACTAAAAAAACAAAACCTATGGTGCACCTTATGCTATGGGGAAGTTACAGAGGGCAGAGTGGTATGTGCCCAGGATACAGCTCCCAAGGCAGCCCCCGAGGAAGCCAAGGGATGGTGGCTACCGCAGTGGATACAGCTGAAAGCAGTGAGCCCAAGGCAAAACCCACAGGAGCAGAGCTTAGCAGCGGCACAGACTTATTTTTAGTGGCAAAGTGCCACGGAGTTTAAGAGAGGTTTTAAGACACAGACCAAGGTTTAGCTTGAGTCTGTGTGCTGAGGAGACAGAGCCAGCAGCTAAAATAATAAAATAAAAGTATAGAAAGTTTCACAGAGGGATTCTTACCAGTCCCCAAGGCAGCAGCAGAGGCAGAAGCAGCAAGAACATCAGAAGGCTCGGTACGGTCTAGATAATCAGGAGATCTCTCAGGCAGCAGTTCGTTCTTCGTGGGGGGGGTTTAAAAACGGGAGTACGCTCAAAAATAAAACGAGAGTGGAGAAAGGACCCCCAGAACCTCTGGCTGATCAGACCAGGCAGCAATGCAGGAACCTTTCTGATGTTTGATCAGAAAATGTCTGGTTATAAAGGCAAACTCAGGCAGCTTCCCGCCAGTAACTCTGATTGGTTCCCCTTCTTACAGGGAGGAGAGAAGGCAGGGAAAAACTGCAGGTAACCACAGAGACATGCCTGGGCAGAGTCCTGTGCAATAGGTGACTCAAAAGCACATGAGGTCTATGACTCATGCCCAGGATCCTAAAAACACAATAGGTCTTGCAGCTCTGGACATTGCCTACCATACACCAAGCCCAGGTTTAACAAGGGCTTCGAACAGGGCAGTGGTCCCACTTAGCACGCAGCACAAGTGGCCGTCCGTTTGAGAAGGGCAATGGCTCTTGTTAAACAACTTAAGGGGCCCTCCCTTTGAGAAGGGCAGTGGCCCTGGTAAACAACTTAACAGCCAGGGAGGGGCGGCCACAGGAGGAGAACAAAAACAAAATGGAGTAAGGGGACAGCTGTAAGAAACAAAATGGAGCTGTAACAGACACAATATTTTTTCTGGGGTGCCCTTAATTTGAAATAATTTTGGCTTTCAGAGGGACGAAGTCAAAAGGACAAGAGAGGCTCCCGGGGTCGAGGCAGGCGAACATCTGAAGAAGATACTCCAAAGAAGAAAAAACTAAAAGGAGGGTAAGAGACAAACAGTCACAGCTTTTGTGGCTTTATGGAAAAGCTTTGTAAATTTATAAAATACTAAGTGAAACCTTCCTGGTCCTTTTGATGACACTTCCAGCTCAACAATTTGTATTCCCAGACCATTCTTCTACTCTGACTGCATTTTAAATATGTCCTGTCTTCATGCTTTCCCCTGGCACCAGTGTCAAGATATCTTTGCATTATTAAGTTCTCATACACTGAGCAAGGAGTTAATATGGCTGGAACAGTATCTGTATCTGAGGTGGCAGGAATGCAGTCTCTGTTGCTTTCTGCAAACGTAAAGAAAAGTAGCTTAGCATTTTTGTGTGTGGCCATTTGTATTAGTTTACACTGAGCTGGCTTGCAGATAATGGTGACCTGCTCATTCTGAGGTATATTGTGATGTTGCATCACTCTCCCAGAAATCCTGGGGCATTCTTGGAATCATTTCCTGGTGTTCTACATCATAGGGTAGGTATCCTAAATAATCTTGAGTCACCTAATCCAGTCTCTTGAAGCAAGCAGGAAAGACTCTCAGGTCTACTTTTCATATGCTGTAATTAACAGGACACTGTCAATTTGAATATTTTGAAAGCAACGACAGAAATAATTCCAGTTTCTTATAAGGCATCCTTAAACAGCACTGCGTGGTATCATAAAAATATTATTTTAAAAAATTATAAGGCTTATATTGCTCCTGTTAATGTCTATAATGGTGTTTTCAGCAAGGAAGAAACTGATTATATGCAAAGTGCTTCCAAATGCACAAATAAATAAACTGGAAAAATAGAGGAATATTACATTCTTTCAGTTGTAGCAATCTTGGCTGTTACTTGAAACCAGAGTTCAAAATTTTCTGATAGAAATATGATTTTTAAGCTACTACTGAAAAGGATCGATTCTTGTCACATTCCTGTTGTTTCTAGTTGGTCATCAATGCAGTTTTGCTATACTTATCATTGCTATCTAAATAGTACTCCCTTTATTTGTATGTATTGTATGCTGCAAATTATTCTTTACATTAAACCTCATATAATTTTGTTTTGACCAATGCTCAGAATTATCCAAATCTATTTATATTTTTAATGAATATATTTTCTAAACCTTCATAATTGATTTTAAGCTTAAGATATATTTAAAGCTAAATTTTCAAGTGAAACTAGTTATCTATGAAATATACAGTTATAAATGAGCAAAAGTAATTTGCTCTCACTTAACATTCAATAGTATTGTTTCCTCCACAGTTCTGAGTTTGCTGATACCATCCTGTCTGTTCACCCCTCGGATGTCCTAGACATGCCAGTGGATCCCAATGAGCCCACATATTGCTTGTGCCACCAGGTGTCCTATGGAGAAATGATTGGCTGTGACAATCCCGATGTAAGTGCCCAAGATGAGTTATACCTTGCAAAGGACATAAAATGAAGAGGTTCTTTAAATACATTAGGAGCAAGGGAAAGAAAAAAGAAAGTGTAGGTCCTCTACTTAGCAGGGAAAGGGAACTAATAACTGAGGACATCTAGAAAGCTGAGCTGCTTAATGCCTGTTTTGCTTTATTCTTCACTAAAAAGGTTAATGATGACCAGATACTCAACACAATATTGACAACCAAGGGGAAGGCATGCAGGGCAAAATAGGGATAGAACAGGTTAAAGACTATTTAGCTAAGTTGGATGTATTCAGGTCACCAAAGCCTGATGAAATTCATCCTAGGGTACTTAAGGAACTAGCTGAAGCAATCTCAGAGCCATTACCAATTATGTTTGAGAACTCCTGGAGGATGGGAAAGGTCCAAGAAGACTGGAGAAGGGCAAACATAGTACCTATTTTTAAAAAGAGGAATGAGGACCCAGAGAATTATAGACCAGTTAGCCTAACTGCAGTATCTGAAAAGGTACTGGAGCAAATTATTAAACAATCAGTTTGTAATCACCTGGTGTATAATAGGGTCATAAGAAATAGTCAGCATGGATTCGTCAAGAACAAATCATGCCAAACCAACGTAATTTCTTTCTTTGATAGGATTGCTGCTATAGTGGATGGGGGGAAGCAGTAGATGTGTTATATCTTAATTTTAGTAAGGCTTTGGTACAGTTCCATACATCATTCTCATAAGCAAACTAGATGAAAGTACTATAAGGTGGGTGCACAACTGGTTGAAAGATCATATTCAAAGAGTAGTTCTTCTTCGAGTGATTGCTCCTATGCATTCCAGTCAGGTGTGCGCGCCGCGCATACACGGCTCTTCGGAACATTTTTACTCTAGCAACTCCGGCGGGCCAGCTGGCGCCCCCTGGAGTGGCGCCGCTATGGCGCCTGTTATATACCCCAGCCGGCCCGTCCGCTCCTCAGTTCCTTCTTACCGCCCGTGACGGCCAGTTGGAACTGTGGAGTGCTCTCTGTCCTCCACAACCCTAGCTCTCGCTACTTTTTCTGTACATAGTTGTTTCATTACTTAGTGTAGATAGTTCGTTCAGTTAGTTAGATAGTTTTAGGATAAGGATAAGGGTTTTTTCCCCCCTCCCGCTTTTCCTCTCCCGGTGCGGGCTCATGCCCAAGGCACCGAGCTTTAAGCCCTGCGCATCTTGCCAGCGGCACACGCCGGTCGGGGATCCGCACGACTCCTGTCTCCGTTGCCTCGGGGAGAGTCACAGGACAGATAAGTGCCCTATCTGTTCGGCATTTAAGCCCCGGACGCGTAAGGAGCGGGACATTCGCCTGAAGCAGCTCCTGATGGAGGCATCGCTCCAGCCCCCGGCACTGACCGCGCCGGCACCGAGGGCTTCATCGGCGTGTAGCGCACCGGCGGCCCCGAGCCGCTCCGGCACCGAGGCTCCTCGACCTCAGCCAGCGGCACCGGCGACCCGGCACCGCTCCCTCTCGCCATCCAGGAAGCGTAAGCCGGCGAAGGCAGCTGCAAAGACCCACGCTCAGGGTCTAGAAGCCCAGCCAATACCACCACCTACGGTACCGGCTGTGGCCGTGCACAGGACGTGCACCGTGCCGTTGCCTCCGGTGCCGCAAGGGCCGTCGAGTCCGGCACCGCCATGCTCCCCGGCGCCGACCGCGGTTGAGCTGCAGCTGCCATCCACGCCTGAGACTTTCTCAACGGCGCGGGAGCTCATAGAGCTCACAGAGGCACCGAGCCTCCGGCCCCCGGCACCGCCGGTGCGGGCTGTTGTATTGGCGGGAAAGCCGGCGATGATGGTTCGGCCCCCTTCTCCGGACGGACGGCACAGACGGCACTCCCGGGCCCGGTCTTGTTCCCGGTCCCGACGAAGGTCACCGTCCCGCTGCTCAAGATCCCGGCACCGCTCACCATCGCGGTACCGGTCGCCGTCTCGACGCCGGTCGCAGTCCCGGTACCGTTCAACATCGCGGTACCGGTCGTACTCCCGGCGTCGCTCCAGGTCCCGATCGCCTTCGCGTTGGCACCGACGGAGGTCCGCTTCCCGGTATCGTTTCCGGCACCGTGACTCTCGCAGCCGCTCCCGGCACCGCCGGTCCAGATCCCAGTCGAGCTCCCGGCACCGGTCGAGCTCCCGGCACCGCGGCGGACGTTGGTCTCGGTCACCATCCCGGTACCGTGATGACCGGCACCGATCCTCGGCACCGTCCGGGGACAGGCTGCCACTTTCGACGGCGCAGTCCATCAGCGCCTCTGCACCCCCATGGCCATCTCGTCCCGCGTCGGTCGCTTCCGGGGCAGGCAGCAACGGGCACCTTCCGCCTGCTCCGCATGATCAACCTCAGGGTGCACAGCAGTGGGGCTTCTGGGTCCCCTGGGCCCAATACGAGACTCAGGGGGTGCCTTTCCCTCCAAGGGCCCCTGCCTCCGAGCGCAGGGTACCAGAGACCACCATAAGTAGACCGCCCCCTTCGCCACCGGGTTCGGTTTCGATACCGCCTGACCCCCAGAGGCATCCTCAGCCCGAGCCAGCTGACCAACCGTTAGAAGATCCATCTACAGAGGCTGTAGTCCAGGACTTATCCTCGTCGTCGTCACCAGACGAGGCGGTGGCCGGAGCATCTGCCACAGATCCTCCACCAATAGACTTGAGGGCCCACCAAGACCTGCTTCGCCGCGTGGCAAAGGCCATCGATCTCCCCGTGGCGGAGGTCCAGGAGGACGAGGACCCAGTGACGAACGTCATTGGAGCGGAGGCTCCAGTACGGGTGGCCTTACTGTTCATCCGTACGATCCAAAAGAACGCCACGACAATCTGGCAGTCACCGGCGTCCGTCCCTCCTACTGCCCGCGGGGTCGAGCGAAAGTACTCCGTCCCCCCCACGGGATACGAGTATTTGTATACTCACCCGGCCCCAGACTCGTTGGTCGTACAGTCGGTCAACGACAGGGAGAGGCATGGTCAGCCCGCCCCAGCGCCGAAGTCTAAGGAGGCGAGGCGGATGGATCTGTTGGGCCGCAAGGTCTACTCTGCTGGCGGTCTGCAACTTCGGATCGCCAATCAGATGGCTCTCCTCACCAGGTACGCCTATGACATCATGGTGTCCCTGGCGAAGTTTACAGAACTGCTCCCAACAGCCTCCCGCCAGGAGTTCTCGGTGCTGTTGGACGAAGGGAAAAAATCTTCCAGGTCCTCCATCCAGGCCGCTCTTGACTCCGCGGACTCGGGAGCAAGGACCCTGGCCTCAGGAGTGACTATGAGGCGCATCTCCTGGCTGCAGTCCTCCACCCTACCACCGGAGGTGCAGTACATGCTGCAGGACCTGCCTTTTGATACTCAGGGTCTGTTCTCGGAAAAAACTGATTCCCGGATTCAGACCCTGAAGGACGGTCGCATAGCCATCCGCACTCTCGGGATGCATACACCAGCAACACAGCGCAGGTCCTTCAGGCAGCAACCCTCCTGGCCTTTCACTCAGCCACGGTACCGTCCCTACAACAGCAAGCGGCCTGGCCTAAATCGCCATCGACCATCCGGCAACAGACGCAACCAGGCCCAGGCCCCTTCCAAGGCCCCTCAAGGGTCCAAACAGGCCTTTTGATGGGACGCCCGAGGATGGCCCATCACTCTTCCTACCGGATCCTACCCTTTTGTTTTACAACCGCCTTTCCCATTTCTTTTCGGCATGGTCCCAAATAACAACGGACAACTGGGTGCTTCAAACAGTCCAGTCGGGATACCGCCTTCAGTTTGTTTCGCCCCCCCTTCCCACCCACCCTCCCTGTCCCTCTTCAGGGACCCCTCTCACGAGCAACTCCTCTTACAAGAGGTCCAGACTCTGTTGAGCGTGGGTGCCATAGAGGCAGTGCCTCAAGACAGGCGGGGCAGGGGATTCTATTCCCGATATTTTCTCATCCCCAAAGCGAAAGGAGGGCTACGTCCTATCCTGGACCTTCGAGAGCTGAACAAGTATCTGCTCAAGCCCAAGTTTCGCATGGTCACCCTGGGGACCATCATTCCCTCTCTGGATCCGGGAGACTGGTTTGCCGCCCTCGACATGAAGGATGCGTACTTCCATGTCACGATCTACCCTCCCCATCGATGCTACCTACGTTTCGTGGTCAACAACGCACACTACCAGTTCGCAGTGTTACCATTCGGCCTATCCACCGCACCGAGGGTGTTTACCAAGTGCATGGCAGTGGTTGCCGCAGCCCTCCGCCGTCGTCATATACACGTCTACCCGTATCTCGATGACTGGCTGGTTCGCGGAACGTCTCGGCAGCTGGTAATGGACCAGATGACAGAAATCCTGTCTCTATTTCAATGGCTCGGTCTTCTCATCAATGCCGAGAAGTCCTCCTTAATTCCGTCGCAGCGGGTGGAGTTCATTGGAGCGGTTCTCGACTCCAAGTTGGCCAGGGCCTGCCTACCGCGATCTCGGCACCAGACACTGGTCTCCGTCATTCGAGACCTCGTCACCTTTCCTACCACGACGGTGCGATCCTGCCTCCGCCTCCTGGGCCACATGGCATCCTGTACGTATGTCACTGCGTACGCGCGGCTCCACCTTCGCCCGTTCCAGTCCTGGCTAGCGTCGGTGTACCGCCCGCATCAAGACCCTGTCGACATGGTGGTCACGGTCACCAAGCCAACCCTTGAGTCCCTCAGCTGGTGGCTACACCCAGACGTCGTGTGTGCGGGAGTCCCGTTTCACCCTCCTCGCCCATCCGCCACTCTGACCACGGATGCCTCAGCGCTCGGCTGGGGGGCTCACCTGGGCGACCTTCACACCCAAGGTCTTTGGTCACCCCGAGAGCTCACTCTGCACATCAACATCCGCGAACTGTGAGCGATCCGTTTGGCGTGTCACACCTTCCGCACCCGCCTGCAAGGCCGCTGCGTGACAGTGTTCACGGACAACACGACAGCGATGTTCTACGTGAACAAGCAGGGCGGAGCCCGCTCCTCCCTCCTCTGCAAGGAAGCGCTGCTCCTGTGGGACTTCTGCGTGACCCACTCAATTCACCTGGAAGCGTCCTTTCTTCCGGGAGTGCAGAACACGCTGGCCGACCATCTCAGCAAGTCGTTCCTCTCCCACGAGTGGTCCCTCCGTCCAGATGTCGTGCACACAATCTTCCGGAGGTGGGGGTTTCCCCAAATAGACCTATTTGCCTCCAAGGAGAACAGGAAGTGCCACCTGTTTTGCTCGTTCCGAGGTCACTCGCCAGGCTCCCTGTCGGACGCCTTCCTTTACTCCTGGAAGGATCACCTCCTCTACGCCTTCCCTCCGTTCCCGCTCGTGCACCGAGTGCTACAGAAGCTTCGGAGGGACAGAGCCCACGTCATACTCGTAGCTCTGGCCTGGCCGAGGCAGCACTGGTACACCCGGCTGCTCGAGCTCTCCGTTCGGGATCCCATCCCCCTTCCGTTATGGCCGGACCTCATCACGCAGGACTTCGGCAGACTCCACCATCCGAACCTGCGGTCCCTCCATCTTACAGCTTGGTACCTGCGTGGTTGACCCTCGCGGAGAGGGACTGTTCGGCGGCGGTACAGCAAGTCCTGCTAGAGAGTAGAAAGCCTTCCACTCGCTCCACCTACCTTGCGAAATGGAAGCGATTCGCGCTCTGGTGTGACCAACGAGGCCTCAATCCCTTCGTAGTCCCTGTCCCTACCATCCTGGACTACCTCTGGTACCTTAAGGAGCAAGGTCTGGCGGTCGCCTCCTTGAGGGTACACCTGGCAGCAGTGTCCGCCTTTCGTCCATCTACGGGAGGTCGGTCCGTCTTCTCCAACCAGATGGTTTCCCGCTTCCTTAAAGGCCTGGACCACTTGTACCCGCCCGTGCGGCGTCCTGCCCCGACCTGGGATTTGAACCTCGTTCTGGCCTAGCTTATGGGACCGCCCTTCGAGCCTCTAGCCACGTGCTCTCTGCTCTACCTCTCCTGGAAGACAGCCTTCTTCGTCGCAATTACATCAGCGAGACGAGTCTCTGAGCTCCGTGCTCTAACGGTTGGTCCACCATACACCGTCTTCCACGGAGACAAGGTGCAGCTTCGACCACACCCAGCCTTCCTCCCTAAGGTGGTGTCGGCCTTCCACCTCAACCAGGAGATCTTCCTCCCGGTCTTCTTCCCGAAGCCGCATGCCTCACCTCGTGAGCAACAGCTTCACACCCTGGACGTCCGCAGGGCGCTTGCCTTTTACATCGAGCGGACGAAGCCCTTCCGACGTTTGACCCAGCTGTTTATAGCAGTCGCCGACCGCATGAAGGGCGAGCCGGTCTCCTCGCAGCGAATTTCCTCATGGGTTACGGCATGTATTCGGACGTGCTACGAGCTTGCTCGCGTGCCACCATGCCGCCTCACTGCTCACTCGACGAGAGCGCACGCCTCGTCGGCCACCTTCCTGGCCCATGTCCCCATCCAGGACATCTGTAGAGCGGCTACCTGGTCTTCTGTCCACACCTTCGCCTCCCACTACGCGTTGGTGCAGCAATCAAGAGACGATGCAGCCTTCGGCTCCGCAGTATTACACTCCGCCACGTCTCACTCCGACCCCACCGCCTAGGTAAGGCTTGGGAATCACCTGACTGGAATGCATAGGAGCAATCACTCGAAGAAGAAGAGATGGTTATTCACCATAGTAACTGTTGTTCTTCGAGATGTGTTGCTCCTATCCATTCCAGACCTGCCCTCCTTCCCCACTGTCGGAGTAGCCGGCAAGAAGGAACTGAGGAGCGGACGGGCCGGCTGGGGTATATAATAGGCGCCATAGCGGCGCCACTCCAGGGGGCGCCAGCCGGCCCGCCGGAATTGCTAGGGTAAAAATGTTCCGAAGAGCCGTGTACGTGCAGCGCGCACACCTGACTGGAATGGATAGGAGCAACACATCTCGAAGAACAACAGTTACTACGGTGAGTAACCGTCTCTTATCAGTGGTTTGCTATCAAATGGGAGGGTGAATCTAATGGGGTCCAGCAGGTGTCCATCCTGGTCTGGTTCTCTTCAATATTTTCATTAATGACTTGGGTAATGGAGTGGAGGGTATGCTTATAATATTTGCAGATGACACCAAGTTTGGAGTGGGGTGGGTTTGTAATAATTTTGGAAGACAGGTTTAAAATTCAAAATGACTTTAACAAATTGGAGAATTGGTTTGAATTCAATAAGATGAAATTCAATAAAGACAAGTGCAAAATACTTCAGTTCAGAAGGAAAAATAAAATGCACAACTGCAAAATGGGGAATAACTGGCTAGGTGGTAGTACTGCTGAAAAAAATCAGGGTTATAGTCAATCGCAAATTGAATATGAGTCAACAGTGTGATGATGCAGTTGTGAAAAAGGCTAATATTTTGGGCTGTATTAACAGTAGTGTTGTATGTAAGACATGGGAGGTAATTGTCATACTCTACTTGGCACTAGTGAGATCGTAGATGCAGTACTGTGTCCAGCTGTGGGCCCCACACCTTCAGAAAGAAAAGGACAAACTGGAGAGAGTCCAGAGGAGAGCAACAAAAATGATAAGAGGTTTAGAAAACCTGGACTAGGAATAGGCTTCCAAGGGAATAGGCTTCCAAGGGAGGTCATGGAGTCCCCATCATTGGAAGCTTTTAAAAACAAGTTAGACAAACACCTGTCAAGGATGGTTTAGGTTTACTTGGTCCTGCCACCGTGCGGGGGATTGGGTTTAAATTTTTTAAGGTCCCTTTCAGCCGTGGCTTATATTTTTTGAAGGTACACTCTGGATATCTGTTCTTACAGTGCCCTGCATAACTTCACAGCACAAATACATCTGATGAGATAACCTGCATTAGTAGGCCGTCCTTTCCTAGTTTTATAAGTGTTTCTCTTCTTTCTTTTTTCCTGAACTGCAGTGTCCAATTGAGTGGTTTCACTTCGCTTGTGTGGACCTCACCACAAAACCAAAAGGAAAATGGTAAGTAGGAGGCACAGGTTCTGTTTGTTGAGTCTCTTCTTGACTGCTTCTCTCCAATCAGGAAAAAATTAAATTCTGAAATCTTAACCTATCTTGGTGCATGAATTTTGTTCTCACTAATATAGAAACCATAGAATCATAGAACTGAAAGGGACCTCGAGAGGACTAGATGCAGACTTGTAACATACATTGTAAGAGAATTGTATTTGTCTGGATGTACATTATACATTAGGAAATGTCTATTCTCATCTCTAAAGGCTGCTTCTATTGAAGTCTATGACAAAACTCCGATAGATTTTAATAGGCTTAGGCCATATCTATGCTACCGACTAAATCGGCATCGCTGCAGTCGATGCAGCAGTGTCAATTTAGTGAGTCTGGTGAAGACGCACTAAGTCAATGGGAGAACACTGTCCCGTCGACATCTGTGCTCAACCTCCCCCCGAGGTGGAAGATTGGGAGAGTGTCTGCCATGGACATACCGTGGTGTAACCGCCGCTGTGAGTCAACCTAAGTTATGTGGCCTTTGGTCACGTGATTTACGTAATTGAACTAGTGTAACTTAGATTGACTTACAGCATTAGTGTAGACCAGCTATTAGAATAAGGCCTTAACAAGATATTTCAGGTTGCAAGCGTTTACAAGATATCAGCCTAATCAGAACAGTTAACATGTATTTGCGCAGGTGTATGTACATCACATTCCTGCATAGTATATCTACTATATCACTGAGTAGCAACTGCAGTGCTATTGTTAAAATTGGGCGACTTTGTTTGTACTTTCCCCCTGTCTTTGGGAGCTTGTAACTTTTATGAGATTTTTTTCCGTCAGGCTGTTTTTTTCCATGTGGGGTCTCACCTCAAAGAGAAGGGGTAATATATCTGGTTCATCTATTTTTTTAAGAACATACAAGTTACAGCAAGGAGGTATCTTTCACACATAAAAAAATTCAGTTTTTTTCTGTTCAGATAACTAAAACCAGCTTTGTTTTAAAATGGGACTGAGGACCCCCCTTCTGCCACTTTCACCCTCCAAACACCACAGCTCCTTTGCTAGTTGTTCAAATTTCCTGGACCCATCTCAATGAAATGTCTTTCCCCCATATTTGTGCTCTGTAATATTACAGCATCAACAAAAGAAATTGACATCCATATAGTGGAGTTTATTTCCTTCTCCAAAATAGTGAAGAGCTCCCATGCAAAATATTTATCTGTTGAACCTTAATACTATTCTTCTCTGTCCCTAGGTTCTGTCCCCGTTGTGTTCAGGAAAGGAAGAAAAAGAAGTAAGGAAGGGGAATGTATACTGAATCCAGAAGGAGTTTAATATATTCTTTCTTACATGTTGCAATATTATCTTTTAGTTTTTGACCTACCTTCCTTCTTGTTTTGATTTGATATTTAATTGTCCAACAGCCAGTTGTAATTTTTATTTAAAAAGATGATGATGACTTGGTGAGGGAGGGTAGGATTTTTGAGAAAGTTGCCACAGGGATTTTATTTAAGTTATTTTCACACAGCACTGACAGCTGTTACTATGAAATACTTGGAGCAGCCCGCAGCTGGAATTGTTGCTAATGCATTGGAATCTGTGAAACTGCCTAAGGCATTTCAGGGGAATGAGAAAGCATTTTAGCATGGTGGATTGCCACTACCTAAATAGTGCAGGCATGAAGCTATGCATAATGTATATGAAGGATCTCTATATAACTGCAACCTGCATGAAGTACATTCATACATTTAGGAGTGAAGTCCATTTTTTGTGTGTGTGTACAGTCCTGTAGCACTGAAAGCAACAGGCAGGCCAGTATCTTATTTCTCCAAAGCGAAGTATTGTATGTAATTTTGGTGAAGCATGCTCGGTGTATCTGAAGTTACACATCTCTTCTTATTGAGAATTATTTCTGTTTAATTTTGCATTGCTGCCTTTGGACTTGAGCCGGTTCCCACATCCAGACCCCTCTTTTGAATTCCTTTCTCCTCTCATAAACATTTGTCCATTCTGGAGGAAAATCATTTTTAAGTAGCAAGAGATCTGCCCTGGATTGTGTCATAGTGACAATGGTAGCAAGAGCGAGTGCAGACCTTCCTGCCAACATCACATTTCTCTGGAAATGCTTTAAGTTCTTTACAGTGAAGACAAAAACCTAATGTGGTGTTATGAAGATAGTGGGGTCAGATTTACTCATGAAATAAAATTAAGGCCGGTTTACATTAGTTATCTCTATGTTGCACTTTGGTAAATAATCAGGAAAACAAGTTTTAGGAGGAGAATAATATTATAATAAGATATAGATTCTTGTGATGGTGCATCAAACCTGAGATGAAGTCATTGACTTTAACCCTATTGCATTTTTTCTGATTTTAATCAGCATCCATCATGAACCACTGCTAATAAAACAGAAGTCCACACAGCAGGAATGTTTTAAAAGGGACATCTTGCTTGTTTGGTGAGAGATCTGCATGCTTTTGATTTGAGTTGCCTTTCAGGTTGACAGATAAAATGTGAACCTTGCTATCATTAGGGAGTCATACCCTACAGTGGAAGGAAGACAGAAATCCAAGAGGAAGAAAAGAAAATATTCCATATAAGTCATAGATTATTAGGGTTGGAAGGGACCTCAAGAGATCATCTACTCCAACCCCCTGCTCAAAGCAGGACCAATCCCCAAATGGCCTCCTCAAGGATTGAACTCACAACCCTGGGTTTAGCAGGCCAATGCTCAAACCACTGAGCTATAAGTCCCTTATTCTCTTCCTCTCCTCCCTCAATACTGAGCTATGCTTGGTATAGGAACTGAGAAGAGAGGTAAAGATGGGTTTGTTACTTTTGTACTTTCCATATTCTGGGATTCCACTACCTATGGCCACCAGTGGCTGTAATGGTGTAGCCCACTGTATAGACCACTGGCATGTCAGAAAGGGGCTGCAGTATAACAGAATCAGGCCCACAGTATTACAACAAAACAGAACAATTAATTCAAAAGACACGCTTATATAGCACAATTCTAGTTGAAAAAACAAAAAAGATAGTCTTTCTGTTACAGGAGGACCAGTGAATGGTGCCCTTTGTGTGCATTTTGTGATGCAAGAATGTAAAACACAACTCCTGCTAAGTCTCCTTTCTTGCAGTCATGCTATTTGCATTTGGCTTTGTAGGAGGTAGCAGTTAAACAAAAATGTCATAGAAAACCCCTCTTGGTATTAGTGTAGTTATCTGTGAATGTATTTTGATTGTCACATCAGCTGTGGAAAAAAGTGTCTCCGGAGTTCTGTAGTTTAAAATGTGATGTACATATCCCTGTTATCACATCACTCCATATGGTATATATGAAGTTTTCATGTTCACAGGACTATGGTTTTTGCCATTTTAAAACAAACACAGCAAAAATATGCACACAGAACTTAGCAACAGATTGTTGGAGGGAAGCGGGGAGAAAGCACAATTGCACAAAGCTGGATCTGGGAATGTAGTCAGCCCTTTTTTATGTCTCATCGCAGAGTGTAAGAAGAGACTCTGCCTCTGTCTGGAGAGTAAACCTTTTCGCAAATCAGCATGTAGTAAAGTAGCCAGTGAAAAACCCATACCTCATTATCCTGTTACACTGGATTACAAGTAGGAATGTCACTGTTTTGAAGATTGTAATACTGATGAAGACTCAAGCTCCATTTCCCCATCTATCCAATGATACAATATTGTAGGCAACACTTATTTAAAAAAAAAATACTTTGTGAAATAACCATAAATTGTAATTGTTTGGTTAAACTGATTCTCAAAAGCCAACACATCTCTTTGGAGGTGTTGCTGCATAACCAAGAAGTTATAGATCTATCAATGCAAAGCTGATTACCATAAACTTAGAGATAGTTGCTTAGGGCAGCAAATTATTTAGTGATTTTTGTCTGGGTGGCTGTAGCCTAGAAGAATGGATGCTTTCTATTTTAACCAGGGAAGCTAAAGACCTAGAGTTAGCACTATGTTCTCAGTCCTAAGAATGAAAGGTATCTATGGGGACCACAAACACTAGATAAGATGACAGATGTACTTTGGCACGCAACCTCTCAAATGTATCAGATCATCTGAGTTGGAACAGAGTTTGAACAATAATGAGTGTGTTCCATATGGGAGAGCTAACAAACAGAGGTTCTAATAGTTAAAGTTATCACAGATTTAATAGTATCTGTTTGCCCATTCATTTCTGGGTTTAGGGTTTTTTGCTCCTCTTTAGACAGGAAGATCAGTAGCCTTGATCTTGGTCATTAAAGAATTTTGAAGTCCTGTATTTTGAATGTGCAGTGTTAAATATACATTACCTTTGTGGAGAGGGATGGACAGAACTGTGAGAGATTTAAAAGGAATGTTCCACTAAAGATTATCAAGAAAAGCTTTTTCAGACACCTGTATATTTTGTGGTGGTCAGCTTTATCACAATTCATCCAAATTGGAGATGATGTAACTTTAACCTGAATGTTATGTTTTATTCTCAAAGGAATTAGATATGTTCCCTTTGTAAATGGAAGAGAATATTATAAATCTTTTTATTAAAAAATGTAAAAATGTATAGCAGTATTTTTTGATTATGTTATAGATAATGGATATATTGTTATAAATAAAGTATTTTTGGGAATAAAAGTCTGAAGTCACATTGTTTCAGGGTTCCCGGCTAGAGCTTCAAATCCATGCACAAAGGGAACCTACAGAGATACATAAATAATTGCATGGATGTACATATATCTCAAACTCACATCTTGGTCCCAAGACTAATGACTATTATTAGCTCTGTTAACTTCGAATTTAGCAAAGGGTTTTATGGCAGGAGTGGGACCCATTTCATACACTTAAAACCTGGGTGGCAAGTTCTCTAAATCTTATCCATTCTCTGCATGGTGGTGATGGAGTGAGGATTATACTGCTACTCACTGGCTCCAACTGTTGTAGACAGTATGCTGCCAGACCCAGTTAAGCAATGTCTCTGTGACTGCAGAACATGCCCCTAGAGGCTAGTAGTGTTGGGTTGCCACTGGTCCAGGTTTTCCCAAGATTGATCCTATTTTTGATGTGGCTGTCCTGGGGAATCCTATAAGGGTTCTCCATATATACTGCCAGTTGTCCAGTATTATGGGCTCAGGATCATCCCAGATGTCCTGAAGTTTTTTCTATATCTCAGAGGTGGCAACCCAAAGTGATTCTGCCAATGTTAAAACTTAAAATATATATGCCTTGTGCAACAACATTTGGCTCTCCCCATGCTCACATCTCTTGCCAGCTATTTTATGGCACCTGTTCGAGGATAGGGACTGCAGCTTCTGTGAGTAAGGCCTTTTACTCAAGTAGTTACCTACTTCTTTCTATGTCCTTTGTCAGGTCACAGTACTTTGTGGGCACATTAGTTATAAACTACTCCAAATCAGTTTTCAAAGTGCAAGGTAAGTATAATATGGTACCAAGTCAAAACAGTGTCATTTTGTACATGTCAACAACTAAAAGTGCAAAGAAGAGGCGAATCAGGCCCATCGTAGACCCAATACCATCCATTATGCCTGTAATGACTGTGTTTTGGCAGGGGGAGGGTTTTACTGGCTGGATGCTACTTTTTGAGACAGAGATCAGATCAAATTCTGACGCCTGAAATCAGGCAGAATCTTTGGTATGATTTTTTGGCTGGGCTTGATTCAGTGTAAACCAGTGTATTTGTGGGGAAACTCTGAGTAACTGGGTCACAGAAGCAGGGAGCCGGGGAGTTGGGAAGAAGCCTAGCATTTATTTGGGGGTTGAAAGGGAAGCAGCAATGGGATATGAGAAAGGGAACTGACCTTTATAAACACAATGTTTGTAATATTAAAGCCTAATAGAAGAAAAATGCACATTCAAAAAAGTAGTAGTATTTAAGTCAGTGGTCCCCAACCTTTTCGTCTGGCGGACACCAGATGTAGGACCGTGGCGGCAATCGAGCATTTGGCAGCATTTAGGCGGCGACACCTCTCGATGACGTTGCATGTCGGCGGCAAGCGGCGTCATCGAGAGGCGTTGCCGCTGAAATGGCGCCAAATTTTGGCGGTATTTCGGCGGATGCTCGACCGCTGGCCTGGGCGCAGGCGCATTTAGATACCCCCACCGGCGCCATGGCGCCCGCGGGCACCGCATTGGCGACCCCTGAGAGTGTCATAGAAACCAGAAAGAGACAATCCCTACTCCATGGAGCTTACACTGTTAATAGCTAAACAGAACAAATGCATAATAAATCAAAATGTTGATGAATGTACTACAGTTCAAAACTCTGAAAGCACAATGGTTCTCCCACAGCTGAAGAAAAGAGTTCTCATAGGGGGTCAAGAAGACTTCAGCACATTGATGACTTCATGTTGGGGAACACAACGATGCAAACACACTGTATAATTTTCATAACTATATATGCAAATCACTTGTATAGTGTCAAAGAGGATGTTAGTAAAGGGAAATACAATGTTTTGAAATTGATCCTTTAAGCATCAATAGTGCAATCCCTTGCAGGGTTGTGGTTTGGGTTTTTTGGGTAGTGTTTTAGTTTTTTCAGTTTATAGTGACTTGTGCATACACACCAATTGTCCTAAATTATTATAGGTAGGGTTGTTGCCACCACCTATTACGTAGGTTGCCTGACACTTCTCAAAGACAGATTCTGTTTTCAGTTATTTATGACTTTCCCAAACTTAATCCATGTAGCCTGGAATTTGCCACACGGGGTGTCTGCCTCAGACTAAATGTTTTTTTTTGAAAATTTTAGCCAAAGCAGCTGTTTCCAAGAATGAGGCTATGGAATAATGTTCTGCCTGTGTTCAAAAATGCTGTTGACCTTTTGAGCAGGGATTTGAAATTAGGCAGGGACATGGCCTTTGTGTCAGGTAAGTGCCCCCCTGTGCCCCTCCAACCCTCTGCCCCTAACCCAGAGCCTCCTCTCACACAGCCAAACTGCTGAAGCTGGTCCCCAGCACCAGCAGAAGTCACGGAAAGTCACAGAATCCGTAACAGATTTGCAGCCTTACTTATAATCACTTAAAATTTACCTTTTATAGTTAATAAACTTGGTTTTGTTTATTCCAAAACCCAGTTTATGTAATTCATGGCGAGGAGTGGGGGGGGGGGGGCAAAATGCTGGCCTATCTGCCTCCACCAGAGCTGTAACAAGGAAATTTTGTGCCTGAAGCAAGGGTCGGCTCCAGGCTCTTCGTCGGTGGGTCCCTGAGTCCCTGTTGGAGGGAAGGACCTGCCACCGAATTGCTGCTGCCTCATTCATTCATTCTTCGGTGACAATTCTGCGACGGGTCCCTAAGTCCCTCTTAGAGAGAAGGACCCGCCGCCGAATTGCTGCTGAAGAATGAATTAAGCGGCGGTGGCAATTCGGCGGCAGGTCCTTCCCTCCGAGAGGGATTCAGGGACCTGCCGCTGAATGGCCAAAGAAGTGGCAGCAGTAGAACTGCCACCGAAGTGCCGCTGATCACAGTAGAGCTGTGCCCCTCTGCTTTGCGCACCCGAGGCAAGTGCCTCACTCGCCTTGCCCTTGTTACGGCACTGCCCTCCACATTCAGGGAGGGGGCAATTTTTATGAGGGTATGCTGTACAGATCTCGCTATACAGGGCAAGACATTGCTGACACACACTGAGCTTCGTACACAGCAGACGCTGCAGCAGTGACTCAAGACAGGCTTCGTGCTGTCACATGGAGGCTGCATCTTGCCAGAGCTCACAGCCCTCCTTCAACCCCTAGCTAGTCTTGGCTCACCACGAGCAATTTGACTGGAAGTACCAAGCAGTAATAACAACAACAATAATACTTGTGTGTGTGTGTGAGAGAGAGCGAGCCAGGGCATGTGAGGGAGACCTGTTAATCACAGCCCTGCCGAATTCTTGGGGAAGGCACACACCCAGTTGGATTTTTGGGCATTGTTGATTAGGTGGCCATCTTGGTCTGGATAAGAACAAGGTGACCTCCATGATGTGACAGTTTCTTGTTCCCCTAAACTGGGCAAAAGGCGGGAAAGTGAAAAGAGCGGGAATCAGTTGTTGCTAAATAACCGGTTTCTATATAAACAAACGAAGGGAGGGGCCAGAGGCTCTTGAGCGCTGGAATCCTTGGGGCTCAGGTGTCAAAAAGCTCTCTCTCTGTGATGTGGTATAGCTTCCACATTGGCTACTGCAGGCCATTAACCACTCACTGAACGAAGTTGTCATCTTGGGGTTAATTAGTTATTTTCTTTTGGCAGGAAGACGTGCACTCTCGGACTAGATCTGGTCAGTTAGATCTGACACTCATCCATAGACAACACAAAGAGGGATAGGGTGGGTCTGAGATATGGTTACTTACCTGTCTTCGACACCTGTGATCCACCGTTGGTGTCCATCGCTGATCTCACCAGTCTGGATTCTGCAGCCTCGCCACCGGCAGTACCTGAAGGTGGTAGAAAAACATCTTTGCTTTACTGAGCATGTGCGTGCGCATGTGTATGCTTGTATTCCAAATCTCCAGTGTCCTTAATCCATTCTCCTCCCCTTCCTTCCTTCTTTCTCCTTTAATAAATAAAGTGTTGTTGTGAGTTCATATCAATCTAGTGGTTTCTTTTATTCTAGCTCTGATAGATGGGCTTAAGGGGGGACCCCGTGGTGTGTTCAGTGGTTTGAGCATCGGCCTGATAAACCCAAGGTTGTGAGCTCAATCCTTGAGGGGCCCATTTAGGGATTTAGTTGGGGACTGGTCGTGCTTTGAGCAGGGGGTTGGACTAGATGACCGCCTGAGGTCCCTTCCAACCCTGATATTCTATGACAATCTGTATTGGGGGACTGACTCGTGAGAGCCAGTCTGTGTGTGTGTGTTAGGGAAGTGTGAGAGACAGTGAGCGCCCTGTTACTTTAAGTCTCCCCCATCCCCCCACTCACATGGAAGTTTCGCTCGTCCTGTCCTGGACCCCCCAGCCAGAGCCCAAGCAATGCAGGCAGGCAGGGTCCAGGGAGGAACTCCACTGCGGGCAGCAGTGGGCCGGGGCTGCACCACTCTGGGCTCCCCAAGCAGGGGCGGCTCTAGGTATTTTGCTGCCCCAAGCACAACAGGCAGGCTGCCTTCGGCGGCTTGCCTGCAGGAGTTCCTCGGTCCCGCTGATTCGGCGGCAGCCTGCGGGAGGTCCGCTGAAGACGCGGGCCCAGCGGGCCCTCCACAGGCATGCCGCCGAAGGCAACCTGCCTGCCGCCCTCACGGTGACGGGCAGAGTGCCCCCCGTGGCTTGCTGTCCCAGGCACGCGCTTGGCGTGCTCGTGCCTGGAGCCGCCCCTGTCTCCAAGGCTGGGTCAGCAGAGCCGGAGGCTGAGTCCTCACCCAGCCAGCTGAGGAGGGAGGGGGCAGGGTTAAGGTCAGGGAGAAGCCCCCCAGTGCCCCCAGAGAAGAGAGAATTCCAGCTGCGACCAGCCTGGCCACGCCCCAAATTTCTGGGTGTCCTACACAGCCATGTATGCCTAAGGACGGTCCTGTGTGCACGTGAGTGCTGGGTGAATCATAGATTATGGTTGGAAGAGACCTCAAGAGGCCATCTAGTCCAACCCCCTGCTCAAAGCAGGATCAACACCAACTAAACCATCCTAGCCAGGGCTTTAACAAGCTGGGCCTTAAAAACTTCTAAAGGATGGAGATTTCACTACCACCCTAAGTAACTCTTTCCAGAGCTTCACCACCCTCCTAGTGAAATAGTTGTTCCTAATATCCAACCTAGACCTACCCCACTGCAACTTGAGACCATTGCTCCTTGTTCTGTCATCTGCCATCACTGAGAACAGCCTAGCACCATCCTCTTTGGAACCCCCCCTTCAGGTAGTTGAAGGCTGCTATCAAATCCCCCCTCACTCCTCTCTTCTGCAGACTTAATAAGACCAGTTCCCTCAGCCTCTCCTCATAAGTCATGTGCCCCATCTTATAATCCAGGCCTGCACAACTCGTAAAGCGGCGAGGGCCACATTACTACAAAGAAAACAGCCGAGGGCCAAAACCTCCTGGCCCCGCATAAACACCCCGCCCCAGGGCCGTCCAGCCCTGCAGAAACAAACCCTCCTTCCCCAGCGCCGCCCCACCAAAACAGCTGTGGGCCAACAAGGAAGGTTGGGGTGGGGAGGTGATACTTTATTTTAAATCAACCGGGGGCTTCCAGCTGAAGAGGTGGCTGGGAGCCCTCAGGGTCAAATTAAAGGACTCGGGGCTCCGGCGGCTGGAGGAACCCGGAAGGGCCGGCTCTAGGTTTTTTGCTGCCCCAAGCAAAAAAAAATTTGGCTGCCTCCCATCCCAGCCCTGGGCTCCCCCCTGTGCCAAACTGCAGCCCCAATCCTGGGCTCTCCCACCACAGACCCACATTCCCTGCCATCCCAGCGCTGGGCTTCCCCCTTTCCTCCCCATCAGTGCCCTCCCCCAACCCTGCTGCTGCCCCAGCCCTAGGCTCCCCCCTACCAGTGCCTCCCCCCCGACACACCTCCTGCCTCCCCAGCCCTGGGTCACTGGTAACGCTCCCAGGGCAGGTCATTCAGCAGGAATTTTGGATGTGCACAAAACACAGACAGGATTGGTTCCCATATGGTTACAGAGCTGCAGTAAAGTGGAACAATTTTCAGCTTGTGTGATTGGAGGATATCTGGATGCATATTATAAGACTGGTTTCAGAGTAGCAGCCGTGTTAGTCTGTATCCGCAAAAAGAACAGGAGTACTTGTGGCACCTTAAAGACTAACAAATTTATTGAAGCATGAGCTTTCGTGAGCTAAAGCTCACTTCTTCGGATGCATCCGAAGAAGTGAGCTTTAGCTCACGAAAGCTCATGCTACAATAAATTTGTTAGTCTTTAAGGTGCCACAAGTACTCCTGTTTTTTTTACTATAAGACTGTCCTCCATAAATGAGGAAAAGTTGAGGTGCCTTTATTATTCTTTTGTTCCACTCTTTCTTTCTATGGGGAATTTGCCAATGCAATATCACTGTCTTCCTTTTAAACAAACAAAAAGGCAATGGCTGTTGAAACTAGCAATTCCAGTGCTAATACGCATTTCTTGCTCAATTTTATCCTGCTTTTTCTACAGCAAGTTACAGTGGATCAGTATATTTGATTTGGGAGAAATGAAGTAACTGCTGCCCAAACTGAGCTTGAGCTCTCCTGAATTCTGAGATGCTCAAATCTGGAAGGCAGGTGGTGGCGGGGACCTGTGGGCTCCACAGTGGAGCCTGGCAGCAATGTGTCTGGAGCTGCATGGAGCCAGACACGCTGGTCTGAGTGGCACGGTAAGGGGGCTGGGGGTTGGAGAAGGGGTAGGTTCCAGGGGGCAGTCAAGGGACAGGGAGCAGGGGTGGTTGGATGGGGCAGAGGTTCGGGGGGCAGTCAGGGGACAGGCAGCAGTAGGATAGGCATGGGAGTCCCAGGGGTTTATCAGGGGACAGGTAGGGGGTGGGATCCTGGGGGAAAGTTGGGGGGTCTCAGGAGGGGGCAGCTGGGGACAAGGAGAAGGGAGGCTTAGATAGTGGCTGGAGTCCCAAGGGGCAGTTGGGGCAGGGGTCTTGGGAGGGGGCAATCGGGGGACAAGGAGCAGCAGCATTTAGATAGGGGCAGGAGTCCCAGGAGAGGGGTATCAGGGGACAAGGACCAGCGGTGTAAGATAGGGGGTGGGGATCCGGGGAGGGGGCAAACAGCGGCCACGTGCCGGGAGTCAGACGGCTCTGGGCTGCCCACAGCCACGGGGAGCCCTCAGCCCTTTAAATCCCAGCCGCGGCTGGGAATCTCTGCGGGCAGCCCAGAGCCCTTTGACTCCCCGCGGCTGGGAATTAAAGGGCTCTGGGCTCCCCTCCTCTGCGGGCAGCCCAGAGCCCTCTGACTCCCAGCCCCGGCTGAGATTTAAAGGGCTCTGGACTCCCCGCGGCTGCGGGCAACCCAGAGCCCTTTGATTCCTGGCCGTGGCTGGGATTTAAAGGGCTCTGCGCTCCCCACGGGGGTTGCGCTGGCGCAGTTGTGCACATTTGTAGTGCTTTGCGTCACAGCTCCTGGCCTGACCCCCTTCGCTCTGACTCCTGGCCCCGCCCCGTGGGTCCCACTCTAACGAGGCAGCCTGGGGGTCAGGACTGTCTCCGGAAACCGTCACCCAGTTTCTGGTTGGCTGGACACAAAGTGGCTGGGGGCGCCTTTGTGTGACATGGCGGGCGAGGCGGCCGCAGACCCGGGCTCGGTAATATAACGAGTGGCAGGTGTCGCGCGAGCACTACGGGCGGGCGACGTACTACAGCCCCGCGCGGGTAGCAGCGTGACCCCAACGCCCTGGCAGTGTGTAGCGTCCCGTCCCGTCCCTCCTGCCGCTGTGGCAGTGTGCAGTGCTTCCTCTCCGACCTCCACCCCCATCATGGCAGTGTGCGTCCCCCCACCCCCGCCGAGCTAGTGTGTAATGTCACCTCCCCCCCACCCCCCGCCGCTGAGGCAGTGTGCAATGCTCCCTCTCCGACAGGGCCGGCTCTAGGTTTTTGCTGCCCCAAGCAAAAAAATTTTTGGCTGCCCCCCCCCCCCCGAATTTCTTTTGCTTTTACATATGCACTTTGCAGTTTTGTTTTGACTGTTTAAAATTTAAAAAAAATGAAAACAGAATTTGTAGTTAGTGAAACAAAACCATTTCCTACTAATGTAATTTTAACATTTAATTTTAACAAAACCCTCCTGCCTGGCCCAACTCTTACCTTGCTGCAGATCTGGCCCGAGGTGGATTCAGCTCCAGTCACCACCGCTCCCAGGGCCAGGGGTTGGGGCTGCTGCTGGATTCCAGCCCCGCTCATCCTTGGTCTTCGCCTTGGCCCTGGCATGAGCTGGGCTCAGCCCAGGCTTCCGCTCTGCTCCCCTCTCCCGTCCCCTGGCAGGAGGTGGCGCAGAGAGGAGGAGGTGGGGAAAAGCCAAGGAAGAGAGGCCCACCTGGGCATCATGTCCCTCCCGTCCTCTGCAGCTGGAGCAGGGACGCACTACCGGCTCCTGCCTGGGGGGTGGCCGCTGCCTGTGGGAGAGCGGCGGGGACAAGCCGAGGAGGAGCGGCCCATCCTCTGCAGCCGGGGAAGGGCCGTGCTACTGGCTCCCGCCGCTCTTCCGCGGTCAGCGGCCACCACCCCCAAGGCGGAGCCGGTAGCACGGCCCTGCCCCAGCTGCAGAGGACAGGCCGCTCCTCAGCTTGTTCACGCCACTCTCCTGCGGTCAGCGGCCACCCCCACTCCCTAGGCAGGATCCGGTAGCGCAACCCTGCCCAGCTGCAGAGGACAGGCTGCTCCTCAGCTTGCAGCAGCGCAAACTCAGGGCCGCCCAGAGGATTCAGGGGGCCTGGGGCAAAGCAATTTTGGGAGCCCCTTCCATAAAAAAAAGTTGCAATACTATAGAATACTGTATTCTCGTGGGGGCACTGGGGAAAATTGCCACACTTGCCCCCGCCCCCGGTTGCCCTGGGAAAAATAAACATTTAAAAACCTTCAGCATCTCAGCACAAACCCAGTTTTGAGAATTTCTTTTCAAGTCACCTTTACAAGGTATCACTGGTTCTCAGCATCAGCTAGTGCTAAAAGGCACTAAAGCTCATTAAAAAGGTTGTACAAATATTTTCCGTCAAAACTTTTTTTGGATCGAAAACTAGGAGTTTTTAAAAAGCAGAAAAAAATCACGTCTGCTTTCTTTCAAAATTTGTTGTGGTTTTTCTAATTGAAAAAGCTGAAATAATCTGCCAAAACCTGAACATAATTTGGGGTTTCAGAAGTGTGTGGCCAAATATTTGCTGCTTGCTGTGTTTGATTGTTTAAAGGAACAATAAAAAAAATTCTGCTTAAAAAAAATCCAAACCTTTTTAATTTTAATGGAGTTACATGGCTTGCCTCCTTGATCTTCTCTGGCAAAAGCACACACAACAGACAGACAAAGACTTTCCTCCCTCCCAGATTTGAAAGCATCTTGTCTCCTTATTGGTCCTGTTGGTCAGGTGTCAGCTAACTTATGTGATCTTCTTAACCCTTTACAGGCAAAAGAGGAATTCACCCTTAACTGTATGTTTATGACATATTCTAAAAGCTTATCAGATGTCACCGCTCAATCTGACGGGGGCCCTAGTAAGCCAAAGTTCTTCCAGCCCTTCTGGAAGGGTTTTGTCTTTGGTCAGAAGGACTTGTCTGCCTGCTGAATCAAAAGAAGGCCCTGAGTCAGTTTAAATGTGGACTTTTTATGCCAAACATCCTTTCTTAGTCAGTTGGTCTCTGGAAAACCTAGTTTGAACCAGTTTATGCAAGCGTCCCCAGGCATGGTACCTCTCTGGAGGTCTTTACAACCTGAGTGATTCACTTTAAATCACCATCCACTGCTTTTAGTTCCTGAAGGAGCTGTGGTATCATTCCCCCTCACTCTCCTCCACTGCCCCAAGTTGCATACAGTCCCTGGCCCACAGTGATACATAAACCATTCATAAGCTTAATACAGTATGTATCCCCAGAGATACTGCACGAGGTTGCATCATATGTCCTAACAACCTAGTATGATATTAGTTTCTTTTGTAGCTGCATTGTATTGTTGACACATTCACTTTGTGATTCACTATAATCCCCAGATCCTTTCCAGCGGTACTACTGCCTAGCTAGTTATTCCCTATTTTGTAGTTATGCATTTGATTTTTCATTCCTAAGTGTAGTAATTTGCACTTGTTTTTACTGAATTTCATCTGCTGATTTCAGACCAATCCTCCAATTTATCAAGGGCATTTCAAATTCTAATCCTGTCCTCCAAAGTGCTTTCAACCCCTCCCAGCCTGCTGTCATCTGCAAATTGCCTAAGTGAACTTTGGACTCCATTATCCAATTGATTTATGAAAATATTGAATAGTGCTGGACCCTGTGGGACTGCTGGACACATTTACCACTTTGAAAGTGTATCATTGATAACTGTCCTCCAACCAGTTTTTCACCCACTATTTCCCTACCTGCACATGACTGAGTGGTAGAAGGCAGCCCAAGCACATACTTGGCTAAAATAATGTAGAAATATCTTGTGGTTAATCTGAAGAGCAGAAATACACTATTTTTCTTCTTTGCCCAAGGAGTGACTCAGTGATAGGTCAGAAGGAGGAATGTGCTCATGCCATCCAGCAGAAGTAACAGTTTCAGCCAGATATCTAGGCACTGGGACAGAGGCTGGGTGAGAAGCTGAGAGTTAAGGTAAGCAAGCCATATTTAGCAGGTGCCCCCTATGAGACTGAACTCAGGCCAGTGGGCCATTCAGGCTAGGCACAAGGAGCATACAGAAGCTTGTGTGGTTACAACTAAAGCTGGGTGATTTTTTTTGTTCAATCAAAACAACATTTAAGAAAAAATGTGCAGAAAAATGGTTTCATTCAACTTTTCCACTTAAATTAAAGTCTTTAAAAATGGCTTTCATTGAGCTTTTCCTCTCTCAGCCTTTCCTTCTTCTTGCCTCCTTTTCCCTCTCGGGGCGGGGAGAGAAAAAGGTAAAGAGGGAGAGAAAGGAGGCGGGGTAGAGGGGTAACAACAAATTGAAAACCTTGGAGGCTTTTTTGGTTCTTGTTTCACCAAGCAAAAAAACAAAATCAAACAAACAAATAAAAACCCTGCTAAATGTTCCAAATGAAATGAGATGAGATTTTTTTAGAATCCCTGACCCATCCTGCTCCTTGTCCTCTGACAACCACCTCCCCGAGACCCCCCCATCCAACCCCTCCTTCCCTGGCCCCTGACCACCCCCTCCACAGAACCTCTGCCCCCTCCCTGCCGCCTGAGTGTCCCCGGGTTTTCCCTGCCCCTTAGCCAACCCCCCGGCCTCGGCTGCTTACCCCCAGCTCACCGCGCGCGTCGAGAAGCGGCCCTGCACAGCGCTGCAGCCGCACGGCTCCCGGAGGTGCCTGAGCTCTTCCCCGCTCAGAGCCGCGTGGTAAGGGGAGGAGCCGCTCGGCCCAGAGCTCGCAGCCCCGCCCCCTGACCACACGGCTCTGAGCGGGGCGGAGCTCAGCCCCCGCCCCCCCCGAGCCAGGCGGCTGCCGCGCTGTTTAGGACACGCTGAAGCACCGGGCGCAAACAAGCGGAGGAGCAGCGGCCCGTCTTCTGCAGCCAGGCGGGGCCGCGCTACCGGGTCCCGCCGCTCTTCCGCGGTAAGGAGCCATCCCTCTCCCCCAAGCGGAGCCGGTAGCGCGGCCCTGCCCCGGCTGCAGAGGACGGGCTGCTCCTGCTTGGCTTGTTTGCGCCACTCTCGCGGTCAGTGGCCACCTCCTAAGCGAGAGCCGGTAGCGCGGCCCTGCCCCGGCTGCAGGGGTCGGCCGCTCCTCGGCTCGCAGCGGCGGGATGAGCTGGGACCCCAGCCTTATGCCGCCCCCTATATTTTGCCGCCCTAGGCACCTGATTGTTTAGCTGGTTCCTCGAGCCGCCCCTGTCTGGAGTACATCCACAGCTGGGATGGGTCATTCAGAGCTTCAGTTTGCAGCAAGGTTCCTCCAGAAGTAAGAAGTATGATTGAAGACAAGATGGAGGGGTTTTCAGTGCCTTTTATATTCTCTGCCCGTGGAAGGACACCCCTTTGTTCTGACTGTGGAAAATCACAGCAAGATGGAATTTGGAGTCACATGGGCAAGTCACATGTCCATGCATGACTCAGTTCTTTGCATTGTTTACGTTAGTTTGAACATTCCCAGGAAAGCTCAGATGTGGATTGGTGTCTCCCAAAGTTCATTGTCACCCAAGTGTTTCTTGATTGGGCACTTACCGAGAATAGTCCCTTCTCAAGAAGCTGACCAAATGCTTCACTGAGGCTACTTAGAATCAAAACACATTGAAATACAAGTACATAGCCAATATTCATAACTTCAACTACAAAAATGATACACACATACAGATAGCATAATCATAACCAGTAAATCATAACCTTTCCATAGACACCTTACTGGACCTCCTTTGTACAAGATTAGGTGCAAATATATAACAGTGGTTGCAACAATGATCTATATGGTCATAGTTTATGTCAATAACGTCACAGCAGCGCAGAAGAAAGGGTGGCAATACCACAACCCCCCTAAAATAACCTTATGACCCCCTCTCCCCACAACTTACTTTTGGGTCAGGATCCCCAGTTTGAGAAACACTCGTCTCCACCCATGAAATCTGTACAGTATAGGGTAAAAGCACACAAAAGACAAGATTTCACAGGAGGAGACCAGATTTCATAGTCCGTGACATCTGAATTTGGTAGGCCCTAATTATCACGTATAGTGTGAAAAAGTAGACATTGAATGTTAAATATGTTAAATGTTCTTTTGTTAATTATTAATGATTTTTTTATATGACATGATTGTGTATATGTTGCTAATATGGGGCCTGATGTACTGGTGTGAATACTATGGCTGTGGCAGAATTTTAGCAAGAGGAAACGACCCCTTACTAAAACTAAGTGGGTTTTTTTTGGTTGGCTAGTTCCCAATACCAAAACAAAGGGGAAGGGTTAATAGGAAAGCAGGACCCTGAGACTGACAGTCCCCAGGAGAAATGGGGAGAGGCCAATGTTCCAGGTCAGCCTGATTGACGGGGCAGAAAAGCTAATGAGGGAGTCAGGAGGCCAGTGGGAAAGGGGGGGGGGTCCCATCCTCCGTGTGAGCTGGAATTGCCTGGAACAGAGTGGGGCTGAGCTAAGGCGTGAGCAGGGGTCCAAGCTGAGCTAGGGAGCAGGGCCACACTGGCTGGAGAGAATCATAGATTAGGGTTGGAAGAGACCTTAGGAGGTCATCTAGTCCAACCCCTTGCTCAAAGCAGGACCAACACCAACTAAATTATCCCAGCCAGAGCTTTGTCAAGCCAGGCCTTAAAAACCTCTAAAGATGGAGATTGTACCACCTCCCTAGGTAACCCATTCAAGTGCTTCACCTCCCTCCTAGTGAAATAGTTTTTCCCTAATATCCAATCTAGACCTCCCCCACTGCAACTTGAGATCATTGCTCCTTGTTCTGTCATCTGCCACCACTGAGAACAGTCTAGATCCATCCTCTTTGGAACCTCCCTTCAGGCAGTTGAAAGCAGCTATCAAATCCCCCTTCACTCTTCTCTTCTGCAGACTAAATAACCCCAGTTCCCTCAGCCTCTCCTCATAAGTCATGTGTCCCAGCCCCTAATCATTTGCTTTGCCCTCCGCTGGACTCTCTCCAATTTGACCACATCCTTTCTGTAGTGGGGGGCCCAAAACTGGACACAATACTCCAGATGTGGTCTCACCAGTGCCCAATAGAGGGCAACAACCACTTCCCTCAGTCTGCTGGCAATGCTCCTACTAATGCAGTCCAATATGCCATTAACCTTCTTGACAACAAGGGTACACTGTTGACTCATATCCAGCTTCTCGTTCACTGTAATCCCCAGGTCCTTTTCTGCAGAACTGCCACTTAACCAGTCAGTCCCCAGCCTGTAGCAGTGCACAGGTGTGACGTTGCACTCTATATGTTTATAGAAATATGCTTATGAGTGTAAATATGACATAACTGGAATATGCTTTGTGCTAGATATGCCATGTAACATATCTTTTCAAAGGTTATGATCTACTGAATATATTCATCTGATTTGTTGGCATGTATCATTTTTATATCTGAAGTTATGAGCATTGGCTCTATGCTTGTATTTGAAGTGTTTGATGTAGGAGACACATAAGGGAGGTTTGGCCAACATATTGCGAAGGATCTATTCAAGTAATTGGAAGTACTTAACTAACAGTGGACTTTGGGAGATGCCAGTCCACATCTGAGCTTTCCTGGGAATGTTCAAACTAACATGTAAACAATGGCATCAGCCTGCAAAAAGCCAAACTGTTCATGGACATGTGACTTGCCCAGGTGGCTACAAACTCCATCTTGTTGCTGTGATTTTGCACAGAAGAACAAAGGGGTTTCCGCCCACAAGAGAGAGAATATAAAAGCTTTATACAGAGTAAACCAGATTTATTTGGGGTTTGGATCCCATTGGGAGCTAGGTGTCTGGGTGCTGGAGACAGGAACACTTGCTAAGCTGTTTTCAGATAAGTCTGCAGCTTTGGGGGCATGGTTCAGACCCTGGGTCTGTGTTGCAGCAGGCTTGCATGTCTGGCTCAACAATGCAGGGTTCTGGAGGGCCAGACTGGCAGAGAAAACAGGCTCAGAGGTAGTCTCGGCACATCAGGTAACAGTCCCAAGGGGGGTCTCTGTGACCGAACCTGTCACACCGGGATTCTTCCATCTTAATTGAGGACTCTGCACTTGTCCTTGCTGAACTTCATCAGATTTCTTTTGACCCAATCCTCCAATTTGTCTAGGTCACTCTGGACCCTATCCCTACCCTCCAGCATATCCACCTCTCCCCCTAGCTTAGTGTCATCTGCGAACTTTCTGAGGGTGCAATCCATCCCATCACCAGATCATTAATGAAGATGTTGAACAAAACTGGCCCCAGGAGTGACTCCTGGGGCACTCTGCTTGATACTGGCTGCCAACTAGACATTGAGCCATTGAGCACTACCCATTGAGCCCGATGATCATGCCAGCTTTCTATCCACCTTATGGTCCATTCATCCAATCCATACTTCTTTAACTCGCTGGCAAGCATACTGTGAGAGACCGTATCAAAAGTTTGCTAAAGTCAAGGTATATCTCGTCCACTGCTTTCCCCATATCCACAGAGCTAGTTATCTCATCATAGAAGGCAATCAGGTTGGTCAAGCATGACTTGCCCTTGGTGAATCCATGTTGATTGTTCCTGATCACCTTCCTCTCCTCCAAGTGCTTCAAAATGGATTCCTTGAGGACCTGCTCCATGATTTTTCCAGGGACTGACATGAGGCTGACCAGTCTGTAGTTCCCCAGGTTCTCCTTCTTCCCTCTTTTAAAGATGGGCACTATATTTGCCTTTTTCCAATCGTATGGGACCTCCCCCACTTGCCTCGAGTTTTCAAAGATAATGCCCAATGGCTCTGCAATCACATCTGCCAGCTCCCTCAGCACTCTCGGATGCATTGCATCCAGCCCCATGGACTTGTGCTCGTCCAGCTTTTCTAAATAGTCCTTAACCTGTTCTTTCACCACTGCGGCTGCTCACCTCCTCCCTGTACTGTGCTGCCTAGTGCAGCAGTTTGGGAGCTGACCTTGTCTGTGAAGACCAAGGCAAAGAAAACATTGAGTACTTCAGCTTTTTCCACATCATCTGTCACTAGGTTGCCTCCCCCATTCAATAAGGGTCCCACACTTGCCCTGACCACCTTCTTGTTGCTAACACACCTGTAGAAACCCTTCTTCTTACCCTTCACATCCCTTGCCAGGTATCTTGGTCATGAGGATGGAGACGAGTCTGCGACAGATGCACCTGATGCTCCTGGAGGTTGGCAGCAGAACCAGAGACTCAAAGTCTTCAGTCTTTAGAGTCCATTTTTATAGGAATTAATTCGTATGTTAGTCTATGGGAACTGTTTCATCCTGCTGTTGCTGACTCAGTCAGCAGATGGCACATTCCTGGTGGCTCCACACTGTCCAAAGTTTGTGTTTCTCATCCTTCCAGGTGTTGGGGTGGATCCCAGTTTACCCTCCGGGGGTTGTCTGGTGGTCCACTTGACACATTCTTTGGCCAATGAATACTCCCTTTCTAGGCTGGCACCTCCCTAACCATTCATGTACATCAAGCATTCATCAACATACATTCCATATCTTAACCATATTTTAATTTACTGTCTCCACCACTTTCGGAGTGTGTGCTAATTCATTTGAGACTCCCGGCCCTTTAATCACAGAGGGTGGGGGTCTGTTCCTAGGAGCCGTTGCTGTTACAATGAAGTGAAAGTCACTTAAGGGCTTATAGCATTTGTTTACATTATATCAATTACAGCTTAAGGCTCACAGCAGTTCACTTCAAGAACAATGTCAATTAACTTGTTTGTAAGACATAGTAATAGAGTATCTTTCACAGGACAGATACAATCAATGGTTTCTGCAGACAGTAGCTTACAAGTTTTAACAGAAGACCGAAGAGATTTTTGTATTTGGTGAAACTGTTGGATTTTTAAAGTGTGGGGGACAAATTATGGGGGGGGGGTCACTGTCACTTGGGGGAATCACTGTTAGTACCTTCTTTAATATCCCTACACCTTGCCCCCTTATATTAGCTTCCCAGGGGATCCTGCCCATCAGTTCCCTGAAGGAGTCAAAGTCTGCTTTTCTGAAGTCCATTGTACATATTCTGCGGCTCTCCTTTCTTCCTTTTGTCAGGATCCTGAACTCGACCATCTCATGGTCACTAATGCCCAGGTTGCCACCCACTTCTACTTCCCCTACCAATTCTTCCCTGTTTGTGAGCAGCAGGTCAAGAGGAGCATGGCCCCTCATTGGTTCCTCCAGCACTTGCACCAGGAAGTTATTCCCAACACTCCCAAAAACTTCCTGGATTGTCTGCACTGCTATATTGCGCTCCCAGCAGATATCAGGGTGCTTGAGTCCCCCATGAGAACCAAGGCCTGTGATCTGGAAACTTCTGTTAGCGAGAACCAGAGAAGCAGCCCAGTGAGCAGGTCAGTGCTGGGAGTAGAGCCACAGAAGAAGCCCAGGGAACAGATCTGTGCTGGAAGGAGAGCTGCAGCAACCAGAGCCAGAGGGGGCAGAGAAGCAGCCCAGGGAGCCGTGCTGGAGGCAGAGCAGCAGTGCTGAGGCAGAGTGGAGCTGGAGCAGTCCGGTGTGGGATGTGGTGAGCAGCTGGGGAAAGTGAAGGGGGACCCAGGGCAGCATGCCCAGTGCAGGGAGACACCCCCAGCCAAGAGGCCTTACAGGCCAGACTTGGGAGGGGAATCGTAACCCCAACAGGAAGAAGGGTCCCGCCACCTACAGCCTGAAGGCATGTGGCCACCGCAAGAAACCGACCCGCAGGATCCCTGCAGCACAGCCAGGGCCTGGGCAGGAGACCTGGGACGTGTGAGGAACAGACTGTGAACTTCCCTTACATTCCAGCAATGACTGTTTGTGATGTCCTCATGCCCACAGAGCAGGGTGATGGGTTTTCCTTTAACCTTTCCCATTTTTTTCTTATTTTTAAAATTGATTGCTGTTTAATAAATTGTGTTTGCTTGAACTATATGCAATGATCAGTGGGTCAGGGAACTGACCAGTGCACAGAGAGCACCCTGCAGTGGGGACATCTTAGCCCCTGCCCTAAGTGACCACGACAAGGTTGGGGGTTGAGCCCTACAGGAATCCTGGGCCCAGCCTTGTTGGGGTTACAAGGACTCTGCCAGACAGGAGAGTGGAAGGGGAGCCCTTGAAGTCTGGGTGAAAAGAAGTGGGAGCAAGGACTCAGATCCTTCCGCTAGCTCATTTCACCGGGGTAAAGGATATTAGGAATCATTAAAGATAGAGAATAAGAAGGAGAATATATTATTGCCCTTATATAAATCGATGGTACGCCCATATCTGGAATACTGCATACAGATGTGGTCTCCTCATCTCAAAAAAGATATACTGGCACTAGAAAAGGTTCAGAGAAGGGCAACTAAAATGATTAGGGGTTTGGAATGGGTTCCATATGAGGAGAGATTAAAGAGGCTAGGACTTCTCAGCTTGGAAAAGAGGAGACTAAGGGGGGATATGATAGAGGTATATAAAATCACGAGTGATGTGGAGAAAGTAGATAAGGAAAAGTTATTTACTTATTCCCATAATACAAGAACTAGGGGTCACCAAATGAAATTAATAGGCAGCAGGTTTAAAACAAATAAAAGGAAGTTTTTCTTCACACAGCGCACAGTCAACTTACCTGAGGAGGTTGTGAAGGCTAGGACTATAACAGCGTTTAAAAGAGAACTGGATAAATTCATGGAGGTTAAGTCCATTAATGGCTATTAGCCAGGATGGGTAAGGAATGCTGTCCTTAGACTCTGTTTGTCAGAGGGTGGAGATGGATGGCAGGAGAGATCACTTGATGATTACCTGTTAGGTTCAGTCCCTCTGGGGCACCTGGCATTGGCTACTGTCAGTAGACAGGATCCTGGGCTAGATGGACCTTTGGTCTGACCCAGTATGGCCATTCTTATGTTCTTAATTTTTAAGCCAGATAAGTTCCCCACAACAGCAGGACCATTCCCCCGCTTATATATGTAAATACAATAAAATCATAGAATCATAGAACTTAAGATCAGAAGGGACCATTATGATCATCTAGTCTGACCTCCCGCAAGATGCAGGCCACAAAAGCTGACCCACCTACTCCTGAAATAATTCTCTCCCTTGACTCAGCTGTTGAAGTCCCCAAATCCTGATTTAAAGACTTCAAGTAGCAGATAATCCTCCAGCAAGCGACCCCTGCCCCATGCTGCGGAGGAAGGCAAAAAACCTCCAGGGCCACTGCCAATCTACCCTGGAGGAAAATTCCTTCCCGACCCCAAATATGGCGATCAGCTGAACCCCGAGCATGCGGGCAAGACTCTCCAGCCAGACACTCAGGAAAAAGACTTTCAATATCCCAGCATTGACCCTCGGTACTAATTACCAGTGGCCGCACGTTATTGACCTATTGACTAAATCACGTTATCCTATCAAACCATTCCCTCCATAAACTTATCAAGCTTAATCTTAAGGCCAGAGAGGTCCTTCGCCCCCACTGTTTCCCTCGGTAGGCTGTTCCAGAATTTCACTCCCCTGATGGTTAGAAACCTTCGTGTAATTTCAAGCCTAAACTTCCCGACTGCCAATTTATATCCATTTGTTCTCGTGTCCACATTAGTACTGAGCTGAAATAATTCCTCTCCCTCCCTGGTATTTATCCCTCTGATATATTTAAAGAGAGCAATCATATCTCCTCTCAACCTTCTTTTGGTTAAGGAAAACAAACCGAGCTCCTCAAGTCTCCTTTCATACGACAGGCTTTCCATTCCTCGGAACATTCTAGTGGCCCTTCTTTGTACCCGTTTCAGTTTGAATTCATCCTTCTTAAACATGGGAGACCAAAACTGCACACAGTACTCCAAATGAGGTCTCACCAACGCCCTGTATAACGGGACTAGCACCTCCTTATCTCTACTAGAAATACCTCGCCTAATGCATCCCAAGACCGCATTAGCTTTTTTAAGGGCCACATCACATTGCCGACTCATAGTCATCCTGCGATCAACCAGGACTCCGAGGTCCTTCTCCTCTTCTGTTACTTCCAACTGGTGCGTCCCCAGCTTATAACTAAAATTCCTGTTAGTCATCCCTAAATGCATAACCTTACACTTCTCACATTGAATTTCATCCTATTACTAATACTCCAGTTTACAAGGTCATCCAAATCTCCCTGGAGGATATCCCGATCCTTCTCTGAATTGGCAATACCTCCCAACTTCGTGTCATCCGCAAACTTTATCAGCCCACTCCTACTTTTGGTTCCAAGGTCAGTGATATATAGATTGAATAAGATCGGACCCAAAACCGAACCTTGAGGAACTCCACTGTTAACCTCCCTCTAACCCGACAGATCACCTTTCAATATGACCCGCTGCAGTCTCCCCTTTAACCAGTTCCTTATCCACCTCTGGATTTTCATTTCGATCCCCATCTTTTCCAATTTAACCAGTAATTCTTCATGCGGTACCATATCAAACGCCTTACTGAAATCAAGATATATTAGATCCACCGCATTTCCCTTGTCTAAAAAATCTGTTACTTTCTCAAAGAAGGAGATCAGGTTGGTTTGGCACAATCTACCTTTCGTAAAACCATGTTGTAATTTGTCCCAATTGCCATTGACCTCAAGGTCCGTAACTACTCTCTCCTTTAATATTTTTTCCATGACTTTACATACTACAGATGTTAAAGTTGTTATAGTTACCCGGGTCACTTTTTTTCCCCTTCTTGAAAACAGGAACTATATTAGCTAATCTCCAGTCAAACGGTACAACCCCCGAGTTTAGAGATTCGTTAAAAATTATCGCTAACGGGCTTGCAATTTCACTCGCCAATTCCTTTAATATTCTAGGATGAAGATTATCCGGGCCGCCTGATTTACTACCGTTAAGCTGTTCAAGTTTGGCTTCTACCTCGGATACTGTAATTTCCAACCCCGCACCTTCATTCCCATCAGTCACTCTGCCACTATTCCTAAACCCTTCATTAGCCTCATTAAAGACCGAGGCAAAATATTCGTTTAGATATTGTGCCATGCCTAATTTATCCTTAATCTCCACTCCGTTTACAGTTTTAAGCGGTCCCAATTCTTCTTTCTTGGTTTTCTTCCTATTTATATGGCTAAAAAACCTTTTACTATTGGTTTTAATTCCCTTCGCAAGGTCCATCTCTACCCGGCTTTTGGCCTTTCTCACTGCATCCCTACACCCTCTGACCTCAATAAGGTAGGTTTCTTTGCTGATCCCTCCCATCTTCCACTCCTTGTACGCTTTCTGTTTTTTCTTAATCACCCCTCTGAGACGCTTGCTCATCCAGCTCGGTCTAAAATTGCTACCTAAGGACCGTTTTCCCTTTCTCGGGATACAGGCCTTTGACAGCTCCTGCAACTTCAACCTGAAATAATCCCAGTCGTCTTCCGCCTTTAGATCCCTAAATATGTTAGTCCAATCCACTTCCCTAACTAGTCACCTTAATTTAGTAAAGTTAGCCCTTTTGACATCGTAAACCTTAGTCTCAGATGCAATTTTGTTTATCCTTCCATTTATTTTGAACCGAATTAGCTCATGATCACTCAAGCCAAGGTTGTCCCCTACAACCATTTCCTCAACAAGGTCCTCACTACTCACCAAAACCAAATCTAAAATGGCATCCCCCCTCATCGGTTCAGCTACTACTTGATGAAGGAATTCATCAGCTATCACGTCTAGGAAAAGCTGAGCCCTATTATTATTACTAGCATTTGTTCCCCAATCTATATCCGGGAAGTTAAAGTCTCCCATGATCATACAGTTCCTACTAGTATTTACCTCCTTAAAAACATTAAAGAGTTCTCTATCCATATCCAGGCTAGATCCCGGCGGTCTATAGCACACCCCAATCACTATCCCAGGGGAGGCTCTAGTAGTTTTCTTCCCTAATGTGACCATTGCCCAAACAGACTCCGTATTATCCATTCCATTACTAGTTATTTCATTACAGTTTACCTCATTATTGACATACAATGCTACTCCCCCACCTTTACCTTTGTTTCAGTCTTTCCTAAACAGCACATACCCTTCCATACCTGTACTCCAGTCATGACTACCGTTCCACCATGTTTCGGTTATTCCTACGATATCCGGTTTCAATTCTCGGACCAGGAGCTCCAATTCCTCCATTTTGTTACCTAGGCTTCTCGCATTGGTGAACAAACATCCTAATTTTTGCTGTTTGGCTTCTCTCACCTTTGTTACCCAATTTGGTAGTGACACAGTACCACAAGTATGACCTATTGGTCTAGTATCCATCCCCCCCCCTTCCGTATGTCCAAACCCCTCCCTCTGGCTATATCCGTTCTTATCCTGTTGTCCTCCCTCTCAATGTTTAAATTTGGCGTGGAGAGTGCCTGGACATCTCCCAACCGTCTCCCCCCAATACCTAGTTTAAAGCTCTTTTGATCAGATGAGCCAGCCTCCCTCCTAGAAGTCTATTTCCTTCCCTACTCAGGTGGAGCCCATCCCGTGAAAACAGTTCTCTGTCCCCGAAAGCCTCCCAGTGCCCATACATCCCAAAGCCCTCCTTATAGCACCACTCCCTGAGCCAACTATTTATCATCACAATCCTGTCACCCCTTTGTCGCCCTTCCCTAGGGACAGGTAGAATCCCACTGAAGATCACCTGAGCCTCTATTTCCTTGAGCGTCTTATCCAGCCTGGCATAGTCTCCCTTGATTCTCTCCAGCGAGAATCTAGCCGTGTCATTCATTCCTACATGAAGGATGATCAATGGGTTCTTACCTGCTCCTTTTAGGATCCTTTTCAACTGCAGGTCCACATCCCGTATTTTAGCACCCGGTAGACAGCACACCCTTCTGTTCTCTGGATCGGCCCTGGTCACAGGCCTGTCCAACCTTCTCTGATGGGTGCCTCTGATTTATTTTGCAAACAGCAAGTAAAAAAATCTTAAGATGGAAGCAAGAAAATAGATCAGGCAATAATCATATGGCAACAGACTGCTTAGCTTGGGCAATACGGAGGTGGGGTACACAGGCTTTATACTACCCTCCAATTTCACTGGAGTTACTTCGGTGTAAATTGAGTAAGACAATGGCAATCAGGCTCATGGTCTTCAATTAGTTTTCTTGCAGCTGTTCGGTATTTCATGGCACTGCATTCAGACTAGATTGCAACCTGGTAAGAGTCCCTCCTCCTCGTCCAGTCTCAGCTATGCCTCTTTTTCACAAGACAGTACATTAAATCACTGCCATAGTGTTAAGGGAAGATCATAAGAAATCTATAGCAGTGACATCTCTAAAGAGTGTGAGACCAATCAGGTTATGAGCTGGAGGTCCCCACCAGTTGGAAGCACACCTCTTTCTTCCTCCACCTGCTCACTCGTAGGTTCTGCCTCTTTTTCTGTTCTTTTCAGTGTCTCCATGCTGCACTTTGGTGTGGTGGCTGCATCTCACCAGGGCTTTTTTGGCTTTACTCTCACTCCTTCTCCTCTTCATCTACATTACAAATAATTAACTATGCATTAGAAAAAAAGGGGATGGGAACCTAAGGCCTGGTCTACACTATGAGGTTAGGTCGAATTTAGCGACGTTAGGTCGATTTTATAATGAATGCGCCTACACAACCAACCCTGTTCTGCCAACCTAAAGGGCTCTTAAAATTGACTGCTGTACTCCTTCCCGACAAGGGGAGTAGCGCTAAAATCGATCTTCCTGAGTCAAACTGGGGGTACTGTAAAAGCAGCACTGTGCAATCCGATGGTACTGGCCTCTGGGAGCTAACCCAGGAGTGCTCCAATGTGACTACTCTGGACAGCACTTTCAATTCCGATGCACTAGCCAGGTATGCAGGAAAAGCACTGGGAACTTTTGAATTTCATTTCCTGTTTGGTCAGCATGGCGAACTTAGCAGAACAGGTGACCATGCAGTCCCAGAATCGCAAACGAGCTCCCGCATGGAGTGAATGGGAGACACTGGATCTGATTGCTGTATGGGGAGAAAAATCTGTCCAGGCAGAACTCTGATCCAGCAGAAGAAATGCTGATATATATGCCAAAATCACACAGGGCATGGTGGACAGAGGCTACACCAGGGACACACAGTAGTGCCGAATGAAAATTAAGGAGCTGAGGAAAGCCTACCAAAAGACAAAGGAGGCAAACGGTTGCTCCGGGTCAGAGCCCCAGACATGCCGCTTCTATGATCAGCTGCATGCGATTTGAGGGGAGGACCCTACCAGCACCCCAACACTCTTCGTGGACACCTGCAAGGTGGCAGCCTCACGCAACATGGATGAGGATTTTGTGGATGAGGAAGAGGAGGAGGAGGAGGAGCAGGAGAATGCGCAGCAGGCAAGTGGAAAATCTGTTCTCCTCGGCAGCCAGGACCTTTTCCTCACTCTGGAGCCAATACCTTCCCAGGCCATATTGTTCCCGGACCCTGAAGGCAGAGAAGGCACCTCTGGTGAGTGAACATTTGTAACAGCACTACAGGGGTTAAAAGCAATTGTGTTTAATGTTTGATTTTCCCAAACAATTGGGATGCCTTCGTGGCCAGTAAAGCTACTGGAAAAGTCTGTTAACGTGTCTGGGGATGGAGCAGGAATCCTCCAGGGACATCTCCATGAAGCTCTCCTGGAGGTACTCTGAAAACCTTTGCAGAAGGTTTCTGGGGAGGGCTGCCTTATTTCGTCCTCCATAGTAGGACACTTTACCACGCCAATCCAGTAGCAAGTGGTCTGGAATCATTGCAGCACAAAGCATGGCAGGGAATGGTCCTGGGTTTTGGTTGCATTCATGCAACATTTCAGTCTTTATCTTTCTGTGTCAGCTTGGGAGAGTGATATCATTCATGGTCACCTTGCTGAAATAGGGAATTTTTGTAAGAGAACAGTAATCCCCTCTGTTTGGTGATCCTGACACATTAGATCCCGGTCATGCTGGGCTGTTTGCGCTTGGCTAAAAGGGATCATCCTGGAGAATAGCCATGTGGGGCGGTGGGGGGAGGGTGTTATGCTGCACATCCACCCCAAAACCGCACCCCTCCTTTTAAATGGCAACCGCAGCCCCTCCTCTTAAATGGCAAACCCAACCGGCATTTGTTGCTATCGGAAAGGAGGGCATTGCAGTTTGAAACCATTCCCACATATTATGAACACGGAAGAAGCCAACCCCACATACTCTTTGGCTTACCATGGCTGCCTGCAAACCGAATTCTGTTGCCCAGCCATGTGTGATGTGTCACCATATCAGCAGGCGCTCAATATAAAAGGCAAAATGCGACCTTATACCTAAACCACATGTGCTGTCTGCTGTAAATTGCTTGATTCACTGTGAAAGAGTCTCCCTTTTGTTTTCAGACATGTATCTTCTTAAAAGTCTACTCTCCCTTTTTTCCCCCCTGCAGCTGCAAATGCTTCTAGGCTCCCCGCATCAACTCCGTTCCTGAGATTATCGCAGATTAGAAGGAGGAAAAAAACACACTCACAATGACATGTTTTCAGAGCTCATGCAGTCCTCCCGCACTGATAGGGCACAGCTGAATGCATGGTGGCAGAGGCCAGGAAAGCATTAAGTGAGCATGATCGGAACACGCAGGAGGACATGATGAGGCATCTGGTGGAGCTGCAAGAAAGGCAACTAGAGTACAGACCCCACTGCATCCATTGTGTAACTGCCTGCCCTCCTCGCCAAGTTCCATATCCTCCTCACCCAGATGCCCAAGAACACGGGAGAGGGGCCCCTCTGGGCACCCTGTCACTCAACTCTAGGGGATGGCCCAAGCAACAGAAGGCTGTCATTCAAACAGCTTTGATTTGTAGTGTGGCTACAATAAGCAATGTGATAGGTGCCTGAATGCATGAGGTAGGTGCCGGAATGTGTTAATAGCTGTGCATATGCTCCCTGGCAGATTTTTAGGCAGCTAGGAGACTTTACAAGCAGAAATGTAGGGACTTTAGGAGCCCACAGGGTGAGGAAGCAGCTGAGCAGGAGTTTTGAGGAGAGCAATAGGGCCTGAACATTGGACTTCGGCATCTAAAGCAGCAGTTAGATGGATCTAGCGCTCCATGTCTCTAGGCCTCAACTCCCCAACTGTACAATGGGAGTAACAGTATCCCACAGGGGTATTGTGAGGATGAATACATCGAAACACTGACGTGCTCTAACCGTATGATAGTGGGGGTCCTAGACAGTAACACCCACATCTTCATTCGGTAGGGATCCATTCTTAAAGGGACTCCCAACTGAAAGGCTAGTTAGTTTCACAAAAGGATTTAAAAGCAGTTTCAGTGCTAACCTTACCCCAGAAGCCCTGTGCCAAGATGTGTGGTTTTACAATCCCCTTACATAGCCCCTCTCCCACTCGACTAGGGGAAGCAGTGAAACAGTCTGTGATGGGTTGGATCACAGAAACCGCCCTGGGAGCTGCCAACTGATGTGCCAAGACTACCTCTGCTCCTGTTTTCCCTGCCAGCTCAGGACTCCAGCACCCTGTCTTGCTGAGCCAGACACTCCTGTCTGCTCCAACAAAGACCTAGGGTCTGAATTACTTGCCCCAAGGCTGCAGGTTTACCTGAAAACAGCTCACAGAAGTGTGCTTGTCTTTAGCACTCAGATGTCCAACTCCCAATGGGGTCTAAACCCAAATAAATTCATTTTACCCTGTATAAAGCTTATGCAGTGTAAACTCATAAATAGTTTGCCCTCTATAACACTGATAGAAAGATATGCACATTTGTTTGCTCCCCCAGGTATTAATACATACTCTGAGTTAATTAATAAGTAAACAGTGATTTTATTAAATACAGAAAGTAAGATTTAAGTGGTTCCAAGTAGTAACAGACAGAATAAAGTAAGTCACCACGCAAAATAAAATAAAATGTGCAAATCTACGTCTAATCAAACTGAATACAGATAATCTCACCCTCAGAGATGCTTCAGTAATTTTTTTCCTCAGACTGGACACCTTCCAGGCCTGGGCACAATTCTTTCCCCTGGTAAAGCTCTTGTTCTAGCTCAGGTGGTAGTTAGGGGATTCTTCATGATGGCTCCTCCCTCCCTTTGTTCTGTTCCACCCCTTTATATATCTTTTGCATAAGGCGGGAATCCTTTTGTCCCTGGAATATGCTTCATGCAAAAGGGCTCTTGTAAGGTATCATTACAAAACTTATAATCTACTGAGTGTGATCATCCTATTTGTATAAATGTAACACTCTTGTATCTGAAACTAGAAATATGAAATATAACTCTGACGGCCTATTGTAATTATGCAAAGTGTGGACCATTAATGGTGGTTTGGAATCTTGATGACTCCCATCAACCAGGACAATTGACTGGATGGCTCTGTTTGCAGGCAGGCCTTCCTGTGAGTCAGGCTGGGAGGAATGAAGGCTTGAAGTCTTGCAGTGACATGTGATCATGTCACCTGAACTGGAATCCATCTTTAATCTGGTGTCTTTCCATTGAGAAGGAGGGCGTGGGAACCCAGAGAGTTACATTATATTCACTCATTATCAAATTTTTATAAAATCATATAGACTGCAACATCACACAGTCTACACACAAAGTGCTATTGAATGCATAACTAACATTCCCTAGAATTATCTATTTCTTTGATTCCTCTTCTCCAGTGTAAAATATGAAACTTAATTAAATGGAAACGTAGCATTTTATACTTACCATGGACTTACAATTGTTTAGTGCCAATCTCTTCCCATTCAATAAATACTGAAATTGTTTTCAATTTTTCTATCTTTTTAGGAAACATTGGTTATTATGGAGTCATAATTGTGACTTTATGGCAAAATCTGAAAGCATTTCCATTCTAAGCTTGAACTGAGACATATTAGTTATCCTGATAAATTCTTTCCATCTGATGTCTCTCCTGCCCTGTCTGAAGCTCCTGTGGAATTCTATCTAAGTTAGAAGTTATCCAGCCAAGCCATTTCTGAGGTATGTGACTCGGAGTAACTGCTCATTTTCCAAGACTGGTCCAACCATTTCTCATTCGCTTTCAAGTCAAAGACCATGCTGTGCAAAATGGATCAACACCTTAGTCCTCATAAAGAACTCATGCACAGGATTTGTTTCACCAAGTTTGGTTTCCAAGCTATGGACAGTCTGACTGCTTCCCTGCCCTGAGAGAATGGATAAGGGGATGGAATCTCACTGGCAGGTGTGGCTTGCTAATTCCACCCTGGTTACGAGGGAGGTGGAAGTTGCTCTTTTAAAAAGTGGGAACTGGGGTCTATAACAGAGAAGTGTGTGCACAGAAACCCTAGGAACAGTCAAACTTGGGAAGAAAACGTAGATTCATGTTACCAATAAAGCCAATTCCCAGGAAGGGGTATATGTTTGGACTAAATACAGTTGCTCAGATTGTGGGAGTGGCCAAGTTGTATTGATGCAGAACCCATACAAAGGGGGACAAAGGAAGCTGTATGCTACCTTTGTGCATCCCAGCTCTTGGCTCCTCTAAACTGCACTCTCCTGCCCCCAAAGAGCCATTGAAGCAGTTGGAAATAGTCAGAACACAGCAGTACTCTGGCCATGCCCACTATATATCCCCTGGTGCGGGGAAACTCACTCAGCCAGAGGAATTCCTGCAGGACCAGATCTGTTTGAGTTACAGCCTCTGTGCCACTGAGTAGTGCAAAGGGGCTGCATCATACCAGGTTGTATAGGTTTTGGTCAGAGCATAAGAGGAGCTCCTGCTTACACTAAGGATACAAGAAATGAAACCTGACTGGTGCAATTATAATAAAAATAAAGACTGATTTGTTTTTAAAAATTCTTATATTTTATCAAGTTTCTTAAACAGTCATAAAAAAACATATGTTCATTAGAAGATCACTGAAAATAACACCAAGGTTCTCCAGCTGTTTTCCTAAGAAAGACTGAAGTCTCCATTTAGACTAGGGTATAATACTGGCAAAACATTATACAAGATTTTATGAATTAAAATAGTGCAATTTTTTTTTAAATTCTGATCAAGTTTTAAGTAGTCAAACCCCAAGTCCCTGCCAGATAACATTTTCCATTGGTATGATTCTCATTAAATGTAAATGTTTGTCCTGAGACAGAAAAGGTTCATTTCAGACTTGTTTTCAGTTAGAACAGTGAACTCCCACAAACCTGGCCTAGTATACACATGCCCTTCTGCACTTCTCTCAGGCCTCTGGCCAGCATGACTACTTCCCATGTAACACTGCCGTTGGTTGCACTCTGCCTATTGGTGTATTGTGGCCAGAAGGGGGAGGAGTTCATTGTTGTTACACTGGGATCCTATGGGCTTAGGCCATGCAGACAATCTGTTCCCCAATTCCACTGCCCTTCAGCAGGCCAAGCCCCGCATTTCAAATGGGGTTTTACTTACATATTTTTGGTGCTGAGGAGCTGCCAGTGACTAAGAGGTATGGAATCATGCTACCGATATGTAGTCACCTTTCCTGCTGCCCAGCTTTTTAACTCCTATTTCTGTACAATCAATGCACCTACATTTCTCTCTCTGCTGTGCAACACAAGGGAAGGGAGCAGAGATGTCTGTCAAGTGGCTAATACCCCCAATCCACAAAGAAAATTTTGAAAATTAATGTATGTACCCTACTTAACATGTATATTTTCTCCTTTCTCTTCCTTGCGGATTACCAAAATGCAAGCATAATCAGATGCTGTCTTTATAAACTGGCCTCTTCTATTCCGTGGTGCCACAATACAATCTTTCCCATCAAAACAGCCTAGTTTGATACATAATCACCAGTTTAGCCAAAATCTAATATAAGACAGCAGTCTACTTCTATGACTTTACAAGATCTGTGCACAGGATGATTACATTCTCTTTTAAACCAAGCAAGGGTACTGTGAATGGAAGGGGCAAAATTCTGTCCTGGTAAAGGCAGCGCTTTCATGGCATCTCCAGCCCTTCCGCCTGGTTAGCCCAAAGCTGTCTTTGGCTCAGGGTGTTGTTGATGGGATGCTGTTTATACCTCTGATCTCAGGTTTGTATTATCTGTGCGAAAGGAAAGATTACTGAGGGGTTGACATTACTGGAAACCCTACTCTGGGTACCAACTACAGTATTTCTAGCGTGCCTATAACTGTAGTATCCAAGTGTCAGCACAAATTGTTAACTCTGGCTTGGTGCTAGTGAGGCAAATGCTATAAAGACGCTCTAAACATAGCTGATCTCAGCTGGGAGCTATAGGGACAAAGATATGGTCATGATGCCCACTAAGATCTGCCTGTTGGACACCTAGTGGAGCTTAGCAAATTATTACCACCGCCATGAATTTACCAACTGTGCCAAAATTACTCCACATACATACAACTACGAGCAAGTGAGGGGAAAATACCTATAATTCCAGGATCAGAAACATCACTGCCATAATCCTGCCATTTACACCCCCGAGATCCACCAGAATTTAATCTTCCATTTCCATAGCTGACTTCACTCACAAATCACATACCTAGATCAAAGAGGACTAAGCTGCAGGTGTAATAATTTGCACATGCAAAGTTGTAGGCCTGTGTTTGAAAACAGGCTATAAATTGTCTTGCTATATAGAGTAAGAAGAACAGAGATTTTTAAACTGCCCCACTGGCAGAAAGTGATAGAAAGCGCAGATGGTCTACCAAATCTAGATGCTGCTTACACTTTCTTCTTGCTGCATGTAGCTCTAACATCCACAAGCATGGACTATAAATGAAATAACAGAAGCAATCTAAAGTAGAGAGGAAAAGCCATCAACAGAGCATTAGAGAGTTAAGGCTTTTCAAGGGTTCCACCAGCTGGACTGGGATGGGAGATAGTTCTAAGCACAGCAGCATGGGAGGGACTGGCAGGTAGGCCCTTTATATATGTATACTCAGTCTGAACTTTCAGAGCCATGAGGAAGCCTCTGTGGCTTTGGCCGCTACTGATCTCTGCTTTCTGGACGGTCAGAGCTCATGCAATGATGGACAATACTGGGAGGAGGAATTGCAGTCCTTTACCATTTCAGTACAATCATAAAGTGAGCAAAGCAGCTTTGAAAATTGTTGTTCAGTCTGTCAGTGTCTAAAGTGCAGTTATGAGCTAGAGATACAGTCGATACAACAGGATATACACCTATTTCTCAGCAGAACGAAGCTCTCAGGAACTAGCTGGCAGTGTCTTGTAAGGGTTCAGAATCCCTTTGGGGTCCAACATGGCCTTGACCTGCTGCATCAGAAGGACTGCCTCCTGTGGCTTACTGTATTGAATGTAATGCTTCTTCTTGAAGCCCAGTCCATGCTCTGCACTGATACTGCCATTATACTGTGCAGTCCACTCATACACAAATGGCTCAATGGCATCCAGCAGGGAATTGCTGTAGGACTCAGCTGTGATGTTCAAGTGCAGGTTTCCATCTCCTGGAAGAAAGCATAACAGAGCTGGGTCTGAGATGGTTCTGATAGAGAAACGGAATGACTGTGCTATGGAAATTTCTCATTGGCTCTGCTGTGTAACAAAACAGCAGAGTCTGTGTTGTCTGGAGAGCAGCTGTCCATTAGGATTCTAGAAACAGTGGTTCCTCTCTTCAGAGAGTTATGTGCTTGAATAACTCAGAACGTTTCCTAGCTCTTGTGCCATCTCTAAGAAGTACAGTCCATCAGAAAGCCCTCACAATGTAGAGTAAAATAACTTTCCATTTCCTGATTTTGTGCTTTTAGAACTTCAGCCATAATATTTCTTGTGGCAAAGATTTATCTAAAGTTACTTCATTAGGACTGTGACATTTTAATTTACCCATACCACATTATTCAATCTCTTCCAATTATATTTTTGCAACCATTTAAATGTAGGTCATTAATAGAGTTGTTTTCTTTTGGACTGCCTCTGAATAATGATCTTTGATTAACATCTAAATATCTATTGACTATTTGGGAGTCAAGATAAATCTGAATTTTTTAGTGATTCATGTTCACTTTGGAAGAAAAGAGCTCTCCCAAAAGGGACATGACTCTTGACATTAAGAAGTAGAATTAAAAATAATAATCCTATTTGTTAAATCATAGAATCATAGAATATTAGGGTTGGAAGAGACCTCAGGAGGTCATCTAGTCCAATCCCCTGCTCAAAGCAGGACCAACACCAACTAAATCGTCAATATAGTCAAATGTGTACAAAAGACAACCTTTATTAAGCAACTTCCTGTTTAAAGACACTGCTCTGAAATATCTTCAAACAGAGAGTGCTTAACACTGCTCCACTTCTAAAGACAGCTCAACTCTGTTAAGCAATCCATTTGTCTGTCTCCGGAGTCAAGTTTCACTACATAAATTTCAAAATATCCCTTTAAAAATTCCAAGGCCTTTTTTACTCAATTGCATTATTTTAATCACTTTTTTCTGGTGGTTAATGGCTCAGCCATAATTGGTTTACAAATATTGCTACTCCCTCTAATGAGGACAGTGGTTCCTACCAAACACTTACATTTATTAGTTGACTGTGCAGATCAAACTTATTGCCCAATTAAATCTACCCAAAACACTGGATAAAGAGCTACAAGGCAACATCTCTTTGAATAACTTCTTATACTGTGCTACAGATTGTTAATGTTATGAAATCAATTTTTCCATTAGCATAGGGATCATGTCTGAAATTAATGGATTCCAACAAATCCTCACAGCTCCGACTAGAGCTATAGCTCTCAGTCAGCCAATACCATCTAGTTTCCATTTCTTAGAAGCTAAGCTAAAAAAGGAAATCTGTAATGTTTCCCAACTCACCTAGATGGCCATAGCCAACCACATTCTTGGCAGTCTTGCCCAGTCGAGCCCTGGTATCAATCACAAGGTCATATAGTCTCTCCACAGGGAGTGAGAGGTCATATTTGTAAACACAGCCATCATGAGTTAGGGCCTCTGTGATTCGCTCCCTCAGAGACCACAACATCTGTGGTTCATTGGATCAAACAGGATAAAGTGGAGAGAGCAAATTAAAATGAACCAAATACATCATATTTCACTCTTCATGGAGTTTGAGGCTGGAGGGGAGAGGGGCAGGGAACTGTTATTCAACTATATGAGCTACTGTGATGGCCTTATGTCCTCCCTTTGGATATGTATTATCTTACAGCTCTTGGAAACATCCATTTATATTTGTTTGGCGAATTGGCACCATCATATGGTGGAACTATGCATGAGGTCTCTAAATTCAGCAATTTCAGATAAAGCTGTACTGGTTAAAATAACTGACTTGCTCAGTACCCTGCTATGGCAGTCTTTGGTTCCCATGCACCTCAGTTCTGCCTTACCAGCACCCTGCTATCTCAGCCCCATACAAGCCATCTCAGCCTTGACCCACAGCAGTCTCTGGCTCTAAATACGGCGCTCTCATCCAACTTTGAGTGTGTTTAGTTCCTGTCTCAGAGAAAGGATAAAACATATAATTTCATTTTCCTGGATATTTTAGAATGGCTAATTTTCTGTCTAGAGTCAATACTCAGATCTCCTGCCAGTGCATTGGCTGCAAGGGAAGAGGAAGACTATGGAAGCATCTCCCCATAAATATCCACAAAGCCACCTCACTGTCCTCTTTAAAACTCTCCCCTGTCAACAAGGCAACAAAAAACCATAGTGGTCAGGCAACTGGTGTGCAATGACCACTGCTTATCACACTGACCAGGAGCGTCTCATTGTTTCCTTGTATTCTCCTGTTGGTTTCCTGTATCTATCTGTTGTCTCTTGTCTTGTATTTAAATTGTAAACTCCTTGGGACGGCAGCATCTCTGTTATGTGCTGATAGAGTGCATGGGACAATAGGGCCCTAATACAGGACCCTAAGGGTTCCTGTAATGTAAATAATAATCATCTCAGCTCCATGCTAGTACCCAAAATTTGCTTCCCATACATGAGTGCAACATGCTGCTGGGAGTGAGACACAGATGGTCCAGTCCAACACAAGATCTTCCACTATACACACCACTGTAACATATTCCAAGGAAGTGAGGGTCAGGGTGTAGTCCAGCACTGCAAATCTTCCCACTTCTATAGAGGAATAGGGTTATTCTAGCTCCATCACCTGTCAGCCTCTCTCTATTGTTTTGTTTTGCTGGATAAGAAAATGAGGAATTTCTCTACTACTTTGTGCTCAAGCAAAATTGCATGTCTAGAGAAAGAAAATTAAGCACCTCCTCATTAACATCATAAAAGAGGGCCATAAGGAAAATGTTGGTAGAACATTTCAAAACAGCCAAAAAAAATATTGGCATATGTTTCACCATATAAACAAGCTACAACTTTTCCTCCTGATGTCAGGTGACTTGGGAACTCCTACGCCACAGAACAAACTGTTTAACCATTCATCAGTATAAAGTACAAACCCAAATAGAGAATTATTCCATGAGTGTTTATGTTGGAGGGTGAATCACCTTTATTTTCTTATCCTCTGTGGCCACAGTCCCATCGGTCACCAAACCAGAGGCCATGACATGTTCCAAGAAATTGTTCAGCTTTTCTTCATCATGGGCAGAATTGGAGCCTGATGTTTCAATTAAAATATAAAAGGGGCTTCCTGGAAACGAGAGAGGACAGAACAAGAGAACAGCCAGTAGCAGAAGATAGGGATTTAATTCAGACGATTAAAAGGTCATCTTGAGAAGTCACTGGGTTAAAAATAAAGCAACATTCTCTACAGTGACTCCTTTTGTATAAGGTAGAGGGTTGAGATAACTGATCTTCCCAACCTTCAGCATCCTTTCACCATTCCCTATAAGAATTCTGCTGGCCAAGGCAGGAGTGAAATAGCTGGAAATGCCTCCAGAGCTGGGATATGTGGGAAGACTCCCTCATGAACAGCCGCTCTGCACTCTGCATTGGCTAGAGTGCAGCGAGCTCTAGACAGAGCACAATGGTTGTGATGTCCCCGAGAGCTGGAAATTCTGCAAATATTTTTGATCTTGTCAAAGTATCTGCTTTGTGTTTGCGAGTGAGTGTTTCAGAGTGATACTTTCCATTTGTATGGAAATAAACTCTGCTACAAGGCATACAGCTTATCTACTGCTTCCTTCCAGTTAACCAATGTAAATAAAGTCCAAAATTCTGGAAATTGCCCTTTCCTGCTGCATTTCACGTAGGTTCCCTCTGAGGAATCTCTCTCTGCTATGCTATAGCTTTGATGCTACATCAGATGCTCTATGCACTGCCCTTGTTTTAATCACTCTTTATTGTAGCAGCTGCTGTTGAGATGGGGCCAATAATTTAAAATAAAATCCCTCCCCCCCCCAAATAATACAAAAAAATTATGTTTCATGTAATGTTTGTTTGAATGTCTCAGGGGACTATGCTGGGGAGATAGGGAAGTTTGCTCAGTGATAAATTATGTTACAATGTTATTGGAATTTATTCAGTCTATTTATTAGGTTGCTGCTTCCTTCCTACTTCAAGGGACCAGACACAGTTCCTATGAAAAGCTGTCTTTTTGCTGTCTCTGGAGAGACCCCTCAATAACTGAACATGCAGGTTGAACAATTCTCTTGTCCTAGGCAGGAGACTAGCTGCTCCATGGCAGGGTTGGAGTGCAGTGATGGAACAGTGTGGGGAAGTCCTGACTTCAGTGAACCTGGATACTGGACTCCCTTCTCACCTTTGGAGAGACCTTTCTTTAGATCAGCTAAGTATTTAGCCCAGCATTCCCTACCGCCTCCCAAAAGAAATCCCCAGAAGATATTATGTCTTTTTCCACAGCACAATAAAACATCTAGATACTTGGGTTCATAGCACTGCCTTATACTCCAAATAACCTGTCTACGCACAGTACATTAATTCTAGTACCTGTCACTGGTTTGGACAGTTTGAGGTGGTTCTCAACCAATTTCATGCACTTGTCATCCATGAATTCGTATGCAGACAGGATCTCTCCCAGCATGCCTTTGCAGGTAGTGAAAGTTCCAAGAACCTGAGAGAAACTCTGACAACCTTTCCACAGACGACAAACAGCACAGAGAACATTAAAACTGCTAACATACTAAAAAATACTACCTGGCTCAAAATAGTTTGTTCAGGGTCCAGTAAATAATAATTAATGATGTGTGCTACACAGAATGCTGTTAGAAATGTTTGTGATGGCAAATGTTTAGCGTAGACCATGCAGGTGCAACTCTTACCAGACTGGTCTTTTTCATGCCAATGATTTTTAGAAAACAGGACACCTTGGATCCTATCAAGATGTTTAAGGCACCGTATCCCTATTCCCCACTTATCTGTCTGGGCCAGAAGGGTGGTGAGGCAAAATATAACCAGTACAGCTTAACACTGGGTCCCCTTCCCTTCTTCACTTCTACCTACCATTTTTCTACCTGTGAATGACATTTTGCCTGCCAGAGCTAAGCTAAAGCTCAAATGGCATGGTGACAGGAATACCACAGATAAGAGAGTTTTGCTAAATCCCAGTGACCACAAGTATTTTAATACACACCACCAAACTCTCTCAAACATTCTGTTGTTAGAAATAAAATCAAGTTGGTGGTTTATAGCAGTTTACTGACTTGTGCCTTCTCTCCCAATTCTCATTCTTTCCCGGCTTCTTCTGTCACTGGTTTCAGCAGTCAAATTATTAAAAACCAGCCCCCAGGGTCACAGGGCAGCTTCATCTCCAATAATATACCCCAAATCAGTCTCTTGGTCCTCTGATACTGTATGAACACCATTGCATATTGTTTCTGGTTACCAACACCACTGCTGGAGAATGAGAGAGGGACAGAGCCTACCTAAGAAGACCAGATTCACAGACTTGGGTTTCCGTGGACAGAGGATAGAGACAGCAGTAATGATCCCCAAAGTCCCCTCTGATCCAATGAAAAGCTGCTTCAAATCATAGCCAGTATTATCCTTCCGCAGAGAAGCCAAGCAGTTCAGAATGGAGCCATCAGCCAGGACCTGGCAGAGGACAAAGAAACAATACTGATAAACCCTTCATTTCTAATTACGCAAATACACACAGGTGATGAGCTGGTTTGAAGAGACAAGATGATAAGAAGCTGCAGCAAACCTCTCAAGAGAGCCCTGCACGGATACATCTGATCCACAAAAATGGTCCGCGGAATTTGCAGGGCTCTACCTCTCAGTGCTGCAACGTGGTTATATTATTTTTTCCTTCTCTAATTGTTGTCCCTCCCCACACTTTTTCCCTATCACTTCTTCCACATAGCCTTGGACAGGGAGAGCTTTCTCCCATCAACATGGTGCCCATTTTGCTCCACCAAATTCCTCTCTTCCTTAGTAGTACATGCTCTGCTCATGTGTAGCATGAAAAGCAAGGAACAGTTACACTAATAAGAACAGATTGTTTTTCATACCAATCAGTGATCTTTCTCCAGTGGACATGATCAGCCATTGTACATAGTTTTTAGCTTATGACAGCTGATGCAACCAATGAAAGTAAAGTGCCAATTTTGAAACAGTGAGGGTAATTAATCATCAGAAGTAGTAAGTTCTCCATCATTTGAGTCCTTAAACCAAGATTGGATGGGTTTGTAATAGATATGCTCTAGTTAAAGATTGCCTTGACTTCTTAGACACATTAGAGATGAAAAAGACCACCTGGGTCATGTAATCCTTTCCCCTGCCAATACCGTACTTTACAATAAACATACTAGTGAATTTTTCAGTCTATCTTTAAATGTTCCAAACACCAGGACTTTCAGAAGTAAGCAGACTATTTTACAGCCTAATAGAACTACAAGACATTCAGCCAAGACTTTTCTGTGTTTTAACTGGACTTCACTAATAGGCTGGTAGCACCACCTATTTTGCCAAACCTTAATGGTTTGCACTGACATTTTCCATGCACGGTGTCTGCCTCAGCCTTTTATCATAGAATCATAGAAGATTAGGGTTGGAAGAGACCTCGAGAGGTCATCTAGTCCAATTCCCTGCTCAAAGCAGGACCAACACCAACTAAATCATCCCAACCAGGGCTTTGTCAAGCCAGGCCTTAAAAACCTCTAAAGATGGAGATTTCACCACTTCCCTTGGTAACCCATTCCAGTGCTTCACCACCCTCCTAGTGAAATAGTTTTTCCTAATATCCACCCTAGACCTCCCACACTGCAACTTGAGACCACTGCTTCTTGTTCTGTCATCTGCCACCACTGAGAACAGCCTAGCTCCATCCTCTTAGAATTCCCCTTCAGGTAATTGAAGGCTGCTATCAAATCCCCCCCTCACTCTTCTCTTCCGCAGACTAAATAACCCCAGTTCCCTCAGCCTCTCCTCATAAGTCACGTGCCCCAGCCCTGTAATCATTTTTGCTGCCTTCTGCTGGATTCTCTCAAATTTGTCCACATCCTTTCTGTAACTGGGGGCCCAAAATTGGACGCAATACTTGGACTGAACTGGCGGAAGTGATGGTCCCAGGCTAAAGGGATTTCTATCCTGTGTATGAAAACCTGGGAAACCGAAGCTGCTAAGCAAAGGCAGCTTGTGCCTTAAGAATCTGCCAGCCTGTTTATCACTCAGGGTGAGAATTTGCCAATTCATATCCTACCTATATAGTATGTTAAACTCAGCTTGCATTTTTGTTTATGTACTAGGTAATCTGCTTTGATCTGTTTGCTATCACTTAAAATCTATCTTTTGTAGTTAATAAACTTATTTTATGTTTTAATCCAAACCAGTGTGCATTTGACTAAGGCCTCTTGGTTACCACAAGGGTGCATGGTGCTCTTCACACTGAGGGAGAGACGAACTGGGCATTAAACCCATATACTGGCCAGATTTGACCAGGGCAGGACAGTACTGCTCTGTGGTCCTAGGCTGGGAAGCTGGTGGTTAGAGAGCCTGCATGTAACTGCAGCTGGGTGTGTCCCTACCTGTGTGAATGCTGGTGAAGGTGCAGGCTGGAGGACTTTGCAGCTTGTCACAGCAGCTAAGTGTGAGAGGGAGCCCAGGCTGGTGGGTCAGAGGGCTCAGTGGTACCCCAGTTCCAGGCAGCACCCCAGGGGCAACCCATCACACAAGTAAACCTAGACTATCCCTGACAGGTGTTTGAAGGGTTTTAAGAACAGGTTGGACAATGATGGAGATTCCATAACCTCTCTTGGAAGCCTTTTCCAGTGCTTAACTACTCTTAATTAGGGTACGTCTACACTACAAGACTATTTCGAATCTACTTAATTCGAATTTGTGGAATCGACCTTATGAAGTCGAATTTGTGTATCCACACTAAATACACTAATTCGACTGTCTGAGTCCACACTAACGGGGCCAGCGTCGACTTTGGAAGCGGTGCACTGTGGGAAGCTATCCCACAGTTCCCGCAGTCCCCGCTGCCCAGTGGAATGCTGGGTAGAGCCCCCAATGCCTGCTGGGGGAAAAAATGTGTCGAGGGTGGTTCTGGGTAACTGTCATAATTGAACCGTCACTCCCGCCCTCTCTCCTTGAAAGCGCCGGCGGGAAATCTGTTCGCGCCCTTCTCTGGTCGGTTACAGCTCGGACGCCACAGCACTGCGAGCATGGAGCCCGCTGCGATCATCGCTGCACTTATGGCCGTTGTCAACTCCTCGCACCTTATCGTCCACCTCTTCCACAGTCAGCTGCTGAGAAATCGGGCGAGGAGGCTCCGTCAGCGGGGTGAGGACAGGAAGTCACAGAGTGGCGCAGACCTCTCACAAAGCAGGGTACGCCGCGCAGTGGAGATCATGGTGGCAATGGGTCAAGTTCATGGTGTGGAACGGCGATTCTGGGCCCGGGAAACAAGCACGGACTGGTGGGACCGCATAGTGCTGCAGGTCTGGGATGAATCACAGTGGCTGCGAAACTTCAGGATGCGTAAGGGCACTTTCCTTGAACTCTGTGACTTGCTGTCCCCTGCCCTTAAGCGCCAGGACACCCGGATGCGAGCAGCCCTGACTGTGCAGAAGCGAGTGGCCATAGCCCTCTGGAAACTTGCAACGCCAGACAGCTACCGGTCAGTAGCGAACCACTTTGGCGTGGGCAAATCTACCATAGGGCTTGCTGTGATTCAAGTAGCCCACGCAATCGTTGAGCAACTGTTCTCAAAGGTAGTGACCCTGGGAAACGTCCAGGTCGTCATAGATGGCTTCGGCGCGATGGGATTCCCAAACTGCGGTGGGGCTATAGATGGCACTCACATCCCTATCCTGGGACCGGCCCACCAGGCCAGCGAGTACATTAACCGAAAGGGCTACTTTTCTATGGTGCTGCAAGCACTGGTGGACCATAGGGGACGTTTTACCAACATCTATGTCGGGTGGCCGGGCAAGGTTCATGACGCGCGTGTGTTCAGGAACTCTGGTCTGTTTAAACGCCTCCAGGCAGGTAGTTTCTTCCCGGACCACAAAATAACGGTTGGGGATGTGCAGATGCCTACAGTGATCCTCGGGGACCCAGCCTACCCGCTAATGCCCTGGCTCATGAAGCCCTATACAGGCGCCTTGGACAGTGAGAAGGAACTCTTCAACTACCGGCTGAGCAAGTGCAGAATGGTGGTGGAGTGTGCTTTCGGACGTCTCAAGGGGAGATGGCGGAGCTTACTGACTCGCTCGGACCTCAGCGAAAAAAATATCCCCGTTGTTATTGCTGCTTGCTGTGTGCTCCACAATCTCTGTGAGAGCAAGGGGGAGACCTTTATGGCTGGATGGGAGGTTGAGGCCAATCGCCTGGCTGCTGATTACGCTCAGCCAGACACCCGTGCCGATAGAAGATCCCAGCGGGAAGCGCTGTGCATCCGGGAGGCTTTGAAAGATAGGTTCCTCGGAGAGCAGGGTAACCTATGACTCTCCAGTTGATTTACAGAGAAGCTGAACCTGAGCCTGTTTCAGTGACTGTTGACTTCGATCTGCGGTTACATACCCCGTTCTCCAGGTTTCCCCCCTTCCAACACACGTTTTAAAATAACTTTAATTGAACACTGATTATTAATAAAGTTTTCTTTAATTATGAATTCCTGTTCAAGGGTTGAAACATGGACGCGGACTGTGGTGGGTACGGTGTGCACTGATGTCCAGACCGCTTCTACACTAGAGGAATGACAGGCTCCTGCTCCTACAGCGGTCTCTGGGGGGAGGACGGTTGCAGATGGGTGTGCAGGAAGGGGTGGGTTTGCAGGAAGGGGTGAGGGGTGCCGTCTTTGGGACGGAGTTTGTATGCAGGCTCTGGGCTGGGGGTTGGGGCGTAGGAAGGGGTGAGGGGTGTGTGGGAAGGGTGAGTATGTGTCCGTGGATGAGGGCTCTTGCTGGGGCTCAGGGCATCGGAGAGGCTCGTGGCTAGGGGGGAAGGGCATGGTAAGGGCAGCCTGCCTTGCCATTTGTGGATTTCAGGCGCTAGGACCCTGGGGCAGCATACACCTCACAGAGTGACCTGGGGCAGCATTCACCTCCCAGACTGACCCTGGTGCCTAGTGACTGCAGTCTGTGTGTGTCCTGCTGTTGATCCTGCCCCCAAGTCTGTACCCTGGTAATGGAGGCTGTCCTATGCAATTAAAAAAACCCTCCCCCCCTTCACACAAAGTCTTCTGACAAGGAAAACGTGACGGAAACAGTGATTAACAACAAACTACTTTTAATACTCAACTACACAGTGGGGGGATGAAACTTGGATTTGGGACTGGGTGATCCAGGAAGGGAAGCACTTCTCATACTTTAGGGAATGAGAGCTGTTTGGTACATGAGCGCTCTGCTGGGGTGGAGTGACAGTTTTCACGGCCCCTAGCGCCCCTCCTTCTTGTGATTTTTGGTGAGGGGGGGGACAGGACTTTGTGGCGGGGGAAGGCGGTTGCAGATACAGTTCAGGGGGGCTCTCTGCTCCTGCCTGCGGTCCTGCAGAACATCTACAAGGCGCCGGAGCGTGTCCGTTTGCTCCCTCATTAGCCCAAGCAGCGTTTGAGTTGCCTGCTGGTCTTCCTGCCGCCACCTGTCCTCCCGTTCGCTGTGTGAGCGCTGGTGCTGACATAGGGTCTCCCTCCACTGTCTCTGCTCGGCCGCCTCGGCTCTGGAACAAGCCATCAGTTCAGAGAACATGTCGTCCCTAGTCTTTTTCTTTCGCCGCCTAATCTGCGCCAGCCTCTGTGAGGGGGATGCCGGGGCATTTCTTGAAAGACCCGCAGCTGTGTGATGGGAAAAAGGAAGTGATTTCCTTGAAAAGATACATGTTTGCGAACACTGAACACAGTCTAGTCAGTTTCTGTGAACAAGACCATACAGGGCACCTAGTCTCACGAGCTCTCAGGACAAGTTCGAGATTTCGGAATACGCTTTCATTGGCTGCGGTCTTGCACAGGAGATCGGACAAGCAGGGCGGTACAGCTGAATCCGTGTAGCAGCCAGGCCTGGTAAGCACTACACTATAGGCTGCTTAACAGTTAATGGATAGCTGTGCCCTCCCGCTGAAGGCAATCTGTAAAGCATAAAGTCTGACCCTGTTCCAGCCCCTCGCGGCTGTGCCCGGGAAAGATCGCTGTATGCTTTTCCTCTGCGGCCTCCAACAACTGGCTGTTAAACGAAGGTCATTGCTATGCAAAGTAAAAGTCAAGCATTCACAATAGTAACAGTACACTAATTGCCCTAATTAGATGCAGCAGTCGCCGAACGAGATTACCCTGAGGCGGGTCACTCGGAGAGAGAGAGAGAGAGAGAGAGGATGCTGCTAGAATCCCTGCACAGACCAGGACCGTACGCTGCAATGCTGGTGGAGGCAATGATTCCGCTGTACATTAGGATGGCCTGGCGCGGAAGAGTGTGCTTCCACGGAGCACCAAATAAGGCACCTCTCCCCAGGAACCTCCTGCGGAGACTTTTCGAGCTGCTCTCCGAGAGCTTCGTGGAAGTGTCCCAGGAGGATTTCTGTTCCATCCCTATATGTGTGGACCTTCTCTTTATATAGTATTTAAGGAAAAGTTTTTATATAGTTTTTACATATTTTTTATTCCTGTTTTTTAAAAAATAAATGTTTCCATGTTTATAGCACTTACCGACTGATCCTTCCCCTGATTCTGAGTCCGGGTTAACGGCCGGGGAGGGTTGGTAGGGGATCTCTGTGAGGGTGATGAAGAGATCCTGGCTGTCGGGGAAAGCGGTATTGTAAGCGCTGTCGCCTGCGTCGTCCTCCACAAACCCTTCCTCATCTTCCCCATCGGCGAACATCGCCGAGTACCTGCCCCTCGACACTATCCCATACTCAGAGTCCACGGTCACTGGTGGGGCAGTGGTGGCAGACCCACCTAGAATGGCATGCAGTGCCTCGTAGAAGCGGCATGTCTGGGGCTGTGCTCCGGAGCGTCCGTTTGCCGCTCTGACTTTTTGGTAGCCTTGTCTCAGGTCCTTGATTTTCACGTGGCACTGCGTTGTATCCCGGCTGTATCCTCTGAGTGCCATGGCTTTGGAGACCTTCTCGTAGGTCTTTGCATTCCGTTTGTTGGAGCGCAGCTCCGAAAGCACAGACTCATCGCCCCACACAGCGATCAGATCCAGGACTTCACGGTCTGTCCATGCTGGGGACCTCTTTCTATTCTGGGATTGCATGGACTCCTCTGCTGGAGAGCTCTGCATCGTTGCAGGTGCTGCGGAGCTCGCCCCGATGTCCAACCAGGACATGAGATTCAAAGTGCCCAGACAGGAAAAGGAATTCAAATTTTCCCGGGTCGTTTCCTGTGTGGCTGGTCAGAGAATCCAAGCTTGGACTGCTGTCCAGAGCGTCAACAGAGTGGTGCACTGTGGGATAGCTCCCGGAGCTAGTAAGTTCGATTTCCATCCACACCTAGCCTAATTCGAGATAGCCATGTCGAATTTAGCGCTACTCCCCTCGTCGGGGTGGAGTACCGAATTCGAACTAAAGAGCCCTCTAGGTCGAATTAAACGGCTTCCTGGTGTGGACGGTTGAGCGGTTAATTCGAATTAACGCTGCTAAATTCGATTTAAAGTCCTAGTGTAGACCAGGCCTTAGAGAAGAGGAAAAACTTTCTAACTCCAACCTAGGGGTATGTCTACAGTACGAAATTAATTCAAACTTATTCTATTCGAATTTTTGGAAGCAATTTTATACATTCGGTGTTGTGTGTCCCCACTAAAGTGCATGAATTCGGCGGAGTGCATCCACAGTACAGAGGCTAGCATCGAATGTCGCAGTGGTGCACTGCGGGAAGCTATCCCACAGTTCCCACAGTCCCCGCCACCCCTTGGAATTGTGGGTTAAGCTCCCAATGCATGATGGGGCAAAAAGATTCTTGCGGGTGTTTCTGGGTGTGTGCTGTCACTTGCTTCTCCCTCCGTGAAAGCTATGGCAGACGCCATACTGTCAGCAGACAATGCAGTATGGTGCACCGCCTGTCTCCTAGTACTATGAATCCACCTCGCATGTCCTCTCGTCTTTCTATCTACTCTTTTATCTAACCATTTCCCGCCTTTTTTCGGCTACTGTGAACCGAGCAGCACAGCTTCCACCGCAAACTCTGCTCTCCCGTTCTTGCATCGCTCGCTAATTTTTCCATGTTGTCTGTCCCGGGCTCGCATGCAAGCTACAGAAGCCAACAATTCCCTGCCATTTTTCGGCCATCATGAACTGAGCTGCACAGCTTCCGCCGCTTTTTCCATGTTGTTGGTCCTGGGCTCCCGTGGAAGCTACAGACAGCAACAATTCCCCACCGTTTTTCGGCCATCGTGAACTGAGCTGCAGCTTCCGCTGCAAACTCTGCTCTCCCACTCTTGCAGCTCTAGCGAGCTTCCTGACTCCGTGAAAGCTACAGAAGAGAACCATTTACCACCTTTGATCGGCCATCTTGAACCGAACAGCTCTCCTACACTTCGCACCCTTTTTCCAGGATTACCCCTGCAGGCACCATAGTGCGGCAAGCATGGAGCCCACTCAGATCTCCGCTGCAGTTTTGACCATTGTAAATACCTCACGCATTATCCAGCAGTATGTGCAGTACCTGCAAAACCAGGCGAGGAAGCGACGACAGTGCGATTACTATACTGATGAGGACATGGACACAGATGTTACTAGAAGCACGGCATGTGGCGATTGGGAGATCATGGTGGCGTTGGGCCAGGTTCATGCTGTGGAATGCCAATTCTGGGCCTGTGAAACAAGCACAGACCGGTGGGACCACACAGTGTTGCAGGTCTGGGATGATTCCCAGTGGCTGCGAAACTTTCGTATGTGTAGGGCCACTTTCATGGAACGTTGAGACTTGCTGTCCCCTGCCCTGAAGCGCAGAGACACCAAAATGAGAGCAGCCCTTACAGTTGAGAAGCAAGTTGCCATAGCACTGTGGAAGCTTGCAACGCCTGACAGTTACCGGTCAGTCGGGAATCAGTTTGGAGTGGGCAAATCTACTGTGGGGGCTGCTGTGCTGCAAGTAGCCAACGCAATCATTGACCAGCTGCTATCAAGGGTAGTGACTTTGGAAAATGTGCAGACCATTGTGGATGGCTTTAATGCCCTGGGGTTTCCTAACAGCAGCGGGGTGATAGACGGAACACATATCCCTATCTTGGCCCTGGCACACCAGGGCGGCCAATACATAAACCGCAAGGGATACTTTTCCATGGTGCTGCAAGCACTGGTGGATCACAAGGGACGTTTCACCGACATCAACGTGGGATGGTCGGGAAAGGTGCATGACACTCGCATCTTCAGGAACTCTGGCCTGTTTGAACAACTTACTTCCCAGACCAGAAAATTAGTGCTGGGGATGTTGAAATGCCTATAGTTATCCTCGAGGACCCTGCCTACACCTTAATGCCATGGCTCATGAAGCAGTACACAGGCACCCTGGACAGTAGTAAGGAGCAGTTCAACTATAGGCTGAGAAAGAACAGAATGGTGATAGAATGTGCTTTTGGATGTTTGAAAGCGCGCTGGTGCAGTTTACTGACTCCGTTAGATCTGAGCACTAACAATATTTCAATTGTAATTGCTGCTTGTGGTGTGCTCCACAATATCTGTGAGAGTAAGGGGGAGACGTTTAATGGCAGGGTGGGAGGTTGAGGCAACTCGCCTGGTGGACAATTTCGCACAGCCAGACAACAGGGTGATTAGAAGAGCGCAGCAGAGCGTGCTGCGCATCAGAGAAGCTTTGAAAGCCAGTTTCATGACTGGCCAGGGTACGGTGTGACAGTTGTGTTGGTTTCTTTTGAAGTTACCCGCCCCCTATATATATATATATATATATATGAAAGGAAATAAAGTCAAAATTGTTTAAAAACTGTTCTTTATTAATTGTTGCACAACACATTGAGAGAAATCAGAAGGTAGACTGGGAGACGGGCCGGGGTGGGGGGGGTATTGGGTTGGGGGGTGGAGGAGGAAAGAAGAACATGTCCAGAAACCAAATCAAAAGTTCGCATATGCCAGCATTCTGCTGCTTGGGCGATCCTTTGGGGTTGAGTGTGTGGGTCCCCGCAGCCTCCCCCGTTGTGTTCTTGGGCATCTGGGTGAGGAGGCTATGGAACCTGAGGAGGAGGGAGGTTATACATGGGCTGCAGCGGCAGTCTGTGGTCTTGCAGCCTTTCCCGCATTAGATCCACCATACAGCGGAGCATGTCAGTTTGCTCCCCCATGTGCTTGACCATAGCATCCTGCCTGCTCGCATTGTGCCGTCCCTCCTCTCTTCGTGTTCCTGTACTGCTTTACAGGACTCTGCAATTGTTTGCCTCCATGCATTCAGCTGGGCCCTATCAGTGCGGGAGGACTGCATGAGCTTGGTGGACATGTCGTCACGAGTTTGTTTTTTCCGCCTTCTAATCTGGACTAGCCTCTGGGATGGAGTAGATAGGGGTCACATTGAAACATTTGCATCTGCGGGAGGAGAAAAACGGAGGGTAGTATTTTAAAAGATACATTTCAGAGAACAAAGGGGACACTTTGGTGTGAGTAAGCCATCACATGGCCAGGCAACAGAATTCAGCTTGCAGGCAGCCTAGGGGCACGCGGGGTTCTGCTTCTTCTACATTCATTTCAATGCTTTCAAACTGCTGGGCCCTCTTTCCCATAGCAAGCAATGCCTGGTGGGTTTGCCATATAAAAGGAGGGACTGCAGGCTCTCTGGGATGACCGCTTCACACAACACCCCTCCACCACCCCCGCAATCACTGCGTGCCTCCGATGAGGCTCTGAGCAGGGATGAGCCCTTTAAACTAAACGTGAACAGTCCAGCGAGGCTGGGTTTTCCCCCCACCCTCCACCCCATGGCTCCGATCAGGCTCCCACTCACCAGAAGTACCTTCTCCAGGGTCATAGTCCGGGAGCCCATCTTGGGAGTGGGGGAGGCTATTGGCTCCAGCGTTAAGAATAGTTCCTGGCTAGGGGGGAAAATGCATTCCTCACTTGCCGCCTGTGCACTGTCCTCCTCCTCCTCCTCCTCTTCATCCTCCAATTACTCTTCCTCCTCGCTCTGTGAAACTCCCCCCTTGCAGGTGTCCACAGACAGTGGTGGGGTAGTGGTGGCGTTACCCCCCATAATTGCATGCAGCTCACGGTAGAAGCGGAATGTATGGGGCTGTGATCCAGAGCGCTTGTTCGCCTCCCTGGATTTTTGGTATGCTTGCCTGAGCTCCTTGATTTTTGTACGACACTGTTCTGTGTCCCTGGAGCAGCCTCTTTCCGTCATGGCCCTGGAGACTTTAGTGTACGTATTTGCATTCTTTTTTTGGAATGTAGTTCTGCCATAACAGACTCGTCTCCCCAACATGCAATGAGATCCAGTACCTCCCATTCGGAGCAGGCTGAAGCTCGTCTGCGAATCCAGGACTGCGTGATCTTTTGTGATGGTGGACTCTGCATGATCGCCTGTGATGGTGGACTGTGCTGACGGTCACCTGTGCTGATGGTGACCAAACAGGAAATGAAATTCAAAAGTTCCCAGGGGTTTTTCTGCCCACCTGGCTAGTGCATTGGAGTTAAGAGTGTTGTCCAGAGTGGTCACAAGGGAGCATTCTGGGATCACTCCTGCAGGCCAATAACGTCAAATTGTGTCCACAATACCTTTAACCTGGGATTGCGATCTCAATTTAAGTGCTACTCCACTTGCCGAGGTGGAGTACAGAAATCGGATTAAAGAGCCCTTTAAATAAAAAAAACCAGTTTGGTTGTGTGGACGGAATCAATTTTTTTTTTTCAAATTAACTTGGCTAATTCCAGAATAACAGGCTAGTGTAGACCAGGCCTAAATCTGACACACCCATTACTTCTTGTCCTCCCTTCAGTGGACATGGGGAATTGATCACAGTCCTCTTTATAACAGCTCTTCACATACTGGAAGACTTATCAGGTCCCCCTCTCAGCCTTTACTTCTCAAGACGAAACATGCCCAGTTTTTTTTAACCTTTTCTCATAGTCTGGGTTATCTAAACCTTTTATCATTTTTGTTGCTCTCCTCTGGACCAGTGTTCTCTCTAATTTTTTAGATCCATGTGAAGAATGAATTTTGTTATGTGCACCGATATGGAGGTCATGTGTGGGGAACTTACAGGGAACTTAGCTCTGGACTCTCTCCAATTTGTCCACATCTCTCAAAGTGTGGGCCTACAACTGGACACACAGTACTCCAGCTGAGGCTTCACCAGTGCTGAATAGAACAGGACAACTATTTCCCCTGTCTTACATACCACACTCCGGTTAATACACCCTAGAATTACATTAGCCTTTTTCACAACTGCATCACACTGTTAACTCGTATGCAATTAGTGATCCACTATAACCCCGGATTCTATTCAGCAGTACTACCACCTAGCTAGTTATGCCCTATTTTGTAATTGTGCATTTGATTTTTCCTTCCCAAGTGTAGAACTTTGTACTTCTCTTTATTAAACTTCATCTTGTTGATTTCTGACCAATTCTCTAATTTAGCAAGGTTATTTTGAATTTTAATCCCATCCTTCAAAGTGCTTGCAACCCCTCCCAGCTTGGTATCAGAGGGGTAGCCGTGTTAGTCTGGATCTGTAAAAGCAGCAGAGTGTCCTGTGGCACCTTATAGACTAACAGACATATTAGAGCATGCGCTTTTGTGGTTGAATACCCACTTTGTCAGATGCATGAATATAAAAACAGGATGGCAGCAGGATACAGGATGGAAAGAAGTTCAGATACAGAAAGCAGCTACAAGACACTCCTCTTACCACTTCCAGTCCCAGAACTGTCCCTCGGAGAGAGCCGTACCTCAACAGCCTCAGGCCTCCTGCATTTGTTGCCACATTACCACCAATGTGGCAGCTGCCTTTGGCTCCAAGGTCAAGTGGCATGATGAAGTCCAGCTCCTCAAGATACTGGTTCAGGTTCTCTAAAATACAGCCAGCCTGGCAAACAAGGATTCCTGAAACACAAGAATCAAGCTACAATTTGACACACAGAAATGGTCTCCTAAAGATGCAGGACAACTGTAAGCAACTAGGACCACCCCTTTCTCCAAAACTTCTACCCTGATGGTACAATTCAAATCCAAAACAATTCTTCTCATGACTCTATCTCCCTCTGTACCTATTGGGTTTCTGGGAACTGGGCGGGCGGAAGCCCCCCATTGCTAAAGGATCCCCCCCAGCCTAAGGGGAGGATCTACTGGACCTCAAAAACCCCACTGATTTTGGGGGACAACTAATAAAAGAACAGGGACAGGCGTGCAGTCAAAGGGTCATAAGAAGGGCGCCTGACTGAGACACCAAGCAGAGAACCCCGGACAGCGCCCACTGCTCCTCGAAGGCGTCAAGTGGACGCCACCCAGAGGAACTCTGCCCGGATGCGTGAACAGAGGATCGGAAACAAGCCCCACAGTCACAGGAGTCTCCATTGGCCACCCTCCTCTCCCTGGTTCTGTAGATGGCCATTTTAGCCACGGCGAGGAGGAGATTGACCAGGAGGTCCCGTGACTTTGTGGGGCCACGGATAGGGAGTGCATAAAGAAGGAGGTGAGGGGAAAAGTGCAGCCAGAAACGTAACAGTATATTGGTGAGGAGCCGGTATAGGGGCTGCAACCTGGCGCACTCTAAGTAAACATGCGCCAGGGTCTCCCTCACGCTGCAGAAGGGGCAAGTGTCTGGGGCAGGGGTAAACCACACCAAATACACGCCCGTGCTCATGGCCCCATGAAGGAGCCACCAACTGATATCCCCGGCGGGCCTCGGGACCAGGGTAGAGTATAGGCTGGCCCACCAGGGCTCCTCACCCTCCAGAGGTGGCAGGAGGTCCCGCCACTTTGTGTCGGGCGGGACACGAGGGTGAGGAAGTAAAGGGTGTGGAGCACGAACGTGTAGAGATGTTTCCTTGGCGCAGTTTGGAAGCGGACCGGCTGCAGATTGTGCAGCCGGCTTGCGGAGAAGGGGTGGGGGGGCCGGTCGGGTCCACGGGGCAGGGGCCCGATTAAAAGGTCCGGAGGGCCCGGGGTGGGGGTGGGCGGGGCGTGGCCTCGTGCAGGACCCGGTCAAGGTAGGCCTGAGCAGCGGGCGGCAAAGCGGCCTTCACCTCCTGTAGTACGCGCCAGGGAGTACAAGGTCTGGAGAGCCCCATACGCTGAGTGAGCATCAGGGGATCCAGCCAGTCTCCCCGGTCGTAGTCCAGGAGGTCTCTGACCCTGGTAGCTTCTGCCAGGACCAACCTCTGGCGCACCGCGGGGGACTCTGCCACCTGCACACGGAGCTGGGGGTTGTGTAGCAGGGGCTCCGCGAGGAGATCTGCCCCCTCGGTGGCTGCCACGGACCTGGTCCCTCTGTAGTGGGGTGGTTATCCACTCCTACCCTGCGAGGCTTGAAACAGCCGAGGAGAGGGCTATGGCTGGGGCAAGAAGCCTGGGCTGATTGGGGGAAAGTAGGCTCAACTGGGGCTATGCCCCAATCAGGCCCAGATGGCCCCTATAAAAGGCTGTGAGCCAGAAGCCCAGGCAGTCTCCCTCCGCCTGTAAAGGGAGAAGGGGCTGGCTGCAAGGTGTTAAGCAGGGAACCCAGATTGGAGCAGGGCTGGGGAAAGGCCAAGGGAGCCAGGGAGCTCCGGCCTAGGAAAGCCCCAGGCTGCAATCCATTAGGTACTGGGTTGCAGGGGGCAGCCCATGGGTAGGCAGAGGCAGCCGGTCCAAACCCCCTTTGCCTGTGATGAGTGGCTTATACTGCAGTCTGCCCCAGTGAACAGGGGCTAGATGGAGACTGGGCAGTAGCCAAGACTGAGGCGAAGTGGGGATAGTGGGTAGGGGTTCCGCTGGGAGGTGGAGACCCAGAGTGTGGGGGTACTGCCAGGGGGCAGCACCCAGTTAAAGGGGCACAGGGGTCCTGTGAGGGACACGGGGTCTAAATGACAGGCGGGACACCTGGTCTGCAGAGGGCACTCTGATGACTGGTGAGCTAATTCCTGAGATGACCAGCAGGAGGCACCGCAGGGGTGAGTCTGCATTGCTACAGGATGGTGGAGAATGCAGGCATAGGCGGTCTGCCCCGACACAAGGGGCTGGGCAAGGACTGTGAGACGATTGCCCCAAAGATGGTGGACAGACTGAGAAAGGAGCTGATGGAGCCCAGGTATACTGGGGCGTATTGTGCAGAGGCGCTATGGACTTCCCATGGTTGGGGACAGGGGCCAGCACCATGGCAACAGGAGGCTGGTGACTCACAAGAACTACGAGAGGTGCAATGGGCCCTCCAAAGACAGATGGCCTGGCTGGTGGAGGAACAGCGGGCCTTATGGAAGCTCCTCCGGCACGTGTTCCAGAGGGATGAGCCTGACCCTAGGGCCAGGAGGCCCGGAGCAGAACTAAGGACTTGTTACGCCTGTGGCAGGCATGGGCACATAAGGTGGGACTGTCCCTACGGGGCTGGGGGCAGGGTGCCTCACCCCAAAAAGGGACAGTGACAAGTCCCTCAGACAGTGCACTGGGTGAGGGAACCCAGGCGGCTGCGGGTGCGTTGGGCCTGTGGGCAGCAGGGGCATTTTGGCGAGACTGCCCGGCCCCAAGGAACATGACCCAGGGCGACCCAGGGCAACCCAGGAAGGGCTGGCCCAGTGAGGGACAACGAGAAGAAGCAGGAGGCCCGGGCAACACAGAGGCGGGGAGCCTGTTGGCATTGCCAGGAGCTGGGCCACTGACAGAAAGACTGCCCCCTGGGGTGGGGGGGCAACGCAGCTGGAGGCGGCCAAGAGAGTGGCTGACCGGCCAGGGGGCCACCCAGGGGAGGTGGCGAAGACCACAACTGGGACGGCGGGGATCCTCCGAGAGGGCGGGACCCAGACCATCGCCGGGGAGGTCAGTGACAGGGAAACCCAAACAGACTGGACCCAGCAGGAGGCTGGGACCGAGGTGGGAGTGGTGAAGGTGACTGTGGGGACCCAGACCCTGAAAGAAGAGGGCCTGGGGGACTCAGACCTGCGGGCATGGCTAGAGGCCGCGGATTTGGCCTGCAGGAAGGTCGAAACCCAAACCCGGGAGGTGGCCTGGGGCTGGGAGGCCGCGGAAAGGAGATTGGCGGGCCTGGAGGGACGACCCTGGAGGGCTAACTTCAGGGAGCCCAGGCTGAGAAGCCCCCCCCTTCTCCCAAGGGGTGTGTGTGTGTCTGTGTCTGTGTGTGTATAGCAGGGTGGTGACCGGCTCCTGCCCTGTGAGGCTTGAAACAGCCCAGGAGAGGGCTGTGGCTGGGGCAAGAAGCCTGGTCTGATTGGGGAAAAGTAGGCTCAGCTGGGGCCATGCCCCAATCAGGCCCAGCTGGCCCCTATAAGAGGCAATGAGCCAGAGACCCAGGCAGTCTCTCTCTGCCTGCAGATGGAGAAGGGCCTGGCTGCAAGGTGCCAAGCAGGGAACCTAGATTGGAGCAGGGCTGGGGAAAGGCCAAGGGAGCTCTGGCCTAGGAAAGCCCCAGGCTGCAGTCTGGTAAGGCCCATTAGGTACTGGGTTGCAGGGGGCAGTCCATGGGTAGGCAGAGGCAGCCGGTCCAAACCCGCCTTGCCTGTGATGAGTGGCTTATACTGCAGTCTGCCCCACAATTTGAACAGGAGCTAGATGGAGACTGGGCAGAAGCCAAGACTGAGGTGAAGTGGGGATAGTGGGTGGGGGTTCCCCTGGGAGGGGAGACCCAGACTGTTGGGGTATTTCCAGGGGGCAGCACCCAGTTAAAGGGGCACAGGGTTCCTGTGAAGGACATGGCGGGGCTAAATGACAGGCAGGACACCTGGCTTGCAGTGGGCGCTCTGATGACTGGTGAGCTAATTCCCAAGACAACCTGCAGGAGGCACCGCAGAGGTGAGTCTGCATCGCTACACCCTCCTACTGAAGTCTATGGGAATTTTGACACTGACTTCAAGAGAAGAAAGCCCTGGATTGGTACCTGGAACACAGGGGTACCAAATATTTCTCTCCCTTTAATTTTCCCTTACCTCAACTTTTTAAGAACTTAAATGTTCAAATCAACAAGAGATTTTCTCATTCCCCAAGTCCAACCACATATGCATACTTTTTCCACTTCTCTCCTCCACAAATGCCAGTGCAGACTGGCCATAAACCTGGCAGATCCTTTCTTCAATACCACTGTGATTTATGTCCTACTCTTTACTATCAGATCCAGATAGTATCCCATCTGGATTTCTTAAACAGATACTGGGATGAGTGCAGGTACTCCTTTCCCTTCCCCTCGTCTCCATGTACTATCAGAAACAACATCAGAAGAATCCTGGATTCAGGAAGCCCCTGCTTCCTCCTTGTGGTGTGCTGCTGGTCTGAATCCCTGCTGATACAATACTCAGAAGGAGGGCGGCTTTCAGAGGATTAAAAGATGAGCCCTTTTACATTAGAAGAAATATATTTACCAGACACACTGTTGAAGCTGATGACCTGGTTCATCAGAGCTGTGGAGATAATAATCTCATCAAAGACAGGAACGCTGCCGCCCACAAGGCCCGTGTTACCTCCCTGGGGGTTTACTGCCAACTTCCTTTTGTTACAATACCTGAAAGGGAACACATTGTTCAACAGTCACACTGCTCAGAGCCATGCCCCACTTCCCTTCTTCATGCCTTTGGGAGATTTGTTCTCACGTGCAGTTGGATGAATTGGTTGTCCTCATTAAAGCAAATTGTTTCAGTCCTAAAAGCTGAATTTGAGATGAATGGCCGGTTTCAGATAGAGAGTGAGAAAGCACAAATCCTGCTGATGCCAATAGGCCTTGGATAAAGGAATATAAATGTAGGACCATCCCTTTTTTTGCAGTTTCAGTTGTACAATACAATATTTTTACTCCAAACAGCAGTCAACTCCGTTTAGAAACTAATTGTTCATGTGGCTGCCTTTGTTAGCACATCTTTATCACACTGCTCTGTGTTCTTTCCACCTTATTGCATGGAATTTTGGTTTTGCTGAGGCTCCCGGGTCCCTCAGCGCAGCCGTGTATGGGAGCTCCAGGGTCCCCCTGCCTGTGGGACTGGGCAGCAGCAGGGAGATCCCCTAGTGCTGGGAAACTGCAGCATCTGTCGGCCACCGGCTGGGCAACTACAGGGAGTTCCCCTGCCATGCAAAATACTTGGGCAGCTGTGGGGTCCACCGCTCGCAGCTGGGCAGCTGCGGGGTCCACCAGCCACCCACCACAGTTGGGCAGCTGTGGGGTCCCCCCACCAGGGTGAGGGCTGGGAGCTGTGGAGGCGGGGCTGGCTGGGAGCTCCAGCCCCAGGTTAGAAAATGTCACAAAGGCCTATGGAAGTCACGGAATCTGTGACTTCTGTGAGCTCATCGTAGCCTTATTTATAGAGCACTATGGGTGTGTGCAGGGCATCTTACAGAACAAATAAAAAGACAGGTCTCTGCCCCACAGAATTTACAATTTAACTCCAAAATTGCAGTCTAAGTTAATTCTCTGCTTAGACCTCATACACATGAACAGGGTGGAGGATTAAGGAAGGACTAAGAACAGAAGGCCAATTCAGGCCCATCAGGAACAGCTGTTGACTAGCAAGGGGCCTTCAAGAAGGTAAAGTGCCACAATCAGTTCTTACAGAGCTGGCATGCATCTCAGGATAAGGACTATCTAGTTTAGTTTCTCTTGTTGTAACTAATGCACTTTAAAAATCTCCTCTAAAACCTTTTAGAACTAGGAAAATATGCTGTTCTTTTGTTGCTGAACCAAGAGACATCCTGAATCCTGCAAGTTCCAGTTGTATTAAGTGTACCAAGCTGCAGTGTACTAGGAAATATTTTATAAATGCAGACCTTGATGGTAGAAGGTTTTAGGATCACTTTACACTTTGTTGTAACACACCTGGCATTGGGTTCATACACTGTTGTAAAATGGGATCAACCTTTAATTGTCTGAACCACCAAGTGGTGAGCCTGTGTACTGCTGCTAAATTAGGGCTCGATTCTACACTCAGGCCTGGTCTACACTACGCGTTTAAACCGGTTTTAGAAGCGTTAAACCGATTTAACGCCACACCCGTCCACACTAAGAGGCCCTTTATATTGATATAAAGGGCTCTTTAAATCAATTTCTGGACTCCTCCCTAACGAGAGGAGTAGCGCTAGTATCGGAATTACCATATCGGATTAGGGTTAGTGTGGCCGCAGATCGACGGTATTGGCCTCCGGGTGGTATCCCACAGTGCACCACTGACCGCTCTGGACAGCAATCTGAACTCGGATGCAGTGGCCAAGTAGACAGGAAAAGCCCCGCGAACTTTTGAATATTTCCTGTTTGCCCAGCGTGGAGCTCCGATCAGCACGGGTGGCGATGCAGTCCGAAATCAAAATAAAAAAAGAGCTCCAGCATGGACCATGCAGATGTGATCGCTGTAAGGGCAGGCAAATCTGTTCTATCAGAGCTCCATTACAGAAGACGAAAATCAAAAGCATTTTTAAAAAATCTCCAGACAGACGCCATAGCAGGGACTCAGCGCACTGCTGCGTGACAAGCATAACGGAAAGCCAAAGAATCAAATGGACGCTCATGGAGGGAGGGAGCGGGGACTGAGGACTCAAGCAATCCCACAGTTCCTGCAGTCTCCGAAAAGCATTTGCATTCTTGGCTGAGCTCCAAATGCTTCTAGGGTGAAACACAGTGCCCGCGGTGGTTCAGGGCATAGCTCGGCAATTTAACACCCCCACCCACCCCCAGAAGTGAAATGGAAAAAAATCCTCTCTTGACTCTTACATGTCACCCTATCTTTACTGAATGCTGCAGATAGACATGATGCTGCAGCAGTCAACACCAACATCCTCGCTCCACCCCACCCCCCGCCATGGGTGGCTGATGGGGCAATATGGCTGATATCCAGCGTCATAATCAGCCTTTTGGCACATGGTGCAGTGCAAAAGGACTGGTAACCATTCTCATCAGCCCGTGAGTGCTCCTGGCTGGCCTCCAGTGAGGTCGGCCGGGGGCGCCTGGGTAAAAAACTCCTGATCATTCCTGGTAGATGGTGCAGTAGGACTGATAACCGTCTTCATCATAGCAACAGGAGGTTGAGCTCCATCAGCCTCCGCCCTTCATGTGTAAAGAAAAGATTCAATTGTCCCTGGACTAGCAGCGGGATGCTGGGCTCCTCTCCCCCACACTGCTTAATGTCCTGTCTGGTCTATCATAGCAGCTGGAGGCTGCCTTCCCCTCATATCTCACTAACAAGTCACTGTTTCTTATTCCTGCATTCTTTATTACTTCATCACACAAGTGGGGGGACACTGCAACAGTAGCCCAGGAAGGCTGGGGGAGAACGGAATCAACAGGTGGGGTTGTTGCAGGAGCACCCCCTGTGAATAGCATACAGCTCATCATTTCTGCGGGATCTGACACGGAGCAGCTGTGCTCTCTGGTTCTCTTATACACTGCTTCTCTAGTACAGTTGCCCCATATTCTAGGCAGGACTGATTCTATTTTTAGATACTAAAAAGGAGGGATTGACTCAGGGAGTCATTCCCATTTTTGTCTTTTGCGCCCCCCGGCCGATCTCAGCCAGGGGCACTTATGACAGCAGCAGAAGGTGCAGTGCAAAAGGACTGGTAACCATCATCTTATTGCCAATTTATGACATGGTAGATGGTACAGTAGGGCTGATAACCATCTCTGCTGTCATGCAAAAGCAAATGCATGCTGCTGTGTAGCGCTGCTTAATCGCCTCTGTCAGCGGCATCTAGTACACATACGGTGACAGTCACAAAAGGCAAAACAGGCTCCATGATTGCCATGCTATGGCGTCTGCCAGGGCAATCCAGGGAAAAAAGGCGCGAAATGATTGTCTGCCGTTGCTTTCCCAGAGGAAGGAGTGACTGACGACATTTACCCAGAACCACCCGCGACAATGATTTCTGCCCCATCAGGCACTGGGATCTCAACCCAGAAATTCCAAGGGGCGGGGGAGGCTGCGGGAACTATGGGATAGCTACGGAATAGCTACCCACAGTGCAATGCTCCAGAAATCGACGCTAGTCTCGGACCTTGGACGCACACCACTGATTTAATGTGTTTAGTGTGGCCGCGCGCACTCGATTTTATACAATCTGTTTTACTAAACCGGTTTATGTAAATTCGGAATAATCCCGTAGTGTAGACGTACACCCAGTGACACCGAGAGCAGTATTGTCATTGACTTCAATGGATATAGGATCAGACTTTCAGGTTCAGGAGCTCTTTGAAGCTGGGATCAGGCCAAAGGTTTCTCTTGTAGGATTTATTTTGAATCTCTTATTTTATTTTCCTTTTGTTCTCCTAATCTCCTTTTTCCCCTTTGGCTATTTTTCTCCTTCAGCCTGAGCCTGTTGTGACCTTCTGAGGATTGTTCCTTTCTGCTACTGGCACTGTTTCCAATTTGGTCAGTTCAGTGGAGCAGAGAAATCACTAATGATGAGATGCTGCCCCCTACACACACACCCACACACTACTACTAAGGATTTTCTAATCAGGGCCACAGGTGTGTGGATCTGAGGAGCCAGCTGTTTCCCATTTGGCATTTATAACATTTGTTAGTTGTTTCAGTGATCACATTTCTAGTTAGGAACCCATTCCTTTCCCTAACCACCTGAAAGCTCTCTTGGTCTAGCGTTCATAGTTAGACTGGATTTGCTCATTCATGCACATTACCTGGTTTCTTGATTAAATCTGGTAGCAATGTCAAATGATATGAGAAAATTGTTAGAGTAGAGCAAAGACAGAATTCAGAGATAGCAAAATAGAAGCACTAAGTAGCAAAGATCAGTTAAAAAGATGTAAATTACCTGAGAATCTCAGCTACCTCTGCTGCTGTCCGTGGCCTCAGTAACATCTTACTGCAGCCTGCAATGAAAGCAAAGTATGGTAAAATCAATCTGAAGCAAAGATTGTGGCCAAAAAGAAAAACCCAACATCTTTTGGTATTTCTGACACTAATGGCAACAGAACATGTCAGGGTCATCTGCACCATGAGCTTCAATTATGAGGTGAGGTTACTTGTTCCCTGGTTTAGCAGCACAGGGAAAATCATGGAAGAAACACGTTCCTGCAATGCTCCAATAGTAACCAAACTCAGGGTACATCTACACCAGGGCTCGGCAACCTATCAGAAGTGGTGTGCCAAGTTTTCATTTATTCATTCTAATTTAAGGTTTCGTGTGCCAGTAATACATTTTAATGTTTTAAGAAGGTCTCTTTCTATAAGTCTATAATATATAACTAAACTATTGTTGTATGTAAAGTAAATAAGGTTTTTAAAATGTTTAAGAAGCTTTGTTTAAAATTAAATTAAAATGCAGAGCCACCCAGACCAGTGGCCAAGACCCAGGCAGCGTGAGTGCCACTGAAAATCAGCTCACATGCCACCTTTGGCACATGTGCCATAGGTTGCCTACCCCTGGTCTACACTACCCGCCGGATGGGTGGGTACCGATCGATCTATCGGGGATCGATTTATCGTGTGTAGTGTAGACGCGATAAATCGATCCCTGATCACTCTCCTGTTGACTGCTGAACTCCAGCTCGGCGAGAGGCAGAAGCAAAGTTGACGGGGGAGTGGGTGGCCATCGATCCTGCACCACGAGGACGTGAAGTAAGTGATTAAGTCGATCTAAGATACATCGACTTCAGCTACGCTATTCTCATAGCTGAAGTTGCCTATCTTAGATCGATCTCCCCCCACCCCCTGACCGAGAGTAGACCAGGCCTTAGTGATCAGAAATGACATTGATGGGCTGCAAAGGGAGCAGTGTCCTATAATAACAGGAATAATACTGAGCTCTTATATAGTGCTTTTTATCTATAGCTCCCCAAGCACTTTACTAAAAAGGTAAATATAATTATTCTCATTTTACAATTAGAGTATGTTGCTATGGTGAGGACAAGAGATGGTCAGAAAAATAAGAGATTAAATGGCACTAGTTTTGGCAAATACCAGCTCTCATGTGGCTGGAATTTTTCCCACAGAACGTGTATAACTGGCCAGATGTAATAATGGATGACTTTCACTTCTCCCTGAAGTACTGTACACATAGAAACACTAAGGCCTGGTCTACACTAAGAAGGGGGGTCGAACTAGGGTACGCAAATTCAGCTACGTGAATAGCGTAGCTGAATTCGAAGTAGCCTAGTTCGACCTACTCACCCGTCCAGATGCGGCGGGGTCGAACTCTGCGGCTCCCCTGTCGACTCCGCCACCGCCATTTGCAGTGGTGGAGTACCGGAGTCGACCACAGCACTTCCGGAGTTCGAACTATCGCGTCTAGATCAGACGCGATAGTTCGAACTCCGAGAAGTCGAACTCACCGCGTCGACCCGGAAGGTAAGTGTAAACCTACCCATAGGGTACCAAACTAGGTAAATCATTGGTAGGGCCCTACCAAATTCACAGCTATCAAAAACACATCACAGGCCATGAAATCTGGTCTTGTGTGTGTTTTTACTCTATACCAGGGGTCCAGCTCTGAAGGCAGTGCCCTACCAGCAGCAGTGCAGAAGTAAGAGTGGCAATACCATACCATGGCACCCTTCTGCGCTGCAGCCTTCAGAGCTGGGAGGCCAGAGAGTGGTGGCTGCTGACTGAAAGCTCAGTGTTGCAGGCAGCAGAGCAGAAGGGTGGCAATACCATACCATGCCATCCTTACTTCTGTGCTGCTGCTGATGGCAGCTCTGCCTTCAGAGTTGGCAGCAGCGGCCACTCTTCACCTGCCCAGCTCTGAAGGCAGCGCTGCCACCAGCCACAGCACAGAAGTAAGGGTAGCAATACCACAACACTCCCTACAATAATCTTGCAATACCCCCCCTCCAACTCCTTTTTGGGTCAGGATGCCTACAATTACAACACCGTGAAATTTTAGATTAAAATAGCTGAAATCATGAAATTTATTATTTTTAAAATCCTATGACCATGAAATTGACCAAAATGGATCATGAATTTGCTAGGGCCGTAATCATTGGTCTTCTCCACAGAGACAAATCTTAAATTTCCTAAATTAGCTCTGCTCAGTCCAGCGTTCTGCTTCACTGGCTTGGCATTGGCAACCATGGAAAACATATGCCATTTTCCATGCTAAGAGAATAAATAAGTGGAGAGAAGAAAACTCCAATAACAATCACCTTCTCAAAAATAAGTCCGCTGTGTTGAAGACTGAAGAATCATACCCTACTGTAAGGTATTTTAACACCTTGTTCTAAATACTCATTGGGTCAGTGAGTTTAATGATGATACAAGGCAAGTACTTTATAGAGCTCTCACAAATCTACAGGCACTCTTGCATTTTTAGACTAATTTTCAGGGACAGCATCCAATAGCTCCACCTTTAGGATAATCAAAGAAAGATTTGACTATTTGAAGATTTCAAACAAACACTCTTATTTTTAAGGTAGATATGATACTCTAAAAGAATCAATTAAAACATAATTGACTGTTTAGTGGATGAATTTCACTATAAAATGAACCATTTCAAAAGCAAGGTAAAACTTTGGGTATATGTAAGCAAAAACATAATTTAACAGTTAACCAAGAGCTGATTGGGAAATATTTTTTGTTCCAATGAAAAAATCTGACAAAATTGAGAGTTTTGACCAAAAAAAAAATTCATAGGAAAGTATTTTTTGAATGAAAAATTTCCACCAGCTCTAATAACCAAATTTGATTTTGTAGGATTTGTATAAATAAGCAGCAGCACAAACTTGGCACCGGAGTTGATGTTTTTGCCTGCAGATTCAGTGGGATAGATGGCTATAAAACTATTAGAATAAACTCTTAAAGGTTGAGTATATCCAATAGTTTTATTAAAAAGGGAAGCAGGTTTTTGGAAAGAAAATAAATATATGAGAGACTTTTTGCTATTTTTTATAGCTGCTAATATATATTGCTAATTATGGTTAAGGGGGTAGAGTGTGTCAAAATGTTAAAACACCTACCTCGGACTGACTGCAGCCAGTCCACATTAAACAGTCGTAATTCATCTGGGTCTGTGATGACTCTACCAGGTATAAGGTGCTCGAAAAAAGCTATATCACTATCAGAAACATGAGAGAAGGGCAGCCTCTGCACACCATACCGCTCACTAGTCAGCATCACTTCCTTGGGGCTGCTGGAGGCTGTAGAGAGAGCTCGCTTGCCCAGCAGACTGGTGCCTGATAGGACGGATGGCCTGGACACTGGTATCCTGTATAGCTCTACTAGTTTCTTCTGCTTAAGTGTCCACTGAGCAGTAGCACTGGTCCACACTGCCAAGGGTCTCTTATGGCCATTCATCTGCCATCTTGGTAGGGTCCAACAGCACCTAACCAAACGAAGCTGGACGAGACAGGAAACTGTCATGGTTGCCCTGAAATGCAAACAGAGGATTAACACCCAGTTTCGATTCTTCCTGCTGCTCTCCATGTCCCGTATGCATAAAAAAACTAGATTTTTCAACTAACTGACTTGCTACTGTTCTTTATGGAGGCAGAACTATAGGGAAAACCTAGCTCCTGTAGGGAGTAAAAGGTCATTCTTATTTGCAGATAGGAGAGTTTCAGGATCATCGTTATATTATTGTATACAATCAACCCATCTCATATCTAGGAAAATCCAGACTGAAGTAGGATCATATAGGGGAAGCAGAGGGAAACCAAAGCTTCTAGTATTTGTTAGGATATAGATATTCAAGCCTGTCTGGCCTTTACTTTAAGAATTTAGGTGTATTCTTATCACTTAGCTAGTTATAGAGGTATAAAAGAAAGAATCAAAATAATTGTCTATCTGTGTAAGGGCCTTCTCTCACTGTGACAGTCTGTTGGCCTGTTTAGTCATATTGAAATAAGGCAATCTGGGGCTGTTAGGAAGGTGAGCCGATCAATCACCTCCAGAGAAAGGGAAGAGCTTAGAACATGTAAAAAGAAATTTAGTTTGATAGTTTTCTGTCTGGTAAGAACTCACTTATCAATAGACACAGCAGGAGAACCCTTATGTCTGTTTAGATGTAGTTGTAAAACCCTTATGTCTGTATAGATGTAGTAGTGAAATTCTCACTTCTGTATTGTTTTGTATGTTTTTTTGCATGGTCTCTGTCTGGTTCTGTAATTGTTTCTGTCTGCTGTATAATTAATTTTGCTGGGTGTAAACTAATTAGGGTGGTGGGATATAATTGATTAGCTAATCATGTTACAATGTTAGGATTGGTTAGGTAAATTTTAGTAGAATGATTGGTTAAGGTATAGCTAAAAATATTACTATATAAATTAGGGGCAAACAGGAAGTAAGTTGGGATTCGAAAATAAGGAAAAAAACTTGGATTTAAGCTTGCTGGAAGTTCACTCCAATAAACATCGAATTGTTTGCACCTTCGGACTTCGGGTATTGTTGCTCTCTGTGCATGTGACAAGGACCAGGGAAGTGTGAAAGTGAAGGAATAAACTCTCTAACAGTATTACTGAAAATTCCCAATGAAATATACATGATATATCATAACTTTCATTGAGAAATGCATGCATTATAATGGCTGTAAAGGTCCTTCAAAACTGTTTTCAATGAAGGACAGAGCTTCATATTTAATGCACCTACTCATGTGCTGCTTCCTGAGGACATACGCCCTCAGCCCTTATGCTGCACATGACATGACTAGTCTTTTTCACAAATTCTACCCATAGCTCAAGCCTGCTTTTCCCCTGCATCTTGCCCTTGAGAAGGTACCCATATATAAACTCCTGAAGCCTGATTCTCCACTCCAAGGCACAACGCAGTTGAGAATCAGACCCGTCTGTGTGTTTCCCATGACACTGGGTACATTTGCAAGAATCTATAAACTGGGATACTTATTAATCTGTAAGAATCCAAAGAACACATATCTGACCAACACCATTTGGGGGCTGTCTGGATACAAATTGCAGCTGAGGTACCCCCTCCCGCCCCCAACAACAAGGAGAAGATGTTAACTACTCCAGTGACCAGTGAAAGGGTGTGGGTGTGGAAGAACTAAAGACTTAGTGCAAACTGATGAGTCAAACAAAGAAATCCTCTCTGCTTTCATTACCAATTTTTACAATACTAGTCTTAAACACTGATTAAAATGTTTCTTTGTACAAACAGCAAGTTTCAATAATATGCTGGAGTGCTGGATGTGATGTGAATAAACCAGTGAAAGTGCTTGGATGCTCAGTGGAATAAGTTGATAGAATTACTGACTATAACCAATCAGTTTCAGAAGCAAGGTAAAACTTTGGTTATATATAAACAAAAAATATTGACTAGCTATCTCCCCTTCTAGATCATATAATAGGACTTTTATAGGGAAATAGGACAAATAGGACACATCAAGTATATACTCATTTGTCCATGGCATTTATTGCTAAAAGTTTGCATTCCTCCTCCCACTTCCAATATATAGCTAAATGCCCACAAGCCAATGTCAAAATGCAGCATTTACAAGGGATCTGGCTCCACTGCCCATAGAAAATATGTGAGAAAACTGAGTTCCTATGTTGATTCAGGCCCAATAAGCATGTACCACTGCCAATTATTGCCACATTATGTCCATGTGGTTATGCTGAGAAAAGAACCCCCCAGAGTGAATGATAATAGACACATTTTTGTCCTGCTGTCCAATTTAGTGTGTGGCACATAATAGAATAAAATTAACAAGTTTGCTACTTTTTAAAATAAGGTTTAAACAGTAATATATATATATATATATAATAACCTGACCCATCTTCTATTCTATTTACTTTGGTGTGAATAAGAACCTGCTACTCCAGTAACTTTGCTACCAACCCAAAGCATCTGCCTGCTCAGATGCTCAGCCTTTCACACAGGACACGTGAGGGGATTTTGGAAAAGCTGAGCTTTCCCGTTGGAACCTGTATGTTCAGAGGCAGCTGTTTCAGGATGTGCCCAGCTGTCACTGGGAATCTCTTTTGTATGTGTGTTTGGGGAGATGGCAACATGGAACATACAGCTGAGAAACGCTTTCACGCTAAGAATCTCTCCTTTTTATTAAATGGCCACATGGGATACATCCTAATTTCCTACAGTGGAGTCCTGCCATAGGTAGATACTCATTGCAGTGGTCTACCATCTGGCAGGTGCATGGCAGCAAGCATGCAGCTTGGCGTGCCGAGACAGGTCTGTTTGTGTGTGCTGTACGGGAGTGTAAGTCATGGTCAGCATTCCCAGACAACAGGAGTGGACCATGACTATCACACTGCACACTGCCAAGGCACTGTGGGGCAGAGGGAGCATTGCACACTGCCTCGGGGGGGGGGGGGGCAGGGGGAAACAGACGCACACTGCCAAGACATGGGGGGGGGCGGAGGGGGAGCACTGCACACTGCCTCAGTGGGGGACAGCAGCAACTGCCAAGATGGGGGGGCACAGGGGGAGGGGGGACAACTGCCAAGATATGGGGGGGACAGAAGGGGACCATTGCACACTGCCTCGGCGGGGGGGGGGGGGGGCGGGGGGAACAGACGCACACTGCTAAGATATGGGGGGGTCAGAGAGGGAGCTCTGCACACTGCCACAGCAGCGGGGGAGGGGGGGACATTACACACTACGTCGGCGGGGGAGGGGACGCACACTGCCAAGATATGGGGGGGTCGGAGAGCAGGGGCGGCCCGAGGCACCAGCTAAACAAGCCGACCCCTGCAGCCGGGGCAGGGCCGCGCTACCGGCTCCGCTTGGGGGAGAGGGATGGCTCCTTACCGCGGAAGAGCGGCGGGACCCGGTAGCGCGGCCCCGCCTGGCTGCAGAAGACGGGCCGCTGCTCCTCCGCTTGTTTGCGCCCGGTGCTTCAGCGCCTCCTAAACAGCGCGGCAGCGGCCTAGCTCCGGGGGGGGGGCTGGGCTCCGCCCCCTCCGCTCCGCGCCGCGTGGTCAGGGGGCGGGGCTGCGAGCTCCGGGCCGAGCGGCTCCTCCCCTGACCACGCGGCTCTGAGCGGGGAGGAGCTCAGGCACCTCCGGGAGCCACGCGGCTGCCGCGCTGTGCAGGGCCGCTTCTCGACGCGCGCGGTGAGCTGGGGGTAAGCAGCCGGGGCCGGGGGGTTGGCTAAGGGGCAGGGAGTCCCGGGGACACTCAGGGGGCAGGGAGGGGGCAGAGGTTCTGTGAGGCAGGGCCGCCCAGAGGGGCAATTTGCCCCTGGTCCCGCAGGGGCCCCCATGAGTGTTTTTCGGGGCCCCTGGAGTGGGGTCCTTCACTCACTCCAGGGGGCCCGGAAAACTCTTCCTCTCCCGTCTTCGCCGGCGGAGGGGGGGGTCGGAAGGACTCCCCGCCGGTGAATTATCGCCGAAGCGGTACCCACCGCTGGGTCTTCGGCGGTAATCCGGCGGCGGGGGGCCCTTCCATTCCGGGACCCGCCGCCGAAGTGCCCCGAAGACCCGCGGCGGGTCCCGCTTCGGCGGTAATTCGGTGGCGGGGGCCCCCCGGCGCGGGTCTTCGGGGCACTTCGGCGGCGGGTCCCGGAACGGAAGGGCCCCCGGCGCCGAATTACTGCTGAAGCGGGGGCCCCCCGCCGCCGAAGACCCCGGGCCCCCGGAATCCTCTGGGCGGCCCTGGGGGGGGGCGGTCAGGGGCCAGGGAAGGGGGGATTGGATTGGGGGGGTCTCGGGGAGGTGGTTGTCAGACGACAAGGAGATGGTTGAGTTTCAGGATCCTGACAAAAGGAAGAAAGGAGAGCCGCAGAATATGTACAATGGACTTCAGAAAAGCAGACTTTGACTCCTTCAGGGAACTGATGGGCAGGATCCCCTGGGAAGCTAATATAAGGGGGCAAGGTGTAGGGATATTAAAGAAGGTACTAACAGTGATTCCCCCAAGTGACAGTGACCCCCCCCCATAATTTGTCCCCCACACTTTAAAAATCCAACAGTTTCACCAAATACAAAAATCTCTTCGGTCTTCTGTTAAAACTTGTAAGCTACTGTCTGCAGAAACCATTGATTGTATCTGTCCTGTGAAAGATACTCTATTACTATGTCTTACAAACAAGTTAATTGACATTGTTCTTGAAGTGAACTGCTGTGAGCCTTAAGCTGTAATTGATATAATGTAAACAAATGCTATAAGCCCTTAAGTGACTTTCACTTCATTGTAACAGCAACGGCTCCTAGGAACAGACCCCCACCCTCTGTGATTAAAGGGCCGGGAGTCTCAAATGAATTAGCACACACTCCGAAAGTGGTGGAGACAGTAAATTAAAATATGGTTAAGATATGGAATGTATGTTGATGAATGCATGATGTACATGAATGGTTAGGGAGGTGCCAGCCTAGAAAGGGAGTATTCATTGGCCGAAGAATGTGTCAAGTGGACCACCAGACAACCCCCGGAGGGTAAACTGGGATCCACCCCAACACCTGGAAGGATGAGAAACACAAACTTTGGACAGTGTGGAGCCACCAGGAATGTGCCATCTGCTGACTGAGTCAGCAACAGCAGGATGAAACAGTTCCCATAGACTAACATACGAATTAATTCCTATAAAAATGGACTCTAAAGACTGTAGACTTTGAGTCTCTGGTTCTGCTGCCAACCTCCAGGAGCATCAGGTGCATCTGACGCAGACTCGTCTCCATCCTCATGACCAAGATAACTGGCAAGGGATGTGAAGGGTAAGAAGAAGGGTTTCTACAGGTGTGTTAGCAACAAGAAGGTGGTCAGGGCAAGTGTGGGACCCTTATTGAATGGGGGAGGCAACCTAGTGACAGATGATGTGGAAAAAGCTGAAGTACTCAATGTTTTCTTTGCCTTGGTCTTCACAGACAAGGTCAGCTCCCAAACTGCTGCACTAGGCAGCACAGTACAGGGAGGAGGTGAGCAGCCGCAGTGGTGAAAGAACAGGTTAAGGACTATTTAGAAAAGCTGGACGAGCACAAGTCCATGGGGCTGGATGCAATGCATCCGAGAGTGCTGAGGGAGCTGGCAGATGTGATTGCAGAGCCATTGGGCATTATCTTTGAAAACTCGAGGCAAGTGGGGGAGGTCCCTTACGATTGGAAAAAGGCAAATACAGTGCCCATCTTTAAAAGAGGGAAGAAGGAGAACCTGGGAAACTACAGACTGGTCAGCCTCATGTCAGTCCCTGGAAAAATCATGGAGCAGGTCCTCAAGGAATCCATTTTGAAGCACTTGGAGGAGAGGAAGGTGATCAGGAACAATCAACATGGATTCACCAAGGGCAAGTCATGCTTGACCAACCTGATTGCCTTCTATGATGAGATAACTAGCTCTGTGGATATGGGGAAAGCAGTGGACGAGATATACCTTGACTTTAGCAAACTTTTGATACGGTCTCTCACAGTATGCTTGCCAGCGAGTTAAAGAAGTATGGATTGGATGAATGGACCATAAGGTGGATAGAAAGCTGGCATGATCATCGGGCTCAATGGGTAGTGCTCAATGGCTCAATGTCTAGTTGGCAGCCAGTATCAAGCAGAGTGCCCCAGGAGTCACTCCTGGGGCCAGTTTTGTTCAACATCTTCATTAATGATCTGGTGATGGGATGGATTGCACCCTCAGAAAGTTCGTGGATGACACTAAGCTAGGGGGAGAGGTGGATATGCTGGAGGGTAGGGTTAGGGTCCAGAGTGACCTAGACAAATTGGAGGATTGGGTCAAAAGAAATCTGATGAAGTTCAGCAAGGACAAGTGCAGAGTCCTCACTTAAGATGGAAGAATCCTGGTGTGACAGGTTCGGTCACAGAGACCCCCCTTGGGACTGTTACCTGATGTGCCGAGACTACCTCTGAGCCTGTTTTCTCTGCCAGTCTGGCCCTCCAGAACCCTGCATTGTTGAGCCAGACATGCAAGCCTGCTGCAACACAGACCCAGGGTCTGAACCATGCCCCCAAAGCTGCAGACTTAACTGAAAACAGCTTAGCAAGTGTTCCTGTCTCCAGCACCCAGACACCTAGCTCCCAATGGGATCCAAACCCCAAATAAATCCGGTTTATAAAGCTTTTATATTCTCTCTCTTGTGGGCGGAAACCCCTTTGTTCTTCTGTGCAAAATCACAGCAACAAGATGGAGTTTGTAGCCACCTGGGCAAGTCACATGTCCATGAACAGTTTGGCTTTTTGCAGGCTGATGCCATTGTTTACATGTTAGTTTGAACATTCCCAGGAAAGCTCAGATGTGGACTGGCATCTCCCAAAGTCCACTGTTAGTTAAGTACTTCCAATTACTTGAATAGATCCTTCACAATATGTTGGCCAAACCTCCCTTATATGTCTCCTACATCAAACACTTCAAATACAAGCATAGAGCCAATGCTCATAACTTCAGATATAAAAATGATACATGCCAACAAATCAGATGAATATATTCAGTAGATCATAACCTTTGAAAAGATATGTTACATGGCATATCTAGCACAAAGCATATTCCAGTTATGTCATATTTACACTCATAAGCATATTTCTATAAACATATAGAGTGCAACGTCACACCTGTGCACTGCTACAGGCTGGGGACTGACTGGCTAAGTGGCAGTTCTGCAGAAAAGGACCTGGGGATTACAGTGAACGAGAAGCTGTATATGAGTCAACAGTGTACCCTTGTTGTCAAGAAGGTTAATGGCATATTGGACTGCATTAGTAGGAGCATTGCCAGCAGACTGAGGGAAGTGGTTGTTGCCCTCTATTGGGCACTGGTGAGACCACATCTGGAGTATTGTGTCCAGTTTTGGGCCCCCCACTACAGAAAGGATGTGGTCAAATTGGAGAGAGTCCAGCGGAGGGCAAAGCAAATGATTAGGGGCTGGGACACATGACTTATGAGGAGAGGCTGAGGGAACTGGGGTTATTTAGTCTGCAGAAGAGAAGAGTGAAGGGGGATTTGATAGCTGCTTTCAACTGCCTGAAGGGAGGTTCCAAAGAGGATGGATCTAGACTGTTCTCAGTGGTGGCAGATGACAGAACAAGGAGCAATGATCTCAAGTTGCAGTGGGGGAGGTCTAGATTGGATATTAGGGAAAAACTATTTCACTAGGAGGGAGGTGAAGCACTTGAATGGGTTACCTAGGGAGGTGGTACAATCTCCATCTTTAGAGGTTTTTAAGGCCTGGCTTGACAAAGCTCTGGCTGGGATGATTTAGTTGGTGTTGGTCCTGCTTTGAGCAAGGGGTTGGACTAGATGACCTCCTAAGGCCTCTTCCAACCCTAATCTATGATTCTCTCCGGCCAATGTGGCCCTGCTCCCCAGCTCAGCTTGGACCCCTGCTCTCGCCTTAGCTCAGCCCCACTCTGTTCCAGGCAATTCCAGCTCATACGGAGGATGGGACCCCCCCCTCTTTCCCCCTGGCCTCCTGACTCCCTCATTAGCTTTCCTGCCCCGTCAATCAGGCTGACCTGGAACATTGGCCTCTCCCCATTTCTCCTGGGGACTGTCAGTCTCAGGGTCCTGCTTTCCTATTAACCCTTCCCCTTTGTTTTGGTATTGGGAACTAGCCAACCAAAAAAAACCCACTTAGTTTTAGTAAGGGGTCGTTTCCTCTTGCTAAAATTCTGCCACAGCCATAGTATTCACACCAGTACATCAGGCCCCATATTAGCAACATATACGCAATCATGTCATATAAAAAAATCATTAATAATTAACAAAAGAACATTTAACATATTTAACATTCAGTGTCTACTTTTTCACACTATACGTGATAATTAGGGCCTACCAAATTCAGATGTCACGGACTATGAAATCTGGTCTCCTCCCGTGAAATCTTGTCTTTTGTGTGCTTTTACCCTATACTATACAGATTTCATGGGTGGAGACGAGTGTTTCTCAAACTGGGGATCCTGACCCAAAAGTAAGTTGTGGGGAGAGGGGGTCATAAGGTTATTTTAGGGGGGTTGTGGTATTGCCACCCTTTCTTCTGCGCTGCTGTGACGTTATTGACATAAACTATGACCATATAGATCATTGTTGCAACCACTGTTATATATTTGCACCTAATCTTGTACAAAGGAGGTCCAGTAAGGTGTCTATGGAAAGGTTATGATTTACTGGTTATGATTATGCTATCTGTATGTGTGTATCATTTTTGTAGTTGAAGTTATGAATATTGGCTATGTACTTGTATTTCAATGTGTTTTGATTCTAAGTAGCCTCAGTGAAGCATTTGGTCAGCTTCTTGAGAAGGGACTATTCTCGGTAAGTGCCCAATCAAGAAACACTTGGGTGACAATGAACTTTGGGAGACACCAATCCACATCTGAGCTTTCCTGGGAATGTTCAAACTAACGTAAACAATGCAAAGAACTGAGTCATGCATGGACATGTGACTTGCCCATGTGACTCCAAATTCCATCTTGCTGTGATTTTCCACAGTCAGAACAAAGGGGTGTCCTTCCACGGGCAGAGAATATAAAAGGTACTGAAAACCCCTCCATCTTGTCTTCAATCATACTTCTTACTTCTGGAGGAACCTTGCTGCAAACTGAAGCTCTGAATGACCCATCCCAGCTGTGGATGTACTCCAGAGACTTGATTTGAACCTGCAGTTTACTCCATCACTGCTACAAGCCTGAAGCAAGAACTTTGCCATTACTGTATGTAATTGATTCCATTTAACCAATTTTAGCTCTCATGTATATCTTCTTCTTCGAGTGATTGCTCATGTGTATTCCACAATAGGTGTGCGTGCTCGCCACGTGCACCGGTGCCGGAAGTTTTTCCCCTAGAAGTACCCATGGGGGGGAAGCGCCCCCTGCAACCTCTGGAGTGGCACCTCCCTGGTGCAGTATATGGGGAGCTGTGCACTCCCCCCCACCCTCAGTTCCTTCTTGCCGCCAGTGAAGGTGTGTCGGAACTGCTCTGCTCCAGCTTTGCTGTAGCTCGTCCCCAGAACTGTTCATTCATTTAGAACCTGTAGTTAGTTACTGTAGTTAGTTTAGTTAGTCAGTGAGCCTGAGCCGGGGCAAGCCCCGAGCCCCGGGATTTAAGTTGTGTGGTTCTTGTCGGCGTTCTATGTCAAGAAGCGACCTGCACACAGACTTTTTGTGCTGCTTGGGAGAAACCCATATCAACGAGAGGTGCAAGATTTGCAAATCGTTTAAGCCTTGGACCAAAAGAGAAAGGGACATTAGGCTTTGAGCCATTCTGATGGAGTCGGCACTGACCCTGACACCAGCACGCCTCTCTGAGCCGGTACCGCAGTGTCAGTATGTGGTGATCCGCCAGTACCATTGACCAGTCAGCACCGCTCCCCATCCACAGGGCATGCCAAGAGGGCCAAGAAGACTCCCTCTTTGCAGCGGCACCGAGGGAAGTCTGGGACAGAGGCTAGGCCCATGTCGGGCAGTCCTCGATCCCCACCGGGCCCTAGGCCTCCAACTCACGTAGAGCGGAGTAGCCCAGCCCCTTCGGAACAGGCCTCTCCAGATGCCGTCCATGCCTGAAGCCCTCCAAGTGGCCTGGGATGTCTTGTACATGCCTGTGCCCAGAGTGCTGCCGATGTCGGCCCCATGCTCCAGAGGCAAGCCTCCGCTGGGATCTCCGCAGTCAGCCCCGGCTCGGTACCAGTCTTGGTCAAGGGAACATTCCCGATGCCGATCACCGCTCAGTGTCTGCTCGGGGCAGAGTCCACATGAATCGCCCTCGATGCCGACCAGACTCTTGGGCTGGGTTCCGTCCGACACCAGTCCTCCTCAGAGAGCGGATATCGACGGGACCGCAGTGGACGTCGTTGTCAGGATGCTCATCCTCGGTACTGTGCCCGGAGTCTGACCAGGTAGTGGGTCGTCCGGTGCTGGCCAACACCCAAAGCACTGCGCCAGCCTCTTTGCCCCACCCGGAGGAGGTGATTGCAGCCCCGCCTCCCTCCATCCCGCAGGAGGACTTCAGGGCCCACCAAGAGCTCTTAAAGAGGGTGGCAGCAAGTCTCCACCTCCAGGCAGAGGAGATGGAGGAGCCCTCGGACTCCTTGTTCAATGTGTTGTCCCCATCGGCACCAGGTAGGGTGGCCTTGCCGCTCCATGAAGGAGTGGCTAAAATTTCAAATGCCCTGTGACAAACACCGGCCTTGTTGGCCCCTATATCAAAAAAGGCAGAACGCAAGTACTTTGTACCCACTAAAGGGCATGAGTACCTATATACCCACTCAGCGCCCCCCAACTCCCTGGTGGTCGAGTTGGTCAACCACAGGGAACAACAGGGTCAGCTAGCCCTTACCCTAAAGAACAAAGACTCTCAGAGGCTGGACTCTTTCGGAAGAAATATTTATTCATCTTTGAGCTTCCAGTTACGAGTGGCAAACCATCAGGCCCTCTTGGGTCGGTATGAATTTAATCTGTTGGGCTCCCTGCCTAAATTTGAGGTCTCTCTCCAGGAGTGTGATAAGAAGGAGTTCAGGGCACTGGTGGAGGAAGGGGCAATGGCAGCTCGGGCTTCCCTGCAGGCTGCCTCGGATGCTGCAGACATGGCCGCATGTTCAATGGCCTCCGCGGTGTCCATGAGACGGGTGTCATGGCTCCTGCTCTCCGGGCTCTCCAGTGAGATGCAGTCTTCCATGCAGGATCTCCTGTTTGATGGGAAAGCTCTGTTCACAGAGGAAACAGATACAAGGCTGCATGGCACGAAGGACTCCCGCATGACCCTCCAGACTCTGGGTCTCTGTGTCCTGGCTCCAGCAAAACCTAAGTTCAAGCCGCAGCAGACTCCAACCCCAGCCACCCTCCCAAAGTATGAGGCCACCCATAAGCAGCAATGGGACTATAAGAGACGCCCTCACAGGCAGTCTTGGCCTGTCCCGCAGCCTGGACCCTCCAAGGGCAAGGAGGCGGGGAAAAGGCAATTTTGATGGGAGGCTCAGGGGCAACCCACCAGTCCTCATCAGGGATCCAACCCCAATAAAGCTTCCCTTCTCCAGCCAGTTGTGTGCTTTCCCCCTGGAATGGTCTCGGCTCACTTCGGACTGATGGGGCCTCAACACCATCTCCTGGGGTTACAACCTACAGTTTACTTCCTCCCCACCCAACCACCTCCCACCCCCATCTCTCCTGGGGGACCCCTTGCATGAAGCTTTGCTCAAGCAGGAGAGTGGGGCAGCTCCTAGGACTAGGAGCGATAGAGGCGGTGCCCGAGGAGTTCATGGGCAAGGGATACTACTCCTGTTATTTCCTTATCCCAAAGGCCAAAGGGGGTCTCAGGCTCATGCTGGACCTAAGGGGTCTGAACCAGCACATGGTGAAGCTCAAGTTCCACATGGTCTCCCTGGCCTCCATCATCCCCTCCCTGGATCCCAGGGACTGGTATGCTGCCCTTGATCTACAGGACGCATACTTCCATATCCACATATTTGAGGGGCACAGGCGCTTCCTTCATTTTGTGGTGGGACAGAATCATTACCAATTTACGATCCTCTCATTTGGGCTGTCCACTGCCCCAGAGTGTTTACAAAATGCATGTTGGTGGTAGTGGCCTACCTCAGACAGTGGGTACAGATATTTCCCTATCTGGACGATTGGCTTGTCAAGGGCACCTCCCGGTCACAGGTGAGGGATCACATGGCGCTCCTCGTCCATGTGATCCACGTGCACCGCCTTGGGCCTACTGGTAAACAACACCAAGTTCACGTTAGTCCCGGTCCAACGGATAGAGTTTATTGGGGCGCTCCTGGACGCAGAGTCAGCCAAGGCCTCCCTCCTGCCAGGCAGGTTCGAGACCCTGAAAGGTCTCATCGACTCGGTCACAAGGTTCCCGGTGACAACAGCCAGGGTTTGCCTGCAGCTCTTGGGTCATATGTCGGCATGCATGTACGTGGTCTGTCACACCAGACTCAGGATGAGGCCCCTCCAGCTCTGGTTGGCCTCAAATTTCTCCCAGGCCACAGACAGGATGGACAAGGTCCTCACCATGCCGGATGCTGTGATTACCTCCCTGCGATGGTGGTCCACCTTGAACAACATGCTCCAAGGTGTCCCATTCAGGGACAGGGCCCCGTTGCTGGAGCTGGTGTCCAATGCGTCGGACCTCGGTTGAGGGACCCATGTGGGGAGCTTTCAGACACAAGGCCTGTGGCCGACTCAGGACCTGATTAGATACCTACACATAAACATCAAGGATCTCAGAGCGATGCGGCTGGCATGTATGGCCTTCCACTTGCACCTGGAGGGCAAGGTAGTCAGGGTCCTCATGGACAAAACAGCCTCGTTGTTCTATATCAACAGGCAAGGTGGGGCCTGCTCCTCTGCCCTCTGCCTCGAAGCCCTCAGGCTGTGGGACTTCTGTATAGCCCACGACATCCACCTGAAGGCTTTCTACTTACTGGGCGCCCGCAACGAGAGGGAGAATCGCTTGAGCAGGGACTTCTCCTCGCAACACGAGTGGTCTCTCCACCTGGAAGTGGCCCACCGACTCTTCAAAGGTGGGGAAATCCCCAGGTGGACCTATTCGCGACTCGGCAGAACCAGCGATGCCCCTGGTTCTGTTCCCGGGCGGGCCTAGGGAGGGGCGCTATCTCCGATACCTTTCTCCTGTCCTGGTCAGGCTGGCTTCTCTACACCTTCCCCCCGTTCCCTCTAATCAGCAGGGTCCTGGAGAAGATAAAGTTGGACAAGGCCCGAGTCCTTGGCCATTATCTTTGAAAAATCATGGCGATAGGGGGAGGTCCCGGATGACTGGAAAAAAGCTAATGTAGTGCCCATCTTTAAAAAAGGGAAGAAGGAAGATCCAGGGAACTACAGGCCAGTCAGTCTCACCTCAGTCCCTGGAAAAATCATGGAACAGGTCCTCAAGGAATCAATTCTGAACCACTTAAAGGAGGGGAAAGTGATCAGGAACAGTCAGCATGGATTCACCAAGGGCAAGTCATGCCTGACTAACCTAATTGCCTTCTATGATGAGATAACTGGTTCTGTGGATGAGGGGAAAGCAGTGGATGTGCTATTTCTGGACTTTAGCAAAGCTTTTGATACAGTCTCCCACAGTATTCTTGCCAGCAAGTTAAAGAAGTCTGGGCTGGATGAATGGACGGTAAGGTGGATAGAAAACTGGCTAGATGGTCGGGCTCAACGGGTAGTGATCAATGGTCCCATGTCTAGTTGGCTGCCGGTATCAAGTGGAGTGCCCCAAGGGTCGGTGCTGGGGCCGGTTTTGTTCAATATCTTCATTAACGATCTGGAGGATGGTGTGGACTTCACCCTTAGCAAGTTTGCAGATGACAGTAAACTGGGAGGAGTGGTTGATACGCTGGAGGGTAGGGATAGGATACAGAGGGACCTAGACAAATTAGAGGATTCGGCCAAAAGAAACCTGATGAGGTTCAACAAGGACAAGTGCAGAGTCCTGCACTTAGGACGGCAGAATCCCATGCACTGCTACAGACTAGGGACTGGGCAGCAGTTCTGCAGAAAAGGACCTAGGGGTTACGGTGGACGAAAAGCTGAATATGAGTCAACAGTGTGCCCTTGTTGCCAAGAAGGCTAATGGCATTTTGGGTTGTATAAGTAGGGGCATTTCCAGGAGATCGAGGGATGTGATCATTCCCCTCTATTCAGCACTGGTGAGGCCTCATTTGGAGTACTGTGTCCAGTTTTGGGCCCCACACTACAAGAAGGATGTGGATAAATTGGAGAGAGTCCAGCGGAGGGCAATAAAAATGATTAGGGGGCTGGAGCACATGACTTATGAGGAGAGGCTGAGGGAACTGGGATTGTTTAGCCTGCAGAAGAGAAGAATGAGGGGGGATTTGATAGCTGCTTTCAACTACCTGAAAGGGGGTTCCAAAGAGGATGGATCTAGACTGTTCTCAGTGGTAGAAGATGACAGAACAAGGAGTAATGGTCTCAAGTTGCAGAGGGGGAGGTTTAGGTTGGACATTAGAAAAAACTTTTTCACTAGTAGGGTGGTGAAGAACTGGAATGGGTTGCCTAGGGAGGTGGTGGAATCTCCTTCCTTGGAGGTTTTTAAGGTCAGGCTTGACAAAGCCCTGGCTGGGATGATTTAGTTGGGTTTGGTCCTGCTTTGAGCAGGGGGTTGGACTAGATGACCTCCTGAGGTCCCTTCCAACCCTGAGATTCTATGATTCTATGATTCCTCCTGATTCCCCCGCCTGAGGGGTCCCGTTCTCAGTACCTACAAGCTCTGTTTTAGACCGTGTTCCTGTCATCTAATAAACCTCTGTTTTACTGGCTGGCTGAGAGTCACGTCTGACTGTGAAGTGGGAGTGCAGGACTCTCTGGCTTTCCCAGGACCCCGCCTGGGCTGACTCGCTGTGGGAAGCGCACAGAGGGGCATATGCTGAATGCTCCTAGGAGAGACCCAGGAAGGTGAAGCCATGTGAGCTTCTTGCCCTGAAGACAGTCTGCTCCAAGGGAGAGGAGGCTCCCCAAAGTCCTGACTGGCTTTGTGGGGAGCAGTTCCAAAGCATTGCCCGGGGACTCCGTGACACCCCCACAGCTCCCCACCACGGTGGCAGGAGGGGATCCACAGCTCCTCACCACCATGATGGGGCAGGGGGATCCCCGCAGCTCCCCAGCTACTGCAGGAGGACAGGGGGATCCCCACAGCTCCCTGCCAGCTGCGGCTTGGCATGGGGATACCCACAGCTCCTGCAGCTCCTCAGCCACTGCTACGGGGCAGTGGGACCCCCGCAGCTCCTTAGCCACCACAATGGGGCAGGGGGACCCCTGCAGCTCCCCAGCTGCTGTGGCGGGGCATGGGATCCCCACAGCTCCCTGCCACTCACGGTGGGGAAGAGGGACTCTAGCAACTCCCTGGCCGCCATGGTGGGGCAAGGGGACCCCTGCAGCTCCCAGGTCCCTGTTGCAGGGCAGGGGGGACCCCATGCTAGTATATATAGGCTTGTTTGTCAGCCTGAGATAGAATTTTGGGTTTGACTTTTTGATACTCTTATATCTTATAATAATATGTGTGAACAAAGAACTAAGACACTGTCTGTGTTGCTTCTCCTTAGCCAGATGGGTTTGTTAGTATAATGGAAAGAGATAAGGGACAGAGCAGTTAAAGTGTTACTATCCCAAGTCAAGGTGAAGCAACCAGTCGGGAGGGGCAAAGGGGATCTGGGGGGAGGTAAAACACTAAAAGGCCAGAGAAATGCCTGTCCCTGACCATAGCACAACCTCACTCCTCCCATTGGCTAAAAAAGAGATCGGGTGAAGACCCATGACCCCCCATAATGGAACATGACCATAAATTGTAAGGGGTGGAACTGTGGGCGTACATTGCCGGTATATTTGGGCCTGCTAAGAAGGAGAAGGTGGGAATGGGGACACAGGCAATGTTCTCATAGAATCATAGAATTCAAGATCAGAAGGGACCATTATGATCATCTAGTCTGACCTCCTGCAAGATGCAGGCCACATAAGCCGATCCACCCACTCCTTAAGCAAGTGACCCCTGCCCCATGCTTCGGAGGAAGGCGAAAAACCTCCAGGGCCACTGCCAATCTACCCTGGAGGATTCTGCGGCATCAGAGCTGGGAAGGGACACTGGGAAACAAGGCTCTGCAGCGTCAGGCTTATGGTACACATGCTTGCTGGAAACTAACCCCAATAAATATTGCATTGCCTGCACTTCGGACTTCTGGTCTTCTGCTTTCTGTCTGTGTGACAAGAACCAGGGGAGAGAGTGAAGGGAAAGCCCTCTAACATCTTGCAGCTCCCCACTGCAGGGGGCAGGGAAACCCTGGAGCTCTGAGCCCCCACAGGTGGTGGGGGCCCCGGAGCTCCCAGCCCCTTCCTATTTTACCATGGATATTTTTAGTAAAAGTGAGGGACAGGTCACAGGCTTCCGTGAATTTTTCTTTATTGCCCGTGACCTGTCCCTGATTTTTACTGAAAATATCCATGACAAAAAACTTAGCCTTATTCATTACCTATATTTTCTATTCCCCTGTTCCTGGGTAACACCAGGTCAATTTGAGGGATCTGGCCATTTTCATCAGGGTTTGGGTTTGCCCATTGCTCCTGGAGACTGTTAGTCTCAGGAACCTGCTTTCCTATCAACCCTTCCCCTTTCTTTTGGTACTGGGAGCTAGTGAACCAACCCCCCACCCCACTGAGTTTTAGTAAGGGGCCAACAGTCCCCTTACACATAGAAATAGTTAAAGCCATTCATTGTAAGAAAAAGATGCTGTCACTTTGTGAAATCACATCATTTCTTGGTTCATTAAAGACATCTCCAAGTGCCTCATTCTTTGCCACGGCTTTACTAGAGATCCCACAAAACAGCTCATGTTATCAGTGACTCTCAGAATGAGAACGCTTTAATGAGCCAGGAATGCCAACATATTTCACAGAGACGAGGTGGGTGAAGTAATATCTCTTATTGGATCAACTTCTGTTGGTGGAAGTGAAAAGTTTTCGAGCTACACAGAGCCAGACCTGAAGAAGAGGTCTGTGTAGCTCCAAAGCTTGTCTCTCTCACCAACAGAAGTTGGTTGAATAAAATATATTACCACATCTGCACTGTCTCTTAATATCCTGGAACCAGCATGGCTACAACCACACTGCAAACAGGGTATTTCTCTGTAGGGGAAAGGAATTTACAAAGGGAAGTTGCACAGTTCTGTCATGAAGTGTTCTGTCCCTCAGGCTGGTCATTGGGGTGTTTAGAACATGTTACTAAATTTAATTCAGGTTTTGTTTTCACTTTGCAATTTCACAAACTGTTCTGAAGGGATCCTGAAAGGTGCTGAGCACCCTGGTTTTGCACCGTCAAAGTCCTTCAGCACATGCTTAACTTTAAGCACATGAACTGTTTCACTGACTTCATCTCTGCACGAGTGTTTTGTAAGCAGGGCCGTCCTTAGGATTTATGGTGCCCTAGGCAGGATTATTAAACTGGTGCCCCTGTGCCTGTCTTGCTCTTAACAAGACAAACATAAGCTTACACTACTGGAAAACTTGCCACATGCATGTTATTAAAACCAGTTTAACTTAATTAAGCACACTGTAATGCTGATGGACCAGCACTAAAGAAGTAGCACTATAGAAAAAATTCTGATTTGACAGAATGATGCAAATAATATATTTTTTTAATTTGTCAACATTTTATTGGAAATTTCTATGAAGAGGTATTGAAACAAGGATTTATTTTTAATTAAAAGCAATCTTTCTGACTTTTTTGGCTGCAAAATCAGTAATGTCATCGTATGACAAAGACAAAGTGATGTCTTGTTCGATTGCAAGAATAGTAAGACCAGTCAAGTGTTCCTGACTCCTTGTAGAGCGGAGATAGTTTTTAATGGGCTTTAGTTTTGAGAAACTCTGTTCTCCTGATGCTACTGTTACAGGATTTGTCAGTAGAATACGAGTAGCAATGTACACATTAGGATATATGTCAACAAGTTTGCCTTATGAGTAAACTGTACTATGTCCATCATCCATTTTGCATGTGGCAACATTGATGACAGTGTACTCAATTCTTCATACAGTTCAAGTCCATTTAAATCAAAACGATCGCCGTGCTTCAGGAAGCTGTCTAGGTCAGGGGCCCCAATGCAGTACCCGAGGGTGCCATGGCGCCCACAGGGGCCTCTCAGTGCACCTGCGTACTGGCCGGCGGATGAGCATCCGCCGAAATGGCACCGAAATTCGGCGACATTTTGGCAGCGACGCCTCTGGATGACATCGCTTGCCACCAACAAGCATCATCATCCAGAGGTGTCGCCACTGAAATGCTGCCGTAATTCGGCGGCATTTTGGCGGATGCTCATCCACCGCCACGGTCCTTCGTCTGGCGGGTAAAGGTTGGGGACCACTGCTCTATGTTCTTACACTTTGTCGTTAGTTGCTCTTGTTTTCCTATTTCGTTGAATTTAGTCCTGCTCAGCCCACCTACCAGCTGAGTGAATGGAATCCCAGGCCGACAGCGGGTTGAATGGCTCAGCCGGGGTCTCAGCCACCGGCCTGCTCAGCCCACTGCCAGCCTGGGGTTCCTTGAGCCGCTCAGCCCACCGCTGCATGCCATCAAAAATCAGCTCGCGTGCCACCTTTGGCACATGTGCCGTAGGTTGCCGACCCCTGCTCTATACATTAGTAAGGAGATGAGCATATTACAGTTGTTGGAGGGCTCTATTTAGCAGTAACAGGGCTATAGGAAAGTCAGTCAACATTTTTTGTTTCTCTGATGAAAACGGGCCCACTCCCTTCCCCATACCAAACTTGTCACAAATAATTGTCAACAACTTAATTTTCTGTTTTTGGCTAAGATATTGATTTTTTTAAAAAAAAATATTGAAATTGAATTCAGGATTGTTAGCAAGCATTTTTGGTGAACAAATTTGTTAAATGACAATCTAAATGGCGACGCAGTACTGCTTTCATGCTTGGCTCACCCCCCAGCCTGCTGGTCCAACAGCTGCACTAGAGGAGGAGATAGGTAGAAAACTGCAGGACCCCAAAATCCACCTCTTGGTGTGCAGAGTGGCAACAGCAGCAGCAAACCCTCAGGTCCGATCACACACCAGTGGGCACCACTGCCAGCCCAACAGACCATGGTGAAGTTAGCACAGCATCTGATCTCAGGGACGGGGCACCCATGGAGCCACAGCAGCTCATCCTGCCCTGTGCAGCTCCCCCCGGATGAGATGGATCGCTGCCAGCCTGCGGGGGGAGACGCACTCCCCAGCTAGGGTGACCAGATCCAGATGTCTGGATTTTATAGGGCTAGTTCCGATATTTGGGGCTTTGTCTTATATAGGTACCAATTACCCCCATCTAGGATGAACAGACAGCAAATGTGAAAAATCGGGATGGGGTGGGGGGGAATAGGAGCCTATATAAGAAAAAGACCCAAAAATCGGGACTGTCCCTATAAAATGGGACATCTGGTCACCCTACAGGTGAGTTCCTTCCCCCACCCCTTCCCAGAGACCCCAGCAGCCAATCCCCTCCCTCAGACTGTGCTGCATTCAGCTCTCTCTAGGACCCAGCAGCCCTGCTCTTACATGCTCCACTGCTTCCCATCTGTCCGGGCTGGGCAGAGCAGTGCCCCCAGACCTAGTGGTGCCCTAGGCGGCTGCCTGTTCTGCCTATGGCTAAGGACGGCCCTGTTTGTAAGATCGGGGCCTGAGTGCTTTGCACCCTGCCCGACCGAGCCCTTGGAGAGTTCTAAAATTCTATATTGCCAGTTTTTGAAATTGAGCTGAAGATACCGTGTTTTAACCTGATTTATTAAGTTAGTTTCAGTTTAACAGTGAACATGCAAAGCCAGGGCCTTGTCATCTTGTTTAATCCAGCATGGCAGAGACTTCTCCCAGGGAAAAGCATAGTCTAGCACAGTGGTGGGCAACCTGCGGCCCGCAGGCCGCATGCGGCCCATCAGGGTAAGCTGATTGTGGGCCATGAGACATTTTGCGGATGCTGACTGTCCGCAGGCATGGCCCCCCGCAGCTCCCAGTGGCCGCGGTTCGCTGTTCCCAGCCAATGGGAGTTGTGGGAAGCGGTGGCCAGGAAAGGTGAACTGCAGCCACTGGGAGCTGCAGGGGGCCAGGCCTGTGGACAGTCAACGTCCACAAAATGTCTTGCGGCCCTTAATCAGCGTACTCTGATGGGCCGCATGTTGCCCACCACTGGTCTAGCACCTTTCTGAAGCAGAGCCAGCCAGCTCACCCCACAGTGATTCTGGCCCTCTGGGCCAATGAGCATGACATCAGGAGTGGGGCTGAGGCCCTGCACATGCGCCAAACCTCCAATATGGGTGAAAGGAATCCTCTGTGGTTGGTACCACACTGAGCAGAAGTGGCAGCCACCAGTGTGCGGTTGCATATACCCCTGCATCAAACCAAGGAGGAGCTTTTGCATGAATCTCAAGCAGCTACCTGAATCCCACTGCAAAGTAGGTGCAGATTTCCTCTGGCTCTTTCTGGATTGACCTTCCCCTCAGGATCAGTTGGGCTGGTGCATACAGGACTGGGACTACTGTGGACCCCACATGCTCAAGAGTGAGCTTTGTCTTACTAGAGGCAAACATAATACACTGGCTTGATGAGTGTGATCATGTCTTTCGCTAGTGGCTGGTTTACTCTGAGGAGAATAGCATATCGAGTGTGATACAGGAGGGCCAGAGAGCAGTGGGAGAGTGGTAGAGGGGAGATATATAAGCCCTTGGCTAATTAAGGTGTGGTTTCCTGTTGTAAGGATATGTAGCTCGGGGGAACACCCTACACCCCCATGTTCATCCTTATAATATGATTGTGTGGTATTTAATGCAAAGTTTGTCATGTCGGGTGTGTTTGGAAGGCTCATGATGCATTGAGCATTGTTGTTATAGTAATCATTGTTATAGTAATGTTATAGGTTGTAATTTCATGTATATAGTAATGTGGCTGAGAATGTGTCCTCATGGCTTAAAGCAAGCCCAGGCAAAAACTCTCTAGAAGCAAAGGGGCAGCTCACACTTCATCAAGGCATGTATGGGACAAACCCAGCCCAGCCTCACAGGAACAAAGGACACTGGACTAGGCAACAGCAAAGGATCTGTTGGACTCTCGAGTGAGTCACCCCCTCCCGCCCTTTGGTCAGTTTGGGACTGTGATGAGGTAATACTCACCTGACTCTGAAGGCGGGGGGGTGGGGCAAAGCCAAGAGGGAAGAAAGGACATGATAAAAGGGAAAGACGTTTGCCATGCTCTCTCTCTCTCTCTCTCTTCCTCTTCCACCTACATCTATAGACACCACACCAAGCGACTGAAGCGCTGATCAAACAGAGAGCCTGGCTGAAGAGCAACCAGCCAGCTTGTGGTGAGAAGCATCTAAATTTGTAAGGGCACTGAAAGTCTTAAGATCAGCTTAGAATGAGTTTTGCTTTTATTTCATTGGACCAAATCTGACTTCTTATTCTTTGACTTATAACAACTTAAAATCTATCTTTGTAGTTAATAAATGTGTTTGTTTATTCTACCTGAAGCAGTGCGTTTGGTTTGAAGCATGTCAGAGACTCCCCTTGGGATAACAAGCCAGGTACATATCAATTTATTTGTTAAATTGACAAACTATATAAGCTTGCGGTGTCCAGCAGGCATAACTGGACACTGCAAGTTGGAGGTTCCTAAGGTTGTGTCTGGGACTGAGATATTGGCTAGTGTCATTCAGTTGCGCAATCCAAGGATTAGTTTACATGCTAAAGGCTGTGTGTGACCAGCCCAGGAGTGGGGGTTCTCACAGCAGATCAGGGTAAGGCTGGCTCCCAGAGTCAAGGATTGGAGTGACCTAGCAGATCACCAGTCCAGATAACACCAGAGGGGAACGTCACACCTGTAGACTAGGGAGGATTGCTACAGGTTAATTGGAGTACCGGTAGTCAATTAAGGCCCTGTCAGGAACCTAATAAAACCCCCGGCTTCAGGCAATCAAGGTGTGTGAGGAAGGAGAGAGGACTGGAGTTTGGAGGTGTGTTGCTGAGGAACCGAAGGAAGGGAGACTCCCTCCCCCAGTGTCAAGGACCGAGGGTAACCCTACCCAAGGGAGAAGAGGGTAAGAAATCCACAGGGGTTGAGAGGGGCTGGGGATCAGAGTGAGGAGCAAACCCAGACCACTCTCTCGTTTTCCTCTACCACCTTCTCAGGCCACTAGTGGGGCCCTTGGCACCCCAAGATGTCAGACTATACCAAAGGATATCTGTATGATTTCTGTATTCTGTATGGTTTCTGTATTAATGCCATAAGGAGGTGTATGGTAGATAGATTGAATGTAAACTGCCCCCCCATAGTTTAGAGATCCCAAAGTAGTGTTAATTAGAAGGCCTTTTTCTTCTTCTCCCTGTGAGCAGTTTACAAGGCCAAACTGCTAATTGTGTCAGCACATCCTTATCTCAGAAAAGATAAGACCTTGCAACTGTACCTCAAACAGCACACAGAGACTTCCACCCTTCTCCCGTTCTTTATCTTGCTTGTTATGTATGTTATATGGTAAGGGGGTTAAGCAGTTTTGTTATACCATAAGAGTGGTTAAAGTCAAAAGATTTATATGTTGAAATAAAGCTAGGGAATGCATGTGAATGGATATTGTGTGTGAATAGAAGATGAATGGTTAGGAGTGCCAGCCTAAGAGTTACAACTTCACTATCCATCGGCTGAAGAATGTGCTAAGTGGAGATAACCGGATAACCCACGGAGGGCAGACTGGAATCCACCCAACAACCCCAAGGATGGGAGAATCAAAGAACAAGATAACATCTGGCAGCCGTCACAGAGCCATCATGGATTTGCCATCTGCTGATTGATTCAGCAACAGCATGATGAAGCCACCTCCATAGACTGGCATAGGAATAAACTCCTATAAAAATAGACCCTAAAGACTAGGACTTTGAATCTGGTTCTGCAACCACCTCCAGGAGCATCGGCTGTGCATCTGACAAAGACTCAGCTCCACCCTCATGCCCAGGTTACCTGGCCAGTAACTTGGCATGAGCAACCTCTAGGCTAGTAACGATAACAACTTTGCAGAACTTGTATGTGTATGTGTGTGTGAGTAAATGGAATGTAGTAAATATAACTGCCTTCTTGCTTTGCTTCTTTTGTGTGAGTACATGGGATAGAATATTATTGATTACTTGTTTACTGTGCTTCTTTTTGTATTCACAGTAAACGTGGCATTTTGCCTCATCCCCTTTTAAAAGATCCTGTTTGTTTTTATTTTATTGGTATAACAAAGAGCAGGAGCAATGGGTGGCATCTTAGCTCCTCACCAAGAAAAGCGCGGGACCCACCATACCAACATCAGCCATTTTCTCACACTAGGTTCTTACATGGTCACCATCAACATAGCCTTTGAGTGCTTGTTACAGGCTTACAGCTAAAGATATCTCTTCTTTGGGGCCTGCCCCTTCTCCCATCAGCCTGAATGGTGCAGAATCAAGCTCCTAGTGCAAAGGGTGCTGGGCTCTGTTCCTGTTACATTCATGGCATGCACACTGAGGAATTAGATAAAATACTCTTTCTGGAAGGTTGCAATTTCACTCTACTTTATTTCTCAAAATCCAGAACCTTACCATACAAGAACCAAAAATAGAGTGAGACAAAGCAGGCTGCTCCGTAAGACAGAGTCACAACTCACCCCCATCTAACTGACTGCTGAAAGACCCAGACTGCATGTTTCCCTAAAGAGCCCACAGCTGGCAAGCAGAACCAGGAAATCCCCTGAGAATTTGAAGTGTTAGATTATAATTTTAGCCTTTTTCCAATGACAGCCATTGTGTGTAGCAATCATACAGCACATAGTTAGAGGTAATCTGTTTGGAGGGAACAGTACACTTTTGCTGGTGCTATCCCAGAGAGTGTGTGAGAAGCAGGCTGTGGCGGGGTGTGTGTGTATGTGTCTTGCTGCTGGCCAGCCTGGCTCACTCCGGGCTCAGCTCCAGCCCAGACTTTAAAAAGGGGAAGAAGGAGAATCTGGGGAACTACAGCCTCACCTCTGTCCCCAAAAAAATCACGAAGCAGGTCCTGAAGTAATCCATTTTGAAGCACTTGAAGGAGAGGAAGGTGATCAGGAACAGTCAATATGGATTCACCAAGGGCAAGTCATGCCTGACCAACATGATTGCCTTCTATGATGAAATAACTGGCTCCGTGTATATAGGGAAAGCGGTGAACGTGATAAACTTTGATTTCAACAAAGCTTTTGAGATGGTCTCCCACAGTATTCTTGCCAGCAAGTTAAGGAAGTATGGATTGGATGAATGGACCATAAGGTGGATAGAAAGCTGGCTAGATCATTGGGCTCAATGGATAGTGATCAATGGCTCGATGTCTAGTTGGCAGATGGTATCAAGCAGAGTGCCCCAGGGGTCAGTCCTGGGGACAGTTTTGTTCAACATCTTCAATAATGATCTGGATGATGGGATGGATTGCAGGCTCAGCACGTTCGTGGATGACACTAAGCTGGGGGGAGAGGTAGATACGCTGGAGGGCAGAGATAGGGTCCAGAGTGACCTAGACATATTGGAGGATTGGGTCAAAAGAAATCTGAGGAAGTTCAACAAGGACAAGTGCAGAGTCCTGAGCTTAGGATGGAAGAATCCCATGCACTGCTACAGGCTGGGGACAGACTGGCTAAGCAGCAGTTCTGCAGAAAAGGACCTAGGGATTACAGTGGACAAGAAGCTGGATATGAGTCAACAGTGTGCCCTTGTTGTCAAGAAGGCTAATGGCATATTGGGCTGCATTAGTAGGAGCATTGCCAACAGATTGAGGGAAGTGATTATTCCCCTCTATTGGGCACTGGTGAGGCCACATTTGGAGTACTGTGTCCAGTTTTGGGCCCCACACTACAAGAAGGATGTGGACAAATTGGAGAGAGTTCATTGGAGGGCAACAAAAATGATTAGGTGCCTGGGGCACATGACTTATGAGGAGAGGCTGAGGGAACTGGGGTTATTTAGTCTGCAGAAGAGAAGAGTGAAGGGGGATTTGATAGCTGCTTTCAACTGCCTGAAGGGAGGTTCCAAAGAGGATGGATCTAGACTGTTCTCAGTGGTGGCAGATGACAGAACAAGGAGCAATGGTCTCAAGTTGCAGTGGGGAGGTCTAGAATGGATATTAGGAACAACTATTTCACTAGGAGGGTGGTGAAGCACCAGAATGGGTTGCCTAAGGAGGTGGTAGAATCTCCATCCTTAGAGGTTTTTAAGGCCCGGCTTGACAAAGACCTGGCTGGGATGATTCAGTTGAGGTTGGTCCTGCTTTGAACAGGGGGTTGGATCAGATGACCTCCTGAGGTCTCTTCCAACTGTAATTTTCTTTGATTCTATGATATTTCTTCCAATCCGGACAGTGTGGGGGAGAGAGATGGTGCCGCTTTGCCTTCTCCTCAGTGGCTGTAAACTGTGTAATAACTCACAGATAAGTGACCACACTGGTCTTTCTAAGCAAGCGCATATAGGCTTAAGGTTTGCTGGACAAATAAAAAAATAGAAAAAAAAATTAGTTTGCTGCTCACCTGGAACAATTTAAAAAAAAAACTTTTAGTGAACCAAAAAAGTTGAAAAAATTTCATTTCAAAATGCTGTGTTCAGCCTGAAAGGAAACATTTCATTTCATTGTCAAGGTGTTTTTAAACCTTCTTTAACAATAACATTGAAGTAAAATTTGAAAGTAAAAGTTGTTTTGCGTTGAAACACTGTTTAGAAAATGTTGAGAACAAAACCTTTTGATCTTTTTGGAGTTTGGTTTCCCCAACCAAAATTATTTGGTGAATTCTGCATAAATTTGCTAAATGTTTCAGTTCTCCAAAATCTGCACTCTTCAGCCAAATGAATTGTGCAAAATATTTCACCCAACTCTTGTCAATGGTGCTTGAACCCCCTAAGGAAAACTGTGTGCAGCAGAAGACTGAAATCAGAACTAAGTCTGTCAGGGAGCAGATGTTATCTAAAAGGTGTATGCACTTGTCATCTCATGGGGTCTAAATAGCCCCAGACCTTTGGCTTTTGGGGGCCTGTGTATAAAGTATCTGTGCCAAGTACATGGAAAATCAGCAGCTACAGCATGTGCCTACAGGACAGTTGAGGAGTTTGGGGGTGCCCAGGGATGGGGATGTATGCAAGTCATTCTATCACTACATCACTTTTAAACACAGTCTTCTGCTAATCAGTGTCCTTTGGCCTCTTGATAGGCTGTATTTTAAGCTCACAACCTTGATTCAAACTGGAGCAGAGGTGATCTGAGAGCAGTGATTTCCCTACACCCCCCCTGCATTTTCCCAACACCTCCCACCCAATTTTGTGAACTAGTTACATGCCAATTTAGTGACTGTTTGGCAATTTGAATTGAAATTGAAATATTAATACACACTTTAAAAGCATACACAGTGTATCTGAAAAAGTATAATAGATTTGAAAAGTATGAACATAGACTAGCTTCCTTATACAGCTGCTGTTTTTTATGACAATGTCAGTGCATTCATTTTGGTGATGTTGGCCAACCTAATAATTTCAAATGATGATTTGTAAGCAAAGTCTAAATGAGCTCTCCCTGACAGCTAGTGATGATGGGGGCTGGGGAGAAAGGCTTCAGGACCAGATTGTATTTACATTCACACCTAATCTAGGTATCCAGCAAACAGAGCTGTGTTGCCCAAGTGATAGATTTTGGCTGGGGTTGGGTTACAAATCACTTGAATGCGGGGAGTGGGGGAGTGAAATGTTGTTCTTATTGTATGAGTAAAGGGCAGTAGAACTGTACTTAGCCTGTGCTGATTGAGGGCATCGAGAGAGGGTGGGGGACCTGTTCCTCTCCACTGTTTAAAGACAGAGCTGATTAGACTCCATGGATAGTCTTTTGTTCTGTTAAGTGACCACTGCAGCTGAAATCACTGATAATCAGGTCTATGTGCTTAGTCCTGCTGTGGGGACAGTGTTTCTGGGGAAGAGATGGACCAGACTGCACTAGCAGCGAGGTTTCCCCACAGAGAGCTCAGCTGAAATCAATGAGAGCTGGTGGAACCTCAAGAGACCAACTCGCAGAGGTCACAGTGGCAGGTGGCAGCAAAAGGTGACTGCAGGGCCATTGGAAACAGAGTGGTGGAGTGAAGGGTGGTACAACAAACAGCAGTGGCCAGAGCAAACAGTGAGCAGCTGGAGGAACAAGCAAGGTGCCTTCTTGCCCCCCACCTGGGAGGTGTACTCACATGAAAGCACCTCTGAACTCTGAGTCTCCACTGACCAAGGACAACACCGGTGAGTGGGGTGCAGTGGAGGGAAAAGTGAGGGGCACGTTAAATAAACATTTGTTTGTTGGACTATATTTTAGTGACTTTGCTCCAGAATGCTAGATTTGTGACTGGGAATGGAAACTTATATAAATATGTTTCCTAGTAGGCCTAGATTTTTAAAATGCATTATTTGCCAAGGTTGTTATCTCACATCACTGATATCTTGAGAGGTCATTATGTTGGGGAGTTTCTGTACTAAACATTTTTATTATTATAATTAATTTTGACATAAGAATGGCCATACTGGGTCAGACCAATGGTCCATATAGCCCAGTATCCTGTCTTTCGACAGTGGTCAAGGCCAGGTGCTTCAGAGGAAATGAACAGAACAGGTAATCATCAAGTGATCCATCTCCTGTTGCCCACTCCCAGCTTCTGGCAAACAGGCTAGGGACACTCAGAGCATGGTGTTGCATCCCTCCCCATCCTGGCTAATAGCCACTGATGGACCTATTCTCCAGGAATTTATCTAGTTCTTTTTTAAATCCTGTTATAGTTTTAGTCTTCACAGCATCCCCTGGCAAAGAGTTCCATGGGTTGACTTTATGTTGTGTGAAGAAATACTTCCTTTTGTTTTTTTAAAACCTGGTGCCTATTAATTTCATTGGGTGACTGCTAGTTCTTGTGTTATGTGAAGGATTAAATAACATTTCCTTATTCACTTTCTTCACACCAGTCAAGATTTTATAGACCTCTATCATATCCCCCCTTAGTCGTCTCTTTTCTAAGCTGAAAATTCCCAGTCATTTTAATTTCTCCTCCTGTTTCATACCCCTAATCATTTTGGTTGCCCATCTCTGTACCTTTTCCAATTCCAATATATCTTTTTTGGGATGGGGTGACCAGATCTTCTCACAGTATTCAAGGTGTGCAGGTACCATGGATTTATATAGAGGCAATATGATATTTTCTGTCTTATTATCTACCCCTTTCTTAATGATTCCCAACATTCTGTTTGCTTTTTTTGACTGCACATTGAGTGGATGTTTTCAGAGAACTATCCACAATGACTCCAAGATCTCTTTTTTGAGTGTTAACAGCAAATTCAGACTCCATCATTTTGTATGTATAGTTGAGATTGTTTTCCAATGTGCATTACTTTGCATTTATCAACACTGAATTGGCCAGTCACCCATTTTTGTGAGATCCCTTTGTAACTCTTCGCATCTGCCTGGGACTTAACGATCTTGAATAGTTTTGTATCATCTGCAAATTTTGCCACCTCACTGTTTGCCCCTTTTTCCAGATCATTTATGAATATGTTGAACAGTAATGGTCTCAGCACTGACCCCTCAGGGATACCACTATTTAACTCTCTCCATTCTGAAAACTGATAATTTATTCCTACCCTTTGTTTCCCATCTTTTAACCAGTTACTGATCCATGAGAGGACTTCCCTCTTATCCTATGATGGCTTACTTTTCAAAAGTCAATTTAAATTAAATACTTTTAAAATATATACATATATATATATATATATATATAAGAAATCTAGGCCTGTTATGTGTTTTGGTGTAACTTGCATTATCCTTATGTTAAATTTGCATTATCCTAACAAAACATTTACTTTATTCATATCTCTTTTATATATCTCCCTGACACCCCACCCTGTAAATTCGACCCCCCCCCCCAATTTCAATTCCTGGGGAAACCACTGTCTGAGAGCTTGTAAAACAATGGTCTGTCATGCTCTGGAAACCACGTTCTCCCTCTGCCACCTGGTAATGATTCAGAGAATTTTAATGTTTGCTTTTTATATTACAGTCATAAACAGCCCTACAAACATCCTCCCATGCTGGCCCCTGTGGGTATGTGTACACAGCCCTGGGCAGCAGCCCCCTCCCTAGGCGTCACAGCCTCAGCTCCAGCCCAAGCCGCAACTTTAAAGTGCCGTGTACACAGCTGTTTTGGGAGCGCTAGCGCAAGCCCGCTAACCCGAGTTAGCATAGAGTTCACATTGGCAAGTGAATGGCTTGCCAATTACAGAACCAGTTTCTCCTCCCTTGGTTTTCACACCTCAACTGCTAGAACAGGGCCTCATCCTCCCTGATTGATCTAACCTCATTATCTCTAGCTTGCTTCTTGCTTGCTTATATATACCTGCCCCTGGAAATTTCCACTACTTGCATCCGAAGAAGTGGGTATTCACCCACGAAAGCTCATGCTGCAAAATGTCTGTTAGTCTATAAGGTGCCACAGGATTCTTTGCTGCTTAACCCGAGTCAGTTGCCCCAGGCTGGGAGGCTCACTGCCATGGGCTGGGCAGACATTCCCAGAGTCAGACATTCCCAGGGAGGCAAACAGATACACGGCCCTCCCATTAGCCTGTTTCTGTCACACACATTGTGCCTCTGCAAAAGTGGGACATCTTACCCGGGTACCCCCAAAGCCTGGGGAGCTCCCTGCAGGCTGCCAGGATTCCCTGTCAACGCCTATAGACCTGCCTCAGCCACTCCCAAACCCTGGTTTGGGACCTGGCACAGCTAGATCAATGGACTGCTGTTTGTTCGCCCCTCAGGGGAGGACGAGACTTGGTCCCCTGGGATGGAAGGAGGGTCCAGTGGTTAGGGCCTTGGCCTGGGGCTTGGGAGACATGGGGCCTGTCTACACGGTGCTTTACTCCATACCAGAGGGCTGTACATTTAGTCTGCACTAGCGTGTCTCATACCAACGGGCCCACTTGGCCCTTGCTGGCGTGCCCCAGAACTTCCCTGGTGCACATTAGCGTCCCACTGTTTGAAATGACTCCACCATGGAGCTGTGCTGACTGGGCCCAGCGAAGGGTCTGGCCACCTTTTACTCGTTGTCTGTAGAGTACCAGCTCTGCTGCAAACAGGGCCAATGGTACAAATGGGCCGGCTAAGGAGTTTGGGGTCTGTGAAATGCCATAATTAAATGAACTAGATGCAGTGACTCTATGGTCAAGAGGGAAACAACCAGGTGAGAGGTTGGTGGATCATAGCGTGCATTTGCCTGAGTTCCCAGAGCCATCGCAACCAATAATACATAATGCAGAGTTGTGAAAAGGCTCTGATGGGGCAATTTCCTGCAATATCCTGAGCAAACCTTATTTAATTGACTTTCTGTTATCACTGTGGGCTGGTATTGTATGCACGCCTTGTGGGAGGGGAAGCACAGCCCTCCAGACACTAACAACAGTGGGTGGTGTGGGGGAAAGGGGTTAGGTAAAGTCACTCATTTGTAACACCTCCTGAGAGCCCTCATCCCCTAGAGCAGTGGTCTCCAAACTTTTTTGATCGTGCACCCCATCAGTAAAAATTTTTTGAGCATGCACCCCCTGCTCCTGGCTGAACTGTCGAAGCAAAAAAAAAAAAATTGCTCGGACTCCTGGCCGAACTGCAGAGGGAGGGGAAAAAAAAAAAGCGGCGCTGCTCTGGCGGCACTCCTCCTGCCGCGCACCCTGAAGGATCCTCTTGTGCACCCCCTGTGGTGCGCGCACCCCACTTTGGAGACCACTGCCCTAGAGAGAGGCTCACACCACTAGTTCAAACTGAAGTCTCCAGGCACCAACAGACACAAAGAATTTTTGGATAAATAGCCTGAGTTTAAACTGACTCAGGGCCTGCTTTCGGCTACAGCAAACGGACAGACCCTTCTGTCCGAGGGGCCCCCCTCATCCTTAGGGAAGGCTTGGAAGGTCTGACACTGACCAGAGGCCTGGTGGAGATAGGGGGTGGGGGGTGATCTCTGGCAAACTGATTAACAAGCGTGTAGGTTCTTTTATTTTCTCTCTGTAATACTTGTACTTTAAGAATCAATGTGCTTGCTTAGGCCTGGTCCACACTAAAAAGGGGATTCGAATTAGGGTACGCAAATTCAGCTACGGGAATAGCGTAGCTGAATTCGAAGTACCCTAATTCGAACTACTCACCCGTCCAGACGCGGCGGGGTCGAACTCCGCAGCTCCCCCTTCGACTCCACCACCGCCGTTTGCAGTGGTGGAGTACCGGAGTCGACCGCGGCGCTTCCGGAGTTCGAACTATCGCGTCTAGATCAGACGCGATAGTTCAAACTCCGTGAAGTCGAACTCACCGCGTCGACCCGCGCGGTGAGTATGGACCTGCCCTTAGAAAGAGCTGGGTGGTAGTTCAACTGTGGCAGTGTCCAGAGTAGTAATAAGGCATTTTAGTGCCCTGGGAAAGCAAGCATATTTGCACCTCCTGCTGTTTTTTTCCCATCATTTTTCCTCCCCATTTTTCTGCCCCTGTGGTTTTGTGCCCTGGATAGCTGCCCACCTGCCCCTCTCCCTGCACCCTGGTTATGGCCCTGGCAATGGCACTGTTTGCCGCCTTGGAGAAGAAAAGCAAAGCTGGCCTGCTGAGGCAGTCTGACTTTGCTGGGGAATTCACAGTGTAGGCAGAGAGCTGCGCAGCCTGGAAATACCCAGATCAGGTGGAGAGAGACGTGTGTTTCTGACCAGGAGAGGTGAGGGCTGGGGAGCCAGGAGCCTGGGATTGGGTGCCATGGACAGACACCAGAAGGGGAAGACAGGTGCAGTTGCCATGAATTGTGACAGTTGCAGTGGCAATAAGCCACCCTACTTTGCTTTTTGCAAGCTGGATAGTTGTTATCTCTTCTTTCCAGAGCAGATTTTTTTGTTTTCTCCACTCACTCCCAGCTCCCTTTTTACCACACTGGGAGAATTAAGATTAAAAATTCTGCTTTGTAGCCTTATTAAAAGAGATCAATGCTTGATGCAGGGAGTTCAGATTCAGAAATAGCTTGTCATGCTGATCGCTCTTTACAGACAAAGCCCTTAGAGAAAGAGGAGGGGGAAATTGTGCCTGGCATGGCAGAGACCCACCACAGACTTCGAGGCTGCAGGAACTTTGCACAGCCTAAGGCCTGGTCTACACTACGCGTTTAAACCGATTTTAGGAGCATTAAACTGATTTAACGCCGCACCCGTCCACACTAAGAGGCCCTTTATATCGATATAAAGGGCTCTTTAAACCGGTTTCTGTACTCCTCCCCAACGAGAGGAGTAGCGCTAATATCGGTATTACCATATCGGATTAGGGTTAGTGTGGCCGCAAATCGACGGTATTGGCCTCCGGGCGGTATCCCACAGTGCACCACTGTGACCGCTCTGGACAGCAATCTGAACTCAGATGCAGTGGCCAGGTAGACAGGAAAAGCCCCGCGAACTTTTGAATATCATTTTCTGTTTGCCCAGCTTGGAGCTCCGATCAGCACGGGTAGCGATGCAGTCCCAAATCCAAAAAGAGCTCCAGCATGGACTGTACGGATGTGATCGCTGTAAGGGCAGACAAATCTGTTCTATCAGAGCTCCGTTACAGAAGACGAAATGCCAAAGCATTTAAAAAAAATCTCCAGACAGAGGCCATAGCAGGGACTCAGCACACTGCTGCGTGACAAGCGTAATGGAAAGCGAAAGAATCAAATGGACGCTCATGGAGGGAGGGAGGGGGGACTGAGGACTCAAGCTATCCCACAGTTCCTAGTCTCCGAAAAGCATTTGCATTCTTGGCTGAGCTCCCAATGCCTGTAGGGTCAAACACATTGTCCGGGGTGGTTCAGGGCATAGCTCGTCAATTTACCCCTCCCCCCACCCACCCCCAGAAGGAAAAGGGAAAAAAATTGTCTCTTGACTTTTTAAAATGTCACCCTATGTCTACTGAATGCTGCTGGTAGACACGATGCTGTGGCAGTGAACTGCAGCATCCTCTCCCCCCCTCCCTGGTGGCAGATGGTACAATATGACTGCTATCCATCGTCATCATCAGCCCGTGAGTGCTCCTGGCTGGCCTCAGGTGAGGTCAGCCAGGGGCGCCTGGTGGCAGATGGTACAGTGCAGTAGGACTAGTATCCATCCTCGTCATCAGCCCGTGAGTGCTCCTGGCTGGCCTCAGGTGAGGTTGGCCGGGGGCGCCTGGGTAAAAATAGGAATGACTCCCGGTCATTCCCAGTAGATGGTACAGAATGGCTGGTAACTGTCTTCATCATAGCAACTGGGGGCTGAGCTCCATCAGCCTCCGCCCTTCATGTGTAAAGAAAAGATTCTGTACTGCCTGGACAATCATAGCAGCAGGATGCTGGGCTCCTCTCCCCCACACTGCTTAATGTCCTGTCTGGACTATGTATCAGAGGGGAAGCCGTGTTAGTCTGGTTCTGTAGAAGCAGCAAAGAATCCTGTGGCACCTTATAGACTAACAGAGGTTTTGCAGCATGAGCTTTCGTGGGTGAATAACCACTTCTTCAGATGCAAGTAGTGGAAATTTCCAGGGGCAGGTATATATAAGCAAGCAAGAAGCAAGCTAGAGATAACGAGGTTAGATCAATCAGGGAGGATGAGGCCCTGTTCTAGCAGTTGAGGTGTGAAAACCAAGGGAGGAGAAACTGGTTCTGTAATTGGCAAGCCATTCACAGTCTTTGTTTAATCCTGAGCTGATGGTGTCAAATTTGCAGATGAACTGGAGCTCAGCAGTTTCTCTTTGAAGTCTGGTCCTAAAGTTTTTTTGCTGCAGGATGGCCACCTTAAGGTCTGCTATAGTGTGGCCAGGGAGGTTGAAGTGTTCTCCTACAGGTTTTTGTATATTGCCATTCCTAATGTCTGATTTGTGTCCATTTATCCTTTTCCTTAGAGACTGTCCAGTTTGGCCGATGTACATAGCAGAGGGGCATTGCTGGCATATGATGGCATATATTACATTGGTGGACGTGCAGGTGAATGAACCGGTGATGGTGTGGCTGATCTGGTTAGGTCCTGTGATGGTCTGGACTATCATAGCAACGGGATGCTGGGCTCCTCTCCCCCACACCGCTTAATGTCCTGTCTGGACTATCATAGCAGCTGGAGGCTGCCTTCCCCTCATTTTATCTCACTAACAAGTCACTGTTTCTTATTCCTGCATTCTTTATTACTTCATCACACAAATGGGGGGACACTGCAACGGTAGCCCAGGAAGGCTGGGGGAGGAGGGAAGCAACAGGTGGGGTTGTTGCAGGGGCACCCCCTGGGATGATTGGGATGATTTAGTTGGGTTTGGTCCTGCTTTGAGCAGGGGGTTGGACTAGATGACCTCCTGAGGTCCCTTCCAACCCTGAGATTCTATGATTCTATGAATGGCATGCAGCTCATCATTTCTGCGGGATCTGACGCGGAGCGGCTGTGCTCTGGTTCTCTGATACACTGTTTCTTTAGTACACTTGCCCCATATTCTAGGCAGGACTGATTCTATTTTTAGATACCATAAAGGAGGGATTGACTCGGGGAGTCATTCCCATTTTTGTCTTTGTGCCCCTGGCCGACCTCAGCCAGGGGCACCCATGACAGCAGCAGACAGTACAGAATGACTGATAACCATCATCTCATTGCCAATTTACAATGGCAGCAGACGGTACAGAACGACTGATAACCGTCTCTGCTATCATGCAAATCAAATGAATGCTGCTGTGTAGCGCTGCTGAATCGCCTCTGTCAGCGGCATCCAGTACACATACGGTGACAGTGACAAAAGGAAAAACAGGCTCCATGGTTGCCATGCTATGTCGTCTGCCAGGGCAATCCAGGGAAAAAGGGCGCGAAATGATTGTCTGCCGTTGCTTTCCCAGAGGAAGGAATGACTGACGACATTTACCCAGAACCACCCGCGACAATGATTTTTGCCCCATCAGGCACTGGCATCTCAACCCAGAATTCCAAGGGGCGGGGGAGACTGCGGGAACTATGGGATATCTACGGAATAGCTACCCAGATGGACTAGATGGGCTAGATGGACCTTTGGTGTGACCCAGTATGTATGTTCTTATGAAGAGGCACAAAGGGTGTCACAGAAATAGGCTAAAGGGAGGGCTGCGTATCTGTTTGCCTCCCTGGGAACGTCTACGCCCAACTCAGGGTATGTCTACACTACGGGATTATTCCGATTTTACATAAACCGGTTTTTTAAAACAGATTGTATAAAGTCGAATGCACGCGCCCACACTAAGCACATTAATTCGGCGGTGTGCATCCATGTACTGAGGCTAGCGTCGATTTCCAGAGCGTTGCATTGTGGGTAGCTATCCCATAGTTCCCGCAGTCTCCCCCGCCCATTGGAATTCTGGATTGAGATCACAATCCATGATGGAGTCACAGGTGATTCTGGGTAAATGTCGTCACTCAATCCTTCCTCCGGGAAAGCAACGGCAGACAATCATTTCGTGCCCTTTTCCTCTGGATTGCCCTGGCAGACGCCATAGCTTGGTAACCATGGAGCCCGTTTAGCCTTTTTTCACTGTCACCATATGTGTACTGGATGCTGCTGACAGATGCGGTACTGCAGTGCTACACAGCAGCATTCATTTGCCTTTGCAAGGTAGCAGAGACAGTTACCAGCCCTATTGCACCGTCTGCTGCTTTGGAAATTGGCGATGACGGTTACCAGTCATATTGTACTGTCTGCTGCTGTCATGGGTGCTCCTGGCTGGCGTCACTGAGGTTGGCCGGGGGCGCATGGACAAAAATGGGAATGACTTCCCAGGTCATTCCCTTCTTTATGTTTTGTCAAAAAATAGAGTCAGTCCTGCCTAGAATATGGGGCAAGTCTACTAGAGAACCAGAGAGCACAGCCGCTCCGGGTCAGAGCCCCAGATATCCTGCAGAAATTATGAGCTGCATGCCATTCTAGGGGGTGCCCCTGCAACAACCTCATCCATTGCTTCCCTCCTCCCAAACCCCTCCTGGGCTACCATTTGTGTGATGAAGTAATAAAGAATGCAGGAATAAGAAACACTGACTTTTTAGTGAGATAAAATGAGGGGGAGGCAGCCTCCAGCTGCTATGATATTCCAGGCAGGACATCTCCATTACTCATTAAAGGGTGCGGGGGAGAGGAGCTCAGCCTCCCCCTGCTATGATGAGGACGGTTACCAGCCCTATTGCACCATCTGCCAGGACTGAATCTCCAGGACACAAAGCTTAAAGAAGGGAATGACCGGGAGTCATTCCCATTTTTGCCCAGGCGCCCCCAGCCGACCTCACCGAGGCCAGCCAGGAGCACTCACAGGATGATGACGAGGACGGCTATCAGTCATATTGTACCATATCATCTGCCGGAGGAGAGGGAAGGGGAGAGGATGCTGCTGTTTAGTGCTGCAGCACCCCGTCTACCAACAGCATCCAGTAGACATACGGTGACATTGAAAAGAGGCGAGAAACGATTTTTTTTCCCTTTTCTTTGAGGGGGGTAGAGGGAGTAAATTGACGACATATTCCCTGAACCACTGGTGACAATGTTTTTGACCCTTCAGGCATTGGGAGCTCAGCCAAGAATGCAAATGCTTTTCAGAGACTGCAGGAACTGTGGGATAGCTCGAGTCCTCAGTCTCCCCTCCCTCCCTCCATGAGCGTCCATTTGATTCTTTGGCTTTCCATTATGCTTGTCACACAGCACTGTGTTGAGTCCCTGCTGTGGCCTCTGTCTATCATAGCCTGGAGATTTTTTCAAATGCTTTGGCATTTCATCTTCTGGAACGGAGCTCTGATAGAACAGATTTGTCTCCCCATACTGTGATCAGATCCAGTATCTCCCGTACGGTCCATGCTGGAGATCTTTTTGGATTTGGGACTGCATGACCACCCATGCTGATCAGCGCTCCACGCTGGGCAAGCAGGAAATGAAATTCAAAAGTTCGCGGGGCTTTTCCTGTCTACCTGGCCAGTGCATCCGAGTTCAGATTGCTTTCCAGAGTGGTCACAATGGTGCACTGTGGGATACCGCCCGGAGACCAAATACCGTTGAATTGTGGCCACACTAACCCTAATCCTAAACCCTAATCCAACATGGCAATACCGATTTCAGCGCTACTTCCCTCGTCGGGGAGGAGTACAGCGCTACTTCCCTCGTCGTTGTGTGGGCGGGTGCAGGATTAAATCAGTTTAACGCTGCTAAATTTGGTATAAACGCGTAGTGTAGACCAGGCCTTACAGGAGCCAGCACGTACTGTGGGAGGATGTTTGTAGAAACAGTTATGACTGAACTATAAAAATCAGCCATTTAAACTCTTGGAGTCATTACAAGGTGGCAGAGGCGGCACATGTGGCTTCCACAGAGCAGGACGTGTTCTATCCTGTTAGCTAAGGGTGGTATATTGAAATCACTATAAATATAATGATGACACAACACTGGAAGTGCTAACAAAAGGTTTTAATAGGAAGATAAAACGGGGCTGAATTCCTGAATCTTAATCCTCTGGCAATGCCTTCCTCTCTCTCCATAGCCCAGAGCAAGCTATACATTCATTCTGCCACTGAGCTAAAAGGTACAGCTCTACAGTAAGGCACTGTCAGAAAAGCACTGCTCACCGCACCCACCATTAGCCTTGCAATTACTACTGGCTAAGGGTACGTCTACACTACGGGATTATTCCGATTTTACATAAACCAGTTTAGTAAAACAGATTGTATAAAGTCGAGTGCACGCGGCCACACTAAGCACATTAATCCGAGGCTAGCGTCGATTTCTGGAGCGTTGCACTGTGGGTAGCTATTCCGTAGATATCCCATAGTTCCCGCAGTCTCCCCCGCCCCTTGGAATTCTGGGTTGAGATGCCAGTGCCTGATGGGGCAAAAATCATTGTCGCGGGTGGTTCTGGGTAAATGTCGTCAGTCATTCCTTCCTCTGGGAAAGCAACGGCAGACAATCATTTCACGCCCTTTTTCCCTGGATTGCCCTGGCAGACGACATAGCATGGCAACCATGGAGCCTGTTTTTCCTTTTGTCACTGTCACCGTATGTGTACTGGATGCCGCTGACAGAGGCGATTCAGCAGCGCTACACAGCAGCATTCATTTGATTTGCATGATAGCAGAGACGGTTATCAGTCGTTCTGTACCTGTCTTCCGACAGTGGCCAATGACAGGCGCCCCAGAGGGAATGAACAGAACAGTTAATCATCAAAAAGTGACAAAGAGTCCTGTGGCACCTTATAGACTAACAGACGTATTGGAGCATAAGCTTTTGCTGGTGCGTCTGACGAAGTGGGTATTCACCCACGAAAGCTTATGCTCCAATATGTCTGTCAGTCTATAAGGTGCCACAGGACTCTTTGTCGCTTTTTACAGATCCAGACTCACACGGCTACCCCTCTGATAGGTAATCATCAAGTGATCCATCCCATCGCCCATTCCCAGCTTCTGGCAAACAGAGGCTAGGGACACCATACAAGAGTGGTGCATCTTATCCTCATACCCCCAAAGCCTGGGGGCTCCCTGCAGGCTGGCAGGAACCTCTGTCAATGCCCTATAGCCCTACCTCAGCCTCTCCCAAACCCCTGTTTGAGACCTAGCACAGCTAGATCAGTGGACTGTTGTTTGTTCTCCCCTCAGGGGAGGACAATATTGGTCCCCTGGGATGGCAGGATGGTCCAGTGGTTAGGGCCTGGGATTTGGGGGACTTGGGGCTTGTCTACACACAGGAGTGAAAGTGGGCTGGTACAGCATACCGGTAAAAAGTGGCTGCCGGTATCGGCCTGTATGCAGCCGATGTTAAAGCGCTGCCGCAGCAAAGGACCCTGCTTAAAGTGCTGCTGTGGCAGCACTTTAACATCATTGCCCCTTTTGCTCCACCTTGGGCCACTGACAAGGTGGGGGCAAAAGGGGCAGCTGCCCCGGGGCCGGTGATTTAAAAGGGCCTGGGGCTCCGGCCATTGCTGCCCTACTGCAGCTGAAGCCGGAGCCCTGAGCATTTTAAATTGCCACTGGAGCCCCAGGCGGCGTGGGCCAGGCAGCATGGATGGGCTGGCTGGCGGAGGCTGACTCTCAGCCCCGCCCCTTCCACCTGAGGCCCCGCCCCTTCTGGGGGCCCAGAGCCAGGCCCCCGAACCAGTAAGTGCTTAATGTTATTTTCACCCCTGTCTACACGGCGCTTTACTCTGCACCAGAGGAGTGTAAGTTTAGGCTGCACTAGCATGTCTCACACCAATGGGCCCATGTGGCCCCTGCTGGCACGCACCAGAACTTCCCTGGTACATGTTAGAGTCGCACTGTTTGAAATGGGCCATAAGTTCACAGGAAGTGAACACAATTGAATCCAAGTCTGATTTGAATGAATGGATGGAGGATGTTTTCATTCTTTGCTCAGTTTTAGTACTTGGCAATTTCTTTAAGATGCCAGTTCACCCTTTTGAGCATCCAGGTCAGGGGACTCAAAGGGCAGCTTGGCTCAGATAATTGGATACATGTTATTCATCAGGCTTCATATTTAACGGCAGGGAAGTTTACTGGGAAATTCATTGCTCAACACAGAGCATCCTCTGGGGTCCTTGTTACCACACTAGCCTGTGCTACAGAGTTCAGGGGGACCCCAGCTTCCCAAGGAGCTGGCCACAGAGGGGCCCAGTTCAAAGAGTGCTGTGGCTACAAGGGTCCCTTGCCTCACAGGCTCCATCCTGCTCAGGGCCAGTGGCAGGGCTAGTGTGCTGTTCCCAGTTGATGCTCTAGAGCTGCCTGTTGTGGAGTGTGGACTGCATCCTAGTGGAGTCCCCTGTGGAATAAGGATGCCGCATCCTTTGGCACAGCCCTTTAGCATAAAAATGCAGCCTCTGCTCATTGTGCAGAGGGAGTATCACTCACTCTCTCCTGAAGTTGGGGGCTAACGTTCTATCCTTCTCCATCCCCCTCCCTCCTGAGTCAGCCTAGGCAGCTATCTATTGTCCCTCTATGCTCCTCCACAGCCTCCTGCCCCTAACTGCCTCCTACATTCCCTGGGCCCTCCTCCCATATTTCCTTCCCTTTTCCCCAGTCTGCCTCCTCCTCCTTCCACATTCACCAGACTCCTTACAACTTCCTCTCCAGCTCCCCAGTGCACTCTCCTGTCTCTCCCCCAGCTCCTCCCCATTCTCCTGTCCCCAGCTTGCCCCTCACAGGGCCACCATGAGGCTGGTAGGAGCTGGAGATACTGTAAAGTTTTCTCTGTTGAGAGTCTGACTGTGGGACACGCTGGCCATTTTTAGAATGTGCTGAAAACCCATCTGTTTGCCACCGCCCTCCCTCCCATCAGGAAAGACAAGGCATTCTTGATGCTCACGCACAGACAAAATGAGGCAAATAAATGTTTCCAGGGATTTAGGAGGCTTTTCTGTAATACCCTCCATGAACAATGCTATGTGAATCTCAGTGGCTGTATTTAAGGGCTTAGATCCTCAGGTGCAGGGCCATCCTTAGGCATATGCAGCATACACAGCTGCATAGGGCACCCGAAAATTTGGGGCACCCCCTGGGTCTTAGCACGGCTCCCGGCAATAAAGCACTCTCTATACTGGCACTTATCAGCACTGAAACTTTTGTCGCTCAGGGGGTGTTTTTTCACACTTCTGAATGACTAAAGTTTTAGCGCTGAAAGTGGCAGTGTAGACACAGCCTCAGTTTCTGAATTTACTGACAAAAACAAGTGTGCATTACTGTAATATTTACTCAGAACATGTTCGTCTACAGGACCTTAGTTTAAAATTTGCTTTAAAAATATTTCATTACTGTGTTGCTGAAGATGATAAAATCACATCTCAAAAAAATTCTTGCATAGATTTTTAGATGCACAGTCTGAGTATTCATCTTTAGCCTTAAATGTTTGGATCTTCAGACATATAGTTTTTTAAAGTAATCCTTCAAAAGACCCCCCTTATCTAAAATACACATGCGAGCCCGGGCTGCCATCGGGCATAGGGGTGTTACCCGGGGTTCTTTCAACCCAAAGCTCTTGGTAACTTTTACTCTGTGCGAGGTGGTGCCAGGAAATAAATCAAGGGATACATGGCCATCCGACTGATGGATAGCTGGCACAGACAGGACAACACAAGAGTGTTTTCACTTAAAGCTAAACTTTACTTAGGCCTGGTCTACACTATGATTTTAGGTCGAATTTAGCAGCATTACCTCGATTTTGTCTGTTACAGCTGTCCCCCTGCTGCACTTTTTTTTCTCCCTCTCCTTTCTGCTTGTTCTGTGTGGCCGCCCCTCCCGGCCATGGGCTAACAAAAGTCACAGCCTGGCCCTGCTCATGGAAATGGCTTGTGCAGACTAACTGGAGCCATTGCTCTGCTCAGGGAGGGGGGCTTTTGGCTCCTTTGTTTAGACCTGGGCTCGGTGTGGGGTGCTCTGCCCAGGTATGCAAGACCTAAAATGGCCAAATAGCTGAGCATATGAGTCATGCCTGTGGCTTAGAACTTGCCCGGACATGTCTGTGCTCACCTGAAGTCTTCTCTCCTCCCCTGTAAGAAGGGGAACCAATCAAAGTTACTGGCAGGAAACTGCCTAAGTTTGCCTTTATAACCAGACATTTTCTGATCAGACCTTAGAAAGGTTCCTGCATTGCTGCCTGGTCTGATCAGCCAGGGGTTCTGGGGGGGTCCTTTCTCCGCTCTCGTTTTATTTTTGAGCGTACCCCCGTTTTTTAACTCCCCTCCCATGAACAACGAATTTTGCCTGGAGATCTCCTGATTATTGTGAGCGAATCGAATCCTCTCTGCGTCCTCTGATGCTGAAACTGCTCTTCCTGCTGCTGCTGCTTTGGGGATTGGTAAGAACTCCCTCTTGCAAACTCCCCCTGTCCTGGCTGCTGGCTTTCTTTCCCCAGCAGACAGACCCAAGCTAATTCCTTGGGCTGTATCTGTAATCTGCTTCTAGCTTGCAGCTGCCCCACTGCTGCAGCCACCACTGGGCACACACCACTCTGCCCTCTGAAACTACCCTTAGCATAAGGTGCACCCATTTAGGTTAGGTTTAGCCTTTAGTTTAGATAAATTGTAATTTCATTTTGCATAGCTGTGGTTAAGTTAGGTTTAGCATTGTACTCTGTAAGTTAGGCTTAGAGAATTGTTGCATTGTGTTTTGTTACTTGCTAATTTGTGTAGTCTTGGTTAAGTTAGATCATAGATAAGATTTTGCTTTGTTCTGTATAATTGTGATTAAGTCTGTCTTCTCACTGTCACCCCTCCCCCCGGGCTTTCTCTGTGTCTCTCTGACTTGTTACAGTTTCTTTGCTGCTCCACCACGTGCTCCTCTTCCCCCATCTCAATCTAGCATAAAACCCCATTGGTTACCCTTTTTCTCTCTGATACACCTCACATTCTACATTTACATCACTGTGACACATTTTTACCTAAAATTGTTTGCTATTTAACATACTTTATCCATAACTGTTAGTTGGTTATATGCTGCTGTGACACACCCTGTACATAGAAAATTGTTAGCTACCTGTTACATCATATATTTCTGTGTTAATTGGTTATCCTACTGTATTGTACCCCACTATTGAAACCCCCTATACTGTTCACCAAAAGAAACCCCTCCCCAATTGTCTACCTTAACAAACCCCTCACTATTAAATTTTCCCTGTTTTTGCATTTTCTTAATAAAGTTTATTTTGCACCCCAGCAGTGCAGTAATTGTCCCCCAAGATCCCCTACCTGCTGGCAGGGACAGATTTAAGCCTAGACCCGTCCACACAACGAAGGCCTTTTTTTTTACTTAAAGGACTCTTTAAATCGATTTCTTTACTCCACCTCCGACGAGGGGATTAGTGCTGAAATCAGCCTCGCCAGGTTGAATTTGGGGTAGTGTGGACACAATTTGATGGTATTGGCCTCCAGAAGCTATCCCAGAGTGCTCCATTGTGACCACTCTGGACAGTGCTCTCAACTCATATGCACTGGCCAGGTAGACAGGAAAAGGCCCGCAAACTTTTGAATCTCATTTGCTGTTTGGCCAGCATGGCAAGGTGCAGGTGAGTGCAGATCTCATCAGCAGAGATGACCATGATGGAGTCCCAGGATCACAAAAGAGCTCCAGCATGGACCGAATGGGAGGTACGGGATCTGCTCGCTGTATGGGGAGACAAATCCATGCTAGCTGAACTCCGTTCCAGGAAATGAAATGCCAAAACATTAGAAAAAGTCTCAAAGGGCATGAAGGACAGAGGCCATAACAGGGACGCAAAGTAGTGCAGCGTGAAAATTAAGGAGCTAAGGCAAGCCTACCAAAAAACCAGAGAGGCAAACGGCTGCTCTGGATCAGAGCCCCGAACATGCCGCTTCTATGATGAGCTGCATGCCATGCTAGGGAGTGCAGCCACCACTACCCCAACTCTGTGCTTTTACTCCATCAATGGAGAATCACGCAACATGGAAGTGGGTTTTGGGGATGAGGAAGATAGCTCACAGCAAGGAAGCGGAGAAACCGGTTCTCCCAACAGCCAAGATATGTTTCTCACCCTGGACCTGGAGCCAGTAACGCCTGAACCCACCCAAGATGTGCTCCCAGACCCTGAAGGCGGAGAAGAGACCTCTGGCGAGTGTACCTTTGTAAATATTACACATGGTTTAAAAGCAAGCGTGTTTAATGATTAATTTGCTCTGGCATTCGTGGCCAGTACAGCTACTGGAAAAGTCTATTAACGTGTATGGGGATGGAGCGGAAATCCTCCAGGGACATCTCCATAAAGCTCTCTTGGATGTACTCCCAAAGCCTTTCAAAAGTTTCTAGGGAGGGCGACCTTATTCCGTCTGCCATGGTAGGACACTTTACCACCCCAGGCCAGTAGCACGTAGTCGGGAATCATTGCATAACAAAGCATGGCAACGTATGGTCCCGGTGTTTGCTGGCATTCAAACAACATCTGTTCTTTATCTCGCTGTGTTATCCTCAGGAGAGTGATATCATTCATGGTCACCTGGTTGAAATAGAGTGATTTTATTAAGGGGACATTCAGAGGTGCCCGTTCCTGCTCGGCTGTTTGGCTGTGGCTGAACAGAAATGTTCCCCGCTGTTACTCACGTGGTGGGGGTAGGGGTGAAGTGTGAGTGATCTCTCACACCAAACCGGCAGGCCCTCAATACAAGAGGCAAAATGCAACCTTGTAACGAAAGCACATGTGCTGTGTAATGTGAACAGCAAGGTTTAAGGTCAAAGAGTGTACCCATTGTTCTCTAAAATGTGTCTTTTTAACTACCACTCTCCCTTTTCTTCCACCAGCTGCAAATGTTTCTCTTTTGCAGAGGCTAGCAAAGATTAGAAGGCAAAAAAAATGCACTTGGGATGAAATGTTCTCTGAGCTCCTGCTGTACTCCCACACTGACAGAGCACAGCAGAATGCGTGGAGGCAGACAATGTCAGAGTGCAGGAAAGCACAATATGAATGTGAGGAGAGGAGGCAGGCTGAAGAGAGTAAGTGGTGGGCTGAAGATGATAGGTGGCATCAGCTTGCTGACAGAAGGCAAGAGTTGATGCTCAGGCTGCTGGAAGATCAAACTCATATGCTCTAGCGTACGGCTGAGCTGCAGGAAAGGCAGCAGGAGCACAGACCGCTGCTACAGCCCCTGTGTAACCAACCGCCCTCCTCCCCAAGTTCCATTGCCTCCTCACCCAGATGCCCAAGAATGTGGTGGTGGGGGGGGGCCTCCGGCCCAACCACTCCATCCCAGAGGCTTGCCCAAGCAACAGAAGGCTGGCATTCAATAAGTTTTAAAGTTTTAAAGTGCAGTGTAGCCTTGTCCTTCTCTCCTCCCCCACCCCACCCGGTGCTTCTCTTCTCCCCCACCGCTCCTGAGCTACCTTGGCAGTTATCCCCCTATTTGTGTGATGAATTAATAAAGAATGCATGAATGTGAGGGCTGGTCTACACTAGGGTGGGGATCGATCTAAGATACGCAACTTCAGCTACGTGAATAGCGTAGCTGAAGTCGAAGTACCTTAGATCGAATTACTTACCGTCCTCATGGCGCGGGATCGACGTCCGCAGCTCCCCATGTCGACTCCGCTACCGCCGTTCGCGTTGGTGGAGTTCCGGAGTCGACAGGAGTGCGTTCGGGGATCGATATATCGCGTCTAGATGAGATGCGATATATCGATCCCCGAGAAATTGATTGCTACCCGCCAATACGGCCGGTAGTGAAGACGTACCCTGAAGCAACAATGACTTTATTGCCTCTGCAAGCAGTGATCGAAGGGGGGAGGGGAGAGTGTTCAGCTTACAGGGAAGTAGAGTGAACCAAGGGCGGGGCGGGGGTTCATCAAGGAGAAACAAACAGAACTTTCACACCCTAGCCTGGCAAGTCATGAAACTGGTTTTCAAAGTTTCTCTGATGCGCACCGCACCCTCCTATATTCTGCTAACCACCCTGGTGCCTGGCTGTGCGTAATCAGCAGCCAGGTGATTTGCCTCAACCTCCCACCCCACCATAAATGTCTCCCCCTTACTCTCACAGATATTGTGGAGCGCACATCAAGCAGTAATAACAATGGGAATATTGGTTTCGCTGAGGTCTATCCGAGTCAGTAAACTGTGCCAGCGAGCTTTTAAAAGTCCAAATACACATTCTACCACCATTCTGCACTTAGAATCATAGAATCATAGAATCTCAGGGTTGGAAGGGACCTCAGGAGGTCATCTAGTCCAACCCCCTGCTCAAAGCAGGACCAAACCCAACTAAATCATCCCAGCCAGGGCTTTGTCAAGCCTGACCTTAAAAACCTCTAAGGAAGGAGATTCCACTACCTCCCTAGGTAACCCATTCCAGTTCTTCACCACCCTACTAGTGAAAAAGTTTTTCCTAATATCCAACCTAAACCTCCCCCTCTGCAACTTGAGACCATTACTCCTTGTTCTGTCATCTTCTACCACTGAGAACAGTCTAGATCCATCCTCTTTGGAACCCCCTTTCAGGTAGTTGAAAGCAGCTATCAAATCCCCCCTCATTCTTCTCTTCTGCAGACTAAACAATCCCAGTTCCCTCAGCCTCTCCTCATAAGTCATGTGCTCCAGCCCCCTAATCATTTTTGTTGCCCTCTGCTGGACTCTCTCCAATTTATCCACATCCTTCTTGTAGTGTGGGGCCCAAAACTGGACACAGTACTCCAAATGAGGCCTCACCAGTGCTGAGTAGAGGGGGATGATCACATCCCTTGATCTGCTGGAAATGCCCCTACTTATACAACCCAAAATGCCATTAGCCTTCTTGGCAACAAGGGCACACTATTGACTCATATTCAGCTTTTCGTCCACCGTAACCCCTAGGTCCTTTTCTGCAGAACTGCTACCCAGCCATTCGGTCCCTAGTCTGTAGCAGTGCATGGGATTCTTCCGTCCTAAGTGCAGGACTCTGCACTTGTCCTTGTTGAACCTCATCATATTTCTTTTGGCCCAATCCTCTAATTTGTCTAGGTCCCTCTGTATCCTATCCCTACCCTCCAGCGTATCAACCACTCCTCCCAGTTTAGTGTCATCTGCAAACTTGCTAAGGGTGCAGTCCACACCATCCTCCAGATCGTTAATGAAGATATTGAACAAAACCGGCCCCAGCACCGACCCTTGGGGCACTCCACTTGATACCGGCTGCCAACTAGACATGGAACCATTGATCACTACCCGTTGAGCCCGACCATCTAGCCAGTTTTCTATCCACCTTACCGTCCATTCATCCAGCCCAGACTTCTTTAACTTGCTGGCAAGAATACTGTGGGAGACTGTATCAAAAGCTTTGCTAAAATCCAGAAATAGTACATCCACTGCTTTCCCCTCATCCACAGAGCCGGTTATCTCGTCATAGAAGGCAATTAGGTTAGTCAGGCATGACTTGCCCTTGGTGAATCCATGCTGACTGTTCCTGATCACTTTCCCCTCCTTTAAGTGGTTCAGGATTGATTCCTTGAGGACCTGTTCCATGATTTTTCCAGGGACTGAGGTGAGACTGACTGGCCTGTAGTTCCCTGGATCTTCCTTCTTCCCTTTTTTAAAGATGGGCACTACATTAGCTTTTTTCCAGTCATCCGGGACCTCCCCCGATCGCCATGATTTTTCAAAGATAATGGCCAATGGCTCTGCAATCTCATCGGCCAACTCCTTTAGCACCCTCGGATGCAGCGCATCCGGCCCCATGCTCAGCCTATAGTTGAACAGCTCCTGACTACAGTCCAGGCTGCCCGTGTATGGCTTCATGAGCCATGGCATTAAGGGGTAGGCTGGGTCCCCAAGGATAACTATAGACATTTCAACATCCCCAACTGTTATTTTCTGGTCTGGGAAGAAAGTCCTTTCCTGCAGCTTTTGAAACAGATCAGAGTTCCTGAGCCTCATGTACCTTTCCAGGCCATCCCACGTTGATGTTGGTGAAACATCACTTGTGATCCACCAGTGCTTGCAGCAGCATTGAAAAGTACCCCTTGTGGTTTATGTGCTCGCTGGCTTGGTGCTCCGGTGCCAAGATAGGGATATGGGTTCCGTCTATCGCCCCATCACAGTTAGGGAATCCCATTTCAGCAAAGCCATCCACTATGGCTTGCACATTTCCCAGAGTCACTACCCTTGATAGCAGCAGCTCTTTGATTGTGTTGGCTACTTGGATCACAGCAGCCCCCACAGTAGAATTGCCCACTCCAAATTGATGCCTGACTGACCGGTAGCTGTCTGGCATTGCAAGCTTCCACAGGGCTATCACCACTCGCTTCTCAACTGTGAGGGCTGCTCTCATCTTGGTATTCTGGCACTTCAGGGCAGGGGAAAGCAAGTCACAAAGTTCCATGAAAGTGCCCTTACACATGCGAAAGTTTCGCAGCCACTGAGAATCATCCCAGACCTGCAACACCATGTGGTCCCACCAGTCTGTGCTTGTTTCCCGGGCCCAGAATTGGCGTTCCACAGCATGAACCTGCCCCATTAACACCATGATGTGCACATTGCTGGGGCCCGTACTTTGTGAGAAGTCTATGTCCATGTCTATGTCCTCATCACTCTTGTCACTGCCCTGCTGTCGCCTCCTCTCCTGATTTTGCTTTGGCAGGTTTTGGTTCTGCATATACTCCAGGATAATGCGCGTGGTGTTTACAGTGCTTATATTTGCCGCGGTGATCTGAGCGGGCTCCATGATCCCAGTGCTATGGCGTCTGGGCTGAAAAAAGGTGCAAAACGATTGTCTGCTCTGATGGAGGGAGGGGCGACTGACGACATGGCTTACAGGGAATTAAAATCCACAAAGGGGATGGCTTTGCATCAAGGAGAAACACAAACAACTGTCACACAGAATGGCCTCCTCAATGATTGAACTCAAAACCTTGGGTTTAGCGGGCCATTGATTTCACAGAGGGAGGGAGGGAGCAAATGAATACAAAACAAATCGGGTCTATTTCTTGTTTTGATCCATTCCATCTATCTTTTACATCTTTAGGCTGGCAGAAGATGCTGCATTACGACTGCTAGCCATCATCGTCTCCTGGCTGCTTGCCAGAAGATGGTGCAGTAGGACTGCTAGCAATCATCATCTCCTGAGTGCTTGGAAGAAGATGGGGATGACCTGGCTGAGTAACTCCCATGTCTGCCCAGGCGCCCCTGACTGACCTTACCAAGATCGGCTAAAAGAGCACCCAGGAGTACGACAACGATGGCTACCAGTCATAATGCACCTTCTGCTGCCAAAAGACAATAAGCTGCTGCTGTGTAGCACTGCAGTCCCACGTCTGCCAGCACCCAAGACACTTAACGGTGATGGTCAGCTGTGCGGGCTCCATGCTTGCCGTGGTATGGCGTCTGCACAGGTAACACAGGAAAAAAGGCGCGAAACGATTGTCTGCCGTTGCTTTCACGGAGGGAGCGGGGGAAGGGGGCCTGATGACATGTACCCAGAATCACCAACGACACTGTTTTTGCCCCATCAGGCATTGGGATCTCAACCCAGAATTCCAATGAGTGTTGGAGACTGCAGGAACTGTGGGATAGCTACCCACAGCTACCCACAGTGCAACACTCCGGAAGTCGACGCTAGCCTCGGTACTGTGGATGCAGTCCGCCGACTTAATGCACTTAGAGCATTTTTTGTGGGGACACACACAATCAACTGTATAAAAACGATTTCTGAAAAACCGACTTCTATAAATTCGACCTAATTTCTTAGTGTAGACATACCCTTAGTCTCAAGCACTTACACACATCTGCAACAGGTTAGTAAAACACCCCCAACCCTTGATAATTACCAAAGCGGAGTGTGGCTCTTGAGTGGCACAGCTGCAGTCCGTCTGCCGGTGAGGAACACAAGTTGCATCCAGAGGGAGAGTCCAGTCCCGAAGAGTCCCACTACCTCAAACTTTCCCCCCTTATTTTATATATTAGTAATACAATGACATGTCCCTTAAAGAAAACTTACACAAGGAGTTTCAATGGTCAAGCAGGAGGTTTTCTTCTGATTATTGATTAACCAGGTGTGTTTTTTCCCCAGAGTTTGCAGCCTTGAGACCCTGTTAGACACATTCCTGAGGGCACATCCTGTTCTTCTAAAATGCATGTATCAACAACTTCAACATAATTCTTATCATGAAAGACGCGAGGTCAAACTGCCCTTTCTGTGGCACCCAAAACCCCCTCCCCTTCTTCCTTGGATAAGCTAAGCCTGCTGACTTGGCTGCTTTTAGCAATAAGCAATAGTGGGTTCAGGCCCTTTACTGGTTTGCTGACATCTCCTGGTACAGGGGCATCAGTTTAATAATACTGCATAGGGCCCCATAAATCCTAGGGATGGCCCTGATAAGGTGACAAGCCTACTTATAAACTACAGAAGGTAAATAGAGAGCCTGATGGTGCTAAGCAAAAGGTAAATATTTGGTTCATTGTCTTTGAAAATGTATCTGATAATGAGATATAGAGAATTTAATCTTGCAGCTCAAGAGTGGCAGAAACTGGGTCTGTTATGGCCAACAATGATCTCTGCAACAGTTACGTGGAGTAAGACATCATGTGCATATAAATTAATCTTACAGGTTTCTGTGTAAACTAGGAGAAGACCAGGTCTATGCTTGTACCATCTTCTGCTTCCCTCCTCTCGGCCAGTTAGAGTAGCCTCAGGGATGCTTTAATCCATGCTGGTGGCAGTGACCCCTTTGGGAGGTGGAATATTTAGTCAAACTCTTGAAACAGGAATTGGGGAATCTGAAAGACAATAGTCTTGGAAGAAATGTCTATTCCTTGAAAATTCATGTTAAATCTACTCAAGACTCAAACTCTATCACCACCACTAGGGCATTCTAGTAACCAGACCAGCATATAATTTTTAACCAAGGGTGGACCGTGGGATCAGATTATGAGTGAGATTGGCATGGCTCCGCCACGGAGCTGTGCTGATTTACACCAGTGATGGGTCTGGCCACATTACATGTGCTGTCTGTAGAGTACCGCCTCTGCAACAAACAGGGCCTTTGGTACAAATCACTGGTTGAACTGAGAATCTGTGAAATGTCATAATGAAGTGGAAGAGAAAAAGTGACTCACTCATTGTCATGACAAACAGACAGATTATAGCATTGCTTTGCCTGGGTTACAGAGACATAACAGCTCAATATCACATAATGCAGATCTGTGAAAAGCCTGTGATAGTGCAATGACAAGAAGCCACCCTGCTTTGCTTTTTGCAAACTGGGTGGTTGTTGTCTCTACTTTCCAGAGCAGATTTTTTGTTTTCTCCACTCACTCCCACCTCCCTTTTTCTCACCCTGTGAGACTTAAGGTTTAAAATTCTGCTTTGTGGCCTTTTTAAAAGATATCACTGCCTGGTGCAGGGTATATGCAGAAATAGCTTCTCACGCTGACTGTTCTTTCCAGGTAAGTGTAGCCCTTAGAGAAGGGTGAGGAGCAAACCTGGCTGGCAGAGATCCACCACAGACTTTGGGGCTGCAGGAACTTTGCACAGATTTGGCAAGGCTAATGGTGCATGCAGCGAGCAGCAGGGCCACCCAGAGGATTCAGGGGGCCTGGGGTCTTTGGTGGTAATTTGGCGGCAGGGGTTCTTCCGCTCTGCTACCCGCTGCCGAAGTGCCCCGAAGACCCACGGCCGCCGAATTGCTGCCGAAGACCCGGCACTTCGGCGGTGGGTCCAGGAGTGAAAGGACCCCCCGCTGCCGAATTGCCACCGAAGACCTGGAGCGGAAGAAGCTCCAGGGGCCTGTGCCCCGTGAGAGTTTTCTGGGGCCACCAGAGCGAGTCAAGGACCCCGCTCCAGGGCTCCCAAAATACTCTCGTGAGGGACCCTGCGGGGCCCGGGGCCTGGGGCAAGTTGCCCCACTTGTCCCCCCCTGGCGATCAGTGCTTTTCTGCCTGTGTCTGATTGTAGAGCTTGGTGGCAGAATGGATGTACAGCTTGCCCTGGGCTAGGAAGAGAGAGGAAGGAGTTGCTAGAGGATTGCGATTCAGCAATTCAACCCCCAGTTTTATTTTCCTAATACAAGTTTTTGTCAAGACTTACAGCTCCGGTTTTGGGCAGGGCTGCCGAAGGGGGGGGGGGGGCAAGTGGGGCAGTTTGCCCATGGCCCCGGGCCAAACAGGGCCCCCCCATGAGACTATAGTATTCTATAGTATTGCAACTTTTTTTTATGGAAGAGACCCCTGAAATTGCTTTGCCCCAGGCCCCCTGAGTCCTCTGGGCGGCCCTGGTTTTGGGTCTCTGAATACACCGCCCTTCGCTCACAGGATAGAATGCTTCTTGCTGCATGCACCATCTGAGGTAACTAAATCTGTTACTGAAGGTTATAACGCAATTACTCCTGTGACAGACTTAAAAAGTGGACTCATGGAAAAGTGCATGGGGATGGCCACAACACTGAAAGAAAGGGAGAATTCTTGTGCATTAACCCAGAATAAAGTCCAGGATTTCTTGAGTCATGGTCTGTAACAGTCTCCAAACAAATAAGCAACAAAATAGAAACATCCATGTACAACTCTTCTGCCAGGTGTGGGCAGCAAAAAGGTCCAGGTTCAAATATCTAAGGGATCCTCTTGAAATTAACTAACAGCACCTGCTTCAGTCCCAGCCCAGAAACCTGAGAAAACGAAATATCTTCCCTGGGCATCCTTACCCCTCTCTCAAGCATGGAATCTGCATATGAAACAAAGAAAATGTATTAAGCGACACAGCATGAATGTGGGAAAACACAGCAACAATACATCAACAATATGATGATATGAATAATAAGTAGAACACCCATCCCCACAGTATCTAGGGCAGTACTCATTTGACTCAGTTTCCTCACCTGTTGGTGTGAACAGCTGACGAACAAAGGTCCCTTGAACATATCACTTTTCCCTTTCCTCCTCTGTTGCCCCCTACTCACGGTTTGTTCTCAAAGGGTAGCAAAGTCCCAGAGTCCAGGAGTGAGCTCAGGTAGGCCTGGCTCCAGCCCCTCGGGGAAGTGCCACTGGTTACCATGAAGAGACACCTGGCTGCTACTGCTACGTCATCTTTCATCTCTGTGGTAACTCTTGCTGTCTCCCTGTCCACTCAGCTGTTGTTGCCCTCTGAAACTGCAGTGAAGAACCGCTATAGCATCACTTATCACATTGATGCTGTCCCTGCCCCCCTCTCACCAGGGTCTGGGGCCAGTCCAGAGGCTCCACCACTTAACCCTGGGGTCCCCGATGTTGTGAGTTCAGCTCCAGTGGGCTGGCTAAGGTGATCCTTCCCAGAGGTCACTCAGCTCTGGCCTTGCACTCTGTGCCTTTATGTCAGCGGGCTGCTGGAAACTTAGTGGGCTCTCTCCCAGTACCAAAAGAAAGGGGAAGGGAAGAAGAGAAATCAAGATCCCAAGACTGACAGTCTCCAGGGCCAATCGGGAGAGGCCAACGCTCCAGGTCAGCCTGATTGACATGGCAGATAGACCAATGAGGAAGTCAGGAGCCCAGGACCAGTCCTATGTGTGAGCAGGAGCTGACTGAGCCAGAGTAGGACAGAGCTAAGGGGAAAGCAGCAGCCAGGGCTGAGCTGGGGGCAGAGCAGCAGCACTGAGCCAGAGGAGGTGGAGCTGGAGCCGACCAGGGCCCAGAGCCAGGAGCTGGCACAGCACAGACCAGCTGCGTCGATGGGGAGCTAGGGTTCAGCTACAGCGGGTGCTGTGGGCCCAGAGCTGGGGAGCAGACACTGGCTGTGCCACAAGTAACACCGGAGCCGAGTATGGCTAGCAGCTGCAGAGCGTGAGGGGGGCCCTTGGCAGGGGGCCCAGCACAGGGAGACGTTGCTGGACAACAGGCCTTGCAGGCCAGCAGGGCTGGCTCCAGGCAGCAGCGAAGGAAGCAGGTGCTTGGGGCGGCCAATGGAAAGGGGCGGCATGTCTGGGTCTTCAACGGCAATTTGGCAGTGGGTCCCTCAATCCCTCTCTTCCTCTTTGAGCTGCCGCCGAATTGCCGCCGAAGAATGAAGCGGTGCGATTGAGCTGCTGCCGATCGGCTTTATCTTTTTTTTCCCCCTCACTTCACCACTTGAGGCAGCAAAACAGCTGGAGCTGGCCCCAGAGGGGGGACATGATCCCAATAAGAGGGGCGACACTGGGGAGAGGGGTCACTGCCACCTAGTGCCTGAGGGCTTCTGGCCACCGCCAGAACTGGGTCTGACTCATGGTGTCACTGCAGCATAGCCAGGGCCTGTGGGGAGGCCTGGGATGGGTGAGGAACAGACTGTGACCTTCCCTTACGTCCCAGAGATGGCTGGTTGTGGTGTCCCCACAGGCGGGGTCCTTGTTACTTTAACCCAGTGGTTCTCAACCATGGGTACGCGTACCCCTTGGGGTATGCGAGGTCTTCCAGTGGCTACTCAACTCATCTAGATTGGTGTTTCTCAACCTGGGATTGTGACCCTGAGTGCGGGTCACAGGACAGGTTTAGCGGGGGGGTCACAAGTGCAGGGTTGGCCATGGGGGGGGCAAGTAGGGAAGTTACCCCAGGCCACATGCCACAGAATCTCTGCAAAGCTAAGTTACATGCTTCAGCCCTGGGCAGCAGGGCCTGGGCTTCAGACAAGGCTCACAAGTGAAAACAGGCTCAAGTATCATACTGAAATGAAAGTATAATATTTATATTCCAATTGATGTATTTGATAATTATATGATAAAATGAGGCAGTAACAATGTTTCAGTACTAGTGTGCTGTGACACGTTTGTATTTTTATGTCTGATTTTGTAAGCAAGTGGTTTTTAAGTGAGATGAAACTTGGGGGTATGCAAGACAAATCAGACTCCAGAAAGGGGTACAGTAGTCTGGGAAGGTTGAGAGCCACTGTTTTAACCTTTCCCATTTTTTCTTTATTTTTTTTCCTGTTTCTTGCTGTGGAGGGCACAAGGAGCAATTTGGGAGGTGAAATCCACCCTTCACCAAGGGCCAGGGTGCAGGGTTTGTTGCACAGTGCTCTTCCCACCAATAGTCTGGAATAACAACCACAGTCTCACTGTAGCAGTTGGGCAAGTCACTGGTGTGACGGGTTGGATCACAGAAACCCCATTGGGAGCTGCCACCTGATGTGCCAAGACTACTTCTAGCCCTGCCTTCCCTCCCGGCCCGGAACCCCAGCACCCTGTCTTGATGAGCCAGATGCTCCCATCTGTGCCAACAAAGACCCAGGGTCTGAATTACTTGCCCCAGTGCTGCAGGTTTACCTGAAAGCAGCTAACAGAAGTGTTCCTCTTTAACACTTAGCTGCCCAACTCCGAATGGGGTCTAAACCCAAATAAATCCGTTTTACCCTGTATAAAGCGTATGCAGGGTAAACTTATAAATTGTTCGCCCTTTGTAACACTGATAGAGAGATATGCACAGCTGTTTGCTCCCCCAGGTATTAATACATACTCTGGGTCAATTCATAAGTAAACAGTGATTTTATTAAATACAGAAAGTAAGATTTAAGGGGTTCCAAGTAATAACAGACAGAACAAAGTAAGTCACCAAGCAAAATAAAATAAAATGTGCAAATCTATGTCTAATCAAACTGAATACAGATAATCTCACCCTCAGAGATGCTTCAGTAAGTTTTTTTCCTCAGACTGGACACCTCCCAGGCCTGGGCACAATTCTTTTCCCTGGTAAAGCTCTTGTTCCAGCTCAGGTGGTAGCTAGGGGATTCTTCATGATGGCTCCTCTCCTCCCTTTGTTCTGTTCCACCCCTTTATATATCTTTTGCATAAAGCAGGAATCCTTTTGTCCTTCTCTGGGTTCCCATCCCCTCCTTCTCAATAGAAAGACACCAGGTTAAAGATGGATTCTAGTTCAGGTGACATGATCACCTCACTGCAAGACTTCATTGCCCACATGCCAGCACACACATATACAGGAAGACTTACAGGTAAAACACACCCATCTGCAGACAATTGTCCTGGTTAATGGGAGCCATCAAAATTTCAAACCACCATTAATGGCACACACTTTGCATAATTACAATAGGCCCTCAGAGTTATATTCCATATTTCTAGTTTCAGTTACAAGAGTGATACATTTATACACAAATAGGATGATCACACTCAGTAGATTATAAGCTTTGTAATGATAACTTACAAGAGACCTTTTGCATGAAGCATATTCCAGTTACATTATATTTACTCATTAGCATATTTTAATAAAATTATATAGACTGCAATGTCACAACTGGGTCTTCATAAATGTGGATCTTCACCCCACCACTGGCCTGAATCCTAAGTGACCATGATGAGACTTGGGGTTCAGCCTCCCAGGAATCCTGGGCCCAGCCTTTTTGGGGTTACAAGGACCCTGCTGCTCAGGAGAGCAGAAGGGGAGTCCTCAAGGTCAGGCAGGCCTCTGGGTAATGGAAGTGGGAACAAGGACTCAGATCCTTTCACTAGCCCATTCTAACAGGGTAGTGCAGAAGTCAGGAAAGTTCTCCTCAATAACAGGACCATCCCCCCCTTTCATTTAGCAAAGAGCTGCCTGTAGTGGGAGGCCAATGGCATATAGGTCCTTAGCAGTGAGGATTCACTCCTTGGACACAAATCAGATAAAGGGGAAGGGGAAAAAAAATCTACCTTGTGGCAAGATGTTTTTCCCCCACGTTTTTGGGTGGAGGTTCAGGCTGGTACAGTTTGTTAATTTTAAGAGGAACCCCTAGGTGTTTGAACCTGCACCTTTTTGCTGCCAACATCACCTGGCAGAAGGGTTACATACATGTGCGAGGCCAACAAAAACCGGAGGTGTAATACAGCAAAATGTGACCGACAGTTAGACCCAGGCTGTGTAACTGTGTGTACAAAAATATACAGAGATAATATACAACCATCAACGGGCAACAATTGCAATTCCCTCCTTGTCCTCCAGTGCCAGGACTGGAGCCAGGGGCAGCTCCAGGCACCAGCATGCCAAGTGCGTGCTTGGGGCGGCAAGCCACAGGGGGCGCTCTGCTGGGCTCCGCGAGAGTGGCAGGCAGGCTGCCTTCAGCGGCATGCCTGCGGAGGGTCCGCTGGTCCCGCGGCTTCAGCGGACCTACCACAAGCTGCCGCTGAATTCGCGGGACTGAGGACCTCCCGCAGGCAAGCCGCCGAAGGCAGCCTGCCTGCCGTGTTTGGGGCGGCAAAATGCCTAGAGCCGCCCCTGACTGGAGCCTTACTCTTCGCTGCCAGGAAGAAGATGGAGTCATAATTCTCCCACTCTGAGCTATGTGCGTGCGTGTGGCTTCCCTTCAAGATTACAAAAATCATGAGACTCTCACTGATGGTTTTCCCATATCTGCCTCCTGATGCATGAACTCCCAGGTATGGGACGAGGGTTTGCACCTGTCTCTTGTTCTCCTGTGTATCGGCAGTGTCATCTCAAAGCTCCTCTTGCACCCAGTGAACACGTAGCCATTTGCATTTGCACCCAGTGGACACGTAGCCACTCCCTTTGTCCCAGCCCGTCCCAGCCTTTTATAGATGTGATTGATTGCTAGAAATAGTGGCACTAACACGAGACACTAGGGGAGCTGGAACGAGAGGGAAGTGTATTTGGCTGGTTTGCAAAGGACACTCATTCAAGCTCACTGTGGTGAAGTTGGAGACAGCATGAAAAGCCTAGTATGCTCTTGGAGGTAAGAAGACAGCAAGGGGCAAAGAAGTGATCATGGGGGTATGATCAAGCAATAGTTTTATAGGAAACGTTAGTGAACGTGTTGGCTAAGCTGTGTAAATAGTTCATATGTCTCTGAGCTCAGCCCTGGCTTGATCCAGGGCCAGAGATTAATTGTGACCTGGCTGTTCCTTGCTGGGATCCAGGTGTGGGTGCAAAGCTGGGAAAGCAGCCTTTAAGGAATATTTTAAATTAAATCACAGTGTAATTTTGTCACATGTCTCTGAAGCTGCTGTTTCCTTCCACTTTGATCCAAAGGGTCAAAAGTTTGTCCAAATTCTTTTTTTAACATTTACATATAATATTTGAAATATCAGAATATCAGAGTTCGGCGCTATAGTTTTGGCAGGGAAGGCACTTTCAGCTAGACCCCTGTTTTCAAGTGCTTTTATAGCCCATCGCTCAGTGTTGTGTGGCCCCTCTGGGCAGGGGCGGCTCCAGGCACCAGCGCACCAAGCTCGTACCTGGGGTGGCAAGCCGTGAGGGGCGACCTGCTGGACGCCATGAGGGCAGCAGTCAGGGAGCCTTCGGCAGCATGCCTGCGAGAGGTCCACCAGTCCCATGGCTTTGGCGGCAATTTGGCAGCGGGTGCTCTGAAGGCGCAGGACCGGCGGACCTCCCGCGGGCATGCAGCCGAATCCGCGTTACAAGCAGACCTCCCGCAGGCATGCCGCTGAATCTGCGTTACCAGTGGACCTCCCGTAGGCATGTTGCTGAAAGCCGCCTGCCTGCCGTGCTTGGGGTGGCAAAATACATAGAGCCACCCCTGCCTCTGGGACTGATCCACCAATGACTTGACTCTTCTACAGCACCCAGCTGGAGGATCCTTTAGTTCATGCTGCAGAAGCTCATTGAAATGTAGGGCTGGAAGGGATCTCAAGAAATCATCTAATCCATCCCTCTGTGCTGAGGTAGGATTAAATATACCTAGACCATCCCTGTAGGTGTTTGTCTAGCCTGTTCTTAAAAACCTGCAATAACAGGGTTTCCACAGCCTCCTTAGGTAACCTCTTCCACTGCTTAATTATCAGGTAGCCTAAATCTCCCTTGCTGCAAACTAAGCTGATTACTTAATTGTGAGGCTTCCAAGGTGGCACAAGACCAGGAGTACCAACCTCTGGGCAGACTGTTAAAAATAATAGAGCACAAACCCCAAGTTGGTCGTGAGTTCTAAACTTAGATTTCACCAACCAACTCACCAAGTGCAAACTCCTCAGGTGCATTAACAGCCTTAAACACAGTCACAGATAGCCCTCTTGGATACTCCTGTCTGTCTTGTCACCATGTTTCTGTGATAGATGGCCCTTAAGACAAAGAATCACAGCAATATTCAGGTTACTCCCAATCCCAAAGGATCAGTCACTTACCCCAGGTCAATTGTGCCTTAGGTCTCACATCAAGACAATACTTGCAGCAAATCCTATAATAAATTATATGAAGATTAATTAAATAGGAAAATAGAGTTATTTATGAGGTTAAAGCAAGTGAATATGGATTCTCAATCTCTTTCTTATGCCTAGGAAACTCCTTGTCCCCCTAGGGTCTGTCTATACTGCAAAGAAAAACCCACGGCTCGCCTGTGCCAGCTGACTCAGGTTTGCAGGGCTCAGGCTGCGAGGCTGCTTAATTGCAGTGTAGATTTCACAGGGTCCTAGAGCCCAGGATCCAGCCCAAGCCCATAAGTCTATACAGCAATGAAACAGCCCTTTAGCCTGAGTTCTGTGAGCCCAAGTCAGCTGGCATGGGCCAGCTGTGGGTTTTTCTTTGCAGTGTAGACATATCCCCAGAGCCCAAGCAGCATAGAGATCCTTAGGTCCTTTTGTTGGGGGGTTTCATCTCCCTTCTGCCATGTGCTCTCAGCTGATGGGAAGAGTCCATTCCTGTGATTTATCTTCATGGGGAGGGGAGCAGAACAATGAGCTTTTAGTCCTTTTGTTGACAATTTCGCAATCCAGATGTAGGGAGTTTCCAGTTGTAAGATCCACCCAGAGCTGGTCTGGTATTGCTGGGTCTCCTCTTTTGGAAGGGGCGTAACAGTTTCTTGTGTGGTGATTCATTTAGTCACAGAGGCTCATGCTTAGGTTTGCCAGTCCTCCAGGATAGTCTTGGAGTCTCAGGAATTAAAGATTAATCTTTAATTAAAAAGTATGTTTTGTGATGAAATCTCCAGAGTACATCCAACCAAAATTATTAAGCCTGCTCATGCTTCACCTGCACAAATATTACATTACAGATATTACACGTGGGCTTAATGTAGGCAGCAACTCACAAGCATTCGATAGAGTCCAGACACGAAACACTTTCTTATCATTCTAATACCTGTCCTACCAATGCAAACCTCCAGGTGAGCCAGACAGAGTCCAGTTATGTATCTGGCAGTATTCAGCTGAGCCACGGGGACCTTGGCATGAGCTGGTGCCTGCTAGGTCAGTGTCATATTTGTGTCCTACCTTCAGTGGACATGGAGGACAATTGAGCAACAGTAATACGTGTAGATAGTGGAGGTCCATAGTGCTGAATGGCCATGATCACAGTCTTCTTTATAACAACTTTTTACATAGTTGAAGACTGTTGTCAGGGTCCCCTCTTTCCCCCACCCAGCTCTCCCACCCCAGCCTTCTCTTCTCTGGACTAATCATGTCCAGTTCCTTTAACATTTCCTCAATGGTCATGTTTTCTAAACCTCTGATCATTTTTGTAGCTCTTCTCTGGACTCTCGCCATTTGTCCACATTTCTTGGCATAGCTCTGGAGATCTGGGGTTCAGTAATTGGAAACAATTGAGATGGCCTTTGTGACATTTCTCCTGCTTGTTCTCAGACCAGAGATGGTCTTGGGTGTTAGGTTTGCCTGAGTTTGGTTATCTCATAAATGACCACAATGAAGAATTTCACCATGTTTTTGCACTCTGATAGCTCAGTTGGTTTCTATTAAAACTTCAATTTACCATGGTTTGACTCTCAAGCCTTGGGCCTGCTTTGAAGGAGCCTGGTATAAGACAGAAAAATTCTAAGCAGCTTCCGGAGGTGTGGACATCCAAACCTACACACTGCCTTGTAATCACACATAGTTTGATGCAGTCAGGGCCAATACATTCCTGATGTTACTCCACTGAAGTAAGCAGAGCTACACCAGGGATGGGTCTGGACCCATGTGTTTCAGAATAACAGTCTATTTGATGTACCTACGCTGAAACAGGCACACAGGAATAACTTGTGTCTAAAGTGTAAAGTTTGTCATAGTGATTTGCCAACAACCAGACAAAATTAGTCACATATTATTTGCAACAGGCTGGATCTTCAGTTGGTGTAAGTTAGCACAGCCCCTTTGACACCAGGGGAGACTGTCTAGGTGACTTCAGGAGAGCTGTGTCAGTTTGTACCATTGGAGGATTTGGCCCTATAGCTTAGGTTAGAACGCAGTCTCCCCCAGCCAGCCCACTGCCATAAGGTGACTGCCAGAGCTCCGAGGTGAAGTTCTGGGTCGCTGGCATTTCCACGCACCCATTCACCCTATCCCTGCAGCGGAACAAGCTGCAGGATTTTCAGCAGGCACATGTGCTCCTCTTGGATCCCTGGCCTTGGCTTCAGCAGTTTCCCCAGAGCATTGCGAGGTACTTCCCTCACTCCCCACAGTTCCTGAACAGCAGTGGTTCCTCATCCTGGAGACCAACCTAGAGCTCCCTTACTTCCCATGTGCTACCCAGCTGACGTCAAAGGCAGTGTGTGTCAGCACTGAATGAGTCCCCTTGTGAGCGGGCTTGTGGGAGTGATGTCACCTAGCTAAGTTCCCTCTAAGCCGCACAGCTGCCTATTAAGTGCCATGCAGGCGTTCAGGGCTGTGGTGGGAAGAAATGCCTCTCCCCAAGCCCTGGACATGCCATGGAGCCCCTCCCCTGGCCTCAACCCAGCCCAGCCCTGAACCTGCTGCGGCCAGGGGACAGGCACCCCTCCCCCAGCCCCAACCCAGCCCCGGCCCTGCTGCAGCCAGGCGCCTCTCCCTTGCCCCCACCCAGCCCAGCCTGGATCTGTTGTGGCCGGGGGAAAGGTGCCTCTATCCTGCACCCCAAGTGCTGCTGTGGGGATAGAGAGCTGGGGGGGAGTCCTTTCTCCCCACCATAGCCCCGAGGAATCCCACTGCACCCCAACCTCCTCATCCCCAGCACCACCCCAGAACCTGCACCCGCAGCTGGAGCCCTCACTGCCCCGCACTCCAACTCTTTGCCCCAGCCCTGAGCTCCCTCCCATACTCCAAACTCCTCAGCCCCACCCTGCCATGTGAATTTTGTTATGTGAACCAATATGGAGGTGATGTATATTGGTGCACATAACAAAATTCATTCCGCACATGGGTGGGAAACATTAGAGGGAACATTGCCCTACAGGTTCAGCTGGGCTGAGAAAAAGAGGCATCTGGGCAGGTTCACTGGAGGCGATGGAGCTGGTCTTCTCTCCAAAGACAGAAAAAAATTATGACATGTATAGAGGGTGTGGAAGGGCAAAATAAACCAAGTGGCAGGGATACAACCCTTGTGAGCATAGTATCAGAGGGGTAGCCGTGTTAGTCTGGATTTGTAAAAAGCGACAAAGAATCCTGTGGCACCTTATAGACTAACAGAAGTATTGGCGCCTAAGCTTTCGTGGGTGAATACCCACTTCATCACCCACTTGTGAGCATAGTTACTGAGTGGAGGAGCTGCCTTTGTTGTCGAGGGTTGTGGGTGCAGCTGCAGAGATCAAAGGTCTGTCATCTTCATTTTGGAAGGTGGAATTCTAATCAGCTTTCCATTGCCAACTCTTGCGATTTGATCATGCGTGTTTTTCTGAGATGCTCTGCTTTCTTTTGTAAAAAGGGAAGTTTTGTATCCTGGGGGTTGCAGAGAAAAGCTTGAAAGCATGAAGCGAGAGAACTCTATGGCTCAGGACCCAGTAAGCAAAGAAAAAGAACCAACATTTAGTATTTTTCATAAATACCTCTTGATTTTTAAGCCAATCACATGATTTTGGGGGCCTGACTATTTTTGAGTGCTCTGGGTTGGCACTTGTGTAGCCTGCATGGGCAGGTCAGAGAGCAGCTGGCTGCAGCTTATTTCAGCAGGCTCTAGTTGCTGTTGTGTTCGAGTTATGTGAGGTTTAAATTAAAAGAATGTAATTGTTAAAACACAAGCACTCTTGCTTTACTGCAGAGAACAAGAGTTAACACCAGGGCAGGAGAGGCAGATGCTGATTGATGTGCTCACGCTATCTAACAACATGGAGAGGCCAGAAAGGAGGCAGCTGTAACCATGCGTGGCAAGTTTGTAGAAATTTTGGTGGTGCCCAGAACCTGCCCCCCCAAACTCCACCCCCACCTGCCTAAGGTTCTGGGAGGGGTTTTGGGGGGAGGTCTGGGGTGCAGGTCCTGGGCTGGAGATTAGGGTGCAGGGTGCAGGCTTTGGGATGGAGTTTGGGTGCTGGGTGCAGGCTCCAGGCTGGGGCAGGGGGTGGGTGTGCAGGAGGGGGGTGAGGGGTGCAGGCTTTGGGACGGAGTTTGGGTGCAGGCTCTGGGCTGGGGGTGTAGGAAGGGGTGAGAGGTGCAGGCTCTGGGAGGGAGTTTGGGGGTGGGAAGGGGTGTGTGGGAAAGGGCAGGTGGTGCACCCTCTGGGAGGGGGTGCATGCTCTGGGAGGGAGTTTGGGGATAGGAGGGAGTGCAGGGTGAGGGCTGTGGGGCTGAGGATGAGGGGTTCATGATGCAGGAGGGGGCTCAGGGCTAGGGCAGAGGGTTGGGGTGTGGGGTGAGGGCTGTGGGGCTGAGGATGAGGGGTTCATGATGTGGGGGGGCTCAGGGCTGGGACAGAGGGTTGGGGTGTGGGGTGAGGGCATTAGGACCCTGGGGCAGCAGACAGCAGTTCTGCCAGGAGCCGTTCTACTCCGGCAGCAGGAGCAGGCAGGGGAGAGGCGCCGTGCTGCTTTCTGTCAGGCAGGGACACGGCGGGGTGGGGGGGGGGAGTCGGAGACCCATGGGGGCCGGGGGAGACACCCAGCTCCAAATATTGCTGGAGCAGGGCCCCCAGCCCTGAATATTCCTGGTGCTCAAGCACCGCAAACATATATAACCTGCCGCCTATGGCTGTAACAGCCATTAAGGGATTGTCTGCACAAACATTTAGCTTGTGACAAGCTGGGCTGTAAATCTACCCCTCGCTGGCCTTCCATGCACTAAGTGGCCTTGTGGACCCTGCTGACATGAACTAGCAGTTCCCTAGTGCACTTCAATCTACTCCCTTTTCAAAGTGGGGTAGCTCCTCTGACTGCCAGATACTGGGCATGGCCGACAAGGGGTGAATCACTAGAAATTGTCCTGTTCTATTCAGTCCCTCTGAAGCACCTGGCACTGGCCACTGGTGGAGACAGATGTTCGTATCAGATTGCACAACGGAACTTTAATGCGTGTCAGCAGGGTCCACTCAGACAGTTGCATGCAGCAGGCTAGGGGGACAGATTTACACCCAGCTTGCTGCAAACAAAATGTTTATGTAGACAAGCCCTCAGTTACAAAGAGTGACAGGAAATTTGGTGTGGCTCGAATTGGGAGGACATTAAATTTTATTTTGGACTCACTGGATCTCCATTTCTTTTGCAGGCATTCCAGACTCCTGGGGCTTGTTACTCTTTGGCTGGGAGTCATCTTTCTAGCTGGATTCTTCCATATGAATGTAAACATCACCTCGTAAGTCCACTTTCTACAGTGATAGAACGAGTAAGGAGAACTTGTCACGTGCCCTGTCTGTGCAGGGGCAGCAAGATGATCCATCATATCTTATATTTTTGGATTGCTAAATGTAGCCCTAAGCACAGAGACTAGGGCTAGGATTTTCAAGTCTGGGGGCCTGATTCTATATCTAGCACCTAAATAAGTGACCTATCAACAGTGTAGCGCGCCCAGCAGCTAGGAGTAGCTGCAACAATACTAACACAGAAAGGGGAGTGAGCAGGAGAAGTCAGAGCCCCTCCAAACCCCCTCAGTAACAAATAAGATGATTGTTGTGTGGAGCTGAAAGAGCCATGCAGACTGGCATTTGGAGCTAATGAGGGCAGAAGAGGGGTGTGGCTCATCTATGGTTTCTAGAACTACAGACAAAGTGCTGGATCTTTAGCTGGTGTCAATTGTCATAGCCACATTGACTGCAAGGGAGCTATGCCTATTTACACCAGCTGGGGATCTGGTCTTCAATAGAGCTATGGCCAATTTACACCAGTGGGAGATGTGGCCCATTGACTTCAATGAGGCTATGCTGATTTATGCCACCTGGGGAATGGATCCATTGAATTCAATGGAGTGATGCTGATTTATACTAGCTGGGGAATGGGCCCACTGAGTTCAATGGAGTGATGCTGATTTATGCCAGGTGTGGAGCTGGCCCCAGTTATCCCAAGGAAAGGTAGTTCAGGTTAAACTTTGGTGGCTTTGGAAAAGTAAAGTGGGAGGGGCAGGAGGGTAGGAAATGGCAGGGGAAAGCAGCACTGTCAGGTGGAAGAAATGGATTACAACACTAGAGAAAACATTTCCCATGTGCTTTAAGTTCATACAGAATGTGGAGGTTTTCCACCAAGTACCTGTGGCCCAGTTACCCCCAGATGAACGTGATGTTTCTCAAGACCCACAAAACTGCCAGCAGCACTGTCATGAACATCCTATTCCGGTTTGCAGAGAAGCACAATCTGACCTTAGCCCTTCCTGCTGGCCAAAACTACCACCTGGGCTATCCTCATCGCTTCATGGCTCAGTTTGTAGAGGGATTTAAAACCAGGGGACAAAGCTACAACATCATATGCAACCACATGAGGTTTAACCTCCCAGAGGTGAGATCCTGGACAGTAGCAGTTGGGTATGCATCTTGTGAAATGACTGTGGTGCTGTTATTATCAGGGATCCTAGTTTTCCATGATTAAAAAAAACAAAATTCACCAATAAAAAAACATAGAAATTCATGTTTTTTTTGTGATTAAAATGAAATTCTGAACTTTTGTTACCCTGGCCACAGTATATATAGGTATCAGTTGAACACAATGTTTTATTGATATATTTACAATTTTAAAGCAGGCTTGCAGTTGGAGCCCTGGCCATTCTCCTGATTATCTGAATTGTTTATAATCCAATCTGGCCTTGGTCCCAATTAGATCAGATAATCAGGGTTCCACTGTATAGGTTTTTATTTTCTCACAAATGTAAAAACTAAAGATTCTCTGTAAAAATGCAAATTTCACATTTTTTCCATGGCAAACAGATTTCTAGGATCCCTGGTTATTAGCTAGCACTAAATATCACTCTGCAGAGGCCTTTCCATTCAAGAAGCGCATTGCAATTGGCATGTAAAATGTTTTATGAGTTAGGAATTAGTACATCGGCCTTCAATCACAAAGATCACTAGTACTGGGGAATGGCCATCATTAGCTGGCAATTCCTCTAAGAATCTTAGAACTGACAATTATTTATAAAACAAACAAACAAACAAGACTGGAGTTAACTTGTTTGGCTCAGGGAGGACCCTTTGCTTTGGAAAATAGAGAGTCAACTTCTAGGCCTGGCCATGATCTCTCAGTCTTTCTCTCTCTTCTTGATGGAGTAACTGGGGGTGAATTCCACTCCATGCTCATAAATCCCAAGCATTCAGACTCTGTGTGGAGGGCACAAAATGCAATTTGGGAGGTGAAATCTACCCTTCACCAAGGGCCAGGGTGCAGGGTTTGTTGCACAGCCCTCTTCCCACAGCTGCTGCTCCAGCCAATGGTCTGGAATAACAGCCACAGTCTCACTGTAGCAGTTGGGCTAGTCACTGGGTCTTCATAAATGTGGATCTTCACTCCACCACTGGCCTGAACCAATGTGTCCCTCAGCATCAGCCAAGTGAGGCTGGCCTTGAGCCCACATCCATGGTGTTTAGGGGTGCACAGGTACCTCAGGTACGATACCCCTCTGTGATTGTTCAGCCAGAAAACCCCTCATGCAGCCCATCATAACATGCCAAACTATTCACTCAGCCCTAACAGGAATGAGAAAGCTCCGCTTCCATATGCTTACTACAGTGAGTGGCCAAGGGCCATGTATGCTGGTTTAGCTATACCAGTACAGCAATGCTGGCAAGCCTTCCTAGCACAGAGAGAGAACTGGACCAGTTGCCTACAACCTGTCAGTACAGTGCTTGTACTTAGACTTTCCCACCGTGACTGTTTTAACCCCCTGCAAATGATCTACACTATGCTTGTTCTTTTGGCCTGTTTACCCTTAAAGTCAAGTAGGAGCCATTTTTGTATCACAAAACCTCTCCTATGCATAAGCAAGAGATACATTAATGGCCACATTGTGCTGTCTCCTTATAAACAGGTCCGAAAAGTAATGCCAAACACCACCACCTACTTTTCCATCATGAGAAACCCAGTTTCACTGATGGAGTCCTCGTATGCCTATAATAAATTTTTTACACCAGCATTTAGAAGGTCAAAGGATGTGAATGAGTTTCTGGCATCTCCATGGACATATTACAATATGAGTGAATACAGAAATAATGTTCATGCGAGGAACTACATGTGGTTTGACTTTGGCTATGATAACAATGCAATGGACACTGAGGACTATGTTCAGCGTGTCCTAGCAGAGATTGAACAGGCTTTTCAGCTGATGCTGCTAACTGATTACTTTGATGAGTCCATGGTCCTGCTGAAGGAGACTTTGGGCTGGGAGCTGGATGATGTGGTTTACTTCAAGCTGAATTCCCGAAGCCAGGACACTATCAAAAGCATGACACCTGAGAGCAAGGAAAAGGTAAAAGAATGGTGCTCATTGGACTGGAAGCTCTACCAACACTTCAACAGGACCTTCTGGAGGAGAATTCAGGAGACAATAGGGCTAGAAAAATTGGATCAGGAGGTGAATCTGCTGAGAATGAGACAAAAGGAACTTATGGAGCTGTGTCTCTTGGACCCAATGCCGATAGATAAGACCAAGATCAAAAACAAAAAACTTCAGCCCTTCCAGTCAGGGCGTGCAAATATTCTGGGCTATAATCTTAAAGAAAACATGGCTAATGAGACTCTGAGAACCTGCCTGAGACTGATCACACCTGAGCTTCAGTATATGTCATATCTGTATGCTCGTCAGTTCCCAGAGAAGAATAGGAAGAGCACAGCCTTTTCCTTGTGGCGGAGGTGATAGTGTTGGTGGACTGTTAATATAACCCATAGAGCAATAATGCTTATAACATTCCTATCACCTTGTTCATGTACCTCCCAGAGATGTGTGTTTACATTTTTGTGGCCCAGTGGAGTTAACCCATGAAATTTCCTTACAGAGATTTCAGATCCGTGAGTGGGGTGGGGAGACAGGGTGTGTGTGGCAGGAACACAGCACTCCCCAGCTGACTCCATCTGGCATATGGTTCCCTGGATGTCTTTGCTTGCTCCAGCCTACACCAGGGGCTGGGCTGGGGTGAAATTGGCTAAAGAACCAGGGAGCTGTGATTTGTTCCCTGACTGCCTACTGTCCCTGCTGCCCAGAGCAGATACCGGCCTTTCCTCTGTGGGTGAAATACGAATTTAAATCACAGCATCAGGTTTAGTGCAAATGCCTGCATTGATCTTGTTGTAAATGGAAAATGCTGCAGAGAAGTGACTCTGCAGGAAATTCCCCTTTCCCATTCTAGGGGATTGCCAGTGCAGTACAGGTCAGTTTCGTGCACACAGACATTGCAAAGATCAGACAGCATGTTTAGCAGGCCTCAGGGAAAGCTTTATATTTCAGTTTATTTGATTGTACTTTATATCACAAGCCAGTGGAACTGAGCTCACAGAGTGTAACATGCTGGTTGTTGGAAACACAGGAACAGACTCCTGAGATACAACATCCCTTTGAGTCTGGAATATATTAGCCCTCCGCTCTAAGAGAAGTCATACAGAACTCGCCTGCCATGCCCCTCTGTCCTGGCTATTCGACAGGAAGTGGAATGGTCAATCAGAATGATACACAGGCTTCAGAACTCCAACTAAAGATGTAAAATATTTTGGCCACATAGTTTTGTCCCATTTTACCTCATATAAGAGATAAAAGACTTCCATGGGAATCATCATCATGTCAGCAGTTTAAACAGCATGGTTACATGAGGAGCTCTTCTCTTTAGACACACTCCATTTTGTTTAAATCAAATCAAATCAAAGCCTTCCCTGTGTAAGGCCTCACTCTCTCCTTCAGAATCTCCATGAACTGTCTCTCCCTGCCTTTCCTTTCCAGTAATGGTTCCCATCCTCCACCCCGTCCCTCCATGTAATAGCTGCAGAGAACAGACTATTCAAGGGCTTTGGGCGGGTAATAGGTTGTATCTATGATATAGAGGCAGTGTGATCATTAGCAGGGCTACAGCCTGGGACCTTCAGAATCAAAAGGCTTTTGATTCTGAAGGTCCCAGGCTGTAGTGGAGGTAAAGGACTTATGCCATGTGCCATCGCTAAGTTGCAGGCTGTGACACTCAGTGGAGACAGGAACATGACCACATGCACGCACTAAGCCAGGCTCTCGTATTCAGAACCTCCACAGACAGACCAAGCCAAGCCCCAAACGTCAGCCCAACTCAGAGAAGCCAATAGATCACTGTGATTTCAGTCAGCAGATGTTTCAAGCTGGACTCACCTTTTCCTGCCAAATGAGACCAGAGGGCAACGTGGTTTTACACAGGAGCTGTCATCCTCCACCTAGTCCCAGGTGTGTCAGGTAGTACAGAGCACAGTGAGGCAGAATATTACCGTCAGCTGGGGAGAGAGACATCAGTGTCATTATCCACCATTGGAGATTTAAGGAAAGATGTGAGATTATGAAATGTTCCTTTTGAGGAGGCTGCGTGGTCTAATGGATAAATCATAGAATCATAGAAGATTAGGTTTGGAAGAGACCTCAGGTCATCTAGTCCAACCCCCTGCTCAAAGCAGGACTAACACCAACTAAATCACCCCAGCCAGGGCTTTGTCAAGTCGGCCCTTAAGGATGGAGATTCCACCACCTCCCTAGAAAGCCCATTCCAGTGCTTCAAAACTCTCCTAGTGAAATAGTGTTTCCTAATATCCAACCCTCCTCCACTGCAACTTGAGACCATTGCTCCTTGTTCTGTCAAGTCATAAAACTGGGCATCCAGATACCGAGCTCTGCCACTGACTGCTGTGTGACCTTGGGCTAGTCACTTCTCTCTCCCCCATACTTTGCCTGGCTTGCCTATTCAAACTGAAAGTTCCCTGTGACAGGGCCTGTCCTTGATTATGCATTTATTCAGTGGGACCCCAGCTTCAGCGGAGGCTTCTAGGTGCTACTGTAATAGAAATTACACTACTGATTAAAGATGAACCCGTTGATCAATTTGGTAACAAACCCAGCTGGCAGCCAGCCCACTCTGGGCTCTGAGCATGCCGGATCCATCCATTACCAAGCTCAGGCTTAGGCAATATTTGAATGAGAGGCTGCCAAGGAAAATATCATTGCTTCAGGAAGGGGAATTGGGATTTCATGGGTTACACTCTTCCCCATATTGACTCAGTGCTGAATCAGCCCCAAACCGAGTTATGAAGGAGCACAGCACTGCTGGAGGAGCTGGGGTAGATACTCAGTTTGTGTCACTTGTCACAGCTCCAGGGAGTTCAATGGATCGGTGACATTTATCCCAGCTGGGAATCTGCCCAACTGTCTTTGGTATCAAATGGAGGCATTAAAATGTAACCCCACCAGCTTCTTTTGCAGGAGAGAAGGTCTTACTTCTGCTGTTCTGGTCAGTTTCTAGGGTAGGGGATTTCAGATGGCCTCCCTTGCATTTCTCTTTAGTTTTCCTTTGCCTTTCAACCAGATGAATTATTGTCCTTCACTTTCTGGCCTGAACTGTTTAAAGATTGCTCCTTTCTGCTCACGAGGTGGCTGCATTTCAATGATGGGTGAAATGATGATTAAGAACATAAGAATGGCCCTACCAGGTCAGACCAGTATCCTGTCTTCTGACAGTGGCCAGTGCCAGGTGCCCCAGAGTGAATGAACAGAACAGGTAATCATCAAGTGATCCATTCCCTGTCTCCCATTCCCAGCTTCTGGCAAACAGAGGTTAGGGACACCATCCCTGGCCATCCTGGCTAATAGCCATTGATGGACCTATCCTCCATTAATTTATCTAGTACCTTTTTTGAACCTTGTTATAGTCTTGGCCTTCACAACATCCTCTGGCAAGGAGTTCCACAGGTTGATTGTGTGTTGTGTGAAGAAATACTTCCTTTTATTTGTTTTAAACCTGCTGCCTATTAATTTCATTTGGTGACCCCTAGTTCTTGTGTTATGAGAAGTAGGAAACAACACTCCTTTGTCTACTTTCTCTATACCATTCATGATTTTATAGACCTCAGTCATACCTCCCCTTAGCAGTCTTTTTTCCAGGCTGAAAAGTCCCAGTCTTATTAATCTCTCCTCATACGGAAGCCATTCCATACCCCTAATCATTTTTGTTGCCCTTTTCTGAACCTTTCCAATTCCAGTATATCTTTTTTGAGATGGGGCGACCACATCCGCACACAGTAGTCAAGATGTGGGCATACCATGGATTTATATAGAGGCAACATGACATTTTCTGTCCTATTATCAATCTCTTTCTTAATTATTCCCTGCATTCTGTTCACCTTTTTGACTGCCTCTGCACATTGAGAGGATATTTTCAGCGAACTATCCACAATGACTCCAAAATCTCTTTCTTGAATGGTAATAACTAATTTAGACCCCATCATTTTATATGCATAGTTGGGATTATGCTTTCCAATGTGCATTACTTTGCATTTATCAACATTAAATTTCATCTGATGATTGTGTGTAGTTTGTAAAGATTGTCCTCTGGTCTGGGTTCTTTCAATGAAAGGTATATAAATAGCATGGAAGGTGGTGTACTATGTTAATAATTAACAATAAAGACTATCATATTAATCTGTTGCTCTCTGAACAGATCACAGGATTAAGACCCACAGATTGGGATAGTTTTTGAATCTACAGGTGAATTCAGATTGAAAGGTGGTCACATTCCTTTTGTCTGAGGCATTGGTACATGTGCAAACACTTTGTGACAGGGCACAGCGTTCAAGTATTACAACTCTTCCAGTGCAACGGCATTGCTACAGTGCTTAGAGTGGTAAATAAGACACCCCTCTCCCTTATCTTTCCCATGTCAAGGGCAGGAATTTTAAGTGTTCAGTAAATCAATAAGGGTGCTATATTTCATCACCTGTTTCCTACCTCAGTTACTGTATAAACATTGATTACACAATAAACCAGTTGAAAATAGATGACACCCATTCCTTCCCTGGTGCACTGTGGGTGCTAGGTGTTATTCCACCTGGGAGCCAGAACTCTTCCATGTGTGCCATCTGTCCTTTCCCACTCAGCAGCACTGCAGTGAGTATAATGGAGAGGGTTAATAACTACAGTGCAGTGGGCAAGGGCCCTCTTACCATAGCTGTAGCTATACTGGCATAAATGTGCCTTTGCTAATATAGTTTATCCTGGGCACCCAAGAGAAATAAACTATTCCCCCTATGGCACTTTTAGGCTGAGATAACAGGTCCACCATAGGGCTTTTGCTGGTATAGCAATATCACAGGAGATCACACCCCTCAGTGACATTGTTATGCTGACAAAAGTTTCTGGTGTAGACCTGGCCTAAAGCTAAAACCACTGTGGATGCCTTGGTTAGTCTGGGGAAGGGAAAGGGGTGAATGCTGAGCTTTACAAATTAAATAAAAACACAGTGCAAGCACTAGCGCAAGTTTCCATTACAACCCATGTTGGTGTGGGGCTAGGAGTGCATGCAGTAGCTACCGACAAACTCCAGAATCTATAATCTGGAACAGGGCCACTCTGCTAGTGGGTTGTGATGCCTGGGGCATTAGCAATCAGAGGAGCCAGGAGGCAGCGGAAATGTTACTACAGTCTAAGGCAAAGAAAATCTCGCTGCCCCACTCTCCACATATCCTGTATCCTTCAAGGCCTAGTATCCCTATAACCTCTCGTAACTCACGCACACACTTGTACATTACACAGGCTGATCACTGTTACTGCAGAGACAGATTTTACTCTAACCTTTTTAGTAAATTTCAGGGGAGGGGTGCAAACATTCTTGTCTTTGAGTAAGGGGTGATTGGCCTGACTAGGCTGAGAAACCCAGAGCTGGAGGAAAGGAATGAGGTCAGCACAGAACAAACACCTCTCATCTCCGCACCTGGAGAGTGCCGTCCAAGGGGCAGAATGGGGCTCTCTCCCTGCTGGTGGCTCTGTGGAGGCTGCAGACCTCGTTAGCCATCCTCCACAAGAGAGGGGAACAGAGGCTCTTCCTTCACTTCCAGAGGATACACTCAGGCTGTCTTTTGCCAGACAGCAACATTGGCTTTCCCTGTCCCCACACCTGGTGGGAGGGGTTTCCTGCCTTTATATTTACTCCCTCAGGAGTGGAGCTCCCAGCAGTGAGTCCTTCTGCATCCAGTTCGGGGAGGATCACTCCAAGCCTCAGCTCCCTCTTCAACTCCCACTCCAAGAACAGCTCCCATCACTAGCTCTCTCATTGCCCCTTACAGGGAAGGCAAGTCCCTTTGATCACCTTCCCCTTTGTCTGTTTAGCATGGACCCTAGGGCTAGGCTGAAGGAAGCTGCTCGCATTTGTTTTACTTCCTGTAGCCAAGGAGACCTGCCATGTTGTTTTTCTATAGCTGAGACTGGGTAGCTATTCTCTGTCCCTTTTGAACCTGCCCTAGCGGGACTGTGACCCTCCCACCAACCTCTAGCTGGGACTGGTGCTCCTAATCCAGTGGGCTATTCCTTGTCTCCCTAAACCTGGTGACAAGAAGGGTTTGAACACCCTTTTCTACAAATCTGGTGTCTGTGCCTGCCTTTGTAGGGGGTGTGATAACTGAAATGAATAAGGGACATGTACCATCTGAACCTGGATGTCCTGATTTGCAGAGGGGAGGGACACAGAACAGACAAATACAACCCCTGCCGGAAGGTACTGTACCATCTTCCAAGTCATAATCGTGTATGAGCAGACAAACACAGGGCAGAGGAGATCCAACAGAGAGTCCAGGACTGGAGACTAGGAGGCACCATTTCCACAGACATGCCGTCTACATGGCACCAAAGAAGAGGGACCTCTCTGCTGTACTAGCTTGTGGCCCTGTAAGGGGCGAGGAGGGTGGAGAGAAAGGGTGGCAGCTAAAACAACAAGGGGATTAGGAAGATGTGACCCAAGGTGAGAAACATAAATCGCTGTAATTCCTTCAATACTATAGTACGGTGGGAAAACATTCCCATTAGTCCCCTCATACAAACAGAACTACATACTCTTAATGTCAAAGGCCATGTCTTCTTAATCTCCCAGAATGCCCTGCGGTTTCCACTTTATGGAAGCACTTGAGGCTCAGCTAGAGAAACAGGGCGAGAGACCAGGACAGAGTTCTGAGTAATGTTTAATGGAGGCCCTGCTGCCAGGGCAGCACATGGGCACAGCCATCTGCGGGGATAGGAAGGGACCTTTTCTCCTCTGCTCTAGGCACTGTGAGAAGCGTTGGTATGCTGTGCCCTCCCTTTCCTACTGAATTCCCCTCACCACACTGCAGACCCCAACAGGAGGAGGGGCTGGGGCATCGGTGGGGCTGAAGAAGTACTAGTGTGTGCGCATGGGTGATTTGGGGGAGGGAGGGAAAGAGAGATAGAGTAGGTGTGAGTATGACTGGAAGGAGTGGGGCCAGGAGAATATGATTTGGGGAACAAGATCCAGTATGTGAGTGGGACTTAGGGAGCAGGAAAGAATGTGCTAGTGTATTTGGGACTAGAGAGCAGGTGTCGGACGCTCAGTGTTAATAAAGCACTTACCTAGACCAGCGTGCAGGATGGATCTCTCAGTTCAGGGGCTGATCTGAATAAACAAAAAGCCATTTCCAATTGAACGGAAACAACTTTTTTCAATTTTTTTTGGTCAAATTGAAAAACAAAACAACATTTGTTAGTATTGACTGGAATGTTCTGAGCCAACCCAAAACAATTTTTTTATTAGTTTTGAGTCAATCAAAACATTTTGGTTGATTCAAACAACCCCTCCCCCCCAAGTTTTTCTATTGATTCAGCTGCCTAAGGTAATTTTCATCCCTTTTGTGTGTCTCTGTATTGTTTTTTGTTTTAAACTGGCCACATTTAAAATCAAAATGTCATTTTGACTCTTTAAAAATTGTTTTTCCAAACAAAACTATACCTCAAATTTGACCCAGGATGGGTGAATAATTTTGAACCTTGGAAATTTCATTTTTTTGGGGAAAAAACAGTTGAGAAAGATTTGTCCAGCTTTACACTCAGCTTTCCTGTAGCCAAACTTGCCTCTCCATGCTCCACTGCCTGCTTCACCACTGCAAAACTTACTCCTGGGGGCATTCTGTGCCAAAACATTAAAAATTCTGCAGAATTCTGCTGGGAACTTGGCTTGGAACAAAGGGGTTCCCGCCATATGGAATAAGCTATACAAGGGGGAAGTGACATCATCATGGGGCCTCATTCCCCTTACAACACAGCACCTGAAAACACCTAAGGAACAAGGACTGAACTGGAGGAAGTGCTGGTCCTAGGCAGGAAAGAAGGAAGCCTGCCTGAGTATGAAACCTTGGTGGACTGTTTATACTAACAGAGTTAGACACTGCTTAATACAAATCCTGTCTAGGGGTACGTCTACACTACCCGCTGGATCAGCGGGTAGCGATCGATCTATTGGAGATCAATTTATCGTGTGTAGTGTAGACACGATAAATTGATCTCCAGTCGCTCTCCCATCGACTGCTGAACTCTCAGCAAGAAGTGGAAGCAAAGTCGACGGGGGAGCCACGGCATCGACCCTTCGCCGTGAGGACGTGAGGTAAGTCGAACTAAGATACGTCGACTTCAGCTATACTATTTTCGTAGCTGAAGTTGCGTATCTTAGGTCGATCGCCCCCTCTCCCCCCTGCCCTCCCCAGTGTAGACCAGGCCTAGTATATTAGGCTTAGATTGCATTTTTGCTTATTTTCTAGGTAACCTCCTTTGATCTGTTTGCTATCTCTTATAATCACTTCAAATCAATCTTTCTGTGATTAATAAATCTGTTCTATATTTTTACCTAAAACTGTGTGGTTTGCTTGAAGTGCTTGGGAAATCAGCTCAGGAACAAGAGTTAGTGCATGTCCACTTTCCTTTGTATAAGTGGCGGACTGGGTAATAAATTCATAGTGGTCAGGCTTTCGACCAGGGCAGGATAGTACAGCTCTGAGGTCCTAGGCTGGGGAGCTGGGGGTATTTTGGCTGGAGCCTCTCTGTTGTTGGTTCATGCAGTGGTTGGCAGAGCCTTCATGTAACTGCAGCTGGGTGTGTCCCTGCCTATGGAAAGATCAGTGTAAGTGCAGGATCGGGAGCAGTCTGCAGCTTGTCACAGCAGCACAGTGTGAGAGGAAGCAGAACATGCGCTGCATTCAGGTTCTAATGTTTTAAATCCATGAGGTGCACTCTAGATTTGTGCCATTTTTAAAAGTTTTATGTATGAAGAGTATCACAGTTCAGAGCCACTGACACAGCTGCTGCCACTTGTGAAGGTGAATTTTTTATGCTGATGTACTGGTACAGTTGTGCCTCTGCAGCACTGTACATATAGACATGGCCTAAGATACATCCCAGTTTGTAACCAGACACCTGTGGCCAAGTGGTGCAGAGGGATGGTCTCCACCCATCTCTACACAGGAGGTGTGAGTCACCTTGGCTATGATGCTGTAACCAAGGCAGCAAGTTTGCTGTCTACCCTCAGTGGGAAAGCAAAGACAGAGCTGAGCATGGTGGTAGCTGAGACCCCAGCTAACTGTGGAGAAACACAGGCAGGGCAGGGCAACTGCCAAAATGCTTGCCTTGCCCAAGGGTGAGAGACACTCCAGGGAAGGGAGAAGCAGCAGAAAGGATGCTGCTGGTAATAGATACACCTGGCCAGAGGGTGTCTATGGCGATGGAGGACTCTCTTAACCAAAAGAGCCCAAGTCATAGCCCTCCAGAAAAGAGTAAAAGAAGCACCAGTGCAGCAGTTCAGGAAAGAGTTAAAAGACACAATAGGTATTGTCCAAACCAACCTCAAAGACCATCAATCTAAACAAAAGATGTGGTATAATACAAATATTTGTAAACACTTTTTTTGCAATAGGAAACTTGGTGTTAATCCCTGTGAAAAGATGCAAAATTCTTGGGAAGAACCCTTTGAAATGAGAATACATGTCATGTTAAAAAGCCTCATGGTAATGCTGTTTCACAGCTAATGCATGTAAACACACTTAAAGCTTATCACTGCAGAGAAGCCATGGTAAACATGATCTGTTTTGTAGAAGGGGAAACAGAGGCACACCATCTCATTGATTTGATGGCTAAATGCCAAGATAACTCCACTCTGGAAAGTATTAATATGTGCAGTGAGCCAACACCAGTTGAAAGGGCAGGGAAGATCACAAAGCTGGTCAAAGTGTTAAATAGTTCACAGAACTTTGCAGGAGCACATGTGAACGGCATTGCAGTGTTTAGCAACACTTGGGAATTATGTTGCCAAAACTCAAGAGGGCCCTGGCCTACTGCCTATGGCTAAGCCAGTGGCTGACACTCCTGCGGCTTTGTAAGGGGAAGAGGGTATATGACAGTCTATACCATTATGTTCACCACTTTTACAGAATTATGAAAAATTTTGTACAAAGTACGCCTTGTGAGGTATCATTTGAAAATTCATAATCTGCTGAACATTATTGTTCAGGTAAAGTGTGTGCGCCAACACTGTATGTAAAGTTAAAAGATTTTGCTGTATAACATTACTGTAACATATTCCAAGTTAGAAAAGCAGGCCCAAACCAGTTCTTCAGAGAAAAAGAAACACTGGCACCCTGTGACATTCCCCTTTGGTGTTATCTGGACTGGTGATTTGCTAGTCACTCCAATCCTTGGCTCTGCAAACCAGCCTTACCCTGCTCTGCTGTGAGAACTCCCACTCTTGGGTTGTTCACGCACAGCCTCTGGCATGTAAGTTGCTCCTTGGATTGTGCAACTGAATGACACTAGCCAAAACCTCCAGTCCCAGACACAATCCTATGAACCTCCGTCTTGCAGTGTCCACTTATGTCCGCTGGACACAGCAAGCTTATATGAGTTTGTCAGTTTAACAAAGAAATTGATATGTGCCAGGCTTGTTATCCCAAGAGGAGTCTCTGACATGCTTCAAATCAAATGCATTGCTTCAGATAGAATAAACAAACAGATTTATTAACTATAAAGATAGATTTTAAGTGATTATAAATCAAAGCATAACAAGTCAGATTTGGTCAAATGACATAAAAGCAAAATGCATTCTAAGCTGATCTTAAGACTTTCAATGCCCTTACAAACTTAGATGCTTCTCACCACAGGCTGGCTGGTTGCTCTTCAGCCAGGCTCTCCCCTTTGATCAGGGCTTCAGTTGCTTGGTGTAGTGTCTGTAGATGTAGGTGGAAGAGAGAGAGAGAGCATGGCAAATATCTCTCCCTTTTATCATGTCTTTTCTTCCCTCTTGGCTTTGCCTCCTCCACCTTCAGAGTCAGGTGAGCCTTACCGTATCATACTTCCAAACTGACCAAAGGAAGGAGGGTGACTCCCTCAAGAGTCTAACAGATTCTTTTGTTGCTGCCAAGGCCAGTGTCCTTTGTTCCTGTGAGGCAGGGTTGGGTTTGTCCCATACATGCACTGACGAGATGTGAACTGCCTCTCTGTTCCTGGAGAGTTTTTGCCTGGGCTTGCTGTAAGCCACAAGGATACATTTTCTAGGTTCCCTCCCTTGCTGAATGAGGGAGGGAACCTAGTGACAGAGGATGTGGAGAAAGCTAGTGTACTCAATGCTTTTTTTGCCTCTGTCTTCACAGACAAGGTCAGCTCCCAGACAGCTGCACTCTGCAGCACGGTATGGGGAGGAGGTGACCAGCTCTCTGTGGAGAAAGAAGTAGTTCGGGGCTATTTAGGAAAGCTGGACGAGCACAAGTCCATGGGGCCGGATGCGCTGCATCCGAGGGTGCTAAAGGAGTTGGCCGATGAGATTGCAGAGCCATTGGCCATTATCTTTGAAAAATCATGGCGATCAGGGGAGGTCCCGGATGACTGGAAAAAGGCTAATGTAGTGCCCATCTTTAAAAAAGGGAAGAAGGAAGATCCAGGGAACTACAGGCCAGTCAGTCTCACCTCAGTCCCTGGAAAAATCATGGAACAGGTCCTCAAGGAATCAATTCTGAACCACTTAGAGGAGGGGAAAGTGATCAGGAACAGTCAGCATGGATTCACCAAGGGCAAGTCATGCCTGACTAATCTAATTGCCTTCTATGATGAGATAACCGGCTCTGTGGATGAGGGGAAAGCAGTGGATGTGCTATTTCTGGACTTTAGCAAAGCTTTTGATACAGTTTCCCACAGTATTCTTGCCAGCAAGTTAAAGAAGTATGGGCTGGATGAATGGACGGTAAGGTGGATAGAAAACTGGCTAGATGGTCGGGCTCAACAGGTAGTGATCAATGGTTCCATGTCTAGTTGGCAGCCGGTATCAAGTGGAGTGCCCCAAGGGTCGGTGCTGGGGCCGGTTTTATTCAATATCTTCATTAACGATCTGGAGGATGGTGTGGACTGCACCCTTAGCAAGTTTGCAGATGACACTAAACTGGGAGGAGTGGTTGATACGCTGGAGGGTAGGGATAGGATACAGAGGGACCTAGACAAATTAGAGGATTGGGCCAAAAGAAATATGATGAGGTTCAACAAGGACAAGTGCAGAGTCCTGCACTTAGGACGGAAGAATCCCATGCACTGCTACAGACTAGGGACCGAATGGCTGGGCAGCAGTTCTGCAGAAAAGGACCTAGGGGTTACAGTGGACAAAAAGCTGAATATGAGTCAACAGTGTGCCCTTGTTGCCAAGAAGGCTAATGGCATTTTGGGTTGTATAAGTAGGGGGGGCATTTCCAGCAGATCGAGGGATGTGATCATTCCCCTCTACTCAGCACTGGTGAGGCCTCATTTGGAGTACTGTGTCCAGTTTTGGACCCCACACTACAAGAAGGATGTGGATAAATTGGAGAAAGTCCAGCGGAGGGCAACAAAAATGATTAGGGGGCTGGAGCACATGACTTATGAGGAGAGGCTGAGGGAACTGGGATTGTTTAGTCTGCAGAAGAGAAGAATGAGGGGGGATTTGATAGCTGCTTTCAACTACCTGAAAGGGGGTTCCAAAGAGGATGGCTCTGGACTGTTCTCAGTGGTAGAAGATGACAGAACAAGGAGTAATGGTCTCAAGTTGCAGAGGGAGAGGTTTAGGTTGGATATTAGGAAAAACTTTTTCACTAGTAGGGTGGTGAAGAACTGGAATGGGTTACCTAGGGAGGTGGTGGAATCTCCTTCCTTAGAGATTTTTAAGGTCAGGCTTGACAAAGCCCTGGCTGGGATGATTTAGTTGGGTTTGGTCCTGCTTTGAGCAGGGGGTTGGACTAGATGACCTCCTGAGGTCCCTTCCAACCCTGAGATTCTATGATTCTATGATTCAGCCTCATAACTATATACATGAAATTATAACCTTACTATAACATCATTATAACAACCATGCATCATGAGCCTTCCGAAGACACCCAACATGACAAACTTTGCATTGGATACCACACAATTATTTTACAAGGATGAACATGGGGGTGCTCGGTATTCCCCCGAGGTACAGAGTGTCACACACGCCACCAGGTGTTAATGGACCATCACCTACTTAAATGGCCATTCCTTGGCAGGGGGAAGTCTGAACAAGACATTTACATTTCATCACAATGATGGTTCAAACCTCATGTCCACAAGAGCTTTTTGGTCACCATGACTCAGCAAGGATGTTTCTAGCACAAGGAATTGAATTATAAAGAGGGCTGAAAAACACTTGACCGCACTCTCATCCTTCATCTCTGTTTATATCAATGACTCTTAAAGAATTGAGCTTGGGGTGGGAGGCCTGGCTAGGATGTTTTTAATCTAGTACAGAATGCTGTAAGATTATGGTGAGAAAAAACTTGTGCTTTTCAGTTCACTTAACTTGTTAAGTTAGGCATTTAGCTTGTATTTTATCTTTTTCTTTTTTTTAATCAATCCAGATGTTTATGCCTCATTACCTGTAGTCACTTAAAATCTTTATTTTCTTTCTGTAGTTAATAAACTTGTTTCGCTATTTTAGCTAACCAATGTGTATGGATTAAAGACTGTGGGGAAACTCCATGCGGGATAACAAGGCTGGTGCATGTCATTTTCCATTGATGAAATGACAGGCTTTATATGAGCTTGTGTTGTGTAGTTGTGCTGGGCAATAGAAGACACACATTTCTGGGGGAAAGTCTGGGACTAGAGAATCAGCTAGTAGCCTTCTGCAGTGTAATTCATGAGTGGCTAGCTAGTAGCACTCAATACTGTGTAGCTGAGAGCAAGTTACATGCTAGAGGCTGTGTGTTAACTGGCCAGGAATGGCTGTTCACCTGTAAAGCCGTGTAAAAGGCATCCCAGGTTGGAGAACTGAGGAGACACAGCTATTCAGCAGTCCATATTGTACCATGGGTTAGATGGACCATTGGCTATTCTGTATCAGTCCACTCATGTTCTTATAAGATCACACCCAACTCAAACCTTGGGCTCCAGTAAATGATCAATCCTTCAAATCCCAGAAAAGGTTTTTTCCATGGTTACCAGTTCATAACAGCTTTTTCTCGGAACAAGAACCCAGACTTTGTAGATCAGCCTGTTTCTTTATACACTTGGGCCTCTGATCTTGTCCTTGTGTAACAGGTGATCAGAAGACAATGGTTGTCTTCTCAGTGCGTAGTTTTGAGTTGCTGGGTTTTTTGCACAATGGGGTGATACATTTGCATTCACCTGTCACTAGAGATTTCCTGGGAAACTCACTTAACATTGTTTGTCCCAACAAAGAGACATTGATGCGGACATGGTGGTGAAATAAGAACACACATGGATGGATTTTAAGTGGCAGGATGCAACTCTTATTAAATTTAAATACCCGTTACCTGTCCATCACCCATATTCTCCTATAGCAGACATTTAACTGGCTTCTACCAGATATCCTGTAACTCGGGGTAGGCTCTCCTCAGCCTGTGCCCCAGAACTCAGCTCTGAGTCCTACCATGCTTCCTCCCCAGCCAGGGGAACAGAAGGTGCAGAAGGACGGTGACCTCAGCCTGTGAGGGTCACAAGGTCTCACCCAATCTCACGAGCCCAAGGCCCCTCCGCAAAATCCTAGGTCTTTTATCTCTGAGAACGATGCAAATCATCCTTTTAACCACCCTGGAAACAGATTAGTTAACCCTGGAGTTCTTATTTCCTCAAATGATTTTTCTTATTATGGATTGCCACTGATCTAAGACTTTCTGGATCTGAAACCAGGCGTGCCTCTAGAAACAGAAACTAATTAGGAGTGAGATATTAATTTTAAAAATATTGCTGCAATTTTGCCTAACAATGAAATCTCATTTTGGCAAATTATCCAGATCTGTTTTGATATTCTTAATCAGAAGACTATAGTTAATATTATACAAGACTTGTCATCTTTCAGAAATTCATATTCCGAGGTACCTGATTGAAGTAGTTACCCATTTGTATTTATCTTTTGGATATTTCTCCCACACTACATGCAGAAGTTCTAACTTGTCATAGTTTATTTTATATCCTGACATGTCACCAAATTTTAAGATTTCCTCTTGCAATTCTAGTTGTATGTAAACTGGATTAATAAAAAATACAATGACATCATCGGCATATAAGGGAATTTGTGTTCCTTGATTCCTATTCTAATTACTTCTGATCAATTGACTCCATTAGATTTTAAGACCAGAAGGGAGCATTGTGACCATCTGTCTGACCTCCATAGGACTTCCCCACAATAATTCCTAGAGCAGATCATTTAGGAAAAAAAAACAATCTTGGTTTAAAAGCATCCATCACCACCCTTGGTAAATTGTTCCAATGGTTAATTAATCTCACCATTAAATCACACTTTATTTCCAGTCTGAATTTGTCTAGCTTCAATTTCCATTGGATCATGTTACACCTTTGTCTGCTAGATTGAAGAGCCCATTAGTAAATATTTGTTCCCCATATAGATATTTAGTCTTTAATCAAGTCACTCAGTAACCGTCTCTTTGTTAAGCTAAATAGACTCATGGATAGGGCCCTACCAAATTCATGGTCCATTTTAGTCAATTTCACGGTTGCAGGATTTAAAAAATCATAAATTTAATGATTTCAGATATTTAAATCTGAAATTTCACAGTATTGTAACTGCAGGGGTCCTGACCAAAAGCAGTTTTTTGGGGGGTGCAAGATTCTTTTAGAGGGGTCACGGTATTGCCACCCTTACTTCTGCACTGCTGCTGGTGATGGCAGCACTGCCTTGAGAGCTGAATGGCTGGAGCACGGCAGCTGCTGGCCGGAAGCCCAGCTCTGAAGGCTGTGCCACCACCAGCAGCGCAGAAGTAAGGATGGCATGATATGGTATTGCCACCCTTATTTCTGTGCTGCTGCCTTCGGAGCTGGGCCCTGAGCCAGCAGCTGTCACTCTCCAGCTGCCCAGCTCTGAAGGCAGCAGCACAGATAGAATCATAGAATATCAGGATTGGAAGGGACCTCAGGAGGTCATCTAGTCCAACCCTCTGCTCAAAGCAGGACCAATCTCCAGACAGATTTTTACCCCAGTTCCTTAAATGGTCCCCCCAAGGATTGAACTCACAACCCTGGGTTTAGCAGGTCAATGCTTAAACCACTGAGCTATCCCCTCCACCCCTCAATATATATAAGAATGGCATGGTATGGTATTGCCACCCTTACTTCTGCACTGCTCCTTCAGGGGCACTGTCTTCAGAGATGGTGCCTGGCCAGCAGCTGCCATTCTCCGGCCATCCAGCTCTGTAGGCAGTGCAGAAGTAAGGGTGGCAATACCATGACAGTAGTATATACCTCAAGAGCATTTATCATCATGTATTTTTGACAGGTTTCCATGCCCCATTTAGGGCTTATGTCCCACCCTCCATACCTATTTCCATTGGTGTCAAGGTTTGGCACCGTCAGCCATTTTCAAACCTTTTTTTGATTATTTTTTATGTTTGAATAGGGTAATGTTGCATGCTTGTGCTTTGATACATTTGGTTGACTATTTAGAGAAAAAGGTTGAAAGAATAGAGTGTGAGAGCTTGAAGATTAAAAAAGAAAGCTTTGGTAAGGTTTAGAGGGGAAAAAGGAAAGAAAGGTTATTATAGAGAAGAACGATTGTTTCATTAGGTTTAGTAAGTAGAGATGATTTTTAAACAATAGAAAGAGAGGAAAAAATAAGCACAGAGCAAAGAAAAAAGGTTTTAGAGAATCAAAAAAATATATAAAGCAATAAGAGAGGCTGTGTTACTGAATACATGCAGAGCGAAATATCCTACCCCACCAACTGTCGGTAGTGAAATGTAAGCTGTTCTGGGTGGTGAACCTTGGGAGCTAGCCCCACCTTTCAGTGGACCAATCTGTAGCTGTTTTACAGCTATATCACAGAATGCACTTTTTGAACCAATCCTTTCATACCAAGATTTTAAAACAAGAGCCTTTCAGAAACGGACTGTTGTGGGGTAGTTTAGTTGAAAAACTCTTGCCAATGAGCATTTGACTGTATATAAAACTACGTATTTTTGCAAGCAGGGTTTTAAAATCGGTAACCTAGACACAATGGCCATATCCTTTTACAAGGTGCCTACAGACGTCAAGAAGCAGGAATTGCCCGTGGGTGCCCCAGCTCACGTTCAGAAGAGAAGACCCATTTACACTTATTTTGCTAAAGAGGCAGACCCGTTGCCGAACTCCACATTTCATCCTGAAATTGAACCGAAGATACATGAAGACTTTATGGAATCATGGCCATTTGTAAAAAAGGAAAAGAGTAGCGTGCGAAAAAATGTGTTGCCGACTTTAAAGGAAGCAGACTCAAAGGCCATTTTTATAACAAATTGATGAAAAATTACAAATGTTTTATAAATATTTATGGTTAAATATTTTTGTTTTTATAGGTCAGAGGATAGCCATGTATTCATGGACCATGAATTTGGTAGGGCCTTAGTTATATCCTAAAACATTTATATAATTCTGGAGAAAATCAGTCAGGCCCTGGATATTTACTTATTGAAGGGACTTAATAGCCTCTTGGACTTCCTCTCATTTAATATCTTTTTCCAGGGCTTCTAGGTCTGTGTGTTCTAGTTCTGGTATGTTAGCTTTAGCTAAATATTCCTTTATTGGCTTATGGTCAGCTGACTCTCAGAAATATCATCATCATCAATCATCATCATCATCACCACTCCCAGAACCGCATTGGTCATTGGGGCACCATCATTGATGAGCAATCAACCAATTGTCTCCACCGCTGACAATTGTGACAATTCTCCGCAAAGTCCATTCCTGTCCACTCTTTTATGTTGTCAATCTATCTCTTTTTCTGTCTACCTCTTCTTCTCTTCCCCTGTACTGTCCCTTGGAGGATCATAGAATCATAGACTTTAAGGTCAGATGGGACCATTATGATCATCTAGTCTGACCTCCTGCCAGGGGCGGCTCCAGGCACCAGCACGCAAAGCGCGTGCTTGGGGCAGCAAGCCACTGGGGGCGCTCTGCCAGTCGCTGCAAAGGCAGCAAGCAGGTTGCCTTCAGCGGCATGCCTGGGGAGGGTCTGCTGGTCCCGCGGCTTTGGTGGACCTCCCGCAGGCATGCCACTGAAGGCAGCCTGCCTGCTGTGCTTGGGGCGGCAAAATGCCTAGAGCCGCCCCTGCCTCCTGCACAATGCAGGCCACAGAATCTCACCCACCCATTCCTGTATCAAACCTGTGTCTGAGCCATTGAAGTCCTCAAATCATGGTTTAAGACTTCAAGGTGCAGCGAATCTTCCAGCAAGTGACCTGTGCCCTGTGCTGCAGAGGAAGGCGAAAACCTCCCAGGGCCTCTGCCAATCTGCCTTGGAGGAAAATTCCTTCACGACCCCCAATATGGCGATCAGTTAAACCCTGAGCATGTGGGCAAGACTCACCAGCCAGATACTCAGGAAAGAATTCTCTGTAGTAACTCAGATCCCACCCCATCTAACATCCCATCACAGGCCATTGGCCATATTTACCGCTAATAGTCGAAGACCAATTAATTGCAAAAATTAGGCTATCCCATCATACCATCTTGGATAGTCCAGATGATCTTCTTACATGGCCATACCACTTCAGCTTGCGCTTCTTCGCGGTTGTCATATGACCCAGTGCATTGGGTGATGACGTTGTGGACCTCTTCATTAGTGATGTGGTCAATGTAGGAGATGCCCAGGATTTTACAGAAGCATCTCATCTCTACTACCTGTATTTTCTGTTCAAGTTCTGCCATAAGGGTCCATGTCTTGCACACATACAGAAAAATGGAGATGACCAATGCATGCAGCAGTGTAGTGAGTCAGTGTGGCTCCCCTCCTGCCCTGAGGAGGGAGCTCCCTTACAGACACCCAGGTGGGCGGAGCCACCCCCACCAGTCCCCGCCCCCCGGAAGTCAAGGGGCGGGACAGGAAGTAGAAAAGCCGGCCGCCAGAGCTCAGTCAGGGCCCAGCCACCGCCGGGAGCAGACGTGCCGGTGAGAGCTCCTGACTGGGAACCCACCGGGGCCCGCGGCAGCTGTCCTGACTGGCCGGAGCTCCCTCGCGCCCGGTACGACGAGGAACCCCCGGAGCTTACCCGTGACCGGTACCCAGAGGAGCCGCTGGAACTCCCCTGAGCTCACTACGAAGAGGAGCCGCCGGAGCCTCTCCACCCCTGCTGTTACCCGGAGGAACCGCCTGAGCACGCCTGGCCGGACTATCCAGAGGAGCTACCAGACCTGCCCCCAAGCCCTGGTCCCGAGGAGCCTATGCAGCTCGACTGGCCTGGATCCAGTGCGACTGATGAGGTAGGCCTGGAGGGGGAGATGGAAAGTAGCCCGGGGGTAGCCGACCCCTGTCAGGCTACAGATGCAGAGGTCCCGATGTCAGTGTGTTGCAGTCAGGACCCCACTGACCAGCAGCAGTGATAGCCGCTGTTAGGGCCCCGGGCTGGGACACAGTGGAGTGGGCGGGCCTGTGTCCCCCCTGCCACCCCCCTTACGGGTGGCAGTTCTCCCCCTCACCCAGGTAAGGACCTGGGCCTATACACTGAACTGTTAATTGCTGCTCAGCCCCTGCTCCATAGGGCCTGAGCCCACTGTACTGTTTATTACTGCTCAGCCCCTGCTCCATAGGGCCTGAGCTCACTGTACTGTTCATTTACTGCTCAGCCCCTGCTCCATAGGGCCTGAGCTCACTGTACTGTTCATTTACTGCTCAGCTCCTGCTCTATAGGGCCTGGGCTCACTGTACTGTTTAATTGCTGCTCAGCCCCTGCTCCATAGGGCCTGAGCTCACTGTACTGTTCATTTACTGCTCAGCTCCTGCTCTATAGGGCCTGGGCTCACTGTACTGTTTAATTGCTGCTCAGCCCCTGCTCCATAGGGCCTGAGCCCACTGTACTGTTTATTACTGCTCAGCCCCTGCTCCATAGGGCCAGAGCTCACTGTACTGTTTATTTGCTGCTCAGCCCCTGCTCCATAGGGCCTGAGCTCACTGTACTGTTTATTTGCTGCTCAGCCCCTGCTCCAAAGGGCCTGAGCTCGTTATTGACTATTAGCTGCTCAGCCCCTGATCCAAAGGGCCTGAGCTCGTTATTGACTATTTGCTGTTCAGCCCTGCTTCAAAGGGCCTGAGCTTATTGACTATTTGCTGCCCAGCCCCTGCTTCAAAGGGCCTGAGCTCGTTATACTGACTGCTACTCAGCCCCTGCAACTGAGGGCCTGAGCCTCTAAACACTGATTATTATTGTTCAGCCGGTTCCACAGAAGACGTGGAGTGAGTCGGTGTGGCTCCCCTCCGGCCCGCAGGAGGGTTGAGCCCCGACGTGATCGATTACAAGCAGTTTTAGTTTGGATTCCAGGGAGATGTTCTTATTCCTCAAAATTGGCTTTAGCTTTGCCACTGCTGCTGTTGTTTGCACAGGTCTTGCCTGAGTTTCTGCCTTGGATCCTTCATCATAGAATCATAGAACTTAAGATCAGAAGGGACCATTATGATCATCTAGTCTGACCTCCCGCAAGATGCAGGCCACAAAAGCTGACCCACCCACTCCTGAAATAATTCTCTCCCTTGACTCAGCTGTTGAAGTCCCCAAATCCTGATTTAAAGACTTCAAGTAGCAGATAATCCTCCAGCAAGCGACCCCTGCCCCGTGCTGCGGAGGAAGGCGAAAAACCTCCAGGGCCACTGCCAATCTACCCTGGAGGAAAATTCCTTCCTGACCCCAAATATGGCAATCAGCTGAACCCCGAGTATGCGGGCAAGACTCTCCACCCAGACACTCAGGAAAAAGACTTTCAATATCCCAACATTGACCCTCGGTACTAATTACCAGTGGTCGCACGTTATTGACCTATTGACTAAATCACGTTATCCTATCAAACCATTCCCTCCATAAACTTATCAAGCTTAATCTTAAAGCCAGAGAGGTCCTTCGCCACCACTGTTTCCCTCGGTAGGCTGTTCCAGAATTTCACTCCCCTGATGGTTAGAAACCTTCGTCTAATTTCAAGCCTAAACTTCCCGACTGCCAATTTATATCCATTTGTTCTCGTGTCCACATTAGTACTGAGCTGAAATAATTCCTCTCCCTCCCTGGTATTTATCCCTCTGATATATTTAAAGAGAGCAATCATATCTCCTCTCAACCTTCTTTTGGTTAAAGAAAACAAACCGAGCTCCTCAAGTTTCCTTTCATACGACAGGCTTTCCATTCCTCGGATCATTCTAGTGGCCCTTCTTTGTACCCGTTCCAGTTTGAATTCATCCTTCTCAAACATGGGAGACCAAAACTGCACACAGTACTCCAAATGAGGTCTCACCAATGCCTTGTATAACGGGACTAGCACCTCCTTATCTCTACTAGAAATACCTCGCCTAATGCATCCCAAGACCGCATTAGCTTTTTTAACGGCCACATCACATTGCCGACTCATAGTCATCCTGCGATCAACCAGGACTCCGAGGTCCTTCTCCTCTTCCGTTACTTCCAACTGGTGCGTCCCCAGCTTATAACTAAAATTCCTGTTAGTCATCCCTAAATGCATAACCTTACACTTCTCACTATTGAATTTCATCCTATTACTAATACTCCAGTTTACAAGGTCATCCAAATCTCCCTGGAGGATATCCCGATCCTTCTCCGAATTGGCAATACCTCCCAACTTCGTGTCATCCGCAAACTTTATCAGCCCACTCCTACTTTTGGTTCCAAGGTCAGTGATAAATAGATTGAATAAGATTGGACCCAAAATCGAACCTTGAGGAATTCCACTGGTAACCTCCCTCCAACCCGACCGATCACCTTTCAATACGACCCGCTGCAGTCTTCCCTTTAACCAGTTCCTTATCCACCTCTGGATTTTCATTTCGATCCCCATCTTTTCCAATTTAACCAGTAATTCTTCATGTGGTACCGTATCAAACGCCTTACTGAAATCAAGATATATTAGATCCACCGCATTTCCCTTGTCTAAAAAATCTGTTACTTTCTCAAAGAAGGAGATCAGGTTGGTTTGGCACGATCTACCTTTCGTAAAACCATGTTGTAATTTGTCCCAATTGCCATTGACCTCAAGGTCCGTAACTACTCTCTCCTTTATTATTTTTTTCCATGACTTTACATACTACAGATGTTAAACTAACAGGCCTGTAGTTACCCGGGTCACGTTTTTCTTCTTGAAAACAGGAACTATATTAGCTAATCTCCAGTCAAACGGTACAACCCCCGAGTTTAGAGATTCGTTAAAAATTATCGCTAACGGGCTTGCAATTTCACTCGCCAATTCCTTTAATATTCTAGGATGAAGATTATCCGGGCCGCCGGATTTACTACCGTTAAGCTGTTCAAGTTTGGCTTCTACCTCGGATACTGTAATTTCCAACCCCGCACCTTCATTCCCATCAGTCACTCTGCCACTATTCCTAAGCCCTTCATTAGCCTCATTAAAGACCGAGGCAAAATATTCGTTTAGATATTGTGCCATGCCTAGCTTATCCTTAATCTCCACTCCATTTACAGTTTTAAGCGGTCCCACTTCTTCTTTCTTGGTTTTCTTCCTATTTATATGGCTAAAAAACCTTTTACTATTGGTTTTAATTCCCTTCGCAAGGTCCATCTCTACCCGGCTTTTGGCCTTTCTCACTGCATCCCTACACCCTCTGACCTCAATAAGGTAGGTTTCTTTGCTGATCCCTCCCATCTTCCACTCCTTGTACGCTTTCTGTTTTTTCTTAATCACCCCTCTGAGACGCTTGCTCATCCAGCTCGGTCTAAAACTGCTACCTAAGGACCGTTTTCCCTTTCTCGGGATACAGGCCTCTGACAGCTCCTGCAACTTCAACCTGAAATAATCCCAGGCGTCTTCCGCCTTTAGATCCCTAAATAGTCGCCTTAATTTAGTAAAGTTAGCCCTTTTGAAATCATAAACCTTAGTCTCAGTGATGATTAGCCCCAAATCATGTTTGTTTGTCATCAGCTTGGGTTTCTCTGCACTGATTTCCATGCCACTGATTTCTCTGTACTCATCAAATCATTTCATAAGGTTGGCAAGTTCATCTTCACTGCCTGTCAGGCCATCAATGTCATCAGCGCACAGAAGATTTGAGATTGTTCACCCCCCAGTGCTGACTACGCATATGTGATCTTCTAGGGCATCAGTCGTTATGCACTCCAAGTAGATGTTGAAAAGTGTAGGCGAAAGAAGGCAGCCTTGCCGGATTCCAACAGTGATGCGAAACCACTCTCCTATTGTGCTATTGACGAGAACTGCACTGCTGGCCTTGGGATATAGTTGTTTAATGGCAGCAAAGAATCCTGTGGCACCTTATAGACTAACAGACGTTTTGCAGCATGAGCTTTCGTGCACTTGCATCCGACGAAGTGGGTATTCACCCACGAAAGCTCATGCTGCAAAATATCTGTTAGTCTATAAGGTGCCACAGGATTCTTTGCTGCTTTTACAGATCCAGACTAACACGGCTACCCCTCTGATAGTTGTTTAATGGTAAGAATAAGCTTATGACCAACATATGACCAACGAGACTGGAATGCTAAAGTGGGTACAGGCAGATTGGCGAGATTATTGTGATCCTTTCAGTAATGCGGTAACCAATGAGAGAAGATTGAGACTTTTGGAGTTTGCCAGCTATAACAATCTGGTTCTTGCAAACACATTAGAAGCACATAAAGCATCCAGACGATCAACATGGCATGCACCTAATGGTCTACATCACAGCCAGATCGACTACATCATGGTGCAAAAAAGATTTTATTCTGGGATCAACAGAGCTAACACAAGGAACTTCCCCGATGCTGATACTGGAAGTGATCACAACCTTGTGATGCTAAATTTTTGGCTGCAGCTAAGGAAAATTGTCAGGCCAAAGTTCACTAGAACCAAGTTTGACCTAGAAAGACTCAGAGACCGAAACATTGCAGTCATTCCAAGCAGAAAATTTGCCCCCCTGCTTATTTCTTATGAGAAACTGGAAGGAGACACGTAAAACAAAAAGATGGAGATTAAACACCCCACTGCTAGATGACCAGAAAGAGATCAAGATATCAGGTATAAGCAAACAATGCTGACCAGATTTTAAAAAGCACTCTGTGGAATGTCTTCAAAACAGTGATTAGGGGCAGCTTAATTAACTAAGAATCCTATGTTAAAGTTAGAGAGGGGAAATGCAAACATTACTCAGTGAGGTTAAAAAAACTTAAGTTATATCAGAAAAAAATCAATCACAGAACATTCAATCAATCAACAAACCTCGATGCCAACTCTGCCCACATATCTACACCAGCAACACCATCACAGGACCTAACCAGATCAGCCACACCATCACCGGTTCATTCACCTGCACATCCACCAATGTAATATATGCCATCATATGCCAGCAATGCCCTTCTGCTATGTACATCGGCCAAACTGGACAGTCTCTAAGGAAAAGGATAAATGGACACAAATCAGATATTAGGAATGGCAATATACAAAAACCTGTAGGAGAACACTTCAACCTCCCTGGCCACACAATAGCAGATCTTAAGGTGGCCATCCTCCAGCAAAAAAACTTTAGGACCAGACTTCAAAGAGAAACTGCTGAGCTTCAGTTCATCTGCAAATTTGACACCATCAGTTTAGGATTAAACAAAGACTGTGAATGGCTTGCCAACTACAGAACCAGTTTCTCCTCTCTTGGTTTTCACACCTCAACTGCTAGAACAGGGCCTCATCCTCCCTGATTGACCTAACCTCATTATCTCTAGCTTTCTTCTTGCTTGCTTATATTTACCTGCCCCTGGAAATTTCCACTCTTGCATCCGACGAAGTGGGCATTCACCCACGAAAGCTCATGCTGCAAAACGTCTGTTAGTCTATAAGGTGCCACAGGATTCTTTGCTGCTTTTACAGAACATTTATAAAACAAATTAGAGGCCAGAAGGAAGTTAGATTTACTACAAACAGACAAAGCTGAACAGGCAATCAGATACACAAAATTATATTATGAAAAGGGGAACAAAACTGATAGATTACTAGCTAATAGACTAAAAACACTTAAGTAAAATTATACCTTTAGTCTGGAAAACTCCAAATCAACTGGCAATTGATTTTGAACTGGAGAGACTGGTCCCAGGCTGGGAACTGGGATCCAGCCTGTGTATTAAGAGCTGTAGATTGCCTGTAACATCTATAAGGGTGAGAAACTGCTTGATTCAAATCTTGCTTAGTCTGTAGAATCTAGACTGCATTTTATTTTAATTTCTTATGTAATCAACTTTGATCTTTATGCCTGTTAGTTATAATCACTTACAATCTATCTTCCTGTAGTTAATAAATCTGTTTTATATTTTACTTAAAACAGTGTGGTTTTGGTTGACGTGCTTGGGGAATCTCAGCTCAGGTTAACAATGGCTGTTGCACATCCACTATCCTTTGTTGGAGTAGCGAATTAATTAATGAGCTTTCACCATCCAAAGGAGTATTGAGCAGTGTAAAATTATATATTTCTGAGGTGCAAGGCTGGGGGCAGGGGTGATTGGCTGGTGCCTCTCTGTGTATGATTCAAGAGTGGCTTGGAGAGCATTCATGTTATTTAGCTGGGTGTGGGTCTCCACATGCTGATGGCTGAGTGATCACAGAGTCTGGAGGAGTTTGTGGTGTCTCACTGGCATAGCATTGTAAGGGTATGTCCACACTACCCACTGGATTGGCAGGTAGCGATTGATCTATCGGGGATCGATTTATCGCATCTTGTCTATACGCGATAAATCGATCCCCGAACACGTTCCCGTCGACTGCTGAACTCCACCAGGGCAAGAGGCGGAAGCGGAGTCCATTGGAGGAGCCGCAGCCATTGATCCCGCACCGTGAGGACGGGAGGTAAGTTGAAATAAGATACATCAACTTCAGCTTTGCTATTCCTGTAGCTGAAGTTGCGTATCTTACATCAACTCCTCGCCCCCAGTGTAAACCAGCCCTAAGAGACAGCCCAGGCTGCAAAGTTAAGGGTCACAGCGGGCCCACAGTTTCAGGTGGTACTCCAGGGATCCTGTCCTCTTCTTCTAGGTTTGACTAACTGCTAATCCTTATCTTGGTTTGCTGATTTGATGTCTGTCCCCCAGAGAGTCTGGACAGCCTTCCACAAGGTTTACTCTTTTGATGGTCCTAATCCCTTCTCTTTTTTCTCATGTATGCCTATCCCTTGTGCATGAAGAGGAGATAAATGGTGTCATACCTCTGTACCAGAGATGGGCTGGTCACAGACCTAGCTTCTGCACCTCAGCTATTCATCATAAGGTCCATTAAGGATCTGCCGGGTACAGCTGAGGTTTGTTTTAAATCAGGTATTTTTGCACACAGCGCCACCTAGTGGCTGAACAGTATAATACAGTTTAGCATTCTATTACAAAGGGAAAAATCCATCTGTATTTTGAGTTTCCCATAATGCTGCTATGAGTTCAGCTAGCTCCCTTCTGTGTTTTGGAGTGATGGCTGCTGGATCCTAGAAGATCAGTAGTTTATGAACCCCTAGAATTACTACAGTGACCTCTCTGACTTTTCTATACCTGGTAGAGCATTAAAGGATCTTATGAAAGATATATTTTGTGCATCTGTCCATATCTGGTACAGAAGCCTGACCTGCTAGTAACAGCCTTGTAACCTACTGTGTACAAGAAATATATGACAGCCACCATCTTGGATTTTTCCACCTCAGCCTGCTCTGCAATCTCTCTATCTTGTAAATTCCTTTTCTGGAAATGGAATAATAGAAATGTAGCACTGGAAGGGACCTTGATACTTCTAGTCCAGTCCCCTGCACAGAGGCAGGACTAAATACTATCAAGACCATTTCTGATAGGTGTTTGTTTAACTTAATCTTAAAAATCTCCAGTGACAGAGATTCCACACCTCTCCTAGATAATTTGTTTCAGTGTCTAACTACCCTGTCCCTGACAGGAAGTTTTTCCCAATATGTAACCTAAATCGCCCTTGCTTCAATATAAGTCCATTACTTCTTGTCCTGTCCTCAGTGGTTAAGAAGAACAATTTATCACCCTCCTTTTTATAAAAAAACATTTATGTGCTTGAAGACTATTATGTCCCCTCTCAGTCTTCACTTCTCCAGATTAAACAAACCCTATTTTTTTCAATCTTTTTTCATAGGTCATGTTTTCTAATAATTTTTGTTGCTCTCCTTTGGACTTTTTTCAATTAGTCTACATCTTTCCTGAAGTATGGTACCCTGAACTGGACACAAGATTCCAGTTGAGGCCTTATCAGTGCTGAGTAGAATGGAAGAATTATTTCTCGTTTCTTACTTACACCACTTCTGCTAACACATCCCTTTTGGTGCAACAGTATTACATTGTTGACTCATACTTAGGCTAGGTCTACACTGGTGGTGGTGGGGGCGTCAACCTAAGATATGCAACTTCAGCTACGTGAATAGCATAGCTCAAGTTGGCGTATCTTAGGTCGATTTACCTGGCCGTGAGGACGGCAGCGAGTTGACCGCAGCGAGTTGACCACTGCCGCTCCCCCGTTGACTCCGCTTCCGCCTCTCACCATGGTGGAGTTCCGGAGTCGACGGCAGAGTGATCGGGGATTGATTTTATCGCATCTACACTAGACATGATAAATTGATCCCCGATAGATCGATCACTACCTGCTGATCCGGCAGGTAGTGTAGACAAACCCTTAGTTTGTGATCCACTATAATGCCCAGATCGCTTTCTGCAATACTCTGTTCTAGGTAGTCATTTCCCATTTTGTATTTGTGCAATTGATTATTCTTTCCTAAGCATAGTACTTTTCATTTATCCTTATTGAATTTCTGCCTATTTATTTCAGACCATTTCTCCAGTTTGTCGAGATCTCTTTGAATTCTAATCCTGTCCTCCAAAGCACGAGCAATTCCTCCTAGCTTGGCATCATTCACAGACTGTGCTCTTTATGCCATTATCAAAGTAATTTATGAAGATATTGAATAGAACAAGACAGTGTTCCCTCTAATCCATGTGTGGCATAAATTTTGTTATGTGCACCATATCGAGATAATGTGCGGATGTGCGCCATCAGTAGAAACAAAAAAAACCTAGATATAATGTATAATTTAAAAAAGTTACCATAGGGATAAGTACTCCAGTCAGGACAAGGTAGGCATTTTAGAACTCACTAATCAAAGAATTATAGTTAAGTGTAAGAAATAAATAAAAATTATGAAGTGCATAGATCAGTCAAAACACTAAAATAACACACTTTGAAAGAAGTATTAAGTAACAACCACAACAATAATACAAGTATGTGTTGGGAGGTGAGTGTGAAAGACAGACTGTTTGTGCATGTGTGAGTGAGACTGAGACACACTGTATGTGTGTGTGTGTGTGTGTGTGTGTGAAAGAGAGAGAGAGAGAGACAGAGACACACACAGAGTGTGTGTGACAGAGAAAGACTGCCCTTTTAAGTAGATCACACTCAGCAGTCTGAAGCCTGCTCCCTGCTTGTTCAGACCCAGCAACAGCTGCCAGCCAGCTGCCTCCATCCTGACCCCTGTCATGTCCCCCTCGGCTCTATGGAGATGGGGTACAGGGGTGGGAGGAGGGGACACCCTGACATCAGTGCCCTTCCTTCCCTCCTCCTCTTCCCCCCGCACAGCAAGCAGGAGGCTCCCGGAGCAGCTGGCCAGGGGCTCCAAAGCAGAGGGGAGGAGTAACAAGGCAGTGGGGGGAGGGACACCTGAAGTGTGTGGCACTTGATAGCCTGCTAAGGGCGGCCAGGCAGCTTAGAGGGAATTTAGAAATCAGACCCAGGACAGGTCCCTGTGGGACCCCACTTGCTATGCTCTTCCAGCTTGATTGTGAACTACTGATAAATACTCTGAGTGCACTTTTCCAATGAGTAGTAGTTTTTGTCTAGGCTATAGTTCTTGAGTTTGTTTATGAGAATGTCATGTGAGACAGTATCAAAAGCCTTACTAAAGTTGACATATATCACATGTATTGCCTCCTCCCTGTCCACAAGGCTTGCTATCCAGTCAAAGAAGGCTATTAGGTTGGTTTGATATAATTTGTTCTTGACAAATCCATGTTGACAGATGGGTACTCCATATGAAGGAGACCTATCAAAGAATTAGATGAGACTTTCTGGGGAGTCATGGGGGGTGGGCTGGAGAGCAGTGAAGGCTGAGGATTGTGCCAACTTAAGCAGCCATTCTGCTCTGGTGATGTCACTTCTCCTGCCCCACCTCCCCCCAGTTCTTGCTATTTTTTACATTTCTGACAATGAAACGGTAGACAAACAACACAGTAATGAGGCATATGAAGACTTGGAGGAAGAATGACTTTTGATGTTGCACTCATTACAGATCCATAGAATGCCTCAGTTCAGATCTCTGCAGGGCCGCCCGGGGGGTGGGGCGTGGCAAGTGGGGCAATTTTCCCCAGGCCCTGGGCTCCGCAGGGGCCCCCAAGAGAACGGGTGAGGCTCCCGCCCCTGCCCCGGCCCGACCCCACCTCCGCCCCTCTCCTGGAGCCTCAGCGCATCCAGCAGCATCCCTGAGCACTGGCGCAGCATGGCTCCGGCGAGGCCCCTGAGTTCCACCCCGTTCAGAGCCGTGTGGTAAGGGGGCGGGGCTGCGAGCTCCAGCAGGGCCTGAGCTCCCTCCGCTTGGCCTGGAGCTTGCAGCCCCGCCCCCTGACCATACGGCTCTGAGCGGGGCGGAGCTCAGGGGCCCTGCCGGAGCCACGCTGCAGCTGTCCAGGAAGCTTCTGGATACGACGCGCTGAGGCTCCGGGTGATGGGGGAGCCGGGGGTAAGAGGCCGGGGCCAGGGGGTTGGATAAGGGGCAGGGAGTCCCAGGGACAGTCAGGGGACAGAGAGGGGGCAGAGGTTGGGGGGGCCGTCAGGGGACAGGGAATGGGGGGGTTGGCTTGTGGGCGTTCCAGGGGTCTGTCAGGACTCAGCAGGGCAGTGAATAGGGGTCGGGGCAGCCAGGGGATAGGGAGCAGGGGTGGGGTCCTGGGGTGGTGGTGGTGGGTCTCTGGGGGACGGTGAGGGGGCAAGAAGCAGGATGGGTTGGGGATTCTGAGGGGGGTGGGCAGTTGGGGGGCAGGAAGTGGGGAGGTCAGATAGGGGGTAGGGCAGGCTGTTTGGGAGGCACAGCCTTCCCTACCCTAAAGCTCATTCAGCAGTTTGAGGCTTGCAGAAGAGCCAAGCTGTTAGGTTTTCCATTAGGGCTACCATCCCTTTCACTTCTCAAATGCCAAATTATAGTCTATATTTAATTTCAGTGCCATAGGGAGATTCATGTCAGGTGAGGGTAGCTTCATTTAAAATTAGCCACTGGGAGAGGGATCGCATGAGAAGAGCAATATCCTACACCACCTACTTCCTTCCCGACCCTACCAAGGGAGATACACCCCCCCCCCGCATTCCCTGAGCCTTCAGAGGGGTTAATTCAGTGGGTCTCAAACTTTTGTCCTGGTGACCCCTTTCACATAGCAAACCTCTGAGTGCAACCCCTCACCCCATATAAATTGAAAACACTTTTTTATATATTTAACACTATTATAAATGCTGGAGGCAAAGCGGGGTTTGAGGTGGAGGCTGACAGCTCGTGACCCCCAGTAATAACTTTGTGACACCCCTTAGGTGTCCTGACCCCCAGTTTGAGAACCCCTGGGTTAATTTAATGTTAACACCCTGTGTCCATTCACATGCATGTGCTATTTTGAGCATGTCAGTTTTCACAACATAGGCTCATCCCAGATTCTGGAACAAGCTCAAATGCTCAGTTCGTGGAGTATGTACATAAGCTATATGAAAGACAAACCCACAGTAACCGTCTCCAGTTTGTGAGGAACCCCATGGAGCCAGTCTCTAGGAAACAGATAAATGCATGGAGGTTAAGTCCATTAATGGCTGTTAGCCAGGATGGGCAACGAATGGTGTCCCTAGCCTCTGTTTGTCAGAAGGTGGAGATGGATGGCAGGGGAGAGATCACTTGATCATTACCTGTTAGGTTCACTCCCTCTGGGGCACTTGGCATTGGCCATTGTCGGCAGACAGGATACTGGGCTGGATGAACCTTTGGTTTGACCCAGTATGTCTGTCCTTATGTTCTAACCTAAATGAACCCAAAGTTATGGAGACAGATATGAGTCAAGGAAGCCAGCAGAGTATCAGAAACCTGGAAAAATCTCTGAGTGGATGGGCTCAGGCATTTGGTCACAAGCTGAGGTGGTTCAAAAGTTTTGGATTTTTTTTAAGCAGAATTTTTTATTGTTTCTTTAAACAATCAAACACAGCAAGCAGCAAATATTTGGCCACACACTTCTGAAACCCCAAACCATATGCAGGTTTTGGCAGACTAATTTTAGCTTTTCAATTTAAAAAACTACAACAAATTTTGAAGGAAAGCAGACGTTGTCCGTGATTTTTTTCTGCTTTTTAAAAACCCCTAGTTTTTGATCCAAAAAAAGTTTTGATGGAAAATATTTGTCCAGCCCTTTTAATGAGTTTTAGTGCCTTTTAGCACTAGCTGAATCTGAGAACCAGTGATACCTTGTAAAGAAGTTTTCTCAAAACTGGGTTTGTGCCAAGATGCGGAAGGTTTATTTTTCCCAGGGCTGTCCGTGGGGGGGAGCAAGTGGGGCAATTTGCCCGGGCCCCAGAGGGACCCCCACAAGAATATAGTATTGCATTTTTTTTATTGAAGGGGCCCCCAAAATTGCTTTGCCCCAGGCCCCCTGAATCCTCTAGGTGGCCCTGGATCTCTGCAGTGTCATTGCCTGAGTACAGCGTGTGGAAGTACAGAAAGAACTGACAGGAATTTGTAGGGATTTGTAGGGGATCTTAATGCATGACAGTCTTTGTTAGCAAGAGTTAGGCTAGCTGTAACCCTAATAACGCGAGATTTGTAGAAGCGAGGATTATGTGAGGCGAGTGGAAAAGAACTGTGTGAGAAGTTGTTTTTTGACCTTGTGTAGATAATACAATATGTAGACTGGCATCTCTTAAGTGAGAAAAACAAGATATCAGGATGACCTATGTATAAACAAAATGCAGCTGTTGCTTATTATTGTCTGTAACAAAAGTATAAATGCTGCTGTAATTGTTTACCTGTTGAGAGACCTGTCTAGGAAGGGGAGACCTTATGTCCTAGTGCACTCTCTCCCTATTGTAGCTGCTAAACAGAATAAAGTATCTGACTCTGCTGCATCCAAACAAAAAGCGAGAACCGAGTTATTCTCCAACAAGCACATGCAAGTATTTTTGTACTGACACCCCTTTTTTGCTAAACATTCTGGCTGATTATGGCTTCCTTTTTGGGTGGGGTCTTACCCAGTGATGAGCTGCCAAAATGTTAACAACCGGTTCCCTCCTCCCCCCCCCAGGGGGGGGGTCGTGCCCCATCCAACCCCTCATGTTCCTTGACACACACCCCCCCCGACCCCGACCCATCCCCCCCTTCCCTGTCCCCTGACTGCCCCTTGCCACCCCACCCAACCCCTCCTCTCATTCTCAATGGCCCCCCAGAACCCCTACCCCATACAACTACCCCTTCTCTCTGTCCCTGAGTGCCCCCACCACCTCATCCAACCCTGCTCTTTTCTGACTGCTCCCCGGGACCCTTGCTCCCATTCATTCAGCCTGTTCCCTGCCCTCTGACAACCCTGACCCCTATAAACCCCCTGACAACCCACCCCCTCCCTGCCCCCTTACCACACTGCCTGGGGCCGGACCGGGTCCACTCCCCCAGGACCACGACCGCCCCGGGGGGCCCAACTCCCGGAGCCGCTCGGCCGCCACCATGGGACCCGACTCCCCGGGCCGGCTCCGGGGCCGGGGCCGGGCCGCCGCTGCGGGACCCGACTCCCCGGGCCGGCACCGGGGCCGAGCCGCGGGACCCGACTCCCCGGGCCGGCACCGGGGCCGAGCCGCCTCCGCAGGACCCGACTCCCCGGGCCGGCACCGGGGCCGAGCCGCCGCCGCGGGACCCGACTCCCCGGGCCGGCACCGGGGCCGAGCTGCCGCCGTGGGACCCGACTCTCCCGGCCCGCACCGAAGCCCGTGCTGCAGGTCCCGAGCTGGGCCGGGTCGGAGCCGCTCAGCCGGGACCATACCGAGCCGGGGGTGCTTGGCAGGGACCGGGCTGGGGAGCTTGGCCGGGGCCAGGGGGAGGCGCTCAAAGTGGACCTGGAGTGGGCCACTCGCGCGGTCCACCCCGCCCGGCTTACCTGCTTCCTCCTCGTTTCAGGCTTCCCGCGAACATCTGATTCGCGGGAAGCAGGGGAGGGGGAGGAGAAGGAGGGCGGAGCTCAGGGGAGAGGAGGAGGTTAGCTGGGGCTGGAGGCCGGGTGGACAGCTGCCTGAGCTTTGTTAAATTTAAAAACTTTTTAGAACCTGGTTGTCCTGGAAGTTAACAACCGGTTCTAAAATGGCTTCTAAATTTAACAACGGGTTCGTGCGAACCGCTGCGAACCGGCTGGAGCTCACCCCTGGTCTTACCTCTTGTGGTGGGTTGTGTGTATTTGTCAATATTATGGGCCTCAGCATGACACTAAATCTGAGGAGCAATTATAAACTGTGAGAACCAAACACATTTGTTTCAGACTCCCTTCTAGTTCTCTGTTGTCCAGAAAGAAATTGGAACCCCTTTTCTGTGTTGTGGCCCTGAGTCACCTCTCCTCTGTAGCCTGCCACAGTCCCTGGGATTTTACAGGTCCTGCCTGTTAAGCGAAAGCCATATAAGAGATGTCTGTACACATGAGTATATGTAGATAACACAAAAAGTGCCATTGTCTGGCACGTAGGAACTGGGTGACTGGGCAACAAAATGGCAGATGAAATTCAATATTGATAAATGTAAAGTAATGCACATTGGAAAACATAATCTTAATGCTACATACAAAACGATGGGGTCTAAATTAGCTGTTACCACTCAAGAAAGAGATCTTGGCATCATTGTGGATAGTTCTCTGAAAACCTTTTGTTCAATGTGCAATGGCAGTCAAAGCTAACAATATTAGGAGCCATTAGGAAAAGAGAAAGATAAAACAGAAAATATCATAATACCGCTATATAAATCCATGGTGTGTCCATATTGTGAATACTGCATGCAGTTCTGGTTGCTTCATCTCAAAAAACGTGTATTAGAATTGGAAAAAGTACAGAGAAGGGCAAGAAAAATGATGGGGATATGGAACAATTCCATATGAGGAGAAATCAAAAAGACTGGGACTGTTCAGCTTGGAAAGCAGACAACTAAGGGGGATATGATTAAGGTCTATAGAATCATGACTGGTGTGAAGAAAGTAAATAAAGAAGTGTTATTTATTCCTTCATGTAACACAAGAACCTTGGGTCACCCAATGAAATCAATAGGCAGAAGGTTTAAAACAAACAAAAAGTACTTTGTCACACAATGCAGTACTTCGTCACACAATGCAGTCAACCCGAGGAACTCAGAGGGATGTTGTGAAGGCCAAACGTATAACTGGGCTCAAAAAAGAATGAGAAGTTCATGGGGGATAGGCCTGTGACACCTTGGTACCACAATAGTCACCACTGTCATATAATTAGGCTACGTTTTGCACAAAATATTCCTTATGAGGTATCATTCTAAAAGTCAAGATCAGATAGACATTAATAGCTCATTGGATTGCATGTGCTATCATCAGTGGTGAGCTGGAGCAGGTTCCCACCAGTTCCCAAGAACTGGTTGCTAAAATTAGACCACCATGGAGAATCGGTTGTTAAAGGGCCAAGGGGTGGGCAAAGAACTCCGGTCCACGGGCTGGACCATCCTGTTGCTCCCAGGATTCCCAGCTGGGGAGGCTGAGGTTCCCCTGGCCCCTCCCCCGTTTCCCCCCAGCTGCAGTGTGGCCAGCCGTGGGCACCAGCTGGGCAGCTCAGCTGAGCTCCTGAGTTGTCCTGCTGCTTTGAGCTGCAGGCAAGGTAAGGGGGGGGCTGCAAGCTCCAGGGCTGCTGGTGGGGGGCAATTTTCCCCAGGCCCTGCAGGGGCCCCCGGTCCCACGAGTATGTCCCCCCCCACCCTGGCCCCTCCCCCGCCCCTCACCCCTTAAATCAGAACTTTTTATAGGGAACCAGTTGTTAAGATTTTGGCAGCTCATCACTGGCTATCATCATATATGAAGTTATGACATTTGACTTGTATGTGTTACTGAAACATGTTGTGAGGTTGAAAACACCCATAAGCAGCCTTTCAGATAAAACAGTAAAAAGACCAAACAATGTTAATAGCTTATTGAGGAAATGCACACAAACACAAGGATTATCCCAGGAGCTGTGTACAATAGAAACCTCTCAGGGTACGTCTTCACTACCCGCCGTATTGGTGGGTAGCAATCGATTTCTCGGGGATCGATATATCGCGTCTCATCTAGACGCGATATATCGATCCCCGAACGCGCTCATGTCGACTCCGTAACTCCACCAACGCGAATGGCGGTAGCGGAGTCGACATGGGGAGCCACAGATGTCGATCCCGCGCCGTGAGGACGGTAAGTAATTCGATATCAGATACTTTGACTTCAGCTACGTTATTCACGTAGCTGAAGTTGCATATCTTATATCGATTTTCCCCCATAGTGTAGACCTGCCCTCAGAGATAGCACTACACAATAGGAACTGTTTTACCCAGGTCACAGCAAAATTGCTTTCCAGCAAGTGGGAAGAAGATCTAAAAGGGGGAAATGACATCATGATGTTACCTCATTCTCCCTACAACAACACACCTGGAAACACCTGAAGAATAAAGACTGGACGGGAGGAAGTGATGGTCCCAGACTAAAGGGATTTCTAGCCTGTGTATGAAAATCTGGGAAAATCAAGCTGCAAAGCAAAGGCAGCTTGTGCCTTAAGAATCGGCCAGCCGTTTATCACTCAGGGTGAGAATTTGCTAATTTATGTCTTACCTATCTAGTATGTTATACTCAGTTTGCAGTTTTGTTTATTTACTAGGTAGTCTACTTTGATCTGTTTGCTATCACGTATAATCACTTAAAATCTATCTTTTGTAGTTAATAAACTTATTTTATGTTTTAATCCAAGCCAGTGTGTGCATGGTCCTCTTCACATTGAGGGAGTGGCGGACCGGGTGCTAAACCCATATACTGGCCAGATTTGACCAGGGCAGGATAGTACTGCTCTGAGGTCCTAAACTGGGAGGCTGGTGGTTAGAGAGCCTGCATGTAACTGCAGCTGGGTGTATCTCTACCTATGTGAATGCTGGTGAAAGTGCAAGCTTGGAGCAGCAGCACAGTGTGAGAGGGAAACCAGACTGGTGGGTCAGAAGGCTCAGTGGTACCCCAGTTCCAGGTGACGCCCTGGGGGGAACCTGTCACAAGGTCCATCAATGGCTGTTCATGCAATACCATGCTCTGGGTATCTCAAACCTCTGACTATCAGATGGTGGAGCTGGGTGACAAGGAATGGATCACTTGATAATTTCCCTGATCTGTTCATTTCCTCTGAAGCATCTGACCCCAGTCATTGTGGAAAGACAGAAGAGTGGGCTAGATGGACCATTGGTCTGACCCACCATGACAGTTCTTATGTTAACATGTAGCATTGTTCTTGGTAGGCTCCATAAAATTGTTGCTATGCACTGCAGTTGGCTTCCTGAGCCTTGTTACTGGTATGTCCCCCATGCTGCACCTGCTGTTCACTTCCTCTCTGGGTGTGGCACTTCCCACTTGTTAGTACTAAATCTTCTTACCTAACTGGTTGTAGCCCCTACTGCTCTAATCATCCCCACTTAACCAAAGACACCTCTGACATCAAACAGCCATGTGGACTGCTGAGAGAGGCTTGTTTTTCAGAGAAGTCTTTGGAGAACCTGAAGGAGTCTTAGATTGGGTAATAGGTAGCAGTACTACTTGAATGCTGATAGATGCTGCACCTCCATGAATTAGACAATGCCATGGAGCACAGTCTGGGATCTCCTGCCCTACTACCACTCTAGCATCTTTCACTTCAAATTTCTGGTTTTGACATATCACACTGCATTTGGGTAACTGCTTTAGGAACAGGTCTCATAAGCAGAAAGATGGGGCCATGGTGCAAGTGCATTATCCATGCAGCCTTCTTGGCAACCTGTGCGCGTAGGGGCACAATCCATATAAATGTGGTACATGAGCAACTTTTTACATAATATCTATGTAACTCAGCATCATGACAGTTCTTGCAATGCTATGGTAGATTGTTATCCCAAACTGATATCCTGAATCCTAGCTAATCCTGAATTGCTATTTAGCTTTTCTCCAACCACAAAGGTGTTCAGAAATGCATGCTTTTAAATCAAAGGTTGGGTGGATTTCAGTGCTTACAAGTCAGAGGCTGAGAGCACCACATGGAGCCAGGCATAGTGGAGGTGGGCACTGTGCAAGCTTCCACACAGTGGGGGCAGGGATAGCTCAGTGGTTTGAGCATTGGTCTGCTAAACCCAGGGTTGTAAGTTCAATCCTTGAGGAGGCCACCTAGGGATCTGCAGCAAAAATTGGTCCTGCTAGTGAAGGCCGGGGGCTGGACTCAATGACCTTTCAAGGTCCCTTCCAGTTCTAGGAGATTGGTATATCTCCAATTATTACCTTTATTACACAGCTTTGTTAATGAGCCTTTATCCCTGTCCAGAAACACCTTGTCCGCTCATTTTTCTATTGATAGGTCCTTGAGCTGTCCCTCTTCTCCCTTTCCCCTAGTTATTCCAGGCCTTGGCCCCTCAAACAGATGTTTGATACAAATTGTGTGATGGGCTTATAATAGACACAAATGGGAACTAGGAGACAATTTATCTTGCTTTACACCAAACTGTTTCCTAAGGAGAATCAAACCTGTGGGCCTGATTCTCGTTTCATACCCATGTAAATCAGGAGTAGCGCCTCTTAGGTCAGTGGAGCAACACAGTTGTAAAACCAGTGTGAACGCAGAATAGGACTCTGTGTATCCAGACATGGAAGGCGCCAGTTGTCTTGCCCCCACATTTTTATAACATATTGAGTGATAGTCTTTGCCTGTGGCAGGGGCGGTTCCAGGCACCAGCGCTCTAAGCGCGTGCCTGGAGCGGCAAGTTGGGGGGGCAGCCTGCCAGTCCTGCAGTTTCGGCAGCAATTTGGTGGCAGGTACGCCGAAGGCGCGGGACTGTGGGACCTCCTGCAGGCATGCTGCCGAATCCGTGTTACCAGCGGACCTCCCGCAGGCGCGCCGCCGAAAGCCTCCTGACTGCCGTGCTTGGGGCTGCAAAATACATAGAGCTGCCCCTGGCCTGTGAACATCTCACAGGGAACCCCAGAGCTTTGTGGTAGGGAGGCATAACTCATTAGGCATGTCCCTGAGAATCTCCTCCATCCCCAGGCCCTCCTTAATAAATAAGCTGCAAATGGATAGCTGTGGGGACCTGAACATGGGTCACTGCTGATTACTATTTCACTGCTCTCGGACAATGAGGCCTTTGTTGGTCTCATTTTGCTGCTTGAGCCAAGGGTTGCTGACTCAGAGTTTTTTCCTGATCACTGAAGATCTCTGCTGTCAGCAAGCCATGTGAGTGAGCCACAGGGGGCCAGGCAGGGGAGAGGGAGGCTGGAGTGATGGTTCTAAAGAGAGAACACAATGGATGAAATGCATCCTAGAAAAATCAGAAGATTGGAAGATTTACTATGATGATAACATATAAGCCAGTTCACAACCAGCGCTGGGGAGAGAGTGCTGGAAGTGTGCTCTGATCTGTCAGTTCAGGGTTTGGGGAGGAAGAAGAACACGCCAAACTGAGAGGGGGATCAGGTGAGTTACTTCATTTTTCCACTACTCCTGTAGTGAGCACCTGATAGATTAGTTCTAAGCATGAGATGAAATGTGTTTCCCTGGCTGTCACAGCTCCCTGTTGCTCTCTCTGTTGCATGGAAACTTCTAGTCAAAGACATAGTTGCTCAGTAGCAGATTCTACTAGCAAACCACTAATTTTCCACCCTTAGCCTTCCATTCCATAGGTCACAACAGGACATTTCCTGCCAGCTATCACCAGTTCCCTTCCTACAGGAGCCCCAGGTCAAAGCATTCTGAATCAGTTAACCTAGGGGCATTAGCTAGGAATTTTTTCCTGGTTAACTGAAATGTATAATTAATGCAATGAGGTAGCCAGTATTCAAAGCAGAAACAGATACAGTTAAAGGAGACTAAACAAAGAAAAAAACCAATATACTGAATGCAGAGAGAATGAGCCAGATGCTCATCTGATGTAAGTCACTTATAGGTCCATTGACATCAGTGACTTACAATAAGGAGCAGAGTATAGAACACTTAATCAAGAATCCCTGTCAGGATTTCCCTTCATCTCTGTAGTGCTTCTTCCTGTGGGAAGTCTGCACCAAAAAATTAAAAATTCTGCATATTTTATTTGTCAAATTAACACAAAAGAATCACACCATTTTAAATTATTTTGGTAATTAATTTCAAAATACCTGTCAGTAAGTGTGTCTGTAACAATACAGACAAAGAGTCAGGCAATGGTTTTTGACAAATAGATGCCTTACTAGGCATATTAGCAGATGGCTCCACAGTGAGCAAGAGGGACAGAGTTTCCTATGCACACCCAGCCCTGCTCCCCCTGTCCTGATCCAGGTGTGGGGCAGGCAGGCTCAGCCTGGCAGGATCCAAATGTGAGGGGGGGCTTAGTGTGGGGGAGATACAGGTATGGGGTGAGAGGGTTTTGTGTGGGACACTCTGGGAGTGAGTGGCTTGGTGGGGGGTCTGGGTGTGTGGTGGATCTGGATGCACAGGGACTTGTTGGAGAATTCTAAGTGTGGAGAGAACGGGACTCTGTGGGGGTCCAGGTGAAGGTGGTTGGGGCTCAGTGGGGGTGAGGAGTTTGGGGGGGGAGGCTCGGTGGAGGGGTCTGGGTGTCTGAGTGGGGAGAGAGTCCAGGTGCTGGGGAGTGGGGCTTGGAGGGGTGGAGGTCTGGGTGCAGCTGGTTGGGAATCAGTGGGGTGAGGGTCCAGGTGCAGTGGGCTCAATGGAGTGGTCCAGGTGCAAGGGAGTTGGGGCTCAGTGTGTGTGTGTGGGGGGGGTTGAGTGCAGAGGGCTTAGCAGGGGGTGGTCTGGGTGCAAAAGTGGGGGTCTGGATGCAATGGGGTGGTGTGTGGTGGGGAGTCTGGGTGCAGAGGAGGGTCCAGATGCACAAGGGTTGGGCAGACGGGGAGGCAGCTCCCTGCACAGTGACCCTTTCCCCTGCGGCTGGGGGCAGGAAGCAGGGTGTGTGGGTGGAACTTCCTGCAGGCAGGCGAGGTTCTCGGAGGTGGTTCTGACCCAGCCCCCACCCTGGGAGCAGCCCGTGCAGGGGAAGAGAAGTCCTATCTCCCCGCTAGCCCAACTGGGACAAGCAGCTGGAGGGTGGCACATGGTAGGAGCCCCAGGTAGGGGTGGCCCCAGTGCTGACCGTCCCCATCTCTGGGTATACCATGATAGTGAGTAAGAGGGACAGAGAGAGCCCAGTCCCACCTCCCAAGGCAGTGATGTCTGTCTTTCCCAGCTGCTCCCGATGCCCAAACCAGACGTGCCCCCACCCCCCCACACACACCGACTGCCGCCCAGAGGGGCACATGAATCAATTTTTCTGCAAGGAAAGAGTAAAATCTGCAGAGGACATTAATTCTGCACTTGCACAGTGGCGCAGAATTACCCCAGGAGTAAGTGCCCCAAATGAAACACGTTTGTGAACAAAATGTAGCTTGGTGTAAGAGAGGGATGGGCTCTCTGTCATGGAGCAATAAGGGCTAGAGTCACAAATGGAACTTAAATAACTAACTGAACTAGTTCATGTGTGGCAGACCCAGAGAAATCCCAGACAGGAATTTACTACGTGCTTTTTAATTGCACCATGTCTGTCTTGCTGATCTGTTTGGGAGCACACGTTGGACATCCAAATTTCACATTAGATCGGGGAGAAACGTGGGACACAAAATCACTGACCTTTATTGCTTTGGATGCCTTCTTTACTCCAGGAGCCATACACCATTTGTAGGTTCGGGTTGAAGATGGTGTTTTTATCCCACGCCTTTCTAAAGGCCAGAGGCAAAGACCATTGTCTTAAATACGCCTTGGATCAGACTGAGTTAAAAATAACATTTGGATCCTGGAGTGAAGAGGACATCAAAAGCCAGGTTTATCATAGTGACTTTTCCTGCCCTTTCTTCCAAAGACCTAAATGGAGCCCAGGGCAGGCCCACAACATTTTGGCACCTGAGGCGGGGAGCTCAAATGACATCCCCATGCTCCTTCACTTGGGCCAAAACTTTGAAAGATCTCAATTCTGCCTTCTTTCTTTTCTACTCCTCTCATGGTACTGCTCTGCTACCTACCCCAATAAAGGAGAACTAACAACTTAAAATGCCTTGTTCAAAAATTTTAAGTAACACTTAACTTTCAAATGCCTGAACAGCAAATGCAACTTTTCTTGTCTGCATAGTAAACACTAGCATTTTTATATGTTTGAATAATCAAAGTGGTGCTTTCTGTGCCCTCTTGGTTGCAAAAATTTGAACTACTTCCTGAAGGTCCACAGTCTGGGCCAGTTCATGCTCTGTTGAGATGGTTGCAAGGCCGACCAGAGTCTCTTGTGTCATTGTGGAGGGTAGATATGTTTTTATTAACTTCAGCTTGGAGAAGCTGCATTCTCCACTGGTAACTGTTACAGGAAGTGGTAGAAGTATGCGCAGAGCAACAAAAGCATTTGGAAAGAGGGTGGTCATCTTATTTGTGCACATATATTCCAGAACAGCCATTTCAAGATACAAGAAATGTATCTTGAAAGGGCTTTCAGTTCATCAGCTAAATCACTTGCATCAATATTGCACGTCATCGTTTGTCAACACTGTCTCTAGTGTCCTGCATTGCTGATGTAGGTCTTCTTCAGGTATAGTGAGGAGTTTTGAATATCATACAACATCCCAAATATACTGCTGTGTTCCTTGAGCTGCATGAAACGTTCTTCCACTGACTGTATTGCACAATCGAGCACCTGGTTAAAGAATTCAACTTTGAATTGTTGTTTGGGGTCTCTTATGGGATTATCCCATGCCTCATAATCAAAATGTCTTCTTCTTTGGTGATTCTTGAATGGGTGGGAAAATAGCTTCAGTGTGAAGTTCTTCTGCCAACTTCTGTGCACTCTTCAGAATGTTTTGAAATCCCTCATCTGACCGGTAAGACTGTAGGTATGACTTTGCTTTGTCCAGGTGTTCCATTGCTCCATATATATCAAGGTCAACACCTTGGAGTCTCTTGCTTACAACATTTATTTCAAACAGTATGTCATGCCACAACACTAAGCCACACAGAAATTTGAAGTTATGTATGTTTCTGGTGATTCCATTTCCCTCTGCCACTGTTCTCCCACTAACAGTTCTTGTCATAGCATTATCCTCCATAATGGCAACTATGGCATCTATCTTCCCAATTTCGTGTTTGATAGGCTTTATCGCCTCCACTCGACTTTCCCATCGTGTAGCACTCAGTGGTTTCAGTGTCAGAGAAGGTGTACCCAGATGTTGCTTCAAAATTTGCCATTGATGAGCTGATGCAGAAAAAAATACACAGATGTTTTGAATTACATTAAAAAATTCAGCAACCTCTCTAGAAGCTGATGCTGCATCACTGACCACCAAGTTCAATGAATGAGAACTGCATGGGGAAAAAAAAAGCTTGAGGGTTTAATTCTCGGATCCGTATCTGCACTCCTCTGTTCTTTCTTCTCATGTTGGCACCATTATCATAACCCTGAACTCTCATGTCAGCTATCGCAATTCCTGTATCTTCCAGCTTTTTAAGAAGCATATTTGTCATACCAGCTACTGTAGTATCATGAATGTCAATAAATTCTAGAAAATGCTCTCTGATAGTCTTATGAAAGCGAAGGGTCTGGCCACCTTTTACTCGTTGTCTGTAGAGTACCAGCTCTGCTGCAAACAGGGCCAATGGTACAAATGGGCCGGCTAAGGAGTTTGGGGTCTGTGAAATGCCATAATTAAATGAACTAGATGCAGTGACTCTATGGTCAAGAGGGAAACAACCAGGTGAGAGGTTGGTGGATCATAGCGTGCATTTGCCTGAGTTCCCAGAGCCATCGCAACCAATAATACATAATGCAGAGTTGTGAAAAGGCTCTGATGGGGCAATTTCCTGCAATATCCTGAGCAAACCTTATTTAATTGACTTTCTGTTATCACTGTGGGCTGGTATTGTATGCACGCCTTGTGGGAGGGGAAGCACAGCCCTCCAGACACTAACAACAGTGGGTGGTGTGGGGGAAAGGGGTAAAGTCACTCATTTGTAACACCTCCTGAGAGCCCTCATCCCCTAGAGCAGTGGTCTCCAAACTTTTTTGATCGTGCACCCCATCAGTAAAAATTTTTTGAGCATGCACCCCCTGCTCCTGTCTGTACTGTCGAAGCAAAAAAAAATAAAATTGATCGGACTCCTGGCCGAACTGCAGAGGGAGGGGGAAAAAAAAAAGCGGCGCTGCTCTGGCGGCACTCCTCCTGCCGCGCACCCTGAAGGATCCTCGTGTTTAGTTCTAAAAAACCAGAAAAATTTTAAGAATTTATGGCGGCTTTTTGTAATTTCTTAAATTTATCTAATTAATTTGAATCAAATTGAATACAAAACTATTGTACTGTTTATTGAGGATTAGATACTGATCCCCTTACTCAGCTCTTATGTTTTGTAGCATCGCTGATTGCAATGGGACTGTTCTTAGAGTAAGGTGACAAGCAACATGAGTGAGGGTGTCAAAAGTAGGACATACTAGCTTTTGTTTTAACCATATCATTAACAAAAGAACAACAGAACAGATTTGTGATGAATAGTTTCCTTCTGAAATTCACCATTTTGTACTATCAAGTAGAATTGTATTCTTAGTAGCTGTGTTCCTTTCTCAGGTATTTCCTTTATGGGGTTTGAGTCTAAATATACCGCATAATGTGGCAATAAATTGTCAGCACTGCAGAAATGTCATCCAAATGTAGCCGAACTGCCGAGGGACAGGAAAAAAAAAAGTCGCTTGGACTCCCGGCCGAACTGCCAAAGGGGGGAAAATAGCGGCGCTGCTCCGGCGGCGCTCCTCCTGCCATGCACCCCGAAGGATCCTCTTGTGCACCCCCTGTGGTGCGCGCACCCCACTTTGGAGACCACTGCCCTAGAGAGAGGCTCACACCACTAGTTCAAACTGAAGTCTCCAGGCACCAACAGACACAAAGGATTTTTGGATAAATAGCCTGAGTTTAAACTGACTCAGGGCCTGCTTTCGGCTACAGCAAACGGACAGACCCTTCTGTCCGAGGGGCCCCCCTCATCCTTAGGGAAGGCTTGGAAGGTCTGACACTGACCAGAGGCCTGGTGGAGATAGGGGGTGGGGGGTGATCTCTGGCAAACTGATTAACATGCGTGTAGGTTCTTTTATTTTCTCTCTGTAATACTTGTACTTTAAGAATCAATGTGCTTGCCTAGAAAGAGCTGGGTGGTAGTTCAACTGTGGCAGTGTCCAGAGTAGTAATAAGGCATTTTAGTGCCCTGGGAAAGCAAGCATATTTGCATCTCCTGCTGTTTTTTCCCCATCATTTTTCCTCCCCATTTTTCTGCCCCTGTGGTTTTGTGCCCTGGATAGCTGCCCACCTGCCCCTCTCCCTCCACCCTGTTTATGGCCCTGGCAATGGCACTGTTTGCCGCCTTGGAGAAGAAAAGCAAAGCTGGCCTGCTGAGGCAGTCTGACTTTGCTGGGGAATTCACAGTGTAGGCAGAGAGCTGCGCAGCCTGGAAATACCCAAATCAGGTGGAGAGAGACGTGTGTTTCTGACCAGGAGAGGTGAGGGCTGGGGAGCCAGGAGCCAGGGAGTGGGTGCCATGGACAGACACCAGAAGGGGAAGACAGGTGCAGTTGCCATGAATTGTGACAGTTGCAGTGGCAATAAGCCACCCTACCTTGCTTTTTGCAAGCTGGATAGTTGTTATCTCTTCTTTCCAGAGCAGATTTTTTTGTTTTCTCCACTCACTCCCAGCTCCCTTTTTACCACACTGGGAGAATTAAGATTTAAAATTCTGCTTTGTAGCCTTATTAAAAGAGATCAATGCCTGATGCAGGGAGTTCAGATTCAGAAATAGCTTGTCATGCTGATCGCTCTTTACACACAAAGCCCTTAGAGAAAGAGGAGGGGGAAATTGTGCCTGGCATGGCAGAGACCCACCACAGACTTCGAGGCTGCAGGAACTTTGCACAGCCTTAGCCAGTAGTAATTGCAAGGCTAATGGTGGGTGTGGTGAGCAGTGTTTTTCTGACAGTGCCTTACTGTAGAGCTGTACCTTTTAGCTCAGTGGCAGAGTGAATGTATAGCTTGATCTGGGCTATGGAGAGAGAGGAAGGCATTGCCAGAGGATTAAGATTCAGGAATTCAGCCCCGTTTTATCTTCCTATTAAAAACTTTTGTTAGCACTTCCAGTGTTGTGTCATCATTATATTTATAGTCAGTGGTGAGCTGGAGCCGGTTCCCACAGGTTCCCAAGAACCGGTTGCTAAAATTAGACCTCCGTGGAAAACCGGTTGTTAAAGGGCCAGGGGGTGGGCAAAGAACTCCGGGCCAGACCATCCTGTTGCTCCCAGGATTCCCAGCTGGGGAGGCTGAGGCTCCCCCAGCCCTTCCCCTGCTTCCCCCGAGCTGCAGCGTGGCCAGCTGCCGACATCAGCTGGGCAGCTCAGCTGAGCTCCGGAGTCATCCTGCTGCTTTGAGCTATGGGCAAGGTAAGGGGGGAGGGGGCTGCAAGCTCTAGGGCTGCCGGGGGGGCAAGTGGGACAATTTGCCCCAGGCCCTGCAGGGGCCCCTGGCCCCACGAGTATGTCTCCCCCTGCCCCAGCCCCTCCCCCGCTCCCCCCCCTTAAATCAGAACTTTTTATAGGGAACCGGTTGTTAAGATTTTGGCAGCTCATCACTGTTTATAGTGATTTCAATATACCACCCTTAGCTAACAGGATAGAACACGTCCTGCTCTATGGAAGCCACATGTGCCGCCTCTGCCACCTTGTAATGACTCCAAGAGTTTAAATGGCTGATTTTTATAGTTCAGTCATAACTGTTTCTACAAACATCCTGGCTCCTGTAAGGCCAGGTCTACACTATGCGTTTATACCAAATTTAGCAGCATTAAACTGATTTAATCCTGCACCCGTCCACACAACGAAGCCCTTTATATCGATATAAAGGGCTCTTAAAACCGATTTCTGTAATCTTCCCCGACGAGGGGAGTAGCGCTGAAATCGGTATTGCCATGTTGGATTAGGGTTAGTGTGGCCGCAATTCAACGGTATTGGTCTCCGGGCGGTATCCCACAGTGCACCATTGTGACCGCTCTGGAAAGCAATCTGAACTCGGATGCACTGGCCAGGTAGACAGGAATAGCCCCACAAACTTTTGAATTTCATTTCCTGCTTGCCCAGCGTGGAGCACTGATCAGCATGGGTGGCCATGCAGTCCCAAATCCAAAAAGAGCTCCAGCATGGACCGTATGGGAGATACTGGATCTGATCGCTGTATGGGGAGACAAATCTGTTCTATCAGAGCTCCGTTACAGAAGACGAAATGCCAAAGCATTTGAAAAAATCTCCAGGCTATGATAGACAGAGGCCACAGCAGGGACTCAACACAGTGCTGTGTGACAAGCATAACGGAAAGCCAAAGAATCAAATGGATGCTCAGGGAGGGAGGGGAGACTGAGGACTCGAGCTATCCCACAGTTCCTGCAGTCTCCGAAAAGCATTTGCATTCTTGGCTGAGCTCCCAATGCCTGAAGGGTCAAAAACATTGTCGCCAGGGAATATGTCGTCAATTTACTCCCCCTCCCCACCTCAAAGAAAAGGGGGAAAATAGTTTTTCTCCTCTTTTCAATGTCACCATATGTCTACTGGATGCTGCTGGTAGACGGGGTGCTGCAGCGCTAAACAGCAGCATCATAGAATCATAGAATCTCAGGGTTGGAAGGGACCTCAGGAGGTCATCTAGTCCAACCCCCTGCTCAAAGCAGGACCAAACCCAACTAAATCATCCCAGCCAGGGCTTTGTCAAGCCTGACCTTAAAAACCTCTAAGGAAGGAGATTCCACTACCTCCCTAGGTAACCCATTCCAGTTCTTCACCACCCTACTAGTGAAAAAGTTTTTCCTAATATCCAACCTAAACCTCCCCCTCTGCAACTTGAGACCATTACTCCTTGTTCTGTCATCTTCTACCACTGAGAACAGTCTAGATCCATCCTCTTTGGAACCCCCTTTCAGGTAGTTGAAAGCAGCTATCAAATCCCCCCTCATTCTTCTCTTCTGCAGACTAAACAATCCCAGTTCCCTCAGCCTCTCCTCATAAGTCATGTGCTCCAGCCCCCTAATCATTTTTGTTGCCCTCCGCTGGACTCTCTCCAATTTATCCACATCCTTCTTGTAGTGTGGGGCCCAAAACTGGACACAGTACTCCAAATGAGGCCTCACCAGTGCTGAGTAGAGGGGAATGATCAATCCCTCGATCTGCTGGAAATGCCCCTACTTATACAACCCAAAATGCCATTAGCCTTCTTGGCAACAAGGGCACACTGTTGACTCATATTCAGCTTTTCGTCCACCATAACCCCTAGGTCCTTTTCTGCAGAACTGCTGCCCAGCCATTCGGTCCCTAGTCTGTAACAGTGCATGGGATTCTTCCGTCCTAAGTGCAGGACTCTGCACTTGTCCTTGTTGAACCTCATCATATTTCTTTTGGCCCAATCTTCTTATTTGTCTAGGTCCCTCTGTATCCTATCCCTACCCTCCAGCGTATCAACCACTCCTCCCAGTTTAGTGTCATCTGCAAACTTGCTAAGGGTGCAGTCCACACCATCCTCCAGATCGTTAATGAAGATATTGAATAAAACCGGCCCCAGCACCGACCCTTGGGGCACTCCACTTGATACTGGCTGCCAACTAGACATGGAACCGTTGAGCCCGACCATCTAGCCAGTTTTCTATCCATCCTCTCCCCTCCCCACCCCTTTCCTCCGGCAGATGATATGGTACAAAATGACTGATAACCAATCCTCGTCATCATCCTGTGAGTGCTCCTGGCTGGCCTCAGTGAGGTCAGCCGGGGGCTCCTGGGCAAAAATGGGAATGACTCCCGGTCATTCCCTTCTTTAAGCTTTGTGTCCTGGAGATTCAGTCCTGGCAGATGGTGCAATAGGGCTGGTAGCCATCCTCATCATAGCAGCTGGAGGCTGAGCTCCTCTCCCCCGCACCCTTTAATGAGTAATGGAGATGTCCTGCCTGGAATATCATAGCAGCTGGAGGCTGCCTCCCCCTCATTTTATCTCACTAAAAAGTCAGTGTTTCTTATTCCTGCATTCTTTATTACTTCATCACACAAATGGGGGGATAACTGCCACGGTAGCCCAGGAGGGGTGTGGGAGGAGGGAAGCAATGGGTGAGGTTGTTGCAGGGGCACCCCCTAGAATGGCATGCAGCTCATAATTTCTGCAGGATATCTGGGGCTCTGACCCGGAGCGGCTGTGCTCTCTGGTTCTCTAGTAGACTTGCCCCATATTCTAGGCAGGACTGACTCTATTTTTTGACAAAACATAAAGAAGGGAATGACCTGGGAAGTCATTCCCATTTTTGTCCATGAGCCCCCAGCCGACCTCAGCGATGCCAGCCAGGAGCACCCATGACAGCAGCAGACGGTACAATATGACTGGTAAGCGTCATCGCCAATTTCCAAAGCAGCAGACGGTGCAATAGGGCTGGTAACTGTCTCTGCTACCTTGCAAAGGCAAATGAATGCTGCTGTGTAGCACTGCAGTACCGCATCTGTCAGCAGCATCCAGTACACATACGGTGACAGTGAAAAAAGGCTAAACTGGCTCCATGGTTACCATGCTATGGCGTCTGCCAGGGCAATCCAGAGAAAAAGGGCGCGAAATGATTGTCTGCCGTTGCTTTCCCGGAGGAAGGATTGAGTGACGACATTTACCCAGAATCACCTGTGACACTGTTTTTGCTCCATCATGCATTGTGATCTCAACCCAGAATTCCAATGGGTGGGGGAGACTGCGGGAACTATGGGATAGCTACCCACAATGCAACGCTCTGGAAATCGATGCTAGCCTCAGTACATGGATGCACACCGCCGAATTAGTGTGCTTAGTGTGGCCGCGTGCACTCAACTTTATACAATCTGTTTTATAAAAACGGTTTATGTAAAATCAGAATAATCCCGTAGTGTAGACATACCCTGAGTTGGGCGTAGACGTTCCCAGGGAGGCAAACAGATACGCAGCCCTCCCTTTAGCCTGTTTCTGTGACACCCTTTGTGCCTCTTCATAAGAATATACATACTGGGTCACACCAAAGGTCCATCTAGCCCACTATCCTGTCTTCCGACAGTGGCCAATGACAGGCACCCCAGAGGGAATGAACAGAACAGTTAATCATCAAAAAGTGACAAAGAGTCCTGTGGCATCTTATAGACTAACAGACGTATTGGAGCATAAGCTTTTGCTGGTGCGACTGACAAAATGGGTATTCACCCACGAAAGCTTATGCTCCAATATGTCTGTTAGTCTATAAGGTGCCACAGGACTCTTTGTCGCTTTTTACAGATCCAGACACACGGCTACCCCTCTGATAGGTAATCATCAAGTGATCCATCCCATCGCCCATTCCCAGCTTCTGGCAAACAGAGGCTAGGGACACCATACAAGAGTGGTGCATCTTATCCTCATACCCCCAAAGCCTGGGGGCTCCCTGCAGGCTGGCAGGAACCTCTGTCAATGCCCTATAGCCCTACCTCAGCCTCTCCCAAACCCCTGTTTGAGACCTAGCACAGCTAGATCAGTGGACTGTTGTTTGTTCTCCCCTCAGGGGAGGACAATATTGGTCCCCTGGGATGGCAGGATGGTCCAGTGGTTAGGGCCTGGGATTTGGGGGACTTGGGGCTTGTCTACACACAGGAGTGAAAGTGGGCTGGTACAGCATACCGGTAAAAAGTGGCTGCCGGTACCGGCCTGTATGCAGCCGATGTTAAAGCGCTGCCGCAGCAAAGGACCCTGCTTAAAGTGCTGCTGTGGCAGCGCTTTAACATCATTGCCCCTTTTGCTCCACCTTGGGCCACTGACAAGGTGGGGGCAAAAGGGGCAGCTGCCCCGGGGCCGGTGATTTAAAAGGGCCTGGGGCTCCGGCCATTGCTGCCCTACTGCAGCTGAAGCCGGAGCCCTGAGCATTTTAAATTGCCACTGGAGCCCCAGGCGGCGTGGGCCAGGCAGCATGGATGGGCTGGCTGGCGGAGGCTGACTCTCAGCCCCGCCCCTTCCACCTGAGGCCCCACCCCTTCTGGGGGCCCAGAGCCAGGCCCCCGAACCAGTAAGTGCTTAATGTTACTTTCACCCCTGTCTACACGGCGCTTTACTCTGCACCAGAGGAGTGTAAGTTTAGGCTGCACTAGCATGTCTCACACCAATGGGCCCATGTGGCCCCTGCTGGCACGCACCAGAACTTCCCTGGTGCATGTTAGAGTCGCACTGTTTGAAATGGGCCATAAGTTCACAGGAAGTGAACACAATTGAATCCAAGTCTGATTTGAATGAATGGATGGAGGATGTTTTCATTCTTTGCTCAGTTTTAGTACTTGGCAATTTCTTTAAGATGCCAGTTCACCCTTTTGAGCATCCAGGTCAGGGGACTCAAAGGGCAGCTTGGCTCAGATAATTGGATACATGTTATTCATCAGGCTTCATATTTAACGGCAGGGAAGTTTACTGGGAAATTCATTGCTCAACACAGAGCATCCTCTGGGGTCCTTGTTACCACACTAGCCTGTGCTACAGAGTTCAGGGGGACCCCAGCTTCCCAAGGAGCTGGCCACAGAGGGGCCCAGTTCAAAGAGTGCTGTGGCTACAAGGGTCCCTTGCCTCACAGGCTCCATCCTGCTCAGGGCCAGTGGCAGGGCTAGTGTGCTGTTCCCAGTTGATGCTCTAGAGCTGCCTGTTGTGGAGTGTGGACTGCATCCTAGTGGAGTCCCCTGTGGAATAAGGATGCCGCATCCTTTGGCACAGCCCTTTAGCATAAAAATGCAGCCTCTGCTCATTGTGCAGAGGGAGTATCACTCACTCTCTCCTGAAGTTGGGGGCTAACGTTCTATCCTTCTCCATCCCCCTCCCTCCTGAGTCAGCCTAGGCAGCTATCTATTGTCCCTCTATGCTCCTCCACAGCCTCCTGCCCCTAACTGCCTCCTACATTCCCTGGCCCCTCCTCCCATATTTCCTTCCCTTTTCCCCAGTCTGCCTCCTCCTCCTTCCACATTCACCAGACTCCTTACAACTTCCTCTCCAGCTCCCCAGTGCACTCTCCTGTCTCTCCCCCAGCTCCTCCCCATTCTTCTGTCCCCAGCTTGCTCCTCACAGGGCCACCATGAGGCTGGTAGGAGCTGGAGATACTGTAAAGTTTTCTCTGTTGAGAGTCTGACTGTGGGACACGCTGGCCATTTTTAGAATGTGCTGAAAACCCATCTGTTTGCCATCGCCCTCCCTCCCATCAGGAAAGACAAGGCATTCTTAATGCTCACGCACAGACAAAATGAAGCAAATAAATGTTTCCAGGGATTTAGGAGGTTTTTCTGTAATACCCTCCATGATCAACGCTATGTGAATCTCAGTGGCTGTATTTAAGGGCTTAGATCCTCAGGTGCAGGGCTGTCCTTAGGCATATGCAGCATACACAGCTGCATAGGGCACCCGAAAATTTGGGGCACCCCTGAGTCTTAGCGCTGCTCCCGGCAATAAATCACTCTCTATACTGGCACTTTTCAGCACTGAAACTTTTGTCGCTCAGGGGGTGTTTTTTCACACTTCTGAATGACTAAAATTTTAGTGTTGAAAGTGGCAGTGTAGACACAGCCTCAGTTTCTGAATTTACTGACAAAAACAAGTGTGCATTACTGTAATATTTACTCAGAACATGTTCGTCTACAGGACCTTAGTTTAAAATTTGCTTTAAAAATATTTCATTACTGTGTTGCTGAAGATGATAAAATCACATCTCTAAAAAAAATTCTTGCATAGATTTTTAGATGCACAGTCTGAGTATTCATCTTTAGCCTTAAATGCTTGGATCTTCAGACATATAGTTTTTTAAAGTAATCCTTCAGAAGACCCCCCTTATCTAAAATACACATGTGAGCCCGGTCTGCCATTGGGCATAGGGGTGTTACCCGGGGTTCTTTCAACCCAAAGCTCTTGGTAACTTTTACTCTGTGTGAGGTGGTGCCAGGAAATAAATCAAGGGAGACATGGCCATCCGACTGATAGATAGCTGGCACAGACAGGACAACACAAGAGTGTTTTCACTTAAAGCTAAACTTTACTTAGGTCTGGTCTACACTATGATTTTAGGTCGAATTTAGCAGCATTACCTCGATTTAAGCCTAGACTCGTCCACACAACAAAGGCCTTTTTTTCGACTTAAAGGACTCTTTAAATCGATTTCTTTACTTCACCTCCAACGAGGGGATTAGTGCTGAAATCAGCCTCGCCAGGTTGAATTTGGGGTAGTGTGGACACAATTCGATGGTATTGGCCTCCGGAAGCTATCCCAGAGTGCTCCATTGTGACCACTCTGGACAGTGCTCTCAACTCATATGCACTGGTCAGGTAGACAGGAAAAGGACTGCAAAATTTTTAATCTCATTTCCTGTTTGGCCAGCATGGCAAGGTGCAGGTGAGTGCAGATCTCATCAGCAGAGGTGAACATGATGGAGTCCCAGGATCACAAAAGAGCTCCAGCATGGACCGAACGGGAGGTACGGGATCTGCTCGCTGTATGGGGAGACAAATCCATGCTAGCTGAACTCCGTTCCAGGAAATGAAATGCCAAAACATTAGAAAAAGTCTCAAAGGGCATGAAGGACAGAGGCCATAACAGGGATGCACAGCAGTGCCGCGTGAAAATTAAGGAGCTAAGGCAAGCCTACCAAAAAACCAGAGAGGCAAACGGCAGCTCTGGATCAGAGCCCCGAACATGCTGCTTCTACGATGAGCTGCATGCCACACTAGGGAGTGCAGCCACCACTACCCATCAATGGAGAATCACGCAACATGGAAGTGGGTTTTGGGGATGAGGAAGATGATGATGAAGAAACTGAAGATAGCTCACAGCAAGGAAGCGGAGAAACCGGTTCTCCCAACAGCCAAGATATGTTTCTCACCCTGGACCTGGAGCCAGTAACGCCTGAACCCACCCAAGATGTGCTCCCGGACCCTGAAGGCGGAGAATGGACCTCTGGTGAGTGTACCTTTGTAAATATTACACATGGTTTAAAAGCAAGTGTGTTTAATGATTAATTTGCTCTGGCATTCGTGGCCAGTACAGCTACTGGAGATGTCTATTAACGTGTATGGGGATGGAGCGGAAATCCTCCAGGGACATCTCCACGAAGCTCTCCTGGATGTACTCCCAAAGCCTTTCAAAAGGTTTCTGGGGAGGGCGACCTTATTCTGTCTGCCATGGTAGGACACTTTACCACCCCAGGCCAGTAGCACGTAGTCGGGAATCATTGCATAACAAAGCATGGCAGCGTATGGTCCTAGTTTTTTGCTGGCATTCAAACAACATCTGTTCTTTATCTCGCTGTGTTATCCTCAGGAGAGTGATATCATTCATGGTCACCTGGTTGAAATAGAGTGATTTTATTAAGGGGACATTCAGAGGTGTCCGTTCCTGCTCAGCTGTTTGGCTGTGGCTGAACAGAAATGTTCCCTGCTGTTAGCCACGCAGCGGGGGGAAGGGTGAAGTGTGAGTGATCTCTCACACCAAACCGGCAGGCCCTCAATACAAGAGGCAAAATGCAACCTTGTAACGAAAGCACATGTGCTGTGTAATGTGAACAGCAAGGTTTAAGGTCAAAGAGTGTACCCATTGTTCTCTAAAATGTGTCTTTTTAACTACCACTCTCCCTTTTCTTCCACCAGCTGCAAATGTTTCTCTTTTGCAGAGGCTAGCAAAGATTAGAAGGCAAAAAAAATGCACTTGGGATGAAATGTTCTCTGAGCTCCTGCTGTACTCCCACACTGACAGAGCACAGCAGAATGCGTGGAGGCAGACAATGTCAGAGTGCAGGAAAGCACAATATGAACGCAAGGAGAGGGGGCAGGCTGAAGAGAGTAAGTGGTGGGCTGAAGATGATAGGTGGCATCAGCTTGCTGACAGAAGGCAAGAGTTGATGCTCAGGCTGCTGGAAGATCAAACTCATATGCTCTAGTGTACGGTTGAGCTGCAGGAAAGGCAGCAGGAGCACAGACCGCTGCTACAGCCCCTGTGTAACCAACCGCCCTCCTCCCCAAGTTCCATTGCCTCCTCACCCAGATGCCCAAGAATTCGGTGGGGGGGCCTCTGGCCCAACCACTCCATCCCAGAGGCTTGCCCAAGCAACAGAAGGCTGGCATTCAATAAGTTTTAAAGTTTTAAAGTGCAGTGTGGCCTTGTCCTTCTCTCCTCCCCCACCCCACCCGGTGCTTCTCTTCTCCCCCACCACTCCTGAGCTACCTTGGCAGTTATCCCCCTATTTGTGTGATGAATTAATAAAGAATGCATGAATGTGAGGGCTGGTCTACACTAGGGTGGGGATCGATCTAAGATACGCAACTTCATTCATTCATTCATTCATGCCCGTCACCCTAATCAGGGTATGGGCCGCCAACAACAGATCTCCAGAGTCCTCTATCCTGGGCCATTTGCTCTAGCTGGTTCCAGGTATAGCCCATTTTTGTGCTATCAGCCTGAAGGTCGCGTCGCCAGGTGTTTCTAGGACGGCCTCTTTTCCGCTTGCCTTGGGGGTTCCACCGCAATGCCTGTCTTGTGATGTTGGTTGGCTGCTTGCATAGTGTGTGTCCTATCCAGCCCCACCTTCTCCTTCTAATTTCTTCCTCTACTGGGGGTTGACGGGTCCTCTCCAAGAGGTGGATGTTACTGATGGTGTCTGGCCAGCGGATCTGAAGAATCCTTCTAAGGCAGCTATTAATGAAGGTCTGGATCTTTCTAGTGGTTGTTTTAGTTGTCCTCCAGGTTTCAGCTCCATACAGTAGGACTGGTTTCACATTGGAATTGTACAGTCGAATCTTTATTGCCAAAGACAGCTCTCTGGAACTCCAGATGTTCTTGAGCTGTAGGAAGGCTGCTCTTGCCTTACCAATCCTTGCTTTGATGTCTGCGTCTGTGCCACCCTGCCGGTCGATGATGCTGCCTAGGTAGGTGAAGGACTTCACTTCTTCCAGGGGGCTTCCATTCAGTGTGACTGGGTCGTTGCTGATGGAGTTGATCTTGAGGATCTTGGTCTTGTCCTTGTGGATGTTGAGGCCAACCTGTGATGACGTGGCTGCCACTATGTTGATCTTCTCTTGCATCTGCTGTTTGCTGTGTGAAAGGAGTGCAAGGTCGTCAGCAAAGTCCAGGTCATCAAGCTGGGTCCACAACGTCCACTGAATTCTGTTCCTGCGCTCATAAGTGGATGTCTTCATAATCCAATCAATAACAAGGAGAAAGAGAAATGGAGACAACAAGCATCCTTGTCTGACTCCGGTTCGCACCTGGAAGCTGTTTGTGAGCTGCCCTCCATGGATCACTCTACAGTGTATGCCGTCGTATGAGTTCTTGATCAAATTAACCACCTTTGCTGGGATGCCATAGTGCCGAAGGAGCTTCCAGAGGGTCTCTCGATCCACGCTATCGAACGCTTTCTCATAGTCAACAAAGTTGATATACAATGAGGAGTTCCACTCCATAGATTGTTCGACTATGATACGGAGCGTTGCTATCTGGTCCGTGCATGATCTATTCTGCCGGAAGCCTGCCTGCTCATCTCGTAGCTGTGGATCGACTACATCCTTCATTCTCTCTAAAAGGACTCGGTTGAAGACCTTCCCTGGCACCGACAGAAGTGTGATTCCTCTGTAGTTGGCACAGTTGCTAAGGTCTCCTTTCTTGGGGATTTTGATGAGGTATCCCTCTTTCCAGTCTGCCGGAATCACTTCTTCTTCCCATATCTTCTCAAAAAGGGGGTACAGCATTTCCACTGAAGCATCCAGGTCTACTTTCAGGGCCTCTGCTGGATTGTCGTCAGGTCCAGCCGCCTTCCTGTTCTTCATCATGATGATGGCTTTTCTGATGTCATCTCTGGTTGGTTTGTCACAATTGATTGGAAGGTCCTCATTGGCTGGGTCGATGTCTGGTGGATTTGGTGGTGCTGGTCTATTCAGGAGTTCCTCAAAGTGCTCCGCCCATCTATTCATCTGTTGTTCTATTCCTGTTATAGACTTTCCCTGCTTGTCTTTGACGGGACGTTCTGGCTTGCTGAACTTTCCAGACAGTCGCTTGGTGGTGTCATACAGCTGTTTCATGTTGCCGCTGTATGCTGCCTGCTCCGCTTCTGCTGCCAGTCCATCCACATAATCTCTCTTATCCTTCCTAATACTCCTCCTCACTACTCTGTGGGCTTCAGCATACTCTTTTTGAGCTTTGGCCTTTGCTGCTCTAGTCCTGCTGTTGTTAACTGCTGCCTTCTTCTTCTTTCTGTCTTCTATCTTAATCAAGGTCTCTGCTGTAATCCACTCTTTCTGCTGGTGTTTCTTAATTCCAAGCACTTCCTGGCATGCTAACCTAAGTGTCTCTCTCACTTTCTGCCATCTGTTGAGTACACTGTCTTCCTCTTCCTCAGACCGATCCTGTAATACTGAAAACTTATTCTTCAGCATTAGTCCAAAATCTTCCTTGGTCTTGTGGTCCTTCAGAAGGCTGACGTTGTACTTCGTTCTTCTATCTGACGCGTCTATCCAGTTCTTCTTCAGTTTCAGCTTCAATCTGGCCACCGCTAGGTGATGGTCGGACGCTACGTCTGCTCCTCTTCTAACTCTATCGTCCTGCAAAGATCTTTTGAACTTCTTGCTAATGCAGACATGGTCGATCTGGTTTTCTGTCGTGCCTGCTGGCGATACCCAGGTACTCTTGTGGATCCGCTTGTGAGGAAAGATGCTGCCTCCTATGACCAGGTTGTTAAATGCACAGAGATCCACAAATCTCTCTCCATTCTCACTCATCTCTCCCAGAGCGTGGGTCCCCATGACTTGTTCGTATCCTGTATTGTCAAGTGCAATTTTGGCATTGAAGTCTCCCATAAGAATGGTAATATCTTTGTCTGGGAGAGTCTCTAATATTTTCTGAAGTCTATTGTAAAAATAGTCTTTATCCTCCTCTTCGCTGTCATTGGTTGGGGCATAGCACTGAACAACATTCATCTTAATCCTCTTCATTTTAGTTCTGAAGGATGCTGTGATGATCCTGGGGCCGTGTGCCTCCCAACCAATCAGTGCTCTCTGTGCCTGCTTAGACAACATAAAGCCTACTCCCTGTGTGTGGGGTGCGTCGCTCTCTTCATGTCCGGAATACAGCAACAGCTCTCCTGTCAACAGTCGCCTCTGTCCAGCTTGTATCCATCTTGTCTCGCTAATACCCAGTAGAGTCAGGTTGTTGCTCCTCATCTCTACTGCAACCTGCGCCGTCTTTCCTGACTCGTACATGGTCCTCGCGTTCCATGTGCCGATGGTAATCCTCCTGGTTGCAAGAAGGGTGATCGGCTTAGTGGCTTCCTCACGGCTTTCACCACCCAGCGTCATGCGTCTTCGAATTGAAGACCCTTCTTTTTCCAGGATAAAAGTCTCTGATATCTCTATCGTTGGCGTTTCTGTAGCAAGTTGATTTTTTACGGGGTGGGGTTGCTAGCCCCACGCCCAACCCTCCTCCTTTACCCTGACTTGGGACAGGCAGATGGCCCCAAAGGACCACTCTGGTGGAGTTATACGCAACTTCAGCTACGTGAATAGCGTAGCTGAAGTCGAAGTACCTTAGATCGAATTACTTACCATCCTCACGGCGCGGGATTGACGTCCGCGGCTCCCCATGTCGACTCCGCTACCGCTGTTGACGTTGGTGGAGTTCCGGAGTCGACAGGAGTGCGTTCGGGGATCAATATATTGCGTCTAGATGAGACACGATATATCGATCCCCGAGAAATTGATTGCTACCCGCCAATACGGCCGGTAGTGAAGACATACCCAGGGGTGAGCTGGAGCCGGTTCGCACCGGTTCGCGCGAACCCGTTGTTAAATTTAGAAGCGGTTTTAGAACCGCTTGTTAACTAGCTTCCCTGCGAGGGAAGCTTTGATGGGCTCTGCCTGGGAAGCCTGTAATTCCTCCTCCCGGCCGCCGGGGGGCGCTGCGCTGTGCTGCGGGAGCCATGTGAGCTGCCTCCTGGCCCTGTTGCTGCTCCTGCTCTTTGGACCTCTGGCCCTGGGGCTCCTGCTGCTGCTGCCTGGTGAGTCCCCGGCTGCGTCCTGCTGCTCCCAGCCCCCCCCCCGTGTGAGTATCTGCGCCCCTCCCCCGCCTTGCCTGCCCCCAGCCAGCCCCTGCTACAGCCACCCCCAACCCCCCGCCAGCCCCAGCCAGCCCCTGCCCCCAGCCAGCCCCAGCCAGCCCCTGCCCCCAGCCACCCACATCCATCCCCTGCCCCCAGCCACCCACAGCCACCCCCCTGCCCACAGCCACTCCCAGCCCCCCCTGCCCATAGCCGCCCTCTGCCCGCAGCCGCCCCCTGCCCCGCAGCCACCCGCAGCCACCCCCTGCCCCGCAGCCGCCCTCTGTCCCACCCCCTGCCCACAGCCACCCGCAGCCAGCCCCTGCCCACAGCCGCCCTCTGCCCACAGCCAGCCCTTGCCACAGCCACCCTCTGCCCGCAGCCAGCCTCTGCCTGCAGCCCCTGCCACAGCCACCCCCTGCCTGCAGCCAACCTCTGCCCACAGCCGCCCGCAGCCACCCCCTGCCCACAGCCACCCGCAGCCCGCCCGTCTGCATCACCTGCCCACAGGCAGCCCGTGTCACTCCCTGCCTCCAGCTAGCCCTGCCCCACGCCCCTATCTTCCGCCAGCCCCACATCCACTGGTGCCCTGCAGTTCCCAGGGCAGTAACCCTGCACACCTGCTTTAATGAGGGGGGGGGCAGGGAGCAGCTGGGACCCACACATGTGCACACCCTAGAGTGACCAGACAGCAAGTGTGAAAAATCGGGACGGGGGTGAGGGGTAATAGGAGCCTATATAAGAAAAAGACCCAAAAATTGAGACTGTCCCTGATCACCACCCACACATGTGAAACGGAGCTCATTTCTAGTTCAGCCCCATCTTTTTAAAAAAGAACTTTAGGTAGGGTTAAAATACATCTGTATTTTCCTGGACATGTCAGGCTTTTCGGTTCTTAATCACCTCCTGGGAAAATATGGACGTATGGTAACCCAATTGGTACAAAAAATACATGCTGTCGCACATCCCTTAAATCAGAACTTTTTATAGGGAACCCGTTGTTAAGATTTTGGCAGCTCATCACTGGACGTACCCTGAAGCAACAATGACTTTATTGCCTCTGCAAGCAGTGATCGAAGGGGGGAGGGGAGAGTGTTTAGCTTACAGGGAAGTAGAGTGAACCAAGGGCGGGGCGGGGGTTCATCAAGGAGAAACAAACAGAACTTTCACACCCTAGCCTGGCAAGTCATGAAACTGGTTTTCAAAGTTTCTCTGATGCGCACCGCACCCTCCTATATTCTGCTAACCACCCTGGTGCCTGGCTGTGCGTAATCAGCAGCCAGGTGATTTGCCTCAACCTCCCACCCCGCCATAAATGTCTCCCCCTTACTCTCACAGATATTGTGGAGCGCACATCAAGCAGTAATAACAATGGGAATATTGGTTTCGCTGAGGTCTATCTGAGTCAGTAAACTGCGCCAGCGAGCTTTTAAAAGTCCAAATGCACATTCTACCACCATTCTGCACTTGCTCAGCCTATAGTTGAACAGCTCCTGACTACAGTCCAGGCTGCCTGTGTATGGCTTCATGAGCCATGGCATTAAGGGATAGGCTGGGTCCCCAAGGATAACTATAGGCATTTCAACATCTCCAACTGTTATTTTCTGGTCTGGGAAGAAAGTCCTTTCCTGCAGCTTTTGAAACAGATCAGAATTCCTGAGCCTCATGTACCTTTCCAGGCCATCCCACGTTGATGTTGGTGAAACATCACTTGTGATCCACCAGTGCTTGCAGCAGCATTGAAAAGTACCTCTTGTGGTTTATGTGCTCGCTGGCTTGGTGCTCCGGTGCCAAGATAGGGATATGGGTTCCATCTATCGCCCCATCACAGTTAGGGAATCCCATTTCAGCAAAGCCATCCACTGTGACCTGCACATTTCCCAGAGTCACTACCCTTGATATCAGCAGCTCTTTGATTGTGTTGGCTACTTGGATCACAGCAGCCCACACAGTAGAATTGCCCACTCCAAATTGATGCCCGACTGACCGGTAGCTGTCTGGCACTGCAAGCTACCACAGGGCTATCTCCACTCACTTCTCAACTGTGAGGGCTGCTCTCATCTTGGTATTCTGGCACTTCAGGGCAGGGGAAAGCAAGTCACAAAGTTCCATGAAAGTGCCCTTACACATGTGAAAGTTTCGCAGCCACTGAGAATCATCCCAGACCTGCAACACTATGTGGTCCCACCAGTCTGTGCTTGTTTCCCAGGCCCAGAATCAGCATTCCACAGCATGAACCTGCCCCATTAACACCATGATGTGCACATTGCCGGGGCCCGTACTTTGTGAGAAGTCTATCCCATGTCCTCATCACTCTCATCACTGCGCTGCTGTCGCCTCCTTTCCTGATTTTGCTTTGGCAGGTTTTGGTTCTGCATATACTCCAGGATAATGCGTGTGGTGTTTACAGTGCTCATATTTGCCATGGTGATCTGAGCGGGCTCCATGATCCCAGTGCTATGGCGTCTGGGCTGAAGAAAGGTGCAAAACGATTGTCTGCTCTGATGGAGGGAGGGGCGACTGACGACATGGCTTACAGGGAAATAAAATCCACAAAGGGGGTAGCTTTGCATCAAGGAAAAACACAAACAACTGTCACACGGAATGGCCTCCTCAAGGATTGAACTCAAAATCCTGGCTTTAGCGGGCCGTTGATTTCACAGAGGGAGGGAGGGAGGGAACAAATGAATACAAAACAAATCGGGTCTATTTCTTGTTTTGATCCATTCCATCTATCTTTTACATCTTTAGGCTGGCAGCAGATGGTGCAGTTCGACTGCTAGCCATCATCATCTCTTGGGTGCTTGGCAGAAGATGCTGCATTACGACTGCTAGCCATCATTGTCTCCTGGCTGCTTGCCAGAAGATGGTGCAGTAGGACTGCTAGCAATCATCATCTCCTGAGTGCTCGGAAGAAGATGGGGATGACCTGGCTGAGTCACTCCCATGTCTGCCCAGGAGCCCCTGACTGACCTCACCAAGATCGGCTAAAAGAGCACCCAGGAGTACGACAATGATGGCTACCAGTCATAATGCACCTTCTGCTGCCAAAAGACAATAAGCTGCTGCTGTGTAGCACTGCAGTCCCACGTCTGCCAGCACCCAGGACACTTAACGGTGACGGTTAGCTGTGCGGGCTCCATGCTTGCCATGGTATGGTGTCTGCACAGGTAACCCAGGAAAAAAGGCGTGAAACAATTGTCTGCCGTTGCTTTCACGGAGGGAGCGGGGGAGGGGAGCCTGATGACATGTACCCAGAATCACCCACGACACTGTTTTTGCCCCATCAGGCATTGGGATCTCAATCCAGAATTCAAATGGGTTTTGGAGACTGCAGGAACTGTGGGATAGCTACCCACAGCTACCCACAGTGCAACACTCCGGAAGTCGACGCTAGCCTCGGTACTGTGGATGCAGTCTGCTGACTTAATGCACTTAGAGCATTTTTTGTGGGGACACACACAATCGACTGTATAAAAACGATTTCTGAAAAAACGACTTCTATAAATTCGACCTAATTTCTTAGTGTAGACATACCCTTAGTCTCAAGCACTTACACACATCTGCAACAGGTGAGTAAAACACCCCTAACCCTTGATAATTACCAAAGTGGAGTGTGGCTCTTGAGTGGCACAGCTGCAGTCCGTCTGCCGGTGAGGAACACAAGTTGCATCCAGAGGGAGAGTCCAGTCCCGAAGAGTCCCACTACCTCAAACTTTCCCCCCTTATTTTATACATTAGTAATACAATGACATGTCCCTTAAAGAAAACTTACACAAGGAGTTTCAATGGTCAAGCAGGAGGTTTTCTTCTGATTATTGATTAACCAGGTGTTTTTTTTTTGCCAGAGTTTGCAACCTTGAGACCCTGTTAGACACATTCCTGAGGGCACATCCTGCTCTTCTAAAATGCATGTATCAACAACTTCAACATAATTCTTATCAGGAAAGACATGGGGTCAAGCTGCCCGTTCTGTGGCATCCCAAACCCCCTCCCCTCCTTCCTTGGATAAGCTAAGCCTGCTGACTTGGCTGCTGTTAGCAATAAGCAATAGTGGGTTCAGGCCCTTTACTGGTTTGCTGACATCTCCTGGTACAGGGGCATCAGTTTAATAATACTGCATAGGGCCCCATAAATCCTAGGGATGGCCCTGACAAGGTGACAAGTCTACTTATAAACTACAGAAGGTAAATAGAGAGCCAGATGTTGCTAAGCAAAAGGTAAATATTTGGTTCATTGTCTTTGAAAATGTATCTGATAATGAGATACAGAGAATTTAATCTTGCAGCTCAAAAGTGGCAGAAACTGGGTCTGTTATGGCCAACAATGATCTCTGCAACAGTTACGTGGAGTAAGACATCATGTGCATATAAATTAATCTTAAAGGTTTCTGTGTAAACTAGGAGAAGACCAGGTCTATTCTTGTACCATCTTCTGCTTCCCTCCTCTCGGCCAGTTAGAGTAGCCTCAGGGATGCTTTAATCCATGCTGGTGGCAGTGACCCCTTTGGGAGGTGGAATATTTAGTCAAACTCTTGAGACAGGAATTGGGGAATCTGAAAGATAATAGTCTTGGAAGAAATGTCTATTCCTTGAAAATTCATGTTAAATCTACTCAAGACTCAAACTCTATCACCACCACTAGGGCATTCTAGTAACCAGACCAGCATATAATTTTTAACCAAGGGTGGACCGTGGGATCAGATTATGAGTGAGATTGGCATGGCTCTGCCACGGAGCTGTGCTGATTTACACCAGTGATGGGTCTGGCCACATTACATGTGCTGTCTGTAGAGTACCGCCTCTGCAACAAACAGGGCCTTTGGTACAAATCACTGGTTGAACTGAGAATCTGTGAAATGTCATAATGAAGTGGAAGAGAAAAAGTGACTCACTCATTGTCATGACAAACAGACAGATTATAGCATTGCTTTGCCTGGGTTACAGAGACATAACAGCTCAATATCACATAATGCAGATCTGTAAAAAGCCTGTGATAGTGCAATGACAAGAAGCCACCCTGCCTTGCTTTTTGGAAACTGGGTGGTTGTTGTCTCTTCTTTCCAGAGCAGATTTTTTGTTTTCTCCACTCACTCCCACCTCCCTTTTTCTCACCCTGTGAGACTTAAGGTTTAAAATTCTGCTTTGTGGCCTTTTTAAAAGATATCACTGCCTGGTGCAGGGTATATGCAGAAATAGCTTCTCACGCTGACTGTTCTTTCCAGGTAAGTGTAGCCCTTAGAGAAGGGTGAGGAGCAAACCTGGCTGGCAGAGATCCACCACAGACTTTGGGGCTGCAGGAACTTTGCACAGATTTGGCAAGGCTAATGGTGCATGCAGCGAGCAGCAGGGCCACCCAGAGGATTCAGGGAGCCTGGGGTCTTTGGTGGTAATTTGGCGGCAGGGGGTCCTTCCGCTCTGGGACCCGCTGCTGAAGTGCCCCGAAGACCCACGGCCGCCGAATTGCCGCCGAAGACCCGGCACTTTGGCGGTGGGTCCCGGAGTGAAAGGACCCCCCGCTGCTGAATTGCCACCGAAGACCCGGAGCAGAAGCTCCGGGGGCCCGTGCCCCGTCAGAGTTTTCTGGAGCTATCAGAGCGAGTCAAGGACCCTGCTCCAGAGGCCCCGAAAAACTCTCGTGGGGAACCCTGCGGGACCCGGGACCTGGGGCAAATTGCCCCAATTGTCCCCCACGGCGAGCAGTGCTTTTCTGCCTGTGTCTTATTGTAGAGCTTGGTGGCAGAATGGATGTACAGCTTGCCCTGGACTAGAAAGAGAGAGGAAGGAGTTGCTAGAGGATTGCGATTCAGCCCAGTTTTATTTTCCTTATACAAGTTTTTGTCAAGACTTACAGCTCCAGTTTAGGGCAGGGCTGCCCGGGAGGGGAGGGGGGCAAGTGGGGCAGTTTGCCCATGGCCCCGGGCCAAACAGGGCCCCCCCACGAGACTATAGTATTCTATAGTATTGCAACTTTTTTTTATGGAAGAGACCCCTGAAATTGCTTTGCCCCAGGCCCCCTGAGTCCTCTGGGCGGCCCTGGTTTTGGGTCTCTGAATATGCCGCCCTTCGCTCACAGGATAGAATGCTTCTTGCTGCATGCACCATCTGAGGTAACTAAATCTGTTACTGAAGGTTATAACGCAATTACTCCTGTGACAGACTTAAAAAGTGGACTCATGGAAAAGTGCATGGGGATGGCCACAACACTGAAAGAAAGGGAGAATTCTTGTGCATTAACCCAGAATAAAGTCCAGGATTTCTTGAGTCATGGTCTGTAACAGTCTCCAAACAAATAAGCAACAAAATAGAAACATCCATGTACAACTCTTCTGCCAGGTGTGGGCAGCAAAAAGGTCCAGGTTCAAATATCTAAGGGATCCTCTTGAAATTAATGAACAGCACCTGCTTCAGTCCCAGCCCAGAAACCTGAGAAAACGAAATATCTTCCCTGGGCATCCTTACCCCTCTCACAAGCATGGAATCTGCATATGAAACAAAGAAAATGTATTAAGCGACACAGCATGAATGTGGGAAATCACAGCAACAATACATCAACAATATGATGATATGAATAATAAGTAGAACACCCATCCCCACAGTATCTAGGGCAGTACTCATTTGACTCAGTTTCCTCACCTGTTGGTGTGAACAGCTGACGAACAAAGGTCCCTTGAACATATCACTTTTCCCTTTCCTCCTCTGTTGCCCCCTACTCACGGTTTGTTCTCAAAGGGTAGCAAAGTCCCAGAGTCCAGGAGTGAGCTCAGGTAGGCCTGGCTCCAGCCCCTCGGGGAAGTGCCACTGGTTACCATGAAGAGACACCTGGCTGCTACTGCTACGTCATCTTTCATCTCTGTGGTAACTCTTGCTGTCTCCCTGTCCACTCAGCTGTTGTTGCCCTCTGAAACTGCAGTGAAGAACCGCTATAGCATCACTTATCACATTGATGCTGTCCCTGCCCCCCTCTCACCAGGGTCTGGGGCCAGTCCAGAGGCTCCACCACTTAACCCTGGGGTCCCCGATGTTGTGAGTTCAGCTCCAGTGGGGTGGCTAAGGTGATCCTTCCCAGAGGTCACTCAGCTCTGGCCTTGCACTCTGTGCCTTTATGTCAGCAGGCTGCTGGAAACTTAGTGGGCTCTCTCCCAGTACCAAAAGAAAGGGGAAGGGACGAAGAGAAATCAAGATCCCAAGACTGACAGTCTCCAGGGCCAATCGGGAGAGGCCAATGCTCCAGGTCAGCCTGATTGACATGGCAGATAGACCAATGAGGAAGTCAGGAGCCCAGGACCAATCCTATGTGTGAGCAGGAGCTGACTGAGCCAGAGTAGGGCAGAGCTAAGGGGAAAGCAGCAGCCAGGGCTGAGCTGGGGGCAGAGCAGCAGCACTGAGCCAGAGGAGGTGGAGCTGGAGCCGACTAGGGCCCAGAGCCAGGAGCTGGCACAGCACAGACCAGCTGTGTCGATGGGGAGCTAGGGTTGAGCTACAGCGGGTGCTGTGGGCCCAGAGCTGGGGAGCAGACACTGGCTGTGCCACAAGTAACACCGGAGCCGAGTATGGCTAGCAGCTGCAGAGCGTGAGGGGGGCCCTTGGCAGGGGGCCTAGCACAGGGAGACGTTGCTGGACAACAGGCCTTGCAGGCCAGCAGGGCTGGCTCCAGGCAGCAGCGAAGGAAGCAGGTGCTTGGGGTGGCCAATGGAAAGGGGCGGCATGTCTGGATCTTCGAAGGCAATTTGGCAGTGGGTCCCTCAGTCCCTCTTTTCCTCTTTGAGCTGCCGCCGAATTGCCGCCGAAGAATGAAGCGGTGCGATTGAGCTGCTGCCGATCAGCTTTATCTTTTTTTTTCCCCTCACTCCGCCACTTGGGGCGGCAAAACAGCTGGAGCTGGCCCCAGAGGGGGAACATGATCCCAATAGGAGGGGCGACACTGGGGAGAGGGGTCACTGCCACCTAGTGCCTGAGGGCTTCTGGCCACCGCCAGAACTGGGTCTGACTCATGGTGTCACTGCAGCATAGCCAGGGCCTGTGGGGAGGCCTGGGATGGGTGAGGAACAGACTGTGACCTTCCCTTACGTCCCAGAGATGGCTGGTTGTGGTGTCCCCACAGGCGGGGTCCTTGTTACTTTAACCCAGTGGTTCTCAACCATGGGTACGCGTACCCCTTGGGGTATGCGAGGTCTTCCAGTGGGTACTCAACTCATCTAGATTGGTGTTTCTCAACCTGGGATTGTGACCCTGAGTGCGGGTCACAGGACAGGTTTAGCGGGGGGGTCACAAGTGCAGGGTTGGCCATGGGGGGGGGCAAGTAGGGCAGTTACCCCAGGCCACATGCCACAGAATCTCTGCAAAGCTAAGTTACATGCTTCAGCCCTGGGCAGCAGGGCCTGGGCTTCAGACAAGGCTCACAAGTGAAAACAGGCTCAAGTATCATACTGAAATGAAAGTATAATATTTATATTCCAATTGATGTATTTGATAATTATATGATAAAATGAGGCAGTAACAATGTTTCAGTACTAGTGTGCTGTGACACTTTTGTATTTTTATGTCTGATTTTGTAAGCAAGTGGTTTTTAAGTGAGGTGAAACTTGGGGGTATGCAAGACAAATCAGACTCCAGAAAGGGGTACAGTAGTCTGGGAAGGTTGAGAGCCACTGTTTTAACCTTTCCCATTTTTTCTTTATTTTTTTCCCTGTTTCTTGCTGTGGAGGGCACAAGGAGCAATTTGGGAGGTGAAATCCACCCTTCACCAAGGGCCAGGGTGCAGGGTTTGTTGCACAATGCTCTTCCCACCAATAGTCTGGAATAACAACCACAGTCTCACTGTAGCAGTTGGGCAAGTCACTGGTGTGACGGGTTGGATCACAGAAACCCCATTGGGAGCTGCCACCTGATGTGCCAAGACTACTTCTAGCCCTGCCTTCCCTCCCGGCTCGGGACCCCAGCACCCTGTCTTGATGAGCCAGATGCTCCCATCTGTGCCAACAAAGACCCAGGGTCTGAATTACTTGCCCCAGTGCTGCAGGTTTACCTGAAAGCAGCTAACAGAAGTGTTCCTCTTTAACACTTAGCTGCCCAACTCCCAATGGGGTCTAAACCCAAATAAATCCGTTTTACCCTGTATAAAGCGTATGCAGGGTAAACTTATAAATTGTTCGCCCTTTGTAACACTGATAGAGAGATATGCACAGCTGTTTGCTCCCCCAGGTATTAATACATTCTCTGGGTCAATTCATAAGTAAACAGTGATTTTATTAAATACAGAAAGTAAGATTTAAGGGGTTCCAAGTAATAACAGACAGAACAAAGTAAGTCACCAAGCAAAATAAAATAAAATGTGCAAATCTATGTCTAATCAAACTGAATACAGATAATCTCACCCTCAGAGATGCTTCAGTAAGTTTTTTTCCTCAGACTGGACACCTCCCAGGCCTGGGCACAATTCTTTTCCCTGGTAAAGCTCTTGTTCCAGCTCAGGTGGTAGCTAGGGGATTCTTCATGATGGCTCCTCTCCTCCCTTTGTTCTGTTCCACCCCTTTATATATCTTTTGCATAAAGCAGGAATCCTTTTGTCCTTCTCTGGGTTCCCATCCCCTCCTTCTCAATAGAAAGACACCAGGTTAAAGATGGATTCTAGTTCAGGTGACATGATCACCTCACTGCAAGACTTCATTGCCCACATGCCAGCACACACATATACAGGAAGACTTACAGGTAAAACACACCCATCTGCAGACAATTGTCCTGGTTAATGGGAGCCATCAAGATTTCAAACCACCATTAATGGCACACACTTTGCATAATTACAATAGGCCCTCAGAGTTATATTTCATATTTCTAGTTTCAGTTACAAGAGTGATACATTTATACACAAATAGGATGATCACACTCAGTAGATTATAAGCTTTGTAATGATAACTTACAAGAGACCTTTTGCATGAAGCATATTCCAGTTACATTATATTTACTCATTAGCATATTTTAATAAAATTATATAGACTGCAATGTCACAACTGGGTCTTCATAAATGTGGATCTTCACCCCACCACTGGCCTGAATCCTAAGTGACCATGATGAGACTTGGGGTTCAGCCTCCCAGGAATCCTGGGCCCAGCCTTTTTGGGGTTACAAGGACCCTGCTGCTCAGGAGAGCAGAAGGGGAGTCCTCAAGGTCAGGCAGGCCTCTGGGTAATGGAAGTGGGAACAAGGACTCAGATCCTTTCACTAGCCCATTCTAAGAGGGTAGTGCAGAAGTCAGGAAAGTTCTCCTCAATAGCAGGACCATCCCTCCCTTTCATTTAGCAAAGAGCTGCCTGTAGTCGGAGGCCAATGGCATATAGGTCCTTAGCAGTGAGGATTCACTCCTTGGACACAAATCAGATAAAGGGGAAGGGGGAAAAAAACCTTCCACCTTGTGGCAAGATGTTTTTCCCCCACGTTTTTGGGTGGAGGTTCAGGCTGGTACAGTTTGTTAATTTTAAGAGGAACCCCTAGGTGTTTGAACCTGCATCTTTTTGCTGCCAACATCACCTGGCAGAAGGGTTACATACATGTGCGAGGCCAACAAAAACCGGAGGTGTAATACAGCAAAATGTGACCAACAGTTAGACCCAGGCTGTGTAGCCGTGTGTACAAAAATATACAGAGATAATATACAACCATCAACGGGCAACAATTGCAATTCCCTCCCTGTCCTCCAGTGCCAGGACTGGAGCCAGGGGCAGCTCCAGGCACCAGCATGCCAAGCGCGTGCTTGGGGTGGCAAGCCGCAGGGGGCGCTCTGCCGGGCTCCGTGAGAGTGGCAGGCAGGCTGCCTTCAGCGGCATGCCTGCGGAGGGTCCGCTGGTCCCGCGGCTTCGGCGGACCTCCCGCAAGCTGCCGCTGAATTCGCGGGACCGAGGACCTCCCGCAGGCAAGCCGCCAAAGGCAGCCTGCCTGCCGTGCTTGGGGCGGCAAAATGCCTAGAGCCGCCCCTGACTGGAGCATTACTCTTCACTGTCAGGAAGAAGATGGAGTCATAATTCTCCCACTCTGAGCTATGTGCGTGCGTGTGGCTTCCCTTCAAGATTACAAAAATCATGAGACTCTCACTGATGGTTTTCCCATATCTGCCTCCTGATGCATGAACTCCCAGAGATGGGATGAGGGTTTGCACCTGTCTCTTGTTCTCCTGTGTATCGGCAGTGTCATCTCAAAGCTCCTCTTGCACCCAGAGGACACGTAGCCATTTGCATTTGCACCCAGTGGACACGTAGCCACTCCCTTTGTCCCAGCCCGTCCCAGCCTTTTATAGATGTGATTGACTGCTAGAAATAGTGGCACTAACACGAGACACTAGGGGAGCTGGAACGAGAGGGAAGTGTATTTGGCTGGTTTGCAAAGGACACTCATTCAAGCTCACTATGGTGAAGTTGGAGACAGCATGAAAAGCCTAGTATGCTCTTGGAGGTAAGAAGACAGCAAGGGGCAAAGAAGTGATCATGGGGGTATGATCAAGAAATAGTTTTATAGGAAACTGTAGTGAACGTGTTGGCTAAGCTGTGTAAATAGTTCATATGTCTCTGAGCTCAGCCCTGGCTTGATCCAGGGCCAGAGATTAATTGTGAACTGGCTGTTCCTTGCTGGGATCCAGGTGTGGGTGCAAAGCTGGGAAAGCAGCCTTTAAGGAATATTTTAAATTAAATCACAGTGTAATTTTGTCACACGTCTCTGAAGCTGCTGTTTCCTTCCACTTTGATCCAAAGGGTCAAAAGTTTGTCCAAATACTTTTTTTAACATTTACATATAATATTTGAAATATCAGAATATCAGAGTTCGGCGCTATAGTTTTGGCAGGGAAGGCACTTTCAGCTAGACCCCTGTTTTCAAGTGCTTTTGTAGCCCATCGCTCAGTGTTGTGTGGCCCCTCTGGGCAGGGGCGGCTCCAGGCACCAGCGCACCAAGCTCGTACCTGGGGTGGCAAGCCGTGAGGGGCGACCTGCCGGTCGCCGTGAGAGCGGCAGTCAGGGAGCCTTCTGCAGCATGCCTGCGAGAGGTCCACCAGTCCCGTGGCTTTGGCGGCAATTTGGCACCGGGCAGTGATGAGCTGCCAAAATATTAACAACCGGTTCCCTCCTCCTCACCTCACGAGGGGGTCATGCCCCCCGTGGGGGGGTCGTGCCCCATCCAACCCCCCATGTTCCTTGACACACCCCCCCGGGACTCCCGACTCATCCCCCCCTTCCCTGTCCCCTGACTGCCCCTTGCAGCCCCATCCAACCCCTCCTCTCATTCTTGATGTACCCCCGGGACCCCTGCCCCATCCAACCACCCCTTCTCTCTGTCCCTGACTGCCCCCACCACCTCATGCAATCCCTGCTCCTTCCTGATTGCCCCCCGGGACTCTTGCCCCCATTCAATTCCCCTGTTCCCTGCCCTCTGACCGCCCTGACCCCTATCCACCCCCCCACAACCCACCGAACACCCCCTCCCTGCTCCCTGCCTCCTTACCACACTGCCTGGGGCCGGGACCGGGTCCGCTCTGCCGGGACCTCGACCGGTGCCGCAGGGCCCGACTCCCCGGGCCGGGCCGGAGCCGCTCGGCCGGGGCCGGCGCCGCAGGGCCCGACTCGCCGGGCCGGAGCCGTTGGGCTGGGGCCGGTGCCGTGGGGCCCGACTCGCCAGGCCAGGCTGGGCCAGAGCCGCTCTGCCAGCACCGGGGCTGAAGCCGCAGGTCCCAAGCTGGGCCGGGTCCGAGCTGCTCAGCCGGGACCAGCCCGAGCCCGTGGTGCTTGGCTGGGACCGGGCTGGGGTGCTCGGCTGGGGCCAGGGGGAGCCGCTCAGGTGGAGCCGGACTGGGCTGCGTGCGCCGTCCCGCCCCCACCCCTGTGCCCGGCTTACCTGCCTGCTGCTTGTTAAAGACTTTCCACGAACATTTGATTCGCCGGAAGCAGGGGAAGGGGAGGAGAAGGAGGGCAGAGCATTCAGGGGAGACGGGGAGGTGAGCTGGGGCCGGGGGCATCTGGGCAGGTGCACTGGAGGCGATGGAGCTGGTCTTCTCTCCAAAGACAGAAAAAAATTATGACATGTATAAAGGGTGTGGAAGGGCAAAATAAACCAAGTGGCAGGGATACAACCCTTGTGAGCATAGTATCAGAGGGGTAGCCGTGTTAGTCTGGATCTGTAAAAAGCGACAAAGAATCCTGTGGCACCTTATAGATTAACAGAAGTATTGGAGCCTAAGCTTTTGTGGGTGAATACCCACTTCATCACCCACGAAAGCTTAGGCTCCAATACTTCTGTTAGTCTATAAGGTGCCACAGGACTCTGTCACTTGTGAGCATAGTTACTGAGTGGAGGAGCTGCCTTTGTTGTCGAGGGCTGTGGGTGCAGCTAAAGAGATCAAAGGTCTGTCATCTTCATTTTGGAAGGTGGAATTCTAATCAGCTTTCCATTGCCAACTCTTGCGATTTGATCATGCGTGTTTTTCTTAAAGCCCCAGCTCCTGGGGTCATGCTTACTGAGATGCTCTGCTTTCTTTTGTAAAAAGGGAAGTTTTGTATCCTGGGGGGTTGCAGAGAAAAGCTTGAAAGCATGAAACGAGAGAACTCTATGGCTCAGGACCCAGTAAGCAAAGAAAAAGAACCAACATTTAGTATTTTTCATAAATACCTCTTGTTTTTTAAGCCAATCACATGATTTTTGGGGCCTGACTATTTTTGAGTGCTCTGGGTTGGCACTTGTGTAGCCTGCATGGGCAGGTCAGAGAGCAGTTGGCTGCAGCTTATTTCAGCAGGCTCTAGTTGCTGTTGTGTTCGAGTTATGTGAGGTTTAAATTAAAAGAATGTAACTGTTAAAACACAAGCACTCTTGCTTTACTGCAGAGAACAAGAGTTAACACCAGGGCAGGAGAGGCAGATGCTGATCGATGTGCTCACGCTATCTAACAACATGGAGAGGCCAGAAAGGAGGCAGCTGTAACAGCCATTAAGGGATTGTCTGCACAAACATTTAGCTTGTGACAAGCTGGGCTGTAAATCTACCCAGTGGTGAGCTTGAGCTGGAACCGCCTGTTAAATTTAGCAGCCCTTTTAGAACCGGTTGTTCCAGGACAACCGGTTCTATAAGGGCTTTATTTAACAAAAGCTCCGGCCCAAGCTCACTTCCTCCTCCTCTCCTGCTCCGCCCCCCTTCTCTTCCCCCTCCCCTGCTTCCCACAAATCAGATGTTCGGGGGAAGCCTGAACAAGCAGCAGGCAGGTAAGCTGGGGCGTGGGGGGGAGGGGAGGTGCGACTGGCTCAGTGGCTCCCTCCAGCACAGCTCCTGGTCCTGGAGCGCGGCTCCCTCCAGCCTGGCACCCCCTGGCTGAACGCCCCCAACCCCAGCCCGGTCCCGGCCCCCGCCAAGCGCCCTCAGCTTTGGCTCCACAGCTCCAGCCCGGCCCCCGCGGTGCTGGTGCTGGTTCCGGCCCCCGCGGTTGCGGCTCCAGCCCGGCTCGGGCCCCGCGGTGCCGGCGCTGGTCCTGGCGCTGCGGCTCCGGCCGGTCCCGGGCGCCAGTGCTGGCTCTGGCCCGGCTGGTCCCAGGCGCCGGTGCTGGGCCCGGCCCCGCGGTTGCAGCTCTGGCCGGTCCTGGGCGCCGGCTCTGGCTCTGGCCCGAGCGGTCCCGGGTGCCAGTGCTGGGCCCGTGCCCCGCAGCTCCAGCCCGGGCCCCACAGCACTGGCACCAGTGCTGGCTCCGGCCCGGCCGGTCCCGGGCGCCGTTGCTGGGCCCGGCCCCACGGTTGCGGCTCGGGCCCCGCGGCGCCGGTGCTGGTCCCGGCGGAGCAGCTCCAGGCAGCGCTGTAAGGGTACGTCTATACTTACCGTCCGGGTCGGCGGCTAGCGTTCGACTTCTTGGAGTTCGATATATCGCGTCTAATATAGACGCGATATATCGAACTCCGAACGCGCTCCCATCGACTCCGGAACTCCACCACCGCGAATGGCGGTGGCAGAGTCGACGGGGGAGCCGCGGACTTCAATCCCGCGGCGTCTGGACGGGTGAGTACTTCGAACTAAGGTAGTTCGAGTTCAGCTACTCGGTGGGCAATCAGGAATGAGAGGAGGGGTTGGATGGGGCAGCAGAGGGTAGTCAGGGGTCAGGGAAGCGGGGTGGATGGGGCAGGGGTTCCAGGGGGGCATCAAAGAACATGGGGGGTTGGATTGGGTAGGAGGCCAGGGGCGGGGGGGAGGCCACAACCTCCTTGTGGGGTGAGGAGGAGGGAACCTGTTGTTAATATTTTGGCAGCTCATCACTGAATCTACCCCTCACTGGCCTTCCATGCACTAAGTGGCCTTGTGGACCCTGCTGACGTGAACTAGCAGCTCCCTAGTGCACTTCAATCTACTCCCTTTTCAAAGTGGGGTAGCTCCTCTGACTGCCAGATACTGGGAATGGCCGACAAGGGATGAATCACTAGAAATTGTCCTGTTCTATTCAGTCCCTCTGAAGCACCTGGCACTGGCCACTGATGGAGACAGATGTTCGTATCAGATTGCACAACGGAACTTTAATGCGTGTCAGCAGGGTCCACTCAGACAGTTGCATGCAGCAGGCTAGGGGGACAGATTTACACCCAGCTTGCTGCAAACAAAATGTTTATGTAGACAAGCCCTCAGTTACAAAGAGTGGCAGGAAATTTGGTGTGGCTCGAATTGGGAGGACATTAAATTTTATTTTGGACTCACTGGATCTCCATTTCTTTTGCAGGCATTCCAGACTCCTGTGGCTTGTTACTCTTTGGCTGGGAGTCATCTTTCTAGCTGGATTCTTCCATATGAATGTAAACATCACCTCGTAAGTCCACTTTCTACAGTGATAGAACAAGTAAGGAGAACTTGCCACGTGCCCTGTCTGTGCAGGGGCAGCAAGATGATCCATCATATCTTATATTTTTGGATTGCTAAATGTAGCCCTAAGCACAGAGACTAGGGCTAGGATTTTCAAGTCTGGGGGCCTGAAGATGGGCTCCTAATTCTATATCTAGCACCTAAATAAGAGACCTATCAACAGTGTAGCGCGCCCAGCAGCTAGGAGTAGCTGCAACAATACTAACACAGCAAGGGGAGTGAGCAGGAGAAGTCAGAGCCCCTCTAACCCCTCTCAGTAACAAATAAGCTGATTATTGTGTGGAGCTGAAAGAGCCATGCAGACTGGCATTTGGAGCTAATGAGGGCAGAAGAGGGGCGTGGCTCATCTATAGTTTCTAGAACTACAGACGAAGTGCTGGATCTTTAGCTGGTGTCAATTGTCATAGCCACATTGACTGCAAGGGAGCTATGCCTATTTACACCAGCTGGGGATCTGGTCTTCAATAGAGCTATGGCCAATTTACACCAGTGGGAGATGTGGCCCATTGACTTCGATGAGGCTATGCTGATTTATGCCACCTGGGGAATGGATCCATTGAGTTCAATGGAGTGATGCTGATTTATGCCAGGTGTGGAGCTGGCCCCAGTTATCCCAAGGAAAGGTAGTTCAGATTAAACTTTGGTGGCTTTGGAAAAGTAAAGTGGGAGGGGCAGGAGGGTAGGAAATGGCAGGGGAAAGCAGCACTGTCAGGTGGAAGAAATGGATTACAACACTAGAGAAAACATTTCCCATGTGCTTTAAGTTCATACAGAGTGTGGAGGTTTTCCACCAAGCACCTGAGACCCAGTTACCCCCAGACGAACGTGATGTTTCTCAAGACCCACAAAACTGCCAGCAGCACTGTCATGAACATCCTATTCCGGTTTGCAGAGAAGCACAATCTGACCTTAGCCCTTCCTGCTGGCCAAAACCACGACCTGGGCTATCCTCATCGCTTCATGGCTCAGTTTGTAGAGGGATTTAAAACCATGGGACAAAGCTACAACATCATGTGCAACCACATGAGGTTTAACCTCCCAGAGGTGAGATCCTGGGCAGTAGCAGTTGGGTATACATCTTGTGAAATGACTATGGTGCTGTTATTATCAGGGATCCTAGTTTTCCATGATAAAAAAACAAAATTCACCAATTAAAAAAAACATAGAAATTCATGTTTTTTTCATGATTAAAATGAAATTCTGAACTTTTGTTACCCTGGCCACAGTATATATAGTGTGGCAGAGCTCTGACCTTGCTCCTGTGGGTCCTGCGCTTCTAGGCGGTTTATGCTAGCCTCAGTGGCTCACTGTGACCCTCCACGTAGCTCTTCTCTCTCTAGGGCCAGGGTTACAGTCTACTGAGCCCTTTTCATCATAGGCCTGCAAGGAGGTTGGTGAGAGAACTCCCAGAGTCTCTGTTCAGCCTCCTGTCCTGACAGGGGCCTGACTTCCCCTTCCAGGAGATGTTCCTGTAGTGGTGGGTTGGGGGGAACCTGGGACCGCCCCCTCTACTCCGGGTTCCAGCCCAGGGACCCTAATGGTAACAGTTGTTGGCAGCCAACCTTTCACTGCCAAAGTTGCTACATTTCCCTGGGCCACTTCCCCACAGCTCTCCTGCTTCTCCCTTCTCTTAGAGCTCCTTTAACGATGGTTTGAGGGTGTCTTCAGTAACCAGCCCTTCAGCCACACTTCCTCTCCTCTGGCTCCCTGGCTCTCCTCTGCCTGACTGGAGTGAGCCCTTTTTACAGTATCAGCAGGGCCTTAATTAGAGTCAGGTGGTCACATTATCATAGAATCATAGATTATTAGGGTTGGAAGGGACCTCAAGAGATCATGTAGTCCAACCCCCTGCTCAAAGCAGGACCAATCCCCAAATGGCCCCCTCAAGGATTGAACTCACAACCCTGAGTTTAGCAGGCCAATGCTCAAACCACTGAGCTATCCCTCCCCCATTAACTGAATGGCCTCACCTGACTCTTTACAGGTTAATTAGAGTCAGGTGTTCTCATTAGCGTGGAGCAGCCCCTGCTCTGGTCAGTCAGGGAACAGAAAACTGTTAATCCAGTGGCCAGTATATCTGCCTTCTGCTATTCTGCTGTACCCAACTGGCCTGGGTCTATCACAATAGGTATCAGTTGAACACAATGTTTTATTGATATATTTACAATTTTAAAGCAGGCTTGCAGTTGGAGCCCTGGCCATTCTCCTGATTATCTGAATTGTTTATAATCCAATCTGGCCTTGGTCCCAATTAGATCAGATAATAAGGGTTCCACTGTATAGGTTTTTATTTTCTCACAAATGTAAAAACTAAAGATTCTCTGTAAAAATGCAAATTTCACATTTTTTCCATGGCAAACAGATTTCTAGGATCCCTGGTTATTAGCTAGCACTAAATATCACTCTGCAGAGGCCTTTCCATTCACGAAGCGCATTGCAATTGGCATGTAAAATGTTTTATGAGTTAGGAATTAGTACATCGGCCTTCAATCACAAAGATCACTGGTACTGGGGAATGGCCATCATTAGCTGGCAATTCCTCTAAGAATCTTAGAACTGACAATTATTTATAAAACAAACAAACAAGACTGGAGTTAACTTGTTTGGCTCAGGGAGGACCCTTTGCTTTGGAAAATAGAGAGTCAACTTCTAGGCCTGGCCATGATCTCTCTGTCTTTCTCTCTCTTCTTGATGGAGTAACTGGGGGTGAATTCCACTCCATGCTCATAAATCCCAAGCATTCAGACTCTGTGTGGAGGGCACAAAATGCAATTTGGGAGGTGAAATCCACCCTTCACCAAGGGCCAGGGTGCAGGGTTTGTTGCACAGCCCTCTTCCCACAGCTGCTGCTCCAGCCAATGGTCTGGAATAACAGCCACAGTCTCACTGTAGCAGTTGGGCAAGTCACTGGGTCTTCATAAATGTGGATCTTCACTCCACCACTGGCCTGAACCAATGTGTCCCTCAGCATCAGCCAAGTGAGGCTGGCCTTGAGCCCACATCCATGGTGTTTAGGGGTGCACAGGTACCTCAGGTACGATACCCCTCTGTGATTGTTCAGCCAGAAAACCCCTCATGCAGCCCATCATAACATGCCAAACTATTCACTCAGCCCTAACAGGAATGAGAAAGCTCCGCTTCCATAGGCTTACTATAGTGAGTGGCCAAGGGCCATGTGTGCTGGTTTAGCTATACCAGTACAGCAATGCTGGCAAGCCTTCCTAGCACAGAGAGAGAACTGGACCAGTTGCCTACAACCTGTCAGTACAGTGCTTGTACTTAGACTTTCTCACCGTGACTATGTTTTAACCCCCTGCAAATGATCTACACTATGCTTGTTCTTTTGGCCTGTTTACCTTAAAGTCAAGTAGGAGCCATTTTTGTATCACAAAACCTCTCCTATGCATAAGCAAGAGATACATTAATGGCCACATTGTGCTGTCTCCTTATAAACAGGTCCGAAAAGTAATGCCAAACACCACCACCTACTTTTCCATCATGAGAAACCCAATTTCACTGATGGAGTCCTCCTATGCCTATTATAGTTTTTTTACACCAGCATTTAGAAGGTCAAAGGATGTGAATGAGTTTCTGGCATCTCCATGGACATATTACAATATGAGTGAATACAGAAATAATGTTCATGCGAGGAACAACATGTGGTATGACTTTGGCTATGATAACAATGCAATGGACACTGAGGACTATGTTCAGCATGTCCTAGTGGAGATTGAACAGGCTTTTCAGCTGATGCTGCTAACTGATTACTTTGATGAGTCCATGGTCCTGCTGAAGGAGACTTTGGGCTGGGAGCTGGATGATGTGGTTTACTTCAAGCTGAATTCCCGAAGCCAGGACACTATCAAAAGCATGACACCTGAGAGCAAGGAAAAGGTAAAAGAATGGTGCTCATTGGACTGGAAGCTCTACCAACACTTCAACAGGACCTTCTGGAGGAGAATTCAGGAGATAATAGGGCTAGAAAAATTGGATCAGGAGGTGAATCTGCTGAGAATGAGACAAAAGGAACTTATGGAGCTGTGTCTCTTGGACCCAATGCCGATAGATAAGACCAAGATCAAAAACAAAAAACTTAAACCCTTCCAGTCAGGGCGTGCAAATATTCTGGGCTATAATCTTAAAGAAGACATGGCTAATGAGACTCTGAGAACCTGCCTGAGACTGATCACACCTGAGCTTCAGTATATGTCATATCTGTATGCTCGTCAGTTCCCAGAGAAGAATGGGAAGAGCACAGCCTTTTCCTTGTGGCGGAGATGATAGTGTTGGTGGATTGTTAATATATATCACCCACAGAGAAATAATGCTGATAACATTCCTATCACCTTGTTCATGTACCTCCCAGAGATGTGTGTTTACATTTTTGTGGCCCAGTGGAGTTAACCCATGAAATTTCCTTACAGAGATTTCAGATCCGTGAGTGAGGTGGGGAGACAGGGTGTGTGTGGCAGGAACACAGCACTCCCCAGCTGACTCCATCTGGCATATGGTTCCCTGGATGTCTTTGCTTGCTCCAGCCTACACCAGGGGCTGGGCTGAGGTGAAATTGGCTAAAGAACCAGGGAGCTGTGATTTGTTCCCTGATTGCCTACTGTCCCTGCTGCCCAGAGCAGATACCGGCCTTTCCTCTGTGGGTGAAATACGAATTTAAATCACAGCATCAGGTTTAGTGCAAATGCCTGCATTGATCTTGTTGTAAATGGAAAATGCTGCAGAGAAGTGACTCTGCAGGAAATTCCCCTTTCCCATTCTAGGCTAACGCAGGGATTGCCAGTGCAGTACAGGTCAGTTTCGTGCACACAGACATTGCAAAGATCAGGCAGCATGTTTAGCAGGCCTGAGGGAAAGCTTTATATTTCAGTTTATTTGATTGTACTTTATATCACAAGCCAGTGGAACTGAGCTCACAGAGTGTAACATGCTGGTTGTTGGAAACACAGGAACAGACTCCTGAGATACAACATCCCTTTGAGTCTGGAATATATTAGCCCTCCGCTCTAAGAGAAGTCATACAGAACTTGCCTGCCATGCCCCTCTGTCCTGGCTATTCGACAGGAAGTGGAATGGTCAATCAGAATGATACACAGGCTTCAGAACTCCAACTAAAGATGTAAAATATTTTGGCCACATAGTTTTGTCCCATTTTACCTCATATAAGAGATAAAAGACTTCCATGGGAATCATCATCATGTCAGCAGTTTAAACAGCATGGTTACATGAGGAGCTCTTCTCTTTAGACACACTCCATTTTGTTTAAATCAAATCAAATCAAAGCCTTCCCTGTGTAAGGCCTCACTCTCTCCTTCAGAACTCACTCTCTCCATGAACTGTCTCTCCCTGCCTTTCCTTTCCAGTAATGGTTCCCATCCTCCACCCCGTCCCTCCATGTAATAGCTGCAGAGAACAGACTATTCAAGGGCTTTGGGCGGGTAATAGGTTGTATCTATGATATAGAGGCAGTGTGATCATTAGCAGGGCTACAGCCTGGGACCTTCAGAATCAAAAGGCTTTTGATTCTGAAGGTCCCAGGCTGTAGTGGAGGTAAAGGACTTATGCCATGTGCCATCGCTAAGTTGCAGGCTGTGACACTGAGGCCTTGTCTACACTACAAGACTATTTCGAATCTACTTAAGTCGAATTTGTGGATTCGACCTTATGAAGTTGAATTTGTGTATCCACAGTAAATACACTAATTCGAATTTCTGAGTCCACAGTAACGGGGCTGGCGTCGACTTTGGAAGCGGTGCACTGTGGGAAGCTATCCCACAGTTCCCGCAGTCCCTGCTGCCCATTGGAATGCTGGGTAGAGCCCCCAATGCCTCCTGGGGGAAAAATGTGTCGAGGGTGCTTTTGGGTAACTGTTGTCATTGAACCGTCAATCACGCCCTCCCTCCCTGAAAGCTCCGGCGGGAAATCTGTTCGCGCCCTTCTCTTGTCAGTTACAGCACGTACGCCACAGCACTGTGAGCATGGAGCCCGCTGCGATCATCGCTGCACTTATGGCCGTTGTCAACTCCTCGTACCTTATCGTCCACCTCTTCCACAGTCAGCTGCTGAGAAATCGGGCGAGGAGGCTCCGGCAGTGCGGTGAGGACAGGAATTCACAGAGTGGCGCAGACCTCTCACAAAGCAGGGTACGCCGCGCAGTGGAGATCATGGTGGCAATGGGTCAAGTTCATGGTGTGGAACAGTGATTCTGGGCCCGGGAAACAAGCACGGACTGGTGGGACCGCATAGTGCTGCAGGTCTGGGATGAATCACAGTGGCTGCGAAACTTCAGGATGCGTAAGGGCACTTTCCTTGAACTCTGTGACTTGCTGTCCCCTGCCCTGAAGCGCCAGGACACCCGGATGCGAGCAGCCCTGAGTGTGCAGAAGCGAGTGGCCATAGCCCTCTGGAAACTTGCAACGCCAGACAGCTACCGGTCAGTAGTGAACCACTTTGGCGTGGGCAAATCTACCGTTGGGGTTGCTGTGATTGAAGTAGCCCACGCAATCGTTGAGCAACTTCTCTCAAAGGTAGTGACTCTCGGAAACGTCAAGGACATCATAGATGGCTTCGCCGCGATGGGATTCCCAAACTGCGGTGGGGCTATAGATGGGACTCACATCCCTATCCTGGCACCAGCCCACCAGGCCAGCGAGTACATTAACTGAAAGGGCTACTTTTCAATGGTGCTGCAAGCACTGGTAGACCATAGGGGACGTTTTACCAACATCTTCGTTGGGTGGGCGGGCAAGGTTCATGACGCGCGTGTGTTCAGGAACTCTGGTCTGTTTAAACGCCTCCAGGCAGGTACTTTCTTCCCAGACCACAAAATAACGGTTGGGGATGTGCAGATGCCTACAGTGATCCTCGGGGACCCAGCCTACCCGCTAATGCCCTGGCTCATGAAGCCCTATACAGGCGCCTTGGACAGAGAGAAGGAACTCTTCAACTACCGGCTGAGCAAGTGCAGAATGGTGGTGGAGTGTGCTTTCGGACATCTCAAGGGGAGATGGCGGAGCTTACTGACTCGCTCGGACATCAGTGAAAAGAATATCCCCGTAGTTATTGCTGCTTGCTGTGTGCTACACAATCTCTGTGAGAGCAAGGGCGAGACCTTTTTTGTCTGGATGGGAGGTTGAGGCAAATCGCCTGGCTGCAGTTTACGCTCAGCCAGACACCCGTGCCGAGAGAATATCCCAGCGGGAAGCGCTGTGTATCCGGGAGGCTTTGAAAGCAAGTTTCCTCAGAGAGCAGGGTAACCTATGACTCTCCACTTGCTTTCAAGAGAAACTGACCCTGGGCCTGTGTCTGTATGTGTCGATTTCGATCTGCGGTTACATACCCCGTTCTCCAAGTTTCCCCCACTTCCAAAGCACGTTTTAAAGCAAATTAATTGTTACGCGCATTATTAATAAATCTTTGTTTTACTTTGCATTTCTGTTCAGGTGTTGAAACATGGACGCATACTGTGCTGGGCACGGTGTGCACTGATGTACAGACCGCTTGTTCCATAGAGGAATGACATCCTCCTGCTCCTACATAGGTCTCTGGGGTGGGGGACGGTTGCAAGTGGTTGTGCATGAAGGGGAGGGATTGCAGGAAGGGGTGGGTTTGCAGGAAGGGGCGAGTGGTGCCTTCTTTGGATAGGGGTTTGGATGACGGCAGTGGGCTGCGGGTTTGGGCGTAGGAAGGGGTGAGGGGTGTGGGGGAAGGGTGAGTATCTGTCCGTGGATGAGGGCTCTTGTTGGGGCTCAGGGCAGCGGAGAGGCTCGTTGCTACGGTGGAAGTGCATGGTAAGGGCAGCGTGCCTTAACATTAAGGGGGTGGCAGGCACTAGGACCCTGGACAAGCATACACATCACAGAATGACCCGGGGCAGCATACACCACACAGAGTGACCCTGGTGCCTACTGACTGCAGTGTGTGTGTGCCCTGCAGTTGATCATCACCCAAGTCTGTACCCTGGCAATGTAGGCTATACCGTGCAATTATAAATCCCCTCCCCCCCCACACACAAAAAAATCCTCTGACACGAAAGACGTGACCGAAACAGTGAATAACAGCAAACAGCTTTTAATAATCTAATACACAGTGGGGGGATGAAACTTGGATTTGGGACTGGGTGAGCCTGTAAGGGAAGCACTTCTACAAATTTATAGCGTGAGAGGTGTGTGGTACATTAGCGCTATGCAGTGGTGCAGTGACAGTTCTCACGGCCCCTACCGCCCCTCCGTCTTGTACTTTTGGGTGAGGGGGGGGCAGGACTTCTTGGTGGGGGAGGGCGGTTGCTCTGTCCTCCTGCCTGTGGTCCTGCAGAACATCAACAAGGCGCCGGAGCGTGTCCGTTTGCTCCCTCATTAGCCCAAGCAGCGTTTGAGTCGCCTGCTGGTCTTCCTGCCGCCACCTATCCTCCCGTTCGATGTGTGTGCGATGCTGTTGACATAGGGTCTCCCTCCACTGTCTCTGCTCTGCCGCCTCGGCTCTGGAGCAGGCCATCAGTTCCGTGAACATCTCGTCCCTAGTCTTTTTCTTTCGCCGCCTAATCTGCACCAGCCTCTGCGAGGGGGATGCCGGGACAGTCCGGGAAAGACCCGAAGCTGTGTGATGAGAAAAGTAACTGATTTCCTTGAACAGATACATGTTTGCGAACAGTGAACACAGTCTAGTCAGTTTCTCTGAACAAGACCATACAGGGCAACAAGTCTCACGAGATCTCAGGACAAGTTCGAGATTTCGGAATACGCTCTCATTGGCTGTGGCATTGCACAGGAGAGCAGACAAGTGGGGAGAGACAGCTGAATCCGTCTAGCAGACAGTCCTGGTAAGCCTTACAGTACATTCTGCTTATCAGTTAATGGATAGCTGTGCCCTCCCGCTAAAGGCAATCTGGAAATCATATACTCTGACCCTTTTCCAGCCACTCCCGCCAGTGCACGGGAAAGATCAATGTATGCTTTTCCTATGTGGCCTACAACACGTGGCTGTTAAGCGAGGGTCATTGTTATGCAAAGTAAAAGTCAACCATTCACAACAGTAACAATACACTAATTGCCCTAATTAGATGCAGCATTTCATGAACGAGATCACCCTGATGCGGGTCCCTCGGAGTCACAAAGAGCGGATGCTAAGGGAAGCCCTGCAGAGACCAGGACCATATGCGGCCATGTTTGTGGAGGCGATGATTCCCATCTACATAAGGATGTCCTGGCGCGGAAGAGTGTGCTTCCACGGAGCACCCAACAAGGCACCTCTCCCCAGGAACCTCCTGCGGAGGCTTTTCGAGGACCTAAATGAGACCTTTCTTGAATTGTCCCTGGAGGATTATTGTTCAATCCCTATATGCGTGGACCTACTTTTCATATAGTTTTTCATTGAAAATTTTATATATAGTATTTCTATTTTTATATACCTGTTTTATAAAAAATAAATGTTTACATGTTTATAGCACTTACCGCCTGATCCTTCCCCTGATTCAGAGTCCGGGTTAACGGCCGGGGAGGGTTGGTAGGGGATCTCTGTGAGGGTGATGAAGAGATCCTGGCTGTCAGGGAAAGCGGTATTGTGTTGGCTGTCGCCTGCGCCGTCCTCCACAGACCCTTCCTCATCTTCCACATCGGCGAACATCGAGGAGGAACTGTCCAGGTTCACTATGCCATCCACTGAGTCCACGGTCACTGGTGGGGCAGTGGTGGCAGACCCACCTAGAATGGCATGCAGTGCCTCGTAGAAGCGGCATGTCTGGGGCTGGGCTCCGGAGCGTCCGTTTGCCGCTCTGACTTTTTGGTAGCCTTGTCTCAGGTCCTTGATTTTCACGCGGCACTGCATTGCATCCCGGCTGTATCCTTTCTCTATCATTGCTTTGGAGACCTTCTCGAAGGTCTTTGCATTCCGCTTGTTGGAGCGCAGCTCCGACAGCACAGACTCCTCGCCCCACACACCGATCAGATCCAGGACTTCCCGGTCTGTCCATGCTGGGGACCTCTTTCTATTCTTGGATTGGCCGGACTCCTCTGCTGGAGAGCTCTGCATCGTTGCAGGTGCTGCGGAGCTCGCCCCGATGTCCAGCCAGGACGTCAGATTCAAAGTGCCCAGACAGGAAAAGGAATTCAAATTTTCCCGGGGCATTTCCTGTGTGGCTGGCCAGAGAATCCAAGCTCCGACTGCTGTCCAGAGCATCAACATAGTGGTGCAGTGTGGGATAGCTCCCGGAGCTACTAAGTTCGATTTGCATCCACACCTAGCCTAATTCGAGCTAGCCATGTCGAATTTAGCGTTACTCCACCTGTCGGGGTGGAGTACCGAATTCGAACTAAAGAGCCCTCTAGTTCGAATTAAATGGCTTCCTGGTGTGGACGGTTGAGCGGTTAGTTCGAATTAACGCTGCTAAATTCGATTTAAAGTCCTAGTGTAGACCAGGCCTCAGTGGAGACAGGAACATGACCACATGCACGCACTAAGCCAGGCTCTCGTATTCAGAACCTCCACAGACAGACCAAGCCAAGCCCCAAACGTCAGCCCAACTCAGAGAAGCCAATAGACCACTGTGATTTCAGTCAGCAGATGTTTCAAGCTGGACTCGCCTTTTCCTGCCAAATGAGACCAGAGGGCAACGTGGTTTTACACAGGAGCTGTCATCCTCCACCTAGTCCCAGGTGTGTCAGGTAGTACAGAGCACAGTGAGGCAGATTATTACCGTCAGCTGGGGAGAGAGACATCAGTGTCATTATCCACCATTGGAGATTTAAGGAAAGATGTGAGATTATGAAATGTTCCTTTTGAGGAGGCTGCGTGGTCTAATGGATAAATCATAGAATCATAGAAGATTAGGTTTGGAAGAGACCTCAGGTCATCTAGTCCAACCCCCTGCTCAAAGCAGGACTAACACCAACTAAATCACCCCAGCCAGGGCTTTGTCAAGTCAGCCCTTAAAAACCTCTAAGGATGGAGATTCCACCACCTCCCTAGAAAGCCCATTCCAGTGCTTCAAAACTCTCCTAGTGAAATAATGTTTCCTAATATCCAACCCGCCTCCACTGCAACTTGAGACCATTGCTCCTTGTTCTGTCAAGTCATAAAACTGGGCATCCAGATACCGAGCTCTGCCACTGACTCCTGTGCGACCTTGGGCTAGTCACTTCTCCCTCCCCCATACTTTGTCTGGCTTGCCTATTCAAACTGAAAGTTCCCTGTGACAGGGCCTGTCCTTGATTATGCATTTATTCAGTGGGACCCCAGCTTCAGCGGAGGCTTCTAGGTGCTACTGTAATAGAAATTACACTACTGATTAAAGATGAACCCGTTGATCAATTTGGTAACAAACCCAGCTAGCAGCCAGCCCACTCTGGGCTCTGAGCATGCCGGATCCATCCATTACCAAGCTCAGGCTTAGGCAATATTTGAATGAGAGGCTGCCAAGGAAAATATCATTGCTTCAGGAAGGGGAATTGGGATTTCATGGGTTACACTCTTCCCCATATTGACTCAGAGCTGAATCAGCCCCACACCGAGTTATGAAGGAGCACAGCACTGCTGGAGGAGCTGGGGTAGATACTCAGTTTGTGTCACTTGTCACAGCTCCAGGGAGTTCAATGAATCGGTGACATTTACCCCAGCTGGGAATCTGCCCAACTGTCTTTGGTATCAAATGGAGGCATTAAAATGTAACCCCACCAGCTTCTTTTGCAGGAGAGAAGGTCTTACTTGTGCTGTTCTGGTCAGTTTCCAGGGTAGGGGATTTCAGGCGGCCTCCCTTGCATTTCTCTTTAGTTTTCCTTTGCCTTTCAACCAGATGAATTATTGTCCTTCACTTTCTGGCCTGAACTGTTTAAAGATTGCTCCTTTCTGCTCACGAGGTGGCTGCATTTCAATGATGGGTGAAATGATGATTAAGAACATAAGAATGGCCTTACCAGGTCAGACCAGTATCCTGTCTTCTGACAGTGGCCAGTGCCAGGTGCCCCAGAGTGAATGAACAGAACAGGTAATCATCAAGTGATCCATTCCCTGTCTCCCATTCCCAGCTTCTGGCAAACAGAGGTTAGGGACACCATCCCTGCCCATCCTGGCTAATAGCCATTGATGGACCTATCCTCCATTAATTTATCTAGTTCTTTTTTGAACCTTGTTATAGTCTTGGCCTTCACAACATCCTCTGGCAAGGAGTTCCACAGGTTGATTGTGTGTTGTGTGAAGAAATACTTCCTTTTATTTGTTTTAAACCTGCTGCCTACTAATTTCATTTGGTGACCCCCTAGTTCTTGTGTAGGAAAACAACAAGTAGGAAACAACACTCCTTTGTCTACTTTCTCTATACCAGTCATGATTTTATAGACCTCAGTCATACCTCCCCTTAGCAGTCTTTTTTCCAAGCTGAAAAGTCCCAGTCTTATTAATCTCTCCTCATACGGAAGCCATTCCATACCCCTAATCATTTTTGTTGCCCTTTTCTGAACCTTTCCAATTCCAGTATATCTTTTTTGAGATGGGGCAACCACATCTGCACACAGTAGTCAAGATGTGGGCATACCATGGATTTATATAGAGGCAACATGACATTTTCTGTCCTATCATCAATCCCTTTCTTAATTATTCCCTGCATTCTGTTCACCTTTTTGACTGCCTCTGCACATTGAGAGGATATTTTCAGTGAACTATCCACAATGACTCCAAAATCTCTTTCTTGAATGGTAATAACTAATTTAGACCCCATCATTTTATATGCATAGTTGGGATTATGCTTTCCAATGTGCATTACTTTGCATTTATCAACATTAAATTTCATCTGATGATTGTGTGTAGTTTGTAAAGATTGTCCTCTGGTCTGGGTTCTTTCAATGAAAGCTATATAAATAAAATGGAAGGTAGTGTACTATGTTAATAATTAACAATAAAGACTGTGTCATATTAATCTGTTGCTCTCTGAACAGATCACAGGATTAAGACCCACAGATTGGGATAGTTTTTGAATCTACAGGTGAATTCAGATTGAAAGGTGGTCACATTCCTTTTGTCTGAGGCATTGGTACATGTGCAAACACTTTGTGACAGGACACAGCGTTCAAGTATTACAACTCTTCCAGTGCAACGGCATTGTTACAGTGCTTAGAGTGGTAAATAAGACACCCCTCTCCCTTATCTGTCCCATGTCAAGGGCAGGAATTTTAAGTGTGCAGTAAATCAATAAGGGTGCTATATTTCATCACCTGTTTCCTACCTCAGTTACTGTATAAACATTGATTACACAATAAACCAGTTGAAAATAGATGACACCCATTCCTTCCCTGGTGCACTATGGCTGCTAGGTCTTATTCCACCTGGGAGCCAGAACTCTTCCATGTGTGCCATCTGTCCTTTCCCACTCAGCAGCACTGCAGTGAGTATAATGGAGAGGGTTAATAACTACAGTGCAGTGGGCAAGGGCCCTCTTACCATAGCTGTAGCTATACTGGCATAAATGTGCCTTTGCTAATATAGTTTATCCTGGGCACCCAAGAGAAATAAACTATTCTCCCGATGGCACTTTTAGGCTGAGATGACGGGTCCACCGTAGGGCTTTTGCTGGTATAGCAATATCACAGGAGATCACACCCCTCAGTGACATTGTTATGCTGACGAAAGTTTCTGGTGTAGACCTGGCCTAAAGCTAAAACCACTGTGGATGCCTTGGTTAATTGGGCATAAAGAGAGTACAGAGGTGGTGGAAAGGGAGCCAGTCTGGGGAAGGGAAAGGGGTGAATGCTGAGCTTTACAAATTAAATAAAAACACAGTGCAAGCACTAGTGCGAGTTTCCATTACAACCCATGTTGGTGTGGGGCTAGGAGTGCATGCAGTAGCTACCGACAAACTCCAGAAACTATAATCTGGAACAGGGCCACTTTGCCAGTGGGTTGTGATGCCTGGGGCATTAGCAATCAGAGGAGTCAGGAGGCAGTGGAAATGTTACTACAGTCTAAGGCAAAGAAAATCTCGCTGTCCCACTCTTCACACATCTTGTATCCTTCAAGGCTTAGTATCCCTATCACCTCTCATAACTCACGCACACACTCGTACATTACACAGGCTGATCACTGTTACCGCAGAGACAGATTTTACTCTAACCTTTTTAGTAAATTTCAGGGTGTGTGTGCAAACATTCTTGCCTTTTAGTAAGGGGTGATTGGCCTGACTAGGCTGAGAAACCCAGAGCTGGAGGAAAGGAATGAGGTCAGCACAGAACAAACACCTCTCATCTCCGCACCTGGAGAGTGCCGTCCAAGGGGCAGAATGGGGCTCTCTCCCTGCTGGTGGCTCTGTGGAGGCTGCAGACCTCGTTAGCCATCCTCCACAAGAGAGGGGAACAGAGGCTCTTCCTTCACTTCCAGAGGATACACTCAGGCTGTCTTTTGCCAGACAGCAACATTGGCTTTCCCTGTCCCCACACCTGGTGGGAGGGGTTTCCTGCCTTTATATTTACTCCCTCAGGAGTGGAGCTCCCAGCAGTGAGTCCTTCTGCATCCAGTTCGGGGAGGATCACTCCAAGCCTCAGCTCCCTCTTCAACTCCCACTCCAAGAACAACTCCCATCACTAGCTCTCTCATTGCCCCTTACAGGGAAGGCAAGTCCCTTTGATCACCTTCCCCTTTGTCTGTTTAGCATGGACCCTAGGGCTAGGCTGAAGGAAGCTGCTCGCATTTGTTTTACTTCCTGTAGCCAAGGAGACCTGCCATGTTGTTTTTCTATAGCTGAGACTGGGTAGCTATTCTCTGTCCCTTTTGAACCTGCCCTAGCGGGACTGTGACCCTCCCACCAACCTCTAGCTGGGACTGGTGCTCCTAATCCAGTGGGCTATTCCTTGTCTCCCTAAACCTGGTGACAAGAAGGGTTTGAAGACCCTTTTCTACAAATCTGGTGTCTGTGCCTGCCTTTGTAGGGGGTGTGATAACTGAAATGAATAAGGGACATGTACCATCTGAACCTGGATGTCCTGATTTGCAGAGGGGAGGGACACAGAACAGACAAATACAACCCCTGCCGGAAGGTACTGTATCATCTTCCAAGTCATAATCGTGTATGAGCAGACAAACACAGGGCAGAGGAGATCCAACAGAGAGTCCAGGACTGGAGACTAGGAGGCACCATTTCCACAGACATGCCGTCTACATGGCACCAAAGAAGAGGGACCTCTCTGCTGTACTAGCTTGTGGCCCTGTAAGGGACGAGGAGGGTGGAGAGAAAGGGTGGCAGCTAAAACAACAAGGGGATTAGGAAGATGTGACCCAAGGTGAGAAACATAAATCGCTGTAATTCCTTCAATACTATAGTACGGTGGGAAAACATTCCCATTAGTCCCCTCATACAAACAGAACTACCTACTCTTAATGTCAAAGGCCATGTCTTCTTAATCTCCCAGAATGCCCTGGGGTTTCCACTTTATGGAAGCACTTGAGGCTCAGCTAGAGAAACAGGGCGAGAGACCAGGACAGAGTTCTGAGTAATGTTTAATGGAGGCCCTGCTGCCAGGGCAGCACATGGGCACAGCCATCTGCGGGGATAGGAAGGGACCTTTTCTCCTCTGCTCTAGGCACTGTGAGAAGCGTTGGTATGCTGTGCCCTCCCTTTCCTACTGAATTCCCCTCACCACACTGCAGACCCCAACAGGAGGAGGGGCTGGGGCATCGGTGGGGCTGAAGAAGTACTAGTGTGTGCGCATGGGTGATTTGGGGGAGGGAGGGAAAGAGAGATAGAGTAGGTGTGAGTATGACTGGAAGGAGTGGGGCCAGGAGAATATGATTTGGGGAACAAGATCCAGTATGTGAGTGGGACTTAGGGAGCAGGAAAGAATGTGCTAGTGTATTTGGGACTAGAGAGCAGGTGTCGGACGCTCAGTGTTAATAAAGCACTTACCTAGACCAGCGTGCAGGATGGATCTCTCAGTTCAGGGGCTGATCTGAATAAACAAAAAGCCATTTCCAATTGAACGGAAACAACTTTTTTCAATTTTTTTTGGTCAAATCGAAAAACAAAACAACATTTGTTAGTATTGACTGGAATGTTCTGAGCCAACCCAAAACAATTTTTTTATTAGTTTTGAGTCAATCAAAACATTTTGGTTGATTCAAACAACCCCTCCCCCCCAAGTTTTTCTATTGATTCAGCTGCCTCAGGTAATTTTCATCCCTTTTGTGTGTCTCTGTATTGTTTTTTGTTTTAAACTGGCCACATTTAAAATCAAAATGTCATTTTGACTCTTTAAAAATTGTTTTTCCAAACAAAACTATACCTCAAATTTGACCCAGGATGGGTGAATAATTTTGAACCTTGGAAATTTCATTTTTTGGGGGAAAAAACAGTTGAAAAAGATTTGTCCAGCTTTACACTCAGCTTTCCTGTAGCCAAACTTGCCTCTCCATGCTCCACTGCCTGCTTCACCACTGCAAAACTTACTCCTGGGGGCATTCTGTGCCAAAACATTAAAAATTCTGCACAGAATATTTTTAAAATTCTGCAAAATTCTGCAAATTTTATTTGTCAAAATAACAATACATAATCATGCCAGATTCAATTATTTTGGTAATTTATTTCAAAATACCTATCAGCAAGTATGTCATAAAAATACAGACACACACAGAAATTCCCAGGAGTAGAGAGTTAAAGAAACCCCTATGACAATCCTGTTCCTGTTTCTCTGCTCCCTACCCCAACCCAGAGCCCAGCCGGGAGGGCAGACACTCTCCCCCAGAGCACAGCCACGCCCCCCTCCATACACCCAAACCCCCTCCTCCCCAGAGCCCAGCCACAGGACCCCCGGCCCACATACCTGCACCCTCTTCCCCCCCCCAGAGCCCAGCCGTGCCCCGCCCCCCTCCCCCCCCCGCCCAGGTACCTGCCCCTTTCACTCCCCCAGAGCCCAGGGTTCCAGAGAGAGAAACAGCCTGATGCTGGGTACCAGGCTTGTATGGAGTTTCCTGTGTGCTGCCCTCTTCTTCCCTCAGGGCATGCTGGGAACTGCAGCTGCCAGGAACACTCTAGCTCCCTCTCCCTCCCCCTGCAGTGTATGACTTGTCTGCGCTGCCAGGGAGGGGCAAGAGACTGCTCTTGTGGCTTCCCTTTGCTTCCTCATCAGAAGTGATTTTTCTTCAGGGAAGCAAAGAAATCTGCGGGAAGCATGAATTCTGCACATGTGCAGTGATGCAGAATTCCCCCAGGACTAAAAACTACACCAGCATCAGCATGGGGCCCATCAAAAAAAGGAGGTATAAGTAGTTGGGGGTCTAGAACCCAGGGTGCTAGGACCAGTAACACCACATCACTAGGAGGGAGCCTCACCAACTTACACCTAACAATTGTTAGAGGATGTACTGCCCAAAAAGGCCAGAGTGAGAGAACCTGGCACCCATCTGATTGGTCCTTGCCAACTATTTAAATCAGGAAGTTGGGCTAGGAAGCTGTCTGAATAACCATAAAGGCTCTGGCTTGCTACTTGTCTTTTGCCCTGTCTTGGTTCTGCCTTTGGCCCTGACCAAGCTTGAACTTGGTACCCATTTGCTGACTTGGCTTGGGAATTGGTCCTAACTTCTGCCTCTGACCCTGGTCCAGCAGACACTACTGCTCTGGCCACCAGTGCCCTGGTCACTAAAGGAGGAAAAAGAGTTAAGCATGCAGAAAGCCTCAAATATGGAAAAAGTCCCTGGCTCTGGTCATGAGGTGGCAGCAGCTAGGGAGACTTGCAGTCATTTCAAAGGTAGCTCTTAGGTTGACCAGTTAGGACAGGGGTCTGGGGAACTTGCATGCTGTGATTGACACAACAAGACATTTTTTATTCATCATCATTGAGTTATTTGACACAAACCCAACCCTTATCTTTATGGATCTGTGAGCATGTCTCACTCAGTCTAAAGTCTGATGCAGGCTGTAACTATAATTTCAAGCAGAACTGAACAAGATAAGTTCTGGGCTTTTTAACAATCTGCTTTGGAACTAGTCTGTGGAAGCAGGGAAAGAAAGAGAGGGTTTAAGTGCAGCCATTTAAGTGTCAGAAACAGAACAACTGTTCTGTCAAGTCTTAGCCTAATATCGCGAGACCTGTAGAAGCAGGGCTCACGTCAGAAGCAAGTGGAAAACAGCAGAATAGTCGGTGTGACCTAGCCTTCAGATAACGATGTTTGAGAAGAGAAAGTGTGGAAATACTAGAATAGATAGCAAATAGCCTAAATAACATGCAGATGTTTTTAATTAATGCATGTCACAAAGAGGTATAAATGCTTGTGTGATTTTGCTTGTACTTTGGAGAAACTGAAGCAGAGATGCTCTCTGTCAGCTGTGTTCTTACCTTGCAATTGCATGTCCTGAATAAAGCTGTCTCTGATTTTGTTGCTTCCAACCTTAGAGTGGAATTCATTTCTTCCACAAGTCTGAGCAGCATTTGCCTGAGTGAAACCCGGAGTTAACATAATAGTGCCAGGAAGGGTTCTCCAGCTGTTGCATATTTTGGACTAAACTTGAACACTGAGTCTCAGAGAGGAAGCTGAAGTGGTTATGTCTTCTGGTCTGTGTGTATGAGTAGATACTGCAGGTTGGAGTTTGTGCTACCTTCCTCTGAGATCATGTGTCCCAAAAGAGAACCAGTCAAATCAAGCTAGCTACACTGACTGTAATGGAACTCCATAGATTTACGCCATCTGGTAATCTGTGCCATTGATCTCAATGGAGCCATGCTGACTTATACCAGCTGGGGATCTGGCCCGTTGACTTTAATGGTGCTATACTGATTTACACCATGAGAAACTGGGTAATGTTTCGTCTGTCTAAGGGCACTTGAACTAAATCAGTTCCAAACCAGACGGCTTTGCCACTTCCCCCTGTGTTGCTGGAGTCTCTCTACACAGTCTAATATTGTTTATATAACCACAGGACTCCAGACTGGCCTTCCAGCACTGGTAATGCTGCCCCCAGAAAGCACTGGCCTGAGCTGTTACCGCAACAAAGGATCTTGGGGGCAAATTGAACATGATTCAACAGTGTGACAGTTGCAAAAAAGGCTAATATCATTCTGGGGTGTATTAACAGGGGTGTCACATGTAAGAAATGGGAGGTGATTGTTCCACTCAGTTCTGATGAGGCCTCAGCTGGCATATTGTGTTCGTTCTGTGCTGCACTTTAAGGCACTTTCAGTTCTGGTGCTACACTTTAAGACATATTGGAGAGTCCAGAGGAGAGCAACAAAAAAGACAAAGGTGTAAAAAACTTGACATAGTGGAAACTGGACATGTTTAGTCTTGAGAAAAGATGTCTAAGAGGACTGAGGGACCAGATGACAGTCTTCAGATATGGTATAAAGAAGACTGATCAACTGTTCTTCATGTCCACTGAAGGGAGGACAAGAAGGTGAATTTCTGAAAATTTTACTGTTTTTTCAAAAAATGGATAAAATGTTGATGGAAAATGTCACCAACATTTTTAATGGGGGAGGAGTGTTTTAAAAAAATTCAAGTTTGTCAAAGTTAGACTCAGGACTCACAGTTTGTCAGACCACTCTGTTTTATTAGCACAGCGCTCTGCTAATAACACCCAGATAATGTGAGCACCATGCAAGACACAAACTATCTTATTATACAGATAAAAGGGAAAGAACTGAACAAGATAACAAAGGAAGCAGAATCGGATATGTTTACCTGGGCAAGGCATGCATATCTTATTTCCTTACTAACTATTACCGATCTTCTGTTAATGTTTCGCCATTAGCACCATTGTTTATGCCTAATGTTTCTTTTCCTGGCACCTGTATTTCAGCATTTCTTATTTCTGCTTAAAGGTACATACAACATTTCTTTAATCCATTCTTATTTTTACAATATAATTCATTCTACTTTCACAAGTTTTTATTCCAAAAAAAATCAATTTGAAAAACTTTGAACAGGCCTACAAATCTGTACCATCTCTTATGATGCTCTGAGTCTCGGCATTCATTCTTCTAGCATTTGCAGTGCTTGCTGAGTCACTGACAGCAGCTTCATCAACAGAATGAAGGGCCCTAAGGCCACCATTAAATGTAGTCATCTGACACTTGTCAACAACATGTGCCATTGACTAATGGAGGCCGCATTGACAAAGTGGGTCATCGCGCAGACCCCATGTGCAGAGTTTGGCTGCGCATATTCTTTGGCCAGTTTGGAACCCATTCAGCAGAGTCCAAGGGTGACGTTGCAGGTCAAATCCTGGCAGTCAAATGGTCGGATCAGTGACAACGAAACCATTGCAAACGTCTATAGCTGACTACTCATCGTACCAAAAGGTTGCTGCTGACAGATTCCAATCTGGCAATTGAGACCACAATGGACGCATCAATGTAAGTCATGCTCTGGGGTGACTTAAGATGTCTATGTACAATGGGAGACTTGGATTGGCATGTACCTTTTCCACCAGCCTGGCTATAGACCCCCTGTGCTGAATCATGTGTGGATGGGCTATGCAGGGCCGGCACAACCCATTAGGAGACCTAGGCGGTCGCCTAGGGCACTAACATTTGGGGGGCGATGCCCGCAGTGGCCGGATCTTTGGCCGCCCCAGTCATCGGCGGTATTTTGGGGGCAGGACCTTCTGCCGCCTCTGTTGGGGATGGCATTTCGGGGGCGGGACCTTCCGCCGCCTAGGGCAGCAAAAAAGCTGGCGGCGCTCTGGGGCTATGTTGCTCAGAACTGGTAGTCATGGGATAGGAATGGGGCGGAGGGTGTGTATGATGATGCATATGGTCAAGTTCAATTCAGTGTCGACCAATTTAGTGTGAGGTGAACGACACCACACAGGGGGACAGTATTCTGCTGAGGATGTATGGAAAAAATGGTAATTTAAACTAGGCTAGGCTGCTGATTCCAGGCTGTTTCTTCTTGAGAGTTGATTTGAATTACCTGCTGCTGAGAGAAATTTTCTCATTCTTTTGCAGAGAAAAATCACTGGGATTCAGCCTAGCTGTTGACATCTGTGGAAGGAGAGCAGGATGTTGAAGAGATGGAGGTGAGGTCTCCTCAGCTTAATTTTTTTATTAGATTAGTGTTGCTTGCTAGGGTACTAGAAGTGCTGCAGATCTCTGTTCCATAGTTAATGCTGTGGACTCATGTTCTTTCTGGCTAGTGTGAAAGTAATTAGTCCTTTGCTGATGGAGATTTTCAGAACCTACTTTAAGGCAGGCAGGCTGCCAAGTGTGCTTAAGAAAATGTGTGTGTCCCCTGCTGAAGAAGCCATCACTTCATAATGACAGCTTGGCCTGTCTCTTCCAAAGACACTAAAGTGATTAGATTCTTGCTCTGGGGTCTCAGATCCTTAGGGAAATATAAGCCAAACCTCCCCCAGTTCTCAAAAGTCTGCTCCTGTGGGGCTCCAGTAATTCACCTCATTCTAAGACCACCTGCCAGTGGCTCATCGCCATCTCCAGAATATTCTGTTTAAGTTCTGAGTTGGATCACAGAGTTCCTCCGCTTCGCCCCATCAGAGCTCATCCTAGCCCTTGTTGAGCAGCTCTTCCGTGCACTGCTTTGTATGAGCTGAGTGTTGATCTTGGTACCATGAACTGGACATGACAATCATTCATTCCACCAACCTTGTAACTCTCCACATGTTCTGGAAAAGGTTTGTGATCATAAACAATTTTTTTTAAAAAAAGGCAACTCAGCTCACCTTTAAAGGGAAGGTGTGACACTCTGCACCCCATATTCACCATTGTGGTATGATTATGACATAATTATGATGCATCTTGTACAAAATACCGAGGTGTCAATGGAAAGGTTATGATTTGCTGAATATGATTATCCTATTTGTGTGCATGTATCATTTTTGTATGTGGAGTTATGAATATTGACTATGTATCTATTTCAAAAGTGTTTGCTCCTGGGGTAACACTCACAAGGCAGTTTACTTCTAGTCTGGCCAGTACATTGTGAAGGGACTATTCAAGTTAAATGCCCCATCAAAGAACACTTAACTCACCGTGGACCATGGAAGAAGCTTATCCACACATAATGGACCTTCCTGAAGACGTTCTAGCTAGGATATGGGCAATGGCCCTTGCTATGACTCAGCAAAGCATGCAAGGCCATGTGACTAGATCACATGACACTGAACTCCATTTTAGTACCTGTATTTTTCCACAATCTGGGCTGGGAACTTGGCTTGGAACAAAGGGGTTCCCTCCATATGGAATAAGCTATACAAGGGGGAAGTGACATCATCATGGGGCCTCATTCCCTTTACAACACAGCACCTGAAAACACCTAAGGAACAAGGACTGAACTGGAGGAAGTGCTGGTCCTAGGCAGGAAAGAAGGAAGCCTGCCTGAGTATGAAACCTTGGTGGACTGTTTATACTAACAGAGTTAGACACTGCTTAATACAAATCCTGTCTAGGGGTACGTCTACACTACCCGCTGGATCAGCGGGTAGCGATCGATCTATTGGAGATCAACTTATCATGTGTAGTGTAGACACGATAAATTGATCTCCAGTCGCTCTCTCATCAACTGCTGAACTCTCAGCAAGAAGTGGAAGCAAAGTCGACGGGGGAGCCACGGCAATCGACCCTGTGCCATGAGGACGCGAGTTAAGTCGAACTAAGATACGTCGACTTCAGCTATACTATTTTCGTAGCTGAAGTTGCGTATCTTAGGTCGATCGCCCCCTCTCCCCCGTGCCCTCCCCAGTGTAGACCAGGCCTAGTATATTAGGCTTAGATTGCATTTTTGCTTATTTTCTAGGTAACCTCCTTTGATCTGTTTGCTATCTCTTATAATCACTTCAAATCAATCTTTCTGTGATTAATAAATCTGATCTATATTTTTACCTAAAACTGTGTGGTTTGCTTGAAGTGCTTGGGAAATCAGCTCAGGAACAAGAGTTAGTGCATGTCCACTTTCCTTTGTATAAGCGGCGGACTGGGTAATAAATTCATAGTGGTCAGGCTTTCGACCAGGGCAGGACAGTACAGCTCTGAGGTCCTAGGCTGGGGAGCTGGGGGTATTTTGGCTGGAGCCTCTCTGTTGTTGGTTCATGCAGTGGTTGGCAGAGCCTTCATGTAACTGCAGCTGGGTGTGTCCCTGCCTATGGAAAGATCAGTGTAAGTGTAGGATTGGGAGCAGTCTGCAGCTTGTCACAGCAGCACAGTGTGAGAGGAAGCAGAACATGCGCTGCATTCAGGTTCTAATGTTTTAAATCCATGAGGTGCACTCTAGATTTGTGCCATTTTTTAAAGTTTTATGTATGAAGAGTATCACAGTTCAGAGCCACTGACACAGCTGCTGCCACTTGTGAAGGTGATTTTTTTATGCTGATGTACTGGTACAATTGTGCCTCTGCAGCACTGTACATATAGACATGGCCTAAGATACATCCCAGTTTGTAACCAGACACCTGTGGCCAAGTGGTGCAGAGGGATGGTCTCCACCCATCTCTACACAGGAGGTGTGAGTCACCTTGGCTATGATGCTGTAACCAAGGCAGCAAGTTTGCTGTCTACTCTCAGTGGGAAAGCAAAGACAGAGCTGAGCATGGTGGTAGCTGAGACCCCAGCTAACTGTGGAGAAACACAGGCAGGGCAGGGCAACTGCCAAAATGCTTGCCTTGCCCAAGGGTGAGAGACACTCCAGGGAAGGGAGAAGCAGCAGAAAGGATGCTGCTGGTAACAGATACACCTGGCCAGAGGGTGTCTATGGCGATGGAGGACTCTCTTAACCAAAAGAGCCCAAGTCATAGCCCTCCAGAAAAGAGTAAAAGAAGCACCAGTGCAGCAGTTCAGGAAAGAGTTAAAAGACACAATAGGTATTGTCCAAACCAACCTCAAAGACCATCAATCTAAACAAAAGATGTGGTATAATACAAATATTTGTAAACACTTTTTTTGCAATAGGAAACTTGGTGTTAATCCTTGTGAAAAGATGCAAAACTTCTTGGGAAGAACCCTTTGAAATGAGAATACATGTCATGTTAAAAAGCCTCATGGTAATGCTGTTTCACAGCTAATGCATGTAAACACACTTAAAGCTTATCACTGCAGAGAAGCCATGGTAAACATGATCTGTTTTGTAGAAGGGGAAACAGAGGCACACCATCTCATTGATTTGATGGCTAAATGCCAAGATAACTCCACTCTGGAAAGTATTAATATGTGCAGTGAGCCAACACCAGTTGAAAGGGCAGGGAAGATCACAAAGCTGGTCAAAGTGTTAAATAGTTCACAGAACTTTGCAGGAGCACATGTGAACGGCATTGCAGTGTTTAGCAACACTTGGGAATTATGTTGCCAAAACTCAAGAGGGCCCTGGCCTATTGCCTATGGCTAAGCCAGTGGCTGACACTCCTGCGGCTTTGTAAGGGGAAGAGGGGATATGACAGTCTATACCATTATGTTCACCACTTTTACAGAATTATGAAAAATTTTGTACAAAGTACGCCTTGTGAGGTATCATTTGAAAACTCATAATCTGCTGAACATTATTGTTCAGGTAAAGTGTGTGTGCCAACACTGTATGTAAAGTTAAAAGATTTTGCTGTATAACATTACTGTAACATATTCCAAGTTAGAAAAGCAGGCTCAAACCAGTTCTTCAGAGAAAAAGAAACACTGGCACCCTGTGACATTCCCCTTTGGTGTTATCTGGACTGGTGATTTGCTAGTCACTCCAATCCTTGGCTCTGCAAACCAGCCTTACCCTGCTCTGCTGTGAGAACTCCCACTCCTGGGTTGTTCACGCACAGCCTCTGGCATGTAAGTTGCTCCTTGGATTGTGCAACTGAATGACACTAGCCAAAACCTCCAGTCCCAGACACAATCCTATGAACCTCCATCTTGCAGTGTCCACTTATGTCCGCTGGACACAGCAAGCTTATATGAGTTTGTCAGTTTAACAAAGAAATTGATATGTGCCAGGCTTGTTATCCCAAGAGGAGTCTCTGACATGCTTCAAATCAAATGCATTGCTTCAGATAGAATAAACAAACAGATTTATTAACTATAAAGATAGATTTTAAGTGATTATAAATCAAAGCATAACAAGTCAGATTTGGTCAGGTATGGGGAGGAGGTGACCAGCTCTCTGTGGAGAAAGAAGTAGTTCGGGGCTATTTAGGAAAGCTGGACGAGCACAAGTCCATGGGGCTGGATGCGCTGCATCCGAGGGTGCTAAAGGAGTTGGCCGATGAGATTGCAGAGCCATTGGCCATTATCTTTGAAAAATCATGGCGATCGGGGGAGGTCCCGGATGACTGGAAAAAGGCTAATGTAGTGCCCATCTTTAAAAAAGGGAAGAAGGAAGATCCAGGGAACTACAGGCCAGTCAGTCTCACCTCAGTCCCTGGAAAAATCATGGAACAGGTCCTCAAGGAATCAATTCTGAACCACTTAGAGGAGGGGAAAGTGATCAGGAACAGTCAGCATGGATTCACCAAGGGCAAGTCATGCCTGACTAATCTAATTGCCTTCTATGATGAGATAACCGGCTCTGTGGATGAGGGGAAAGCAGTGGATGTGCTATTTCTGGACTTTAGCAAAGCTTTTGATACAGTTTCCCACAGTATTCTTGCCAGCAAGTTAAATAAGTATGGGTTGGATGAATGGACGGTAAGGTGGATAGAAAACTGGCTAGATGGTCGGGCTCAACGGGTAGTGATCAATGGTTCCATGTCTAGTTGGCAGCCGGTATCAAGTGGAGTGCCCCAAGGGTCGGTACTGGGGCCGATTTTATTCAGTATCTGCATTAACGATCTGGAGGATGGTGTGGACTGCACCCTTAGCAAGTTTGCAGATGAAAGTAAACTGGGAGGAGTGGTTGATACGCTGGAGGGTAGGGCTAGGATACAGAGGGACCTAGACAAATTAGAGGATTGGGCCAAAAGAAATATGATGAGGTTCAACAAGGACAAGTGCAGAGTCCTGCACTTAGGACGGAAGAATCCCATGCACTGCTACAGACTAGGGACCGAATGGCTGGGCAGCAGTTCTGCAGAAAAGGACCGAGGGGTTACGGTGGACGAAAAGCTGAATATGAGTCAATAGTGTGCCCTTGTTGCCAAGAAGGCTAATGGCATTTTGGGTTGTATAAGTAGGGGCATTTCCAGCAGATCGAGGGATGTGATCATTCCCCTCTACTCAGCACTGGTGAGGCCTCATTTTGAGTACTGTGTCCAGTTTTGGGCCCCACACTACAAGAAGGATGTGGATAAATTGGAGAAAGTCCAGCGGAGGGCAACAAAAATGATTAGGGGGCTGGAGCACATGACTTATGAGGAGAGGCTGAGGGAACTGGGATTGTTTAGTCTGCAGAAGAGAAGAATGAGGGGGGATTTGATAGCTGCTTTCAACTACCTGAAAGGGGGTTCCAAAGAGGATGGCTCTGGACTGTTCTCAGTGGTAGAAGATGACAGAACAAGGAGTAATGATCTCAAGTTGCAGAGGGAGAGGTTTAGGTTGGATATTAGGAAAAACTTTTTCACTAGTAGGGTGGTGAAGAACTGGAATGGGTTACCTAGGGAGGTGGTGGAATCTCCTTCCTTAGAGGTTTTTAAGGTCAGGATTGACAAAGCCCTGGCTGGGATGATTTAGTTGGGTTTAGTCCTGCTTTGAGCAGGGGGTTGGACTAGATGACCTCCTGAGGTCCCTTCCAACTCTGAGATTCTATGATTCTATGATTCTATGATTCAGCCTCATAACTATATACATGAAATTATAACCTTACTATAACATCATTATAACAACCATGCATCATGAGCCTTCTGAAGACACCCAACATGACAAACTTTGCATTAGATACCACACAATTATTTTAGAAGGATGAACATGGGGGTGCTCGGTATTCCCCCGAGGTACAGAGTGTCACACACGCCACCAGGTGTTAATGGACCATCACCTACTTAAATGGCCATTCCTTGGCAGGGGGAAGTCTGAACAAGACATTTACATTTCATCACAATGATGGTTCAAACCTCATGTCCACAAGAGCTTTTTGGTCACCATGACTCAGCAAGGATGTTTCTAGCACAAGGAATTGAATTATAAAGAGGGCTGAAAAACACTTGACCGCACTCTCATCCTTCATCTCTGTTTATATCAATGACTCTTAAAGAATTGAGCTTGGGGTGGGAGGCCTGGCTAGGATGTTTTTAATCTAGTACAGAATGCTGTAAGATTATGGTGAGAAAAAACTTGTGCTTTTCAGTTCACTTAACTTGTTAAGTTAGGCATTTAGCTTGTATTTTATCTTTTTCTTTTTTTTAATCAATCCAGATGTTTATGCCTCATTACCTGTAGTCACTTAAAATCTTTATTTTCTTTCTGTAGTTAATAAACTTGTTTCGCTATTTTAGCTAACCAATGTGTATGGATTAAAGACTGTGGGGAAACTCCATGCGGGATAACAAGGCTGGTGCATGTCATTTTCCATTGATGAAATGACAGGCTTTATATGAGCTTGTGTTGTGTAGTTGTGCTGGGCAATAGAAGACACACATTTCTGGGGGAAAGTCTGGGACTAGAGAATCAGCTAGTAGCCTTCTGCAGTGTAATTCATGAGTGGCTAGCTAGGAGCACTCAATACTGTGTAGCTGAGAGCAAGTTACATGCTAGAGGCTGTGTGTTAACTGGCCAGGAATGGCTGTTCACTTGTAAAGCCGTGTAAAAGGCATCCCAGGTTGGAGAACTGAGGAGACACAGTTATTCAGCAGTCCATATTGTACCATGGGTTAGATGGACCATTGGCTATTCTGTATCAGTCCACTCATGTTCTTATAAGATCACACCCAACTCAAACCTTGGGCTCCAGTAAATGATCAATCCTTCAAATCCCAGAAAAGGTTTTTTCCATGGTTACCAGTTCATAACAGCTTTTTCTCGGAACAAGAACCCAGACTTTGTAGATCAGCCTGTTTCTTTATACACTTGGGCCTCTGATCTTGTCCTTGTGTAACAGGTGATCAGAAGACAATGGTTGTCTTCTCAGTGCGTAGTTTTGAGTTGCTGGGTTTTTTGCACAATGGGGTGATACATTTGCATTCACCTGTCACTAGAGATTTCCTGGGAAACTCACTTAACATTGTTTGTCCCAACAAAGAGACATTGATGCGGACATGGTGGTGAAATAAGAACACACATGGATGGATTTTAAGTGGCAGGATGCAACTCTTATTAAATTTAAATACCCGTTACCTGTCCATCACCCATATTCTCCTATAGCAGACATTTAACTGGCTTCTACCAGATATCCTGTAACTCGGGGTAGGCTCTCCTCAGCCTGTGCCCCAGAACTCAGCTCTGAGTCCTACCATGCTTCCTCCCCAGCCAGGGGAACAGAAGGTGCAGAAGGACGGTGACCTCAGCCTGTGAGGGTCACAAGGTCTCACCCAATCTCACGAGCCCAAGGCCCCTCCGCAAAATCCTAGGTCTTTTATCTCTGAGAACGATGCAAATCATCCTTTTAACTACCCTGGAAACAGATTAGTTAACCCTGGAGTTCTTATTTCCTCAAATGATTTTTCTTATTATGGATTGCCACTGATCTAAGACTTTCTGGATCTGAAACCAGGCGTGCCTCTAGAAACAGAAACTAATTAGGAGTGAGATATTAATTTTAAAAATATTGCTGCAATTTTGCCTAACAATGAAATCTCATTTTGGCAAATTATCCAGATCTGTTTTGATATTCTTAATCAGAAGACTATAGTTAATATTATACAAGACTAGGCATCTTTCAGAAATTCATATTCCGAGGTACCTGATTGAAGTAGTTACCCATTTGTATTTATCTTTTGGATATTTCTCCCACACTACATGCAGAAGTTCTAACTTGTCATAGTTTATTTTAAATCCTGACATGTCACCAAATTTTAAGATTTCCTCTTGCAATTCTAGTTGTATGTAAACTGGATTAATAAAAAATACAATGACATCATCGGCATATAAGGGAATTTGTGTTCCTTGATTCCTATTCTAATTACTTCTGATCAATTGACTCCATTAGATTTTAAGACCAGAAGGGAGCATTGTGACCATCTGTCTGACCTCCATAGGACTTCCCCACAATAATTCCTAGAGCAGATCATTTAGGGAAAAAAAACAATCTTGGTTTAAAAGCATCCATCACCACCCTTGGTAAATTGTTCCAATGGTTAATTAATCTCACCATTAAATCACACTTTATTTCCAGTCTGAATTTGTCTAGCTTCAATTTCCATTGGATCATGTTACACCTTTGTCTGCTAGATTGAAGAGCCCATTAGTAAATATTTGTTCCCCATATAGATATTTAGTCTTTAATCAAGTCACTCAGTAACCGTCTCTTTGTTAAGCTAAATAGACTCATGGATAGGGCCCTACCAAATTCATGGTCCATTTTAGTCAATTTCACGGTTGCAGGATTTAAAAAATCATAAATTTAATGATTTCAGATATTTAAATCTGAAATTTCACAGTATTGTAACTGCAGGGGTCCTGACCAAAAGCAGTTTTTTGGGGGGTGCAAGATTCTTTTAGAGGGGTCACGGTATTGCCACCCTTACTTCTGCACTGCTGCTGGTGATGGCAGCACTGCCTTGAGAGCTGAATGGCTGGAGCACGGCAGCTGCTGGCCGGAAGCCCAGCTCTGAAGGCTGTGCCACCACCAGCAGCGCAGAAGTAAGGATGGCATGATATGGTATTGCCACCCTTACTTCTGTGCTGCTGCCTTTGGAGCTGGGCCCTGAGCCAGCAGCTGTCACTCTCCAGCTGCCCAGCTCTGAAGGCAGCAGCACAGATAGAATCATAGAATATCAGGATTGGAAGGGACCTCAGGAGATCATCTAGTCCAACCCTCTGCTCAAAGCAGGACCAATCTCCAGACAGATTTTTACCCCAGTTCCTTAAATGGTCCCCCCAAGGATTGAACTCACAACCCTGGGTTTAGCAGGTCAATGCTTAAACCACTGAGCTATCCCCTCCACCCCTCAATATATATAAGAATGGCATGGTATGGTATTGCCACCCTTACTTCTGCGCTGCTCTTTCAGGGGCACTGTCTTCAGAGATGGTGCCTGGCCAGCAGCTGCCATTCTCCGGCCATCCAGCTCTGTAGGCAGTGCAGAAGTAAGGGTGGCAATACCATGACAGTAGTATATACCTCAAGAGCATTTATCATCATGTATTTTTGACAGGTTTCCATGCCCCATTTAGGGCTTATGTCCCACCCTCCATACCTATTTCCATTGGTGTCAAGGTTTGGCACCGTCAGCCATTTTCAAACCTTTTTTTGATTATTTTTTATGTTTGAATAGGGTAATGTTGCATGCTTGTGCTTTGATACATTTGGTTGACTATTTAGAGAAAAAGGTTGAAAGAATAGAGTGTGAGAGCTTAAAGATTAAAAAAGAAAGCTTTGGTAAGGTTTAGAGGAAAAAAGGAAAGAAAGGTTATTATAGAGAAGAACGATTGTTTCATTAGGTTTAGTAAGTAGAGATGATTTTTAAACAATAGAAAGAGAGGAAAAAATAAGCACAGAGCAAAGAAAAAAGGTTTTAGAGAATCAAAAAAATATATAAAGCAATAAGAGAGGCTGTGTTACTGAATACATGCAGAGCGAAATATCCTACCCCACCAACTGTCGGTAGTGAAATGTAAGCTGTTCTGGGTGGTGAACCTTGGGAGCTAGCCCCACCTTTCAGTGGACCAATCTGTAGCTGTTTTACAGCTATATCACAGAATGCACTTTTTGAACCAATCCTTTCATACCAAGATTTTAAAACAAGAGCCTTTCAGAAACGGACTGTTGTGGGGTAGTTTAGTTGAAAAACTCTTGCCAATGAGCATTTGACTGTATATAAAACTACGTATTTTTGCAAGCAGGGTTTTAAAATCGGTAACCTAGACACAATGGCCATATCCTTTTACAAGGTGCCTACAGACGTCAAGAAGCAGGAATTGCCCGTGGGTGCCCCAGCTCACGTTCAGAAGAGAAGACCCATTTACACTTATTTTGCTAAAGAGGCAGACCCGTTGCCGAACTCCACATTTCATCCTGAAATTGAACCGAAGATACATGAAGACTTTATGGAATCATGGCCATTTGTAAAAAAGGAAAAGAGTAGCGTGCGAAAAAATGTGTTGCCGACTTTAAAGGAAGCAGACTCAAAGGCCATTTTTATAACAAATTGGTGAAAAATTACAAATGTTTTATAAATATTTATGGTTAAATATTTTTGTTTTTATAGGTCAGAGGATAGCCATGTATTCATGGACCATGAATTTGGTAGGGCCTTAGTTATATCCTAAAACATTTATATAATTCTGGAGAAAATCAGTCAGGCCCTGGATATTTACTTATTGAAGGGACTTAATAGCCTCTTGGACTTCCTCTCATTTAATATCTTTTTCCAGGGCTTCTAGGTCTGTGTGTTCTAGTTCTGGTATGTTAGCTTTAGCTAAATATTCCTTTATTGGCTTATGGTCAGCTGACTCTCAGAAATATCATCATCATCAATCATCATCATCATCACCACTCCCAGAACCGCATTGGTCATTGGGGCACCATCATTGATGAGCAATCAACCAATTGTCTCCACCGCTGACATTTGTGACAATTCTCCGCAAAGTCCATTCCTGTCCACTCTTTTATGTTGTCAATCTATCTCTTTTTCTGTCTACCTCTTCTTCTCTTCCCCTGTACTGTCCCTTGGAGGATCATAGAATCATAGACTTTAAGGTCAGATGGGACCATTATGATCATCTAGTCTGACCTCCTGCCAGGGGCGGCTCCAGGCACCAGCACGCAAAGCGCGTGCTTGGGGCAGCAAGCCACTGGGGGCGCTCTGCCAGTCGCTGCAAAGGCAGCAAGCAGGTTGCCTTCAGCGGCATGCCTGGGGAGGGTCTGCTGGTCCCGCGGCTTTGGTGGACCTCCCGCAGGCATGCCACTGAAGGCAGCCTGCCTGCTGTGCTTGGGGCGGCAAAATGCCTAGAGCCGCCCCTGCCTCCTGCACAATGCAGGCCACAGAATCTCACCCACCCATTCCTGTATCAAACCTGTGTCTGAGCCATTGAAGTCCTCAAATCATGGTTTAAGACTTCAAGGTGCAGAGAATCTTCCAGCAAGTGACCTGTGCCCTGTGCTGCAGAGGAAGGCGAAAACCTCCCAGGGCCTCTGCCAATCTGCCTTGGAGGAAAATTCCTTCACGACCCCCAATATGGCGATCAGTTAAACTCTGAGCATGTGGGCAAGACTCACCAGCCAGATACTCAGGAAAGAATTCTCTGTAGTAACTCAGATCCCACCCCATCTAACATCCCATCACAGGCCATTGGCCATATTTACCGCTAATAGTCGAAGACCAATTAATTGCAAAAATTAGGCTATCCCATCATACCATCTTGGATAGTCCAGATGATCTTCTTACATGGCCATACCACTTCAGCTTGCGCTTCTTCGCGGTTGTCATATGACCCAGTGCATTGGGTGATGATGTTGTGGACCTCTTCATTAGTGATGTGGTCAATGTAGGAGATGCCCAGGATTTTACAGAAGCATCTCATCTCTACTACCTGTATTTTCTGTTCAAGTTCTGCCATAAGGGTCCATGTCTTGCACACATACAGAAAAATGGAGATGACCAATGCATGCAGCAGTGTAGTGAGTCAGTGTGGCTCCCCTCCTGCCCTGAGGAGGGAGCTCCCTTACAGACACCCAGGTGGGCGGAGCCACCCCCACCAGTCCCCGCCCCCCGGAAGTCAAGGGGCGGGACAGGAAGTAGAAAAGCCGGCCGCCAGAGCTCAGTCAGGGCCCAGCCACCGCCGGGAGCAGACGTGCCGGTGAGAGCTCCTGACTGGGAACCCACCGGGGCCCGCGGCAGCTGTCCTGACTGGCCGGAGCTCCCTCGCGCCCGGTACGACGAGGAACCCCCGGAGCTTACCCGTGACCGGTACCCAGAGGAGCCGCTGGAACTCCCCTGAGCTCACTACGAAGAGGAGCCGCCGGAGCCTCTCCACCCCTGCTGTTACCCGGAGGAACCGCCTGAGCACGCCTGGCCGGACTATCCAGAGGAGCTACCAGACCTGCCCCCAAGCCCTGGTCCCGAGGAGCCTATGCAGCTCGACTGGCCTGGATCCAGTGCGACTGATGAGGTAGGCCTGGAGGGGGAGATGGAAAGTAGCCCGGGGGTAGCCGACCCCTGTCAGGCTACAGATGCAGAGGTCCCGATGTCAGTGTGTTGCAGTCAGGACCCCACTGACCAGCAGCAGTGATAGCCGCTGTTAGGGCCCCGGGCTGGGACACAGTGGAGTGGGCGGGCCTGTGTCCCCCCTGCCACCCCCCTTACGGGTGGCAGTTCTCCCCCTCACCCAGGTAAGGACCTGGGCCTATACACTGAACTGTTAATTGCTGCTCAGCCCCTGCTCCATAGGGCCTGAGCCCACTGTACTGTTTATTACTGCTCAGCCCCTGCTCCATAGGGCCTGAGCTCACTGTACTGTTCATTTACTGCTCAGCCCCTGCTCCATAGGGCCTGAGCTCACTGTACTGTTCATTTACTGCTCAGCTCCTGCTCTATAGGGCCTGGGCTCACTGTACTGTTTAATTGCTGCTCAGCCCCTGCTCCATAGGGCCTGAGCTCACTGTACTGTTCATTTACTGCTCAGCTCCTGCTCTATAGGGCCTGGGCTCACTGTACTGTTTAATTGCTGCTCAGCCCCTGCTCCATAGGGCCTGAGCCCACTGTACTGTTTATTACTGCTCAGCCCCTGCTCCATAGGGCCAGAGCTCACTGTACTGTTTATTTGCTGCTCAGCCCCTGCTCCATAGGGCCTGAGCTCACTGTACTGTTTATTTGCTGCTCAGCCCCTGCTCCAAAGGGCCTGAGCTCGTTATTGACTATTAGCTGCTCAGCCCCTGATCCAAAGGGCCTGAGCTCGTTATTGACTATTTGCTGTTCAGCCCTGCTTCAAAGGGCCTGAGCTTATTGACTATTTGCTGCCCAGCCCCTGCTTCAAAGGGCCTGAGCTCGTTATACTGACTGCTACTCAGCCCCTGCAACTGAGGGCCTGAGCCTCTAAACACTGATTATTATTGTTCAGCCGGTTCCACAGAAGACGTGGAGTGAGTCGGTGTGGCTCCCCTCCGGCCCGCAGGAGGGTTGAGCCCCGACGTGATCGATTACAAGCAGTTTTAGTTTGGATTCCAGGGAGATGTTCTTATTCCTCAAAATTGGCTTTAGCTTTGCCACTGCTGCTGTTGTTTGCACAGGTCTTGCCTGAATTTCTGCCTTGGATCCTGAATCATAGAATCATAGAATCATAGAACTTAAGATCAGAAGGGAACATTATGATCATCTAGTCTGACCTCCCGCAAGATGCAGGCCACAAAAGCTGACCCACCCACTCCTGAAATAATTCTCTCCCTTGACTCAGCTGTTGAAGTCCCCAAATCCTCATTTAAAGATTTCAAGTAGCAGATAATCCTCCAGCAAGCGACCCCTGCCCCATGCTGCGGAGGAAGGCGAAAAACCTCCAGTGCCACTGCCAATCTACCCTGGAGGAAAATTCCTTCCCGACCCCAAATATGGCGATCAGCTGAACCCCGAGTATGCGGGCAAGACTCTCCACCCAGACACTCAGGAAAAAGACTTTCAATATCCCAACATTGACCCTCGGTACTAATTACCAGTGGTCGCACGTTATTGACCTATTGACTAAATCACGTTATCCTATCAAACCATTCCCTCCATAAACTTATCAAGCTTAATCTTAAAGCCAGAGAGGTCCTTCGCCACCACTGTTTCCCTCGGTAGGCTGTTCCAGAATTTCACTCCCCTGATGGTTAGAAACCTTCGTCTAATTTCAAGCCTAAACTTCCCGACTGCCAATTTATATCCATTTGTTCTCGTGTCCACATTAGTACTGAGCTGAAATAATTCCTCTCCCTCCCTGGTATTTATCCCTCTGATATATTTAAAGAGAGCAATCATATCTCCTCTCAACCTTCTTTTGGTTAAGGAAAACAAACCGAGCTCCTCAAGTCTCCTTTCATACGACAGGCTTTCCATTCCTCGGATCATTCTAGTGGCCCTTCTTTGTACCCGTTCCAGTTTGAATTCATCCTTCTCAAACATGGGAGACCAAAACTGCACACAGTACTCCAAATGAGGTCTCACCAACGCCTTGTATAACGGGACTAGCACCTCCTTATCTCTACTAGAAATACCTCGCCTAATGCATCCCAAGACCGCATTAGCTTTTTTAACGGCCACATCACATTGCCGACTCATAGTCATCCTGAGATCAACCAGGACTCCGAGGTCCTTCTCCTCTTCCGTTACTTCCAACTGGTGCGTCCCCAGCTTATAACTAAAATTCCTGTTAGTCATCCCTAAATGCATAACCTTACACTTCTCACTATTGAATTTCATCCTATTACTAATACTCCAGTTTACAAGGTCATCCAAATCTCCCTGGAGGATATCCCGATCCTTCTCCGAATTGGCAATACCTCCCAACTTCGTGTCATCCGCAAACTTTATCAGCCCACTCCTACTTTTGGTTCCAAGGTCAGTGATAAATAGATTGAATAAGATTGGACCCAAAATCGAACCTTGAGGAATTCCACTGGTAACCTCCCTCCAACCCGACCGATCACCTTTCAATACGACCCGCTGCAGTCTTCCCTTTAACCAGTTCCTTATCCACCTCTGGATTTTCATTTCGATCCCCATCTTTTCCAATTTAACCAGTAATTCTTCATGCGGTACCGTATCAAATGCCTTACTGAAATCAAGATATATTAGATCCACCGCATTTCCCTTGTCTAAAAAATCTGTTACTTTCTCAAAGAAGGAGATCAGGTTGGTTTGGCACGATCTACCTTTCGTAAAACCATGTTGTAATTTGTCCCAATTGCCATTGACCTCAAGGTCCGTAACTACTCTCTCCTTTAATATTTTTTCCATGACTTTACATACTACAGATGTTAAACTAACAGGCCTGTAGTTACCCGGGTCACTTTTTTTCCCCTTCTTGAAAACAGGAACTATATTAGCTAATCTCCAGTCAAACGGTACAACCCCCGAGTTTAGAGATTCGTTAAAAATTATCGCTAATGGGCTTGCAATTTCACTCGCCAATTCCTTTAATATTCTAGGATGAAGATTATCCGGGCCGCCTGATTTACTACCGTTAAGCTGTTCAAGTTTGGCTTCTACCTCGGATACTGTAATTTCCAACCCCGCACCTTCATTCCCATCAGTCACTCTGCCACTATTCCTAAGCCCTTCATTAGCCTCATTAAAGACCGAGGCAAAATATTCATTTAGATATTGTGCCATGCCTAGCTTATCCTTAATCTCCACTCCGTTTACAGTTTTAAGTGGTCCCACTTCTTCTTTCTTGGTTTTCTTCCTATTTATATGGCTAAAAAACCTTTTACTATTGGTTTTAATTCCCTTCGCAAGGTCCATCTCTACCCGGCTTTTGGCCTTTCTCACTGCATCCCTACACCCTCTGACCTCAATAAGGTAGGTTTCTTTGCTGATCCCTCCCATCTTCCACTCCTTGTACGCTTTCTGATTTTTCTTAATCACCCCTCTGAGACGCTTGCTCATCCAGCTCGGTCTAAAACTGCTACCTAAGGACCGTTTTCCCTTTCTCGGGATACAGGCCTCTGACAGCTCCTGCAACTTCAACCTGAAATAATCCCAGGCGTCTTCCGCCTTTAGATCCCTAAATATGTTAGTCCAATCCACTTCCCTAACTAGTCGCCTTAATTTAGTAAAGTTAGCCCTTTTGAAATCGTAAACCTTAGTCTCAGTGATGATTAGCCCCAAATACTTGAACTGTTTCACTGTCTCCAGCACTTGTTCACTGACAGCGATATGTGAGCTGATCCCATCATGATTGTTTGTCATCAGCTTGGGTTTCTCTGCACTGATTTCCATGCCACTGATTTCTCTGTACTCATCAAATCATTTCATAAGGTTGGCAAGTTCATCTTCACTGCCTGTCAGGCCATCAATGTCATCAGCGCACAGAAGATTTGAGATTGTTCACCCCCCCCAGTGCTGACTATGCATATGTGATCTTCTAGGGCATCAGTCGTTATGCACTCCAAGTAGATGTTGAAAAGTGTAGGCGAAAGAAGGCAGCCTTGCCGGATTCCAACAGTGGTGCGAATGTTAGAATGGTAAGAATAAGCTTATGACCAACATATGACCAACGAGACTGGAATGCTAAAGTGGGTACAGGCAGATTGGCGAGATTATTGTGATCCTTTCGGTAATGCGGTAACCAATGAGAGAAGATTGAGACTTTTGGAGTTTGCCAGCTATAACAATCTGGTTCTTGCAAACACATTAGAAGCACATAAAGCATCCAGACGATCAACATGGCATGCACCTAATGGTCTACATCACAGCCAGATCGACTACATCATGGTGCAAAAAAGATTTTATTCTGGGATCAACAGAGCTAACACAAGGAACTTCCCCGATGCTGATACTGGAAGTGATCACAACCTTGTGATGCTAAATTTTTGGCTGCAGCTAAGGAAAATTGTCAGGCCAAAGTTCACTAGAACCAAGTTTGACCTAGAAAGACTCAGAGACCGAAACATTGCAGTCATTCCAAGCAGAAAATTTGCCCCCCTGCTTATTTCTTATGAGAAACTGGAAGGAGACACGTAAAACAAAAAGATGGAGATTAAACACCCCACTGCTAGATGACCAGAAAGAGATCAAGATATCAGGTATAAGCAAACAATGCTGACCAGATTTTAAAAAGCACTCTGTGGAATGTCTTCAAAACAGTGATTAGGGGCAGCTTAATTAACTAAGAATCCTATGTTAAAGTTAGAGAGGGGAAATGCAAACATTACTCAGTGAGGTTAAAAAAACTTAAGTTATATCAGAAAAAAATCAATCACAGAACATTCAATCAATCAACAAACCTCGATGCCAACTCTGCCCACATATCTACACCAGCAACACCATCACAGGACCTAACCAGATCAGCCACACCATCACCGGTTCATTCACCTGCACATCCACCAATGTAATATATGCCATCATATGCCAGCAATGCCCTTCTGCTATGTACATCGGCCAAACTGGACAGTCTCTAAGGAAAAGGATAAATGGACACAAATCAGATATTAGGAATGGCAATATACAAAAACCTGTAGGAGAACACTTCAACCTCCCTGGCCACACAATAGCAGATCTTAAGGTGGCCATCCTCCAGCAAAAAAACTTTAGGACCAGACTTCAAAGAGAAACTGCTGAGCTTCAGTTCATCTGCAAATTTGACACCATCAGTTTAGGATTAAACAAAGACTGAGAATGGCTTGCCAACTACAGAACCAGTTTCTCCTCCATTGGTTTTCACACCTCAACTGCTAGAACAGGGCCTCATCCTCCCTGATTGACCTAACCTCGTTATCTCTAGCTTTCTTCTTGCTTGCTTATATTTACCTGCCCCTGGAAATTTCCACTCTTGCATCCGACGAAGTGGGTATTCACCCACGAAAGCTCATGCTGCAAAACGTCTGTTAGTCTATAAGGTGCCACAGGATTCTTTGCTGCTTTTACAGAACATTTATAAAACAAATTAGAGGCCAGAAGGAAGTTAGATTTACTACAAACAGACAAAGCTGAACAGGCAATCGGATACACAAAATTATATTATGAAAAGGGGAACAAAACTGATAGATTACTAGCTAATAGACTAAAAACACTTAAGTAAAATTATACCTTTAGTCTGGAAAACTCCAAATCAACTGGCAATTGATTTTGAACTGGAGAGACTGGTCCAAGGCTGGGAACTGGGATCCAGCCTGTGTATTAAGAGCTGTAGATTGCCTGTAACATCTATAAGGGTGAGAAACTGCTTGATTCAAATCTTGCTTAGTCTGTAGAATCTAGACTGCATTTTATTTTAATTTCTTATGTAATCAACTTTGATCTTTATGCCTGTTAGTTATAATCACTTACAATCTATCTGCCTGTAGTTAATAAATCTGTTTTATATTTTACCTAAAACAGTGTGGTTTTGGTTGACGTGCTTGGGGAATCTCAGCTCAGGTTAACAATGGCTGTTGCACATCCACTATCCTTTGTTGGAGTAGCGAATTAATTAATGAGCTTTCACCATCCAAAGGAGTCTTGAGCAGTGTAAAATTATATATTTCTGAGGTGCAAGGCTGGGGGCAGGGGTGATTGGCTGGTGCCTCTCTGTGTATGATTCAAGAGTGGCTTGGAGAGCATTCATGTTATTTAGCTGGGTGTGGGTCTCCACATGCTGATGGCTGAGTGATCACAGAGTCTGGAGGAGTTTGTGGCGTCTCACTGGCATAGCATTGTAAGGGTATGTCCACACTACCCACTGGATTGGCGGGTAGCGATTGATCTATCGGGGATCGATTTATCGCATCTTGTCTATTCGCGATAAATCGATCCCTGAACACGTTCCCGTCGACTGCTGAACTCCACCAGGGCAAGAGGCGGAAGCGGAGTCGATGGAGGAGCCGCAGCCATTGATCCCGCACCGTGAGGACGGGAGGTAAGTTGAAATAAGATACATCAACTTCAGCTTTGCTATTCCTGTAGCTGAAGTTGCGTATCTTACATCAACTCCTCGCCCCCAGTGTAAACCAGCCCTAAGAGACAGCCCAGGCTGGAAAGTTAAGGGTCAGCCTTCCACAAGGTTTACTCTTTTGAGGGTCCTAATCCCTTCTCTTTTTTCTCTTGTATGCCTATCCCTTGTGCATGAAGAGGAGATAAATGGTGTCATACCTCTGTACCAGGGATGGGCTGGTCACAGACCTAGCTTCTGCACCTCAGCTCTCCATCATAAGGTCCATTAAGGATCTGCCGGGTACAGCTGAGGTTTGTTTTAAATCAGGTATTTTTGCACACAGCGCCACCTAGTGGCTGAATAGTATAATACAGTTTAGCATTCTATTACAAAGGGAAAAATCCATCTGTATTTTGAGTTTCCCATAATGCTGCTATGAGTTCAGCTAGCTCCCTTCTGTGTTTTGGAGTGATGGCTGCTGGATCCTAGAAGATCAGTAGTTTATGAACCCCTAGAATTACTACAGTGACCTCTCTGACTTTTCTATACCTGGTAGAGCATTAAAGGATCTTATGAAAGATATATTTTGTGCATCTGTCCATATCTGGTACAGAAGCCTGACCTGCTAGTAACAGCCTTGTAACCTACTGTGTACAAGAAATATATGACAGCCACCATCTTGGATTTTTCCACCTCAGCCTGCTCTGCAATCTCTCTATCTTGTAAATTCCTTTTCTGGAAATGGAATCATAGAAATGTAGCACTGGAAGGGACCTTGATACTTCTAGTCCAGTCCCCTGCACAGGCAGGACTAAGTACTATCAAGACCATTTCTGATAGGTGTTTGTTTAACTTAGTCTTAAAAATCTCCAGTGACAGAGATTCCACACCTCTCCTAGGTAATTTGTTTCAGTGTCTAACTACCCTGTCCCTGACAGGAAGTTTTTCCCAATATGTAACCTAAATCGCCCTTGCTTCAATATAAGTCCATTACTTCTTGTCCTGTCCTCAGTGGTTAAGAAGAACAATTTATCACCCTCCTTTTTATAAAAAAACATTTATGTGCTTGAAGACTATTATGTCCCCTCTCAGTCTTCACTTCTCCAGATTAAACAAACCCTATTTTTTTCAATCTTTTTTCATAGGTCATGTTTTCTAATAATTTTTGTTGCTCTCCTTTGGACTTTTTTCAATTAGTCTACATCTTTCCTGAAGTATGGTACCCTGAACTGGACACAAGATTCCAGTTGAGGCCTTATCAGTGCTGAGTAGAATGGAAGAATTATTTCTCGTTTCTTACTTACACCACTTCTGCTAACACATCCCTTTTGGTGCAACAGTATTACATTGTTGACTCATACTTAGGCTAGGTCTACACTGGTGGTGGTGGGGGCGTCAACCTAAGATATGCAACTTCAGCTACGTGAATAGCATAGCTCAAGTTGGCGTATCTTAGGTCGATTTACCTGGCCGTGAGGACGGCAGCGAGTTGACCGCAGCGAGTTGACCACTGCCGCTCCCCCGTTGACTCCGCTTCCGCCTCTCACCATGGTGGAGTTCCGGAGTCGACGGCAGAGTGATCGGGGATTGATTTTATCGCATCTACACTAGACATGATAAATTGATCCCCGATAGATCGATCACTACCTGCTGATCCGGCAGGTAGTGTAGACAAACCCTTAGTTTGTGATCCACTATAATGCCCAGATCGCTTTCTGCAATAATCTGTTCTAGGTAGTCATTTCCCATTTTGTATTTGTGCAATTGATTATTCTTTCCTAAGCATAGTACTTTTCATTTATCCTTATTGAATTTCTGCCTATTTATTTCAGACCATTTCTCCAGTTTGTCGAGATCTCTTTGAATTCTAATCCTGTCCTCCAAAGCACGAGCAATTCCTCCTAGCTTGGCATCATTCACAGACTGTGCTCTTTATGCCATTATCAAAGTAATTTATGAAGATATTGAATAGAACAAGACAGTGTTCCCTCTAATCCATGTGTGGAATAAATTTTGTTATGTGCACCATATCGAGATAATGCGCGGATGTGCGCCATCAGTAGAAACAAAAAAAAACCTAGATATAATGTATATTTTTAAAAAGTTACCATAGGGATAAGTACTCCAGTCAGGTACAAGGTAGGCATTTTAGAACTCACTAAGCAAAGAATTATATTTAAATGTAAGAAATAAATAAAAATTATGACGTGCATAGATCAGTCAAAACACTAAAATAACACGTTGAAAGAAGTATTAAGTAACAACCACAACAATAATACAAGTATGTGTTGGGAGGTGAGTGTGAAAGACAGAGTGTTTGTGCATGTGTGAGTGAGACTGAGACACACTGTATGTGTGTGTGTGTGTGTGTGTGTGTGAGAGAGAGAGAGACAGAGACAGAGACAGAGACAGAGACAGACACGAGTGTGTGTGACAGAGAAAGACTGCCCTTTTAAGTAGATCACACTCAGCAGTCTGAAGCCTGCTCCCTGCTTGTTCAGACCCAGCAACAGCTGCCAGCCAGCTGCCTCCATCCTGACCCCTGTCATGTCCCCCTCGGCTCTATGGAGATGGGGTACAGGGATGGGAGGAGGGGACACCCTGACATCAGTGCCCTTCCTTCCCTCCCCCTCTTCCCCCCGCACAGCAAGCAGGAGGCTCCCGGAGCAGCTGGCCAGGGGCTCCAAAGCAGAGGGGAGGAGTAACAAGGCAGTGGGGGGAGGGACACCTGAAGTGTGTGGCACTTGATAGCCTGCTAAGGGCGGCCAGGCAGCTTAGAGGGAATTTAGGAATCAGACCCAGGACAGGTCCCTGTGGGACCCCACTTGCTATGCTCTTCCAGCTTGATTGTGAACCACTGATAAATACTCTGAGTGCACTTTTCCAATGAGTAGTAGGTTTTGTCTAGGCTATAGTTCTTGAGTTTGTTTATGAGAATGTCATGTGAGACAGTATCAAAAGCCTTACTAAAGTTGACATATAGCACACGTATTGCCTCCTAAGAACATAAGAACATAAGAAAGGCAGTACCGGGTCAGACCAAAGGTCCATCCAGCCCAGCATCTGTCCACCGACAGTGGCCAATGCCAGATTTCCCTGAGGGAGTGAACCTAACAGGCAATGATCAAGTGATCTCTCTCCTGCCATCCATCTCCATCCTCTGACGAACAGAGGCTAGGGACACCATTCTTACCCATCCTGGCTAATAGCCATTTATGGACTTAGCCACCATGAATTTATCCAGTCCCCTTTTAAACATTGTTATAGTCCTAGCCTTCACAACCTCCTCAGGTAAGGAGTTCCACAAGTTGACTGTGCGCTGCGTGAAGAAGAACTTCCTTTTATTTGTTTTAAACCTGCTCCCTATTAATTTTATTTGGTGACCCCTAGTTCTTGTATTATGGGAATAAGTAAATAACTTTTCCTTATCCACTTTCTCAACATCACTCATGATTTTATATACCTCTATCATGTCCCCCCTTAGTCTTCTTTTTTCCAAACTGAAGAGTCCTAGCCTCTTTAATCTTTCCTCATATGGGACCTTCTCTAAACCCCTAATCATTTTAGTTGCTCTTTTCTGAACCTTTTCTAGTGCTAGAATATCTTTTTTGAGGTGAGGAGACCACATCTGTACACAGTATTCGAGATGTGGGCGTACCATGGATTTATATAAGGGCAATAATATATTCTCAGTCTTATTCTCTATCCCCTTTTTAATGATTCCTAACATCCTGTTTGCTTTTTTGACCGCCTCTGCACACTGCGTGGACATCTTCAGAGAACTATCCACGATAACTCCAAGATCTTTTTCCTGACTCGTTGTAGCTAAATTAGCCCCCATCATGTTGTATGTATAGTTGGGGTTATTTTTTCCAATGTGCATTACTTTACATTTATCCACATTAAATTTCATTTGCCATTTTGTTGCCCAATCACTTAGTTTTGTGAGATCTTTTTGAAGTTCTTCACAATCTGCTTTGGTCTTAACTATCTTGAGTAGTTTAGTATCATCTGCAAACTTTGCCACCTCACTGTTTACCCCTTTCTCCAGATCATTTATGAATAAATTGAATAGGATTGGTCCTAGGACTGGCCCTTGGGGAACACCACTAGTTACCCCTCTCCATTCTGAGAATTTACCATTAATTCCTACCCTTTGTTCCCTGTCCTTTAACCAGTTCTCAATCCATGAAAGGACCTTTCCTTTTATCCCATGACAGCTTAATTTACGTAAGAGCCTTTGGTGAGGGACCTTGTCAAAGGCTTTCTGGAAATCTAAGTACACTATGTCCACCGGATCCCCCTTGTCCACATGTTTGTTGACCCCTTCAAAGAATTCTAATAGATTAGTAAGACACGATTTCCCTTTACAGAAACCATGTTGACTATTGCTCAACAGTTTATGTTTTTCTATGTGTCTGACAATTTTATTCTTTACTATTGTTTCAACTAATTTGCCCAGTACCGACGTTAGACTTACCGGTCTGTAATTGCCGGGATCACCCCTAGAGCCCTTTTTAAATATTGGTGTTACATTAGCTAACTTCCAGTCATTGGGTACCGAAGCCGATTTAAAGGACAGGTTACAAACCTTAGTTAATAGTTCCGCAACTTCACATTTGAGTTCTTTCAGAACTCTTGGGTGAATGCCATCTGGTCCCGGTGACTTGTTAATGTTGAGTTTATCAATTAATTCCAAAACCTCCTCTACTGATACTTCAATCTGTGACAGTTCCTCAGATTTGTCACCTACAAAAGCCAGCTCAGGTTTGGGAATCTCCCTAACATCCTCAGCCGTGAAGACTGAAGCAAAGAATCCATTTAGTTTCTCCGCAATGACTTTATCATCTTTAAGCGCTCCTTTTGTATTTTCATCGTCAAGGGGCCCCACTGGTTGTTTAGCAGGCTTCCTGCTTCTGATGTACTTAAAAAACATTTTGTTATTACCTTTGGAGTTTTTGGCTAGCCGTTCTTCAAACTCCTCTTTGGCTTTTCTTATTACACTCTTGCACTTAAGTTGGCAGTGTTTGTGCTCCTTTCTATTTGCCTCACTAGGATTTGACTTCCACTTTTTAAAGGAAGTCTTTTTATCTCTCACTGCTTCTTTTACATGGTTGTTAAGCCACGGTGGCTCTTTTTTAGTTCTTTTACTGTTTTTCTTAATTTGGGGTATACATTGAAGTTGGGCCTCTATTATGGTGTCTTTAAAAAGGGCCCATGCAACTTGCAGGGATTTCACTTTAGTCACTGTACCTTTTAACTTTTGTCTAACTAACCCCCTCATTTTTGTATAGTTCCCCCTTTTGAAATTAAAGGCCACAGTGTTGGGCAGTTGAGATGTTCTTCCCACCACAGGGATGTTGAATGCTATTGTATTATGGTCACTATTTCCAAGCGGTCCTGCTATAGTTACCTCTTGGACCAGCTCCTGCGCTCCACTCAGGATTAAATCTAGAGTCGCCTCTCCCCTTGTGGGTTCTCGTACCAGCTGCTCCATGAAGCAGTCATTTAAAGTATCGAGAAATTTTATCTCTGCATTTCGTCCTGAAGTGAAATGTTCCCAGTCAATATGGGGATAATTGAAATCCCCCACTATTATTGGGTTCTTAATTTTGATAGCCCCTCTAATTTCCCTTAGCATTTCATCATCACTATTACTGTCCTGGTCAGGTGGTCGATAATAGATCCCTACTGTTATATTTTTACTAGAGCATGAAATTTCTATCCATAGAGACTCTATGGAACCTGTGGATTCGCTTAAGATTTTTACTTCATTTGAATCTACACTTTCTTTAACATATAGTGCCACTCCTCCCACTGCATGGCCTGTTCTGTCCTTCCGATATATTTTGTACCCCGGAATGATTGTGTCCCATTGATTGCTCTCAGTCCACCAGGTTTCTGTGATGCCTATTATATCTATATCCTCCTTTATCACAAGGCACTCTAGTTCACCCATCTTATTATTTAGACTTCTGGCATTTGTGTACAAGCACTTTAAAAACTTGTCCCTGTTTATTAGCCTGCCTTTTTCTGATGTGCCAGATTCTTTTTTATGTGACTGTTCATCATCTGATCCGGCCCTTACATTATATTTCTCATTCCTCTGCTCCTGACTATAACCTGGAGATTCTCTATCATCAGACTCTACCCTAAGAGAAGTCTGTGTCCGATCCACACGCTCCTCTGCAGCAGTCGGCTTTCCCCCATCTCCTAGTTTTAAAACTGCTCTACAACCTTTTTAATGTTTAGTGCCAGCAGTCTGGTTCCACTTTGGTTTAGGTGGAGCCCATCTCTCCTGTATAGGCTCCTCCCATCCCAGAAGTTTCCCCAGTTCCTAATGAATGTGAACCCCTCCTCTCTACACCATCGTCTCATCCACGCATTGAGACTCTGAAGCTCTGCCTGCCTACCTGGCCCTGCGCGTGGAACTGGGAGCATTTCTGAAAATGCCACCATAGAGGTCCTGGATTTCAGTCTCTTCCCTAGCAGCCTAAATTTGGCTTCCAGGACATCTCTCCTACCCTTCCCTATGTCATTGGTACCTACATGTACCACGACCACCGGCTCCTCCCCAGCACTACACATAAGTCTATCTAGATGCCTCGAGAGATCCGCAACCTTCGCACCAGGCAGGCAAGTCACCATACGGTTCTCCCGGTCATCACAGACCCAGCTATCTATATTTCTAATAATCGAATCTCCCATTACTAACACCTGCCTTTTCCTAGAAACTGGAGTTCCCTCCCCCGGAGAGGCAACCTCAGTGCGAGAGGCAACCCCAGCACCATCTGGAAGGAGGGTCCCAACTACGGGAAGGTTTCCCTCTGCTCCCATTGACTGCTCTACTTCCCTGGGCCCTTCTTCCTCCTCAACAGCACAGGAGCTGTCTAAGCGGAGGTGGGACAATTCTACAGTGTCCCGGAAAGCCTCATCAACATACCTCTCTGCCTCTCTCAGCTCCTCCAGTTCCGCCACCCTGGCCTCCAAAGTCCGTACATGGTCTCTGAGGGCCAGGAGCTCCTTGCACCGATTGCACACATACGCCACTCGCCCACAGGGCAGGTAATCATACATGCTACACTCAGTGCAATAAACTGGATAGCACCCACTCTGCTGCTGGGCTTCTGCCTGCATTGTCTCCTAGTTAGTGAAAGGGTGGTTTACGGAAAGTAGTTTTGGAATGTGGTTCGGTTTATAGGTTTTAGGGCAAAGCCACGGGGAAGGGGTTAGGGCTGGCGAGGGGCTCCCACTCCCTTCACACTCCCTTTCTAAACTCCCTTGCGAAACTCCCTGTTAGCAGCCCCTGTTCGCAAAGCTCCTCCCTGTCCACAAGGCTTGCTATCCAGTCAAAGAAGGATATTAGGTTGGTTTGATATAATTTGTTCTTGACAAATCCATGTTGACAGATGGGTACTCCATATGAAGGAGACCTATCAAAGAATTAGATGAGACTTTCTGGGGAGTCATGGGGGGTGGGCTGGAGAGCAGTGAAGGCTGAGGATTGTGCCAACTTAAGCAGCCATTCTGCTCTGGTGATGTCACTTCTCCTGCCCCACCTCCCCCCAGTTCTTGCTATTTTTTACATTTCTGACAATGAAACGGTAGACAAACAACACAGTAATGAGGCATATGAAGACTTGGAGGAAGAATGACTTTTGATGTTGCACTCATTACAGATCCATAGAATACCTCAGTTCAGATCTCTGCAGGGCCGCCCGGGAGGCGTGGCGTGGCAAGTGGGGCAATTTTCCCCAGGCCCTGGGCTCCGCAGGGGCCCCCAAGAGAACGGGTGAGGCTCCCGCCCCTGCCCCGGCCCGACCCCACCTCCGCCCCTCTCCTGGAGCCTCAGCACATCCAGCAGCATCCCTGAGCACTGGCGCAGCATGGCTCCGGCGAGGCCCCTGAGTTCCGCCCCGTTCAGAGCCGTGTGGTAAGGGGGCGGGGCTGCGAGCTCCAGCAGGGCCTGAGCTCCCTCCGCTTGGCCTGGAGCTTGCAGCCCCGCCCCCTGACCATACGGCTCTGAGCGGGGCGGAGCTCAGGGGCCCTGCAGGAGCCACGCTGCAGCTGTCCAGGAAGCTTCTGGATACAACGCGCTGAGGCTCCGGGTGAGGGGGGAGCCGGGGGTAAGAGGCCGGGGCCAGGGGGTTGGATAAGGGGCAGGGAGTCCCAGGGACAGTCAGGGGACAGAGAGGGGGCAGAGGTTGGGGGGGCCATCAGGGGACAGGGAATGGGGGGGTTGGCTTGTGGGCGTTCCAGGGGTCTGTCAGGACTCAGCAGGGCGGTGAATAGGGGTTGGGGCAGCCAGGGGATAGGGAGCAGGGGTGAGGTCCTGGGATGGTGGTGGGGGGGTCTCTGGGGGACGGTGAGGGGGCAAGAAGCAGGATGGGTTGGGGATTCTGAGGGGAGTGGGCAGTTGGGGGGCAGGAAGTGGGGAGGTCAGATAGGGGGTAGGGCCAGGCTGTTTGGGAGGCACAGCCTTCCCTACCCTAAAGCTCATTCAGCAGTTTGAGGCTTGCAGAAGAGCCAAGCTGTTAGGTTTTCCATTAGGGCTAACATCCCTTTCACTTCTCAAATGCCAAATTATAGTCTATATTTAATTTCAGTGCCATAGGGAGATTCATGTCAGGTGAGGGTAGCTTCATTTAAAATTAGCCACTGGGAGAGGGATCACATGAGAAGAGCAATATCCTACACCACCTACTTCCTTCCCGACCCTACCAAGGGAGATACCCCCCCCCCTCGCGCATTCCCTGAGGCTTCAGAGGGGTTAATTCAGTGGTTCTCAAACTTTTGTCCTGGTGACCCCTTTCACATAGCAAACCTCTGAGTGCAACCCCTCACCCCATATAAATTGAAAACACTTTTTTATATATTTAACACTATTATAAATGCTGGAGGCAAAGCGGGGTTTGAGGTGGAGGCTGACAGCTCGTGACCCCCAGTAATAACTTTGTGACCCCCCCTGAGGTGTCCTGACCCCCAGTTTGAGAACCCCTGGGTTAATTTAATGTTAACACCCTGTGTCCATTCACATGCATGTGCTATTTTGAGCATGTCAGTTTTTCACAACATAGGCTCATCCCAGATTCTGGAACAAGCTCAAATGCTCAGTTCGTGGAGTATGTACATAAGCTATATGAAAGACAAACCCACAGTAACCATCTCCAGTTTGTGAGGAACGCCATGGAGCCAGTCTCTAGGAAACAGATAAATGCATGGAGGTTAAGTCCATTAATGGCTATTAGCCAGGATGGGCAACGAATGGTGTCCCTAGCCTCTGTTTGTCAGAAGGTGGAGATGGATGGCAGGAGAGAGATCACTTGATCATTACCTGTTAGGTTCACTCCCTCTGGGGCACTTGGCATTGGTCATTGTCGGCAGACAGAATACTGGGCTGGATGAACCTTTGGTTTGACCCAGTATGTCTGTCCTTATGTTCTAACCTAAATGAACCCAAAGTTATAGAGACAGATATGAGTCAAGGAAGCCAGCAGAGTATCAGAAACCTGGAAAAATCTCTGAGTGGATGGGCTCAGGCATTTGGTCACAAGCTGAGGTGGTTCAAAAGTTTTGGATTTTTTTTAAGCAGAATTTTTTATTGTTTCTTTAAACAATCAAACACAGCAAGCAGCAAATATTTGGCCACACACTTCTGAAACCCCAAACCATATGCAGGTTTTGGCAGACTAATTTTAGCTTTTCAATTTAAAAAACTACAACAAATTTTGAAGGAAAGCAGACGTTGTCCGTGATTTTTTTCTGCTTTTTAAAAACCCCTAGTTTTTGATCCAAAAAAAGTTTTGATGGAAAATATTTGTCCAGCCCTTTTAATGAGTTTTAGTGCCTTTTAGCACTAGCTGAATCTGAGAACCAGTGATACCTTGTAAAGAAGTTTTCTCAAAACTGGGTTTGTGCCAAGATGCGGAAGGTTTATTTTTCCCAGGGCTGTCCGTGGGGGGGAGCAAGTGGGGCAATTTGCCCGGGCCCCAGAGGGACCCCCACAAGAATATAGTATTGCATTTTTTTTATTGAAGGGGCCCCCAAAATTGTTTTGCCCCAGGCCCCCTGAATCCTCTAGGTGGCCCTGGATCTCTGCAGTGTCATTGCCTGAGTACAGCGTGTGGAAGTACAGAAAGAACTGACAGGAATTTGTAGGGATTTGTAGGGGATCTTAATGCATGACAGTCTTTGTTAGCAAGAGTTAGGCTAGCTGTAACCCTAATAACGCGAGATTTGTAGAAGCGAGGATTATGTGAGGCGAGTGGAAAAGAACTGTGTGAGAAGTTGTTTTTCGACCTTGTGTAGATAATACAATATGTAGACTGGCATCTCTTAAGTGAGAAAAACAAGATATCAGGATGACCTATGTATAAACAAAATGCAGCTGTTGCTTATTATTGTCTGTAACAAAAGTATAAATGCTGCTGTAATTGTTTACCTGTTGAGAGACCTGTCTAGGAAGGGGAGACCTTATGTCCTAGTGCACTCTCTCCCTATTGTAGCTGCTAAACAGAATAAAGTATCTGACTCTGCTGCATCCAAACAAAAAGCGAGAACTGAGTTATTCTCCAACAAGCACATGCAAGTATTTTTGTACTGACACCCCTTTTTTGCTAAACATTCTGGCTGATTATGGCTTCCTTTTTGGGTGGGGTCTTACCCAGTGATGAGCTGCCAAAATGTTAACAACCGGTTCCCTCCCCCGCCCCCGGGGGGGGGGTCGTGCCCCATCCAACCCCTCATGTTCCTTGACACACACACCCCCCGACCCCGACCCATCCCCCCCTTCCCTGTCCCCTGACTGCCCCTTGCCACCCCACCCAACCCCTCCTCTCATTCTCAATGGCCCCCCAGAACCCCTACCCCATACAACTACCCCTTCTCTCTGTCCCTGAGTGCCCCCACCACCTCATCCAACCCTGCTCTTTTCTGACTGCTCCCCGGGACCCTTGCTCCCATTCATTCAGCCTGTTCCCTGCCCTCTGACAACCCTGACCCCTATACACCCCCCGACAACCCACCCCCTCCCTGCCCCCTTACCACACTGCCTGGGGCCGGACCGGGTCCACTCCCCCAGGACCACGACCGCCCCGGGGGGCCCAACTCCCGGAGCCGCTCGGCCGCCACCACGGGACCCGACTCCCCGGGCCGGCTCCGGGGCCGGGGCCGGGCTGCTGCCGCGGGACCCAACTCCCCGGGCTGGCACCGGGGCCGGGGCCGGGCCGCCGCTGCGGGACCCGACTCCCCGGGCCGGCACTGGGGCCGAGCCGCCGCCGCGGGACCCGACTCCCCGGGCCGGCACCGGGGCCGAGCCGCCGCCGCGGGACCCGACTCCCCGGGCCGGCACCGGGGCCGAGTCGCCGCCGCGGGACCCGACTCCCCGGGCCGGCACCGGGGCCGAGCCGCTGCCGCGGGACCCGACTCTCCCGGCCCGCACCGAAGCCTATGCTGCAGGTCCCGAGCTGGGCCGGGTCGGAGCCGCTCAGCCGGGACCATACCGAGCCGGGGGTGCTTGGCAGGGACCGGGCTGGGGAGCTTGGCCGGGGCCAGGGGGAGGCGCTCAAAGTGGACCTGGAGTGGGCCACTCGCGCGGTCCACCCCGCCCGGCTTACCTGCTTCCTCCTCGTTTCAGGCTTCCCGCGAACATCTGATTCGCGGGAAGCAGGGGAGGGGGAGGAGAAGGAGGGCGGAGCTCAGGGGAGAGGAGGAGGTTAGCTGGGGCTGGAGGCCGGGTGGACAGCTGCCTGAGCTTTGTTAAATTTAAAAACTTTTTAGAACCTGGTTGTCCTGGAAGTTAACAACCGGTTCTAAAATGGCTTCTAAATTTAACAACGGGTTCGCGCGAACCGCTGCGAACCGGCTGGAGCTCACCCCTGGTCTTACCTCTTGTGGTGGGTTGTGTGTATTTGTCAATATTATGGGCCTCAGCATGACACTAAATCTGAGGAGCAATTATAAACTGTGAGAACCAAACACATTTGTTTCAGACTCCCTTCTAGTTCTCTGTTGTCCAGAAAGAAATTGGAACCCCTTTTCTGTGTTGTGGCCCTGAGTCACCTCTCCTCTGTAGCCTGCCACAGTTCCTGGGATTTTACAGGTCCTGCCTGTTAAGCGAAAGCCATATAAGAGATGTCTGTACACATGAGTATATGTAGATAACACAAAAAGTGCCATTGTCTGGCACGTAGGAACTGGGTGACTGGGCAACAAAATGGCAGATGAAATTCAATATTGATAAATGTAAAGTAATGCACATTGGAAAACATAATCTTAATGCTACATACAAAACGATGGGGTCTAAATTAGCTGTTACCACTCAAGAAAGAGATCTTGGCATCATTGTGGATAGTTCTCTGAAAACCTTTTGTTCAATGTGCAATGGCAGTCAAAGCTAACAATATTAGGAGCCATTAGGAAAAGAGAAAGATAAAACAGAAAATATCATAATACCGCCATATAAATCCATGGTGTGTCCATATTGTGAATACTGCATGCAGTTCTGGTTGCTTCATCTCAAAAAACGTGTATTAGAATTGGAAAAAGTACAGAGAAGGGCAAGAAAAATGATGGGGATATGGAACAATTCCATATGAGGAGAAATCAAAAAGACTGGGACTGTTCAACTTGGAAAGCAGACAACTAAGGGGGATATGATTAAGGTCTATAGAATCATGACTGGTGTGAAGAAAGTAAATAAAGAAGTGTTATTTATTCCTTCATGTAACACAAGAACCTGAAATCAATAGGCAGAAGGTTTAAAACAAACAAAAAGTACTTTGTCACACAATGCAGTACTTCGTCACACAATGCAGTCAACCCGAGGAACTCAGAGGGATGTTGTGAAGGCCAAACGTATATCTGGGCTCAAAAAAGAATGAGAAGTTCATGGGGGATAGGCCTGTGACACCTTGGTACCACAATAGTCACCATTGTCATATAATTAGGCTACGTTTTGCACAAAATATTCCTTATGAGGTATCATTCTAAAAGTCAAGATCAGATAGACATTAATAGCTCATTGGATTGCATGTGCTATCATCAGTGGTGAGCTGGAGCAGGTTCCCACCAGTTCCCAAGAACTGGTTGCTAAAATTAGACCACCATGGAGAATCGGTTGTTAAAGGGCTAAGGGGTGGGCAAAGAACTCCGGTCCATGGGCTGGACCATCCTGTTGCTTCCAGGATTCCCAGCTGGGGAGGCTGAGGTTCCCCTGGCCCCTCCCCCGTTTCCCCCCAGCTGCAGTGTGGCCAGCCGTGGACACCAGCTGGGCAGCTCAGCTGAGCTCCTGAGTTGTCCTGCTGCTTTGAGCTGCAGGCAAGGTAGGGGGGGGGGCTGCAAGCTCCAGGGCTGCTGGTGGGGGGGCAATTTTCCCCAGGCCCTGCAGGGGCCCCCGGTCCCACGAGTATGTCTCCCCCCACCCTGGCCCCTCCCCCGCCCCTCGCCCCTTAAATCAGAACTTTTTATAGGGAACCAGTTGTTAAGATTTTGGCAGCTCATCACTGGCTATCATCATATATGAAGTTATGACATTTGACTTGTATGTGTTACTGAAACATGTTGTGAGGTTGAAAACACCCATAAGCAGCCTTTCAGATAAAACAGTAAAAAGACCAAACAATGTTAATAGCTTATTGAGGAAATGCACACAAACACAAGGATTATCCCAGGAGCTGTGTACAATAGAAACCTCTCAGGGTACGTCTTCACTACCCGCCGTATTGGTGGGTAGCAATCGATTTCTCGGGGATCGATATATCGCGTCTCATCTAGACGCGATATATCGATCCCCGAACGCGCTCATGTCGACTCCGTAACTCCACCAACGCGAATGGCGGTAGCGGAGTCGACATGGGGAGCCACAGATGTCGATCCCGCGCCGTGAGGACGGTAAGTAATTCGATATCAGATACTTTGACTTCAGCTACGTTATTCACGTAGCTGAAGTTGCATATCTTATATCGATTTTCCCCCATAGTGTAGACCTGCCCTCAGAGATAGCACTACACAATAGGAACTGTTTTACCCAGGTCACAGCAAAATTGCTTTCCAGCAAGTGGGAAGAAGATCTAAAAGGGGGAAATGACATCATGATGTTACCTCATTCTCCCTACAACAACACACCTGGAAACACCTGAAGAATAAAGACTGGACGGGAGGAAGTGATGGTCCCAGACTAAAGGGATTTCTAGCCTGTGTATGAAAATCTGGGAAAATCAAGCTGCAAAGCAAAGGCAGCTTGTGCCTTAAGAATCGGCCAGCCGTTTATCACTCAGGGTGAGAATTTGCTAATTTATGTCTTACCTATCTAGGTAGTCTACTTTGATCTGTTTGCTATCACGTATAATCACTTAAAATCTATCTTTTGTAGTTAATAAACTTATTTTATGTTTTAATCCAAGCCAGTGTGTGTTTGACTAAGGTTTCTGGGGAAAATCTCAGCTTGGCTACCACAAGTGTGCATGGTCCTCTTCACATTGAGGGAGTGGCGGACCGGGTGCTAAACCCATATACTGGCCAGATTTGACCAGGGCAGGATAGTACTGCTCTGAGGTCCTAAACTGGGAGGCTGGTGGTTAGAGAGCCTGCATGTAACTGCAGCTGGGTGTATCTCTACCTATGTGAATGCTGGTGAAAGTGCAAGCTTGGAGCAGCAGCACAGTGTGAGAGGGAAACCAGACTGGTGGGTCAGAAGGCTCAGTGGTACCCCAGTTCCAGGTGACGCCCTGGGGGGAACCTGTCACAAGGTCCATCAATGGCTGTTCATGCAATACCATGCTCTGGGTATCTCAAACCTCTGACTATCAGATGGTGGAGCTGGGTGACAAGGAATGGATCACTTGATAATTTCCCTGATCTGTTCATTTCCTCTGAAGCATCTGACCCCAGTCATTGTGGAAAGACAGAAGAGTGGGCTAGATGGACCATTGGTCTGACCCACCATGACAGTTCTTATGTTAACATGTAGCATTGTTCTTGGTAGGCTCCATAAAATTATTGCTATGCACTGCAGTTGGCTTCCTGAGCCTTGTTACTGGTATGTCCCCCATGCTGCACCTGCTGTTCACTTCCTCTCTGGGTGTGGCACTTCCCACTTGTTGGTACTAAATCTTCTTACCTAACTGGTTGTAGCCCCTACTGCTCTAATCATCCCCACTTAACCAAAGACACCTCTGACATCAAACAGCCATGTGGACTGCTGAGAGAGACTTGTTTTTCAGAGAAGTCTTTGGAGAACCTGAAGGAGTCTTAGATTGGGTAATAGGTAGCAGTACTACTTGAATGCTGATAGATGCTGCACCTCCATGAATTAGACAATGCCATGGAGCACAGTCTGGGATCTCCTGCCCTACTACCACTCTAGCATCTTTCACTTCAAATTTCTGGCTTTGACATATCACACTGCATTTGGGTAACTGCTTTAGGAACAGGTCTCATAAGCAGAAAGATGGGGCCATGGTGCAAGTGCATTATCCATGCAGCCTTCTTGGCAACCTGTGCGCGTAGGGGCACAATCCATATAAATGTGGTACATGAGCAACTTTTTACATAATATCTATGTAACTCAGCATCATGACAGTTCTTGCAATGCTATGGTAGATTAGTATCCCAAACTGATATCCTGAATCCTAGCTAATCCTGAATTGCTATTTAGCTTTTCTCCAACCACAAAGGTGTTCAGAAATGCATGCTTTTAAATCAAAGGTTGGGTGGATTTCAGTGCTTACAAGTCAGAGGCTGAGAGCACCACATGGAGCCAGGCATAGTGGAGGTGGGCACTGTGCAAGCTTCCACACAGTGGGGGCAGGGATAGCTCAGTGGTTTGAGCATTGGTCTGCTAAACCCAGGGTTGTAAGTTCAATCCTTGAGGAGGCCACCTAGGGATCTGCAGCAAAAATTGGTCCTGCTAGTGAAGGCCGGGGGCTGGGCTCAATGACCTTTCAAGGTCCCTTCCAGTTCTAGGAGATTGGTATATCTCCAATTATTACCTTTATTACACAGCTTTGTTAATGAGCCTTTATCCCTGTCCAGAAACACCTTGTCCGCTCATTTTTCTATTGATAGGTCCTTGAGCTGTCCCTCTTCTCCCTTTCCCCTAGTTATTCCAGGCCTTGGCCCCTCAAACAGATGTTTGATACAAATTGTGTGATGGGCTTATAATAGACACAAATGGGAACTAGGAGACAATTTATCTTGCTTTACACCAAACTGTTTCCTAAGGAGAATCAAACCTGTGGGCCTGATTCTCGTTTCATACCAGTGTAAATCAGGAGTAGCGCCTCTTAGGTCAGTGGAGCAACACAGTTGTAAAACCAGTGTGAACGCAGAATAGGACTCTGTGTATCCAGACATGGAAGGCGCCAGTTGTCTTGCCCCCACATTTTTATAACATATTGAGTGACAGTCTTTGCCTGTGGCAGGGGCGGTTCCAGGCACCAGCGCTCTAAGCGCGTGCCTGGAGCGGCAAGTTGGGGGGGCAGCCTGCCAGTCCTGCAGTTTCGGCAGCAATTTGGTGGCAGGTACGCCGAAGGCGCGGGACTGTGGGACCTCCTGCAGGCATGCTGCCGAATCCGTGTTACCAGCGGACCTCCTGCAGGCGCGCCGCCGAAAGCCTCCTGACTGCCGTGCTTGGGGCTGCAAAATACATAGAGCTGCCCCTGGCCTGTGAACATCTCACAGGGAACCCCAGAGCTTTGTGGTAGGGAGGCATAACTCATTAGGCATGTCCCTGAGAATCTCCTCCATCCCCAGGCCCTCCTTAATAAATAAGCTGCAAATGGATAGCTGTGGGGACCTGAACATGGGTCACTGCTGATTACTATTTCACTGCTCTCGGACAATGAGGCCTTTGTTGGTCTCATTTTGCTGCTTGAGCCAAGGGTTGCTGACTCAGAGTTTTTTCCTGATCACTGAAGATCTCTGCTGTCAGCAAGCCATGTGAGTGAGCCACAGGGGGCCAGGCAGGGGAGAGGGAGGCTGGAGTGATGGTTCTAAAGAGAGAACACAATGGATGAAATGCATCCTAGAAAAATCAGGAGATTGGAAGACTTACTATGATGATAACATATAAGCCAGTTCACAACCAGCGCTGGGGAGAGAGTGCTGGAAGTGTGCTCTGATCTGTCAGTTCAGGGTTTGGGGAGGAAGAAGAACACGCCAAACTGAGAGGGGGATCAGGTGAGTTACTTCATTTTTCCACTACTCCTGTAGTGAGCACCTGATAGATTAGTTCTAAGCATGAGATGAAATGTGTTTCCCTGGCTGTCACAGCTCTCTGTTGCATGGAAACTTCTAGTCAAAGACATAGTTGCTCAGTAGCAGATTCTACTAGCAAACCACTAATTTTCCACCCTTAGCCTTCCATTCCATAGGTCACAACAGGACATTTCCTGCCAGCTATCACCAGTTCCCTTCCTACAGGAGCTCCAGGTCAAAGCATTCTGAATCAGTTAACCTAGGGGCATTAGCTAGGAATTTTTTCCTGGTTAACTGAAATGTATAATTAATGCAATGAGGTAGCCAGTATTCAAATCAGAAACAGATACAGTTAAAGGAGACTAAACAAAGAAAAAAACCAATATACTGAATGCAGAGAGAATGAGCCAGATGCTCATCTGATGTAAGTCACTTATAGGTCCATTGACATCAGTGACTTACAATAAGGAGCAGAGTATAGAACACTTAATCAAGAATCCCTGTCAGGATTTCCCTTCATCTCTGTAGTGCTTCCTCCTGTGGGAAGTCTGCACCAAAAAATTAAAAATTCTGCATATTTTATTTGTCAAATTAACACAAAAGAATCACACCATTTTAAATTATTTTGGTAATTAATTTCAAAATACCTGTCAGTAAGTGTGTCTGTAACAATACGGACAAAGAGTCAGGCAATGGTTTTTGACAAATAGATGCCTTACTAGGCATATTAGCAGATGGCTCCACAGTGAGCAAGAGGGATAGAGTTTCCTATGCACACCCAGCCCTGCTCCCCCTGTCCTGATCCAGGTGTGGGGCAGGCAGGCTCAGCCTGGCAGGATCCAAATGTGAGGGGGGGCTTAGTGTGGGGGAGATACAGGTATGGGGTGAGAGGGTTTTGTGTGGGACACTCTGGGAGTGAGTGGCTTGGTGGGGGGTCTGGGTGTGTGGTGGATCTGGATGCACAGGGACTTGTTGGAGAATTCTAAGTGTGGAGAGAACGGGACTCTGTGGGGGTCCAGGTGAAGGTGGTTGGGGCTCAGTGGGGGTGAGGAGTTTGGGGGGGGAGGCTCGGTGGAGGGGTCTGGGTGTCTGAGTGGGGAGAGAGTCCAGGTGCTGGGGAGTGGGGCTTGGAGGGGTGGAGGTCTGGGTGCAGCTGGTTGGGAATCAGTGGGGTGAGGGTCCAGGTGCAGTGGGCTCAATGGAGTGGTCCAGGTGCAAGGGAGTTGGGGCTCAGTGTGTGTGTGGGGGGGGGCTTGAGTGCAGAGGTCTTAGCAGGGGGGTGGTCTGGGTGCAAAAGTGGGGGTCTGGATGCAATGGGGTGGGGCGTGGTGGGGAGTCTGGGTGCAAAGGAGGGTCTGGATGCACAAGGGTTGGGCAGACGGGAAGGCAGCTCCCTGCACAGTGACCCTTTCCCCCGTGGCTGGGGGCAGGAAGCAGGGTGTGTGGGTAGAGCTTCCTGCAGGGAGGCGAGGTTCTCGGAGGTGGTTCTGACCCAGCCCCCACCCTGGGAGCAGCCCGTGCAGGGGAAGAGAAGTCCTATCTCCCCGCTAGCCCAACTGGGACAAGCAGCTGGAGGGTGGCACATGGTAGGAGCCCCAGGTAGGGGTGGCCCCAGTGCTGACCCTCCCCATCTCTGGGTATACCATGATAGTGAGTGAGAGGGACAGAGAGAGCCCAGTCCCACCTCCCAAGGCAGTGATGTCTGTCTTTCCCAGCTGCTCCCAATGCCCAAACCAGACGTGCCCCCCCACACACACACATACCGACCGCCGCCCAGAGGGGCACATGAATCAATTTTTCTGCAAGGAAAGAGTAAAATCTGCAGAGGACATTAATTCTGCACTTGCACAGTGGCACAGAATTACCCCAGGAGTAAGTGCCCCAAATGAAACACGTTTGTGAACAAAATGTAGCTTGGTGTAAGAGAGGGATGGGCTCTCTGTCATTGAGCAATAAGGGCTAGAGTCACAAATGGAACTTAAATAACTAACTGAACTAGTTCATGTGTGGCAGACCCAGAGAAATCCCAGACCGGAATTTACTACGTGCTTTTTAATTACACCATGTCTGTCTTGCTGATCTGTTTGGGAGCACACATTGGACATCCAAATTTCACATTAGATCAGGGAGAAATGTGGGACACAAAATCACTGACCTTTATTGCTTTGGATGCCTTCTTTACTCCAGGAGCCATACACCATTTGTAGGTTCGGGTTGAAGATGGTGTTTTTATCCCACGCCTTTCTAAAGTAGGTGTGGGATAAAATAGGCCTTGGATCAGACTGAGTTAAAAATAACATTTGGATCCTGGAGTGAAGAGGACATCAAAAGCCAGGTTTATCATAGTGACTTTTCCTGCCCTTTCTTCCAAAGACCTAAATGGAGCCCAGGGCAGGCCCACAACATTTTGGCACCTGAGGCGGGGAGCTCAAATGACATCCCCATGCTCCTTCACTTGGGCCAAAACTTTGAAAGGTCTCAGTTCTGCCTTCTTTCTGTTCTACTCCTCTCATGGTACTGCTCTGCTACCTACCCCAATAAAGGAGAACTAACAACTTAAAATGCCTTGTTCAAAAATTTTAAGTAACACTTAACTTTCAAATGCCTGAACAGCAAATGCAACTTTTCTTGTCTGCATAGTAAACACTGGCATTTTTATATGTTTGAATAATCAAAGTGGTGCTTTCCGTGCCCTCTTGGTTGCAAAAATTTGAACTACTTCCTGAAGGTCCACAGTCTGGGCCAGTTCATGCTCTGTTGAGATGGTTGCAAGGCCGACCAGAGTCTCTTGTGTCATTGTGGAGGGTAGATATGTTTGTATTAACTTCAGCTTGGAGAAGCTGCATTCTCCACTGGCAACTGTTACAGGAAGTGGTAGAAGTATGCGCAGAGCAACAAAAGCATTTGGAAAGAGGGTGGTCATCTTATTTGTGCACATATATTCCAGAACAGCCATTTCAAGATACAAGAAATGTATCTTGAAAGGGCTTTCAGTTCATCAGCTAAAACACTTGCATCAATATTGCACGTCATCGTTTGTCAACACTGTCTCTAGTGCCCTGCATTGCTGATGTAGGTCTTCTTCAGGTATAGTGAGGAGTTTTGAATATCATACAACATCCCAAATATACTGCTGTGTTCCTTGAGCTGCATGAAACATTCTTCCACTGACTGTATTGCACAATCGAGCACCTGGTTAAAGAATTCAACTTTGAATTGTTGTTTGGGGTCTCTTATGGGATTATCCCGTGCCTCGTAATCAAAATGTCTTCTTCTTTGGTGATTCTTGAATGGGTGGGAAAATAGCTTCAGTGTGAAGTTCCTCTGCCAACTTCTGTGCACTCTTCAGAATGTTTTGAAATCCCTCAACTGGCCGGTAAGACTGTAGGTATGACTTTGCTTTGTCCAGGTGTTCCATTGCTCCAGATATATCAAGGTCAACACCTTGGAGCCTCTTGCTTACAACATTTATTTCAAACAGTATGTCATGCCACAACACTAAGCCACACAGAAATTTGAAGTTATGTATGTTTCTGGTGATTCCATTTCCCTCTGCCACTGTTCTCCCACGAACAGTTCTTGTCATAGCATTATCCTCCATAATGGCAACTATGGCATCATCTATCTTTCCAATTTCGTGTTTGATAGGCTTTATCGCCTCCACTTGACTTTCCCATTGTGTAGCACTCAGTGGTTTCAGTGTCAGAGAGGGTGTTCCCAGATGTTGCTTCAAAATTTGCCATTGATGAGCTGATGCAGAAAAAAATACATAGATGTTTTGAATTACATTAAAAAATTCAGCAACCTCTCTAGAAGCTGATGCTGCATCACTGACCACCAAGTTCAATGAATGAGAATTGCATGGGGAAAAAAAAAAGCTTGAGGGTTTAATTCTCGGATCCGTGTCTGCACTCCTCTGTTCTTTCTTCTCATGTTGGCACCATTATCGTAACCCTGATCTCTCATGTCAGCTATCGCAATTCCTGTATCTTCCAGCTTTTTAAGAAGCATATTTGTCATACCAGCTCCAGTAGTAACATCAATGTCAATAAATTCTAGAAAATGCTCTCTGATAGTCACCATTGCATGGACATTTTCACTAGGTTCTGTAGTTGTTACAAAATGCACCATTAAAGTCATTTGTTCCATATGGCTGATGTCAGGTGTGCAGTCCAGGAAAACAGAGTAATATCTTGCTGACTTCCGATCTGCCACAATCTTCTGTTTGACTTTTGTTGCCAGTAACTGTATGATCTCATTTTGAATTGTTTTTCCAAGGTAGTGGTGCATGTACATTTCTTGGGTGAAAAGAACAGGAGTACTTGTGGCACCTTAAAGACTAACAAATTTATTTTAGCATGAGCTTTCGTGAGCTATAGCTCACTTCTTCGGATGCATAGAATGGAACACACAGACAGGAGATATTTATACATACAGAGAACATGAAAAGGTGGAAGTATGCATACCAACAGGCAGAGTCTAATCAATTGAGATGAGCTATCGTTAGCTGGAGGAAAAAAAACTTTTTGAAGTGATAATTAAGATGGCCCATAGAAGGTGTGAGGAGAACTTAACATAGGGAAATAGATTCAATTGGTGTAATGACCCAACCATTCGCAGTCTTTGTTTAGGCCACAGTTAATAGTATCTAGTTTGCATATTAATTCAAGTTCAGCAGTTTCTCTTTGGAGTCTGTTTTTGAAGTTTTTTTGTTGCAAAATTGCCACCTTCAAGTCTGTCACTGAGTGGTTAGAGAGGTTGAAGTGTTCTCCCACTGGTTTTTGAATGTTATGATTCCTGATGTCAGATTTGTGTTCATTTATTCTTTTGCATAGAGACTGTCCGGTTTGGCCAATGTATATGGCAGAGGGGCATTGCTGGCACATGATGGCATATATCACGTTGGTAGATGTGCAGGTGTATGAGCCCCTGATGGCATGTCTGATGTGATTAGGTCCTATGATGGTGTCACTTGAATGGATATGTGGACAGAGCTGGCATCGGGCTTTGTTGCAAGGATAGGTTCCTGGGTTAGTGTTTATGTTGTATGGTGTGCGGTTGCTGGTGAGTATTTGCTTCAGGTTGGGGGGCTGTCTGTAAGCGAGGACTGGCCTGTCTCCCAAGATCTGTGAGAGTGAGGGATCATCTTTAAGGATAGGTTGTAAATCTTTGATGATGCGCTGGAGAGGTTTTAGTTGGGGGCTGTAGGTGATGGCTAGTGGTGTTCTGTTATTTTCTTTTTTAGGCCTGTCCTGTAGTAGGTGGCTTCTGGGTACTCTTCTGGCTCTGTCAATCTGTTTTTTCACTTCAGCAGGTGGGTATTGTAGGTTTAAGAATGCTTGATAGAGATCTTGTAGGTGTTTATCTCTGTCTGAGGGATTGGAGCAAATACGGTTGTATCTTAGAGCTTGGCTGTAGACAATGGATCGTGTGGTGTGTCCGGGATGGAAGCTGGAGGCATGTAAGTAAGTATAGCGGTCAGTGGGTTTCCGGTATAGGGTGGTATTTATGTGACCATCGTTTATTAGCACAGTCACATAAATACCACCCTATACCGGAAACCCACTGACCGCTATACTTACTTACATGCCTCCAGCTTCCATCCCTGTTCAAAGATGTGATTATTGACACAGATAAATCAGTGCTGGGGCCAAAGAAAAGGGTACACCAGGATTGGTTTGATGACAACAATGGGGACATTTTCAAAATCCTAAGTGACAAGCAAAAAGCATTTGTTGAATGGCAGAATGATCTCACTTCCATGTCAGAGAAAGGCAGGTTTAAGTACTACAGAGCAAGGCCCAGTCTGAACTGAGGAGAATGCAGGATGAATGATGGGAAAGGAAAGCTGCAGAAGTTCCGCATTACACAGATACAAACAATGCAAAGATGTTCTTTGACTCTCTCAAAGCAGTATATGGACCATTTAAATCTGGCACAGTGCCCCTGAAGTCAGCAGATGGCTTAACCCTCACCAAAGACAAGGAGGGAATCATAAAGAGATGGGCCTAACACCTTTATTCAAAAGACTATCCACAGTCAATCAGCGTGTCCTTGATCAATTACCCAAGAAACCCATCAAAGAGGATCTCGACCTCTCTCCATCAATTGAAGAAGTCATGAAAGTCATCAAACAATTGAACTATGGCAAAGTATCCAGAATGGATGGTCTTCCAGCAGAATTGTACAAAGTAACAGGCCCAGAGACTGTAGAGGTGTTTCATGACATCTTGAGAAGCATTTGGGAGGAAGAAGAAATGCCACAAGACTTCAAATATGCTATTATTGTATCACTGTTCAAAAACAAAGGCAACAAAGCTGACTGCAGAAATTACAGAAATTACAGAAATTTCTCTCCTATGTACAGCAGGGAAAATACTAGCTAGCATTTTACTGAACAGATTCATTGCAAACATATCTGAGGAGAATCTGCCAAAAGCTCAGTGTAGTTTCAGACCAGGTCATAGTACTATGAACATGATCTTTGTCGTAAAGTAGGTCCAGGAAAAATGTTTAGAGCAGAACATAGACCTGTATGCAATTTTTGTTGACCTGACCAAAGCTTTTGAAATGGTCAACAGAAAGGATATATGGGCTATTCTACATAAACTGGGCTGCCCAAGAAGGTTCATACAAATCATCCATCTGTTCCATGGCCACATGACAGTGCAAGTGCTCGCCAGTGATGACTCTTCTGACGCATTTGAAATCTCGAACGTAGTGAAGCAAGACTGCATACTTGCTCCAGTGTTGTTCAACTTGTTCTTTGCCTGTGTCCTCAGCCATGCCACAAGGGACTTGAATCAGGGGATATATTGTATATACTCTTCATAAGCCGAATATTTTTGGTAAAAAAGTGACGCATCAAAGAGCGGCGATCAGCTTATAATTGGGTGTCCACCAAAATTTGATGATTTTAAACTCTATGGAATCATTGAATTGAATATCTAAATATTGTAGTTTTGTTTACCTGGAGCATCTGCAGGCATGGAGGCCCTGAGCAACCTGTGGCCGTTCCCAGCCAATGAGAATTGTGGGGTCCCGCAGCTCCCATTGGCTGGGAACAGCAAACCGTGGCCACAGGGAGCTCAGGGGCTCCATGCCTGCAGATGCTCCAGGTAAACAAAACATCCGGACGCACCAGCGGCTTACCCTGACAGCTGGGAGCCAAAGTTTGCCAACCCCTGAAATATAGGGTCGGCTTATGAAAGGATCATAAAGTTTTTGCTATTTTTACGTAACCATCTTGGGAGGTCAGCTTATAAATGAACAGTCTAATGAATGAGTATATACGGTACATCTGCTACAGACTCGATGGCTCCCTCTTTGATCTTCGAAGACTCAATGCTAAGACCAAAACACTGGAGAGGCTTCTCGTCAAGGCATTTTTTGCAGATGACTGTGACTTGATGGCCCATAGACATGACAACCTTCATGTCATTGTTGATAGATTTTCTGAAGCATCCCAGCTCTTTGGCCTTACCATAAGTCTTGGGAAGACAGAGGTCTTGTTCCAACCAGCACCTCATTCCAATACCCCAGCACCAGCCATCTTCATCCAAGGTAGATAGCTGGAAAATGTGGATCAGTTCAAGCACCATCTCAAGTGATGGGTCCCTTGATAAGGGAATTGCCTCCAGAATTAGTAAAGACAGCCAGGCCCTTGGCCAACTCCAAACCAAAACCCTTAACCAACACAACATTAATCTCTCCACCAAATTGAAGATATACAGTGCAGTGGTTCTAACATCTGTCTTGTATGGATCTGAGACATGGACTCTTTATAGATGGCACATTAAACAGCTTGAACAATTGCACATGCGCTCCCTCTGCTCAATAATGAGCATTCGCTGGCAGGACAGAGAGACCAATATTAAGGTCCTTGACAGAGCAAACACAACCAGCATCAAGGAAATGCTACTGAGAGCACAACTTAGGTGGTCTGGACATGTCGTCAGAATACAAGACCACCGTCTCCCAAAACAGGTCTTGTACGGGGAGCTGAGGCATGGCAAAAGAAAGAATTGTTGTCCATATAAGCACTTCAAAGATAACCTGAAGAGCAGTCTCCAGTGGGCTTCCATCAATATCCAAGAACTCGAGTAAATGGCTCGTAACAGGGCTCACTGGTGGCCTCTGACAAGATCAGAATGTAACAGGCTTGAGCGGGATCTATGAAATCATCTCCAGGCTGCACATGAAAGGCACCACAGAGCTGCACCATCAAACATCATAGATGTGGACTTCCCATGTCCTCAATGTGGCCGACTCTGTACATCAGAGTTCGGACTTCAGAGTCATATTATAGAATCATCTAGGAGGTCATCTAGTCCAACCCCCTGCTCAAAGCAGGACCAATCCCCAACTAAATCATCCCAACCAGAGCTTTATCAAGTCTGACCTTAAAAACCTCTAAGGAGATTCCACCACCAACCTAGGTAACCCATTCCAGTCCTTCACCACCCTCCTAGTGAAATAGTCTTTCATAATATCCAACCTAGATCACCCCCACTGCAACTTGAGACCATTGCTCCTTGTTCTGTCATCTGCCACCACTGAGAACAGCCTAGCTCCATCCTCTTTGGAACCCCCCTTCAGGTAGTTAAAGGCTGCTATCAAATCCTCCCTCACTCTTCTCTTCTGCAGACTAAATAAGCCAAGTTCTCTCAGCCTCTCCTCATAAGTCATGTGCCCCAGACCCTTAATCAATTGCATTGCCCTCTGCTGGACTCTCCAATTTGTTCACATCCTTTCTGTAGTGGGGGCCCCAAAACTGGAGGCAATACTCCAGATGTGGCCTCTCCAGTGTCGAATAGAGGGGAATGATCACTACCCTTGATCTGCTGGCAGTGCTCATACTAATGCAGCCCAATATGCCATTATTCTTCTTGGCAACAAGGGCACATTGTTGACGCATATCCAGCTTCTCGTCCACTGTAATCCCCAGGTCCTTTTCTGCAGAACTGCCTCTTAGTCAGTCCCCAGTCTGTAGCGGTGCATTATAGTCTTCCGTTCTAAGTGCAGGACTCTGCACTTGTCCTTGTTGAACCTCATCAGATTTCTTTTGGCCCAATTCTCCAATTTGTCTAGGTCACTCTGGACCCTATCCCTATCCTCCAGTGTATCTACCTCTCCCCCCAGCTTAGTGTCATCTACGAACTTGCTGAGGGTGCAATCCATCCCACCATCCAGATCATTAATGAACTGGCTCCAGGACCAACCCCTGGGACACTCCACTTGATACTGGCTGCCATCTAGACATTGAGCTGTTGATCACTACCCGTTGAGCCTGACAATCTAGCCAGCTTTCTATCCACCTTATAGGCCATTCATCCAATCCATACTTCTTTAACTTGCTGGCAAGAATACTGTGGGAGACCGTATCAAAAGCTTTGCTAAAATCAAGGTATATTACGTCCACCACTTTCCCCATATCCACAGAGCCAGTTATCTCATTATAGAAGGTAATCAGGTGGGTCAGGCATGACTTGCCCTTGGTGAATCCATATGCATGGCCATAGATGAGAATTGCATCATCATTGTCATCATTGCTAGCGACGGACTACCAACATGTTTTTTGGATGGTCAAAGAATACATTCTGGGAAAATACCTCTTTTTGTGTTCCCAAAATGTTATAGAGGGTGCACCACCTTTAAACATGAACCAAAAGAAGCAGAAAGCTCTCTAGGATTTGACTATTTTAAGATGATTCACCCAAAGGATAGTTTTGTTTACATGTGACAAAGATATGCAGCTAATCCTTGGAGTCAGCTCAGTTCAGCCATGTCAATATCTCTCAGAACTGATATTTAATGTATTTGACAGAGGGAAGTTCTGAAGGATTTATTATCTTGTGAAGAATACATACAGCATCTGTTCACAAGTTTGTATTTGTGATGTTTAGTCCTTTAAATTATTTGCAGGTTCTCCGGATTATCAATATTTATCTGCTATTGCGTGCTGGGGTTGGTTACGTACTGTGGGCTAGATCATAGAACTACAGGGTTAGAAGGGACTGCAAGGGTCATCTAGTCTAACTCCCTGCCAAGATGCAGGATTTGTTGTTTCTAAACCATCCAAGACAGGTGACTATCCAGCCTCCCTTTGAAAAAACTTCAGTGAAAGAGCTTCCACGACCTCTCTAGGCGTCTATTCCATTGTCCTACTGTTCTTACATTTAGGAAGTTTTCCCTGAGATTTAATCTATATCGAAACATATTTAATCAGATCCACAATATGACGAAGGTGCCTAAATCCAACAGTTAGCTGCCACTGACATTCTGAAAACACCAGCTCAGCTGCCAGCTAAGTTTTGCTCATGGGCATGTGCAAAACCACCGGAGTCCAGCTCCTGCCCCACATCTAACGTTTCATTGGGCATCACAGGGCAGGAGTGGGCATATTCATGAGTGACACTCAGTGGCCAGGGAACTCACCTGTGAGGTGAAAGACCCAGATTCACTTCCCTGATCTGCCTGACTTGGAGCAGGGTCTTGATCACAAGTCTCCCAGATGAATGGGAGGTGGGAATTGTGACAGACATGGCAAGCTCCTGCCACATCCTAGGGAAACCTTATTGAATTAAGTATCTTTGGGGTCCATTGTATTAAATGAAGGGTTTATGTATTATTGTGGGCCAGGATTGTATGTAACCTTTCAAGGTGGGAGACATGACAGACCTGAGACCTGGGGGCTAAACTATGTGCCAGACAACTATGGTTTCTTGGAACAAAGCATGTTAAGTCGTTTTCCTGGGGAATATCTAGGGAGAGATGAATGCAGATTCCCTCTGGCTATGCAAAAAGCCAGGCTTTTAAAGCTACAGAGCGGGCCTTTGTTTGCTGATCACCTATTACCTGAGGCCAGGATCAAAGGCCCAAGCTGTATAAAGGAAAGACTAAACTGTTCATGGCTGTTCTGATTCCGAATCAGAGACAATCATGAACTTGTAACCACAGGGAAAACCTAGCTGTGGATTCTGAAGGACTGACACACACCAGTGACCAGGGTTGGAGTTGTGGAGGACCTGTGGTAAGGTTTTTAGCCTGCATGTAAGTTTTTGTTGTTTTTAATGTTTTCTCTGTAATGCTTTCACCATAAGTATAAAGGTGCTTGCTTATACTGGGCTGTGTGGTAACTTATAACTGCTGGCAATTACAGCTGTTCAGAGCCTTCAGAGAGAAAGCAACGTGCAAACACTGGCTTGCTCAGGATATCACAGTGTAGGCAGGGAATTGTACAGCCTGGAAAAAACTCGGTCAGAAGGGAGAGAGGTGCAGATCTCTATGCAAGAGAGGTGATGGCTGAGGAACATAGAGTGGGTGTCCTTGGTGGACCATGGAGGGGGAATATAGATGCAATTGCCCTAAACTGTGACAGGAATTTCTCCTGCTGAAGCTATTCCACTGTAGTCCAGTGACTGGAGTACTCAGATGGGATGTGGGAAAGTCAGGCTCAAGTCCCTGCTCCAGTGAATATTTATTCATATAAACTGGAATAACTTCTCCAAGAGAGAGGCCCCTCCTGAATACCCCATAACCTGATGGTTGGGGCACGCACCAGGGAGGTGGGAGACCTGCATTGAACCGTACTCCAAGTCAGTCAGAGCTTGGATTTGAATCTAGGTTTCAGTCAGCTGCCTAGAGGCCCAGATCAATGGCAGTTAGATACCTGAGAACTTTTGTGGATCTGGGCCTTGAGCCCTGCCCCTTTCCTCTGCATTTCATTCCTAGCTCCTTGCTCAGCATGTTGGTTTCTGATAATCCCTGTGTTTGGCACCAAACTCACCCCATGCACTATATGGGGAGCTGGGTGGCCTCCCTGGGGCCTGAGGAGTCCACTGTGCAGCAAGGGGGCTAGGAACAAGGAGGAGCCACACTGAGCATTGCAACACCTCAGTCCCTTTGTGATTCTAGCCATGTCTTATGCTCAGTAGCTTCAAGGTGTCCACATGTGTTGTGCTACGCTCACAGAAATTTCAGCACTGCATCACAAACCGCATACTGATTTTGAATTTAACAGGGATTGGTCCAGGTGGTGGTGGCAGCTCTTTTTGTTCACTTGAAAACTTAATACAAATGATCTTTAAAAAAGAGATATAAATTATTCAGTGAAGACTATAGACAATGTTTTGACCCATGCATATGCTACTGGAACCTCATGCTCCCTGGGTTCCATATCAGGGCCTTGACTGGTCCAGGCTGGGCCGAATGAATAGAAGACAAGGATGGCCAAGGTTCTTCCCTGGAGTTCCTGGCTGACATCAGGCAGGTCATTGTCTGGAGGTGCCCCATGGCCTTGACAAGCAGCTACCCTGGACATGGCTCATGCATCCAGCTGTCTAGATGAAAGCATTCCCTGGTGTTCTCACTTGTGCTAGGAAAATGTTCCATGCCTGACTATGCACCATCCTGCAGCACCGAACAGCCTACGTCATGTGCTGAGTAGGTGGTGATTGTGCCAGATGTTGCAAGTCCATGCAGTATCTCTGGGGACCATTGTATTAAATTTATAAATGGTTGATGTATGATTATGTTTTCCTCTGTGGGGGAAGGTTACCACAGCACCTCCAGGAACTAAAAATTAGGGGGGGGTGATTACCTTGGAGATTGTGAACAATTCCAGGAAAGCCCCACTCCTTGGGATGTCTGGGTCAAACTGGGTTTTCCAGAGAGTCAAATGAAGATTTGGTGTAAAAAGACTGAGTTTAAACGGATACAGGCCTTCTTTGTGCTCCAGCAAATGGCTGGGGCTGTCTGTCCCGGGGGGTGGGAGTGACAGGGGAAGAGGCCCAAACCTAGCAGAAGGGTGGGACAAGACTTTGGCCTGCTAGGGGTTTGTAAGACTATGGGGTGATTGTGGTATTTAGTATGTTTTAAATCTGTTTATTGTTTTTACATGTTTTCTCTGTAATGCTTTTACCTGAAGAATAAATGTGTTTGCTTAAGAAGAGCTGTGTGGGACTGCTGACAATACACTGTTCACAGCCTTCAGAGAGACAGCAATGCACAGGTGCCGGAAGTTAGGCAGGCAGCTTGCTGGGGCTGTTCCAGTCTAAGGCAGCTTTAAAACCTCTGGTCAGGAGGGAGTGGGACATGGGTCACTACCCAGAGACCGGCAATGACTGGAGACCTGATTGGGCACTGCTGGAGCGGCCCAAGGGAATGTGTGTGTGGTGGGGGGAGGAAGGATACAGACACAGGTAACTGCACCAGTATTTTCCCCTTTATTATATCTCATCTGTTGGGGGTTTACATGTTTTTTGTCCCTGTTTGCAGCTGTGATGGGATCGCGCCATTTCCCAGCTCGCACTGTGCTGTTCGAGAGGGAGCCAAACGGAGTGACTTACCGCATCCCAGCACTGCTCTACATCCCCTGCATGGCAAAGCTGTTGGCCTTTGCTGAGGAGAGACTGAGTATTGATGATGCCCATGCAAACCTGCTGGTGCTAAGACGAGGGACCTTCTACAGGAACTACGTAGAGGTGAGTGGCAAGGCCGATGCTGTTAAATCAACTAATGGGTCAGCTGCCTGGAACAACCAAATAGTTAGGGCCAGATCTGGGGGAGTCCCCATGGCTGGCTGTACATCACCCTTTCCCACCCCACTGGTGTGGGGCATGACAGGGGACCAATGGGTTGTGTGGCTGGAACAGACAACCCTGTGTAACATGATATAACTTAGAGCAGCCTGAAGGGTTTCCTCTGTGGGGCTTTCAAATGAGGAAGGATAGATAAAGATGACATGACCTGATCTTGTTCTCACCCATGGGTCCTGCCTCGGGCATGACATGACCCAAGGAGCAGGCCCAATGTGCCTGTCTGTTGTGCAAGTTGCTGTGAGGTGTGCAGAACTGCCATTTTCATAAAGGCAGCAACACCTCCAGCTCCAGCAGGGAGAGCAACCAAAAAGAGGATGGTGACTGGCCAGAGCTATGGAGTCAGCGTGGGACAATGGCTGAGGTGACCTGGTTTGTGAGGGAACAGACAAAGGCCACAGTTCAGGAGAAAAGATGGGTGAGAGAGAGTCAGTGAGAGCCAGTAATCCCATCCTGCCCTCTTCTGCTAGTGGGAAGACATGAGAGCACTGGAGACTGCAACCTTGAAGCACCATCGGTCCATGAACCCCTGTCCTGTCTACGATGAATTCACAGGCATTGTCTTCCTCTTCTTCACTGCTGTGCTGGGCAAGACTCCCGAGGCCTATCAGATCATCACAGGCCAGAATGTCGCCCGCCTGTGCTACGTGTCCAGTTCCGACCAGGGGCGGAGCTGGAGCAAGGTTACTGACCTGACACAGCAGGTCATTGGCAGGTCCATCACAGGTAAAGATCTCAAGAGCTAGGCAGGGGGCAGGGGAGAACGAAGGGGTTCAGAGGTGGCTGGGGCAAAGTGCTGTCTCCTGGCTTCCTAGGAAGCTGTGTGTGGGAGTCAGTCAGAAGGAAGCGCACTTCCTGCAGCCTGGAGCTTTGCTTGCCCAGCATTGGTAAATGGCCAGGCCCAAGGCAATAGGAACAGCAGGAAAGAATGAGCAGAGTCACCAGGGTCAGGAGAGAAGGTGAGGAGGTGGAGCATGGGAGAAAGTCAATATTTGCAAGGTTCTCTCTCTTTTGATCAGTTGTTGCCATGGCAAGATACTTAGGGGAAAGAGCCTGATCAGCTGGGCTTGTGCATCCCCTCAGTTGCTGCTGGAGAAGCCTTGCTTGCCTTAGGCTCTGCATCCCATGCTCGGTGGGCTGAGATGACAACACAGGGCTCAATGACATTCCTGGCTCTCAGCTCAGGTTCCAGTGGACAGCTGGGCTTCTCACAAGTAGCACCATCAATGACATCCTTGGCAAAGAGGCTGAGGAGTGAATGAAGCTGGAGACAGAACTACCCTTTTCCCTGGAGAACTGGTCTCTGGAGCTCAGGAAAGAGGCACAATGAAGTGGTGCATAACGGATGCTGATGCTGCCACATGCTGTGCTGGGGACATCAAACTCAAAGGCTCAGCCCCTGGCTCTGGCACTAAGTGCATTTCTAAGGGAAAGACAGTTAGGGGGAGAAGATGGAGAGGGTAGATGAGAAGGTTCCCAACATTGGTCTTTTCTTTTCTGCACAGATTGGGCCACTTTTGCTCTAGGCCCTGGACATGGAATTCAGCTCAAGTCAGGACGACTACTGGTTCCAGCCTACACTTACCACATCGACTGCAAGGAGTGCTTTGGGAAGCTCTGCAAGACAACCCCTCACTCCTTCACCTTCTACAGCGATGACCACGGCCAAAGATGGCGCTTCGGCGAGTTCATCCCCAACCTGCCCACTGTGGAATGTCAGATGGTCTCCGTGGATGAGGAGGATGGCAGCAATGTCCTCTACTGCAATGCCAGGAGCCCCTTGGGCTTCAGAGTGCAGGCGCTGAGCACGGATGATGGAGCAGTTTTCCACTTGGGGCAGCTTGTTCAGCGGCTTGTAGAGCCCCCCCATGGCTGTCATGGCAGTATCATTGGCTTCCCAGCCCCTCTCTTCTATGCCCCAAGCAGCCCTCATTCACGGTGGAGCACGCTTTGGTCTATCAATGGCCCAGATTGCCTACTGCTGTCTAGAAAAAACACTAGACACTGTTATCTCCCTCTCTGTGATATGGCTGTTGAAAACCCAGCAGCCATGTCTTTGGGCAGCCAGCTGCAGGACCATCAACAGCAGGCGGGGTCTAAAGAGCCCAGTCCTTCCAGCAGCCATCATGAGATCCATGATTCCATGTCCTCAGCTGTGTCATGTGGAGGTCAGGGGCAGCCTGAACCAGGAGCTGCTTCCAAATCCACTTTCCTCTTCCAGACCCCAACATGGGTGCTCTATTCCCATCCAACCAGCTCCAGGTCTCGAGTCAACATGGGCGTCTATCTCAGTACGTTCCCCAGGGATGCAGATAGCTGGACAGAGCCCTGGGTTATTTATGAAGGCCCCAGCGCCTACTCAGATCTGGCCTACATTGAACTGGCCTACTCTGAGTTCTCAGCCACTGGGATCCCAGCCATAGCCTTTGCTTGCCTGTATGAAAATGGGACGAGGTCCCCCTATGAGCAGATCTCCTTCAGCATATTCACGCTGTATGATGTGATTCAGAACATCCCCCTGAAAGCCACATCACCAGACCCAAAGCGCCACTTGTATAAGAAAAAGAGGGGGAGGAGTTGTGTTACCTCCTAAAGCTCCAACTCCACAGCACTCAGGAGCTAGAAGTGTGGGATGGAACTTGCTACACGGTGTCATGAAGGATGCCTAATTATTTGTATTCAGAGTGATAGTGGGCCAGATCCTCAGCTGCTGTAAGCAAGCATAGCTCCCCTGCCATGAGTGCAGGTATGCTGCCTTACACCAGCTGAGGAGCTGACCCACACCTTCATTGGTGAAAACATCAAAGGCCCAAGCTGCAGACGCATATTCACATATCCTACACAAGTCAACGGGACTAGAACATGCATAATAGAGCTCGCTTGTGTAAGCAAACGCTTGCAGTCAGGCTCAAGCCCAATGTATGGTTTAATATCCTAGAAGGATCTGTTACCCATATATTACAGTGCAGCTATGCAGGAACACTGTACATTTTTACAAGTAATCACAAAACATTGTGCACTTTTACTTAAAGGGGACTCACTTTTAAATAAGAGAGAAACATCCTGATGTGCGATTGCTCTAAGATACAGAGAGCCTGATTCAGCAGTGCCTTGAGCTCTGTGCAGTAGTATGCAGCACTGCAAAATGCTCCTACCAGTCTCCGGGGTAACAATATTGCACCCCTGCTGCACAGGTGTAAATGACACCACAATGTGCCATGCGGCATGAGACCCAGAAACCCAATGGCAAGAAAACTAGACGTTACAGAAAATGATCCGTGCTGATCATTTATTACCAGCTAGAATAGATGTGCCCAGTTGTGGCATCTGTACCACTGCATCAGAAAGCCTACAGAAACTTCAGCTGCAACTAGCCATGGCTCCTTTGTATAGGAACTGTGAAAACACCCTTTTTAATCTGTCAAGCCTGGGGCTAGTCTCTGTCATGGCCTCATCAGAGGGATGGTTCTGCTATGTAAAATTCCCCAGCTAGTGAAGACTTGTTGTCAAGTGAAGTGAACTTTGGCCATAAGAGCAGGTATAAGCCCAAGGAAGGATTAGAGGAGAAGGAACTAGGACTGCCTCAGCATCAGTCACAGCTCTGCCACAGGCAATGTGTGGCCATGGGCACATCCCTCAGGTTTGAACACTTTGGCCGAGGTCTGGCTAGACTGCAGTCCGAGGTGTGACTGCAGCACTGTAGTGATCTAGCTTGGCTCAAGACAGCATGAGTACAGCTAGTCATGAAGCTGTGGTACTTGCACAGGTGGCAGATTGGCTAGCTGCTGGAGTGGCTCCCCAGGACTCTGGTGAGGCTTGTACAAGCCAGCCTGCCACTTGTGCCACTGCTGCCGCCCTGCTGCTACTGTTCAGGACAGCCAGATTAAAGCTCGCTTGGGTAGGGCTACTCATGCTGCAGGCACCCCAGGGTGGACATACACAGAGTTTGCCACCTCAAACCATGCTAATCAGGCTACTTATTTAGGCCCCTAATGATGAAGGTAGGCTGATTTACTTTGTTTGCTCAGCTTTGCAAATGATGGGCTTTAAAGGAGAAGATTCAGAGATTCCAAGGCCAGAAGCAAACATTGTGATCATCTACACCAGTGTCTCCAAAGTGGGGTGCGCGCACCTCAGGGGGTGCACAAGAGGATCCTTTGGGGTGTGCGGCAGGAGGACCGCCGCCGGAGCAGCACTGCTTTTTTTTCCCCCCATTCGGCAGTTCAGCCGGGAGTCTGAGAGGCTTTTTTTTTTTCCCCCTCCCTCGGCAGTTCGGCTACATTTGGACGACATTTCTGCAGTGCTGACAATTTATTGCCACATCATGCGGTATATTTAGATTCAAACCCCATAAAGGAAATACCTGAGAAAGGAACACAACTTCTAAGAATACAATTCACAAAATGGTGAATTTCAGAAGGAAACTATTCATCATAAATCTGTTCTGTTGTCCTTTTGTTAATGATATGGTTAAGTATGTCCTAATTTTGACACCCTCACTCATGTTGCTTATCACCTTACTGTAAGAACAGTCCCATTGCAATGAGCGATGCTACAAAACATAAGAGCTGAGTAAGGGGATCAGTATCTAATCCTCAATAAACATCAGTACGATAGTTTTTTATTCAATTTTGATTAAAATTAATTAGATAAATTTAAGAAAATACAAAAAGCCGCCATAAATTCTTAAGATTTTTCTGGTTTTTTTAAACTAAACAAGAGGATCCTTCGGGGTGCGCGGCAGGAGGAGTGCCACCGGAGCAGCACCGTTTTTTTCCCCCCTCCCCTCCCTTGGCAGGTCGGCTGGAAGGCCTAGCGGCTATTATTTTATTTTATTTTATTTTATTTTATTTTTTGCTTCGACAGTTTGGCTGGGAGCAGGGGGTGCATGCTCAAAAAAATTTTACTGATGGGGTGTGAAGAAGAAATTTAGAAGAAACATCCAATCTTGATTTTAAAAGTTCCAGTGATGGAGAATCCACCACGACCTTTGATAAATTGTTCCAATGGTTAATTACCCTCCATGTTAAAAATTTACACCTCAGCCCGAGTCTGAATTCATCTAGCTTCAGCTTCTAGCCACTGAATCATATTAGACCAGGGGTAGGCAACCTATGGCACATGTGCTGAAGGCGGCACGCGAGCTGATTTTCAGTGGCACTCACACTGCCTTGGTCCTGGCCACCAGTCCAGGGGCTCAGCATTTTAACTGAATTTTAAATGAAGCTTCTTAAACATTTTAAAAACCTTATTTACTTTGCATACAACAATAATTTAGTTATATATTATAGACATAGAAAGAAACCTTCTAAAAATGTTAAAATGTCTGATTGGCACATGGAACCTTAAATTAGAGTGAATAAATGAAGACTCGGCACACCACTTCTGAAAGGTTGCTGACCCCTGTATTAGACCTTTCTCTGCTTCCTTGAAGAGCCCATTATTAAATATTTGTTCCCTGTGTAGATACTTATAGATTGTAATTAAGTCTCCCCTTAACCTTCTCTTTGTTAAGTTAAATAGATAGACTTGCGGAGATCAATCTCTATTGAGGTGATGTTGTGGTGGGATTCTGCTATAGACCACCAGACCAGGGAGATGAGGTGGACGAGGCTTGCTTCCGGCAACTAACAGAAGTTACTAGATTGCAGGCCCTGGTTTTCATGGGAGACTTCAATCACCCTGATATCTGCTGGGAGAGCAATACAGTGGTGCACAGACAATCCAGGAAGTTTTTGTTAAGTGTAGGGGACAATTTCCTGGTGCAAGTGCTGGAGGAACCAACTAGGGGCAGAGCTCTTCTTGACCCGCTGCTCACAAACTGGGAAGAATTAGTAGTAGAAGTAAAAGTAGATGGGAACCTGGGAGGCAGTGACCATGAGATGGTTGAGTTCAGCTAGCTCCGTGTGAAGATAAGTTGCTGGCCCCAGTCCAAGGTCATGGACACGACAAGAAATCTGCAGCTGTCTAGCCATAAGAAGAGGAGAACGAAGTTGAGCAGGGCTGTAGAGAAAGCAGTGAGAGTGAATGAGATGGCGAAGGCCAATGGGGGGGGGGAAACAAATCTCTGGAGCCGGGGTGTTTTGGGAAGCCAAGGAGGCCACAGTGAGCCAGTTTGGACAAGTACAAAGAGCACCAGGAACAGAGGGCACTGGAGGAAAACACCCCCAAAGAAACCCAGGACTTAAAAATCTCCCGAGAGCCAAAGCAAGTCAGAGATTACAGCAGACCCCGGACGACCTGGGCCCAGGACAGAACTCCCATCCTTCCCCCTCTTCTTCTTACATTATACCCAGGCTTGGCCAGCCTCGGGTAGAGCTTGTGTGAGTATGAAAGTGGGTTAGGGCTTGGGGCACTAACACGTTCTTCCTTCCTCTGAGTGATGTGGGGAGCACCCATCACTCTCCGCTGTTATTTTATTATTTTATTAATAAAGCTTTAAAATTTAGACACTTGGTGTGTTTCATCATCTCCTCCCCTAAAGATCCTGTGGCCTCAGCCTGATCACCTGATGCCTCAGGCAGATTGGTAACAGAAATCTGTCACAAGACAGGCAAAGTGGGTGGGTAGCAGAGAGATGAGGGCAGAGAATAGGTTGGGGGAGAGGAGCAGAGGTAAAGCTATATAGCTAATGAAGGTTGGGTAGGAGGAATGTCATGCGGGAAGTGTGGCTGGAGCCCTTATTATTTTGCCTGCAGTTTTCTGGCAAGGGTTGGAAGGGAGGGGCTGGGGGTACATGAAGCTGACTGAATGGCAGGACAACACCATGGAAGTAAATTGATAATGGTTATTTATTGCTACTGATAATGATAAACCTCCACTGGGGGTAGGCTGTGACCACTAAACTGACCCGTCCCAAGTGCTGCCACCTCTTAGATCTAGGCACCACATTTCTGACCTTATCAGTGGGGGGAGGAGATTACTGGCTGCCTAAGAGGTGGGAAAGCAGGCAGAGATATGAGAGAGAGGCTAATCTTTTAGGTAGAGTTGAAGATGTCATCAAAAGTAATAGACAAAGACTCTATCTGCCTGCTAGCAAACAGGAGTCTGAGTTAGAAAATTCTACATATGTGGGCAGCGTGCCCCTGGACTCTCCATCATATTCTGGCTAGAGGTGAAGACACCACACCTGGGCCAGAGGAATCCCTCTAACCCTTTAACCCCCCACTCCTCCGCCCCCCTAAAATTGCCATGTGTGGTATTGCATGCTCCTTTACAAACAGCTCAGGAGAAGAAAGTTGCAATAGAATTAGTTTTCTTTTGCCTTCTAGGGATGGAGAAAAGCAGCCGTAGCAAAGCTTGGCAGTTGCTGTGGTTTTAGCTCCCTCTGGTGGTGCCTAGGAGAGTTCTGAATTCACAGTAAGGCTATGATTCTGTCACAGAGTCTGTGACTTTCCAGGACCTCTGTGACTTCTTCTGGGGCAGAGCTGGAGCAGCTGTCAGCCCAGGGGCTGCCAGAGCAGCAGCTGGGGTTGGGTCAGCTCTCCTGGGGCTGGAGCAGCAGCTGTCAGCCCCGTCACAGGAGCAGCAGAGGGGCTGGAGCAGCTGCAAGCCCCGGCAGTGCTCTGTTTGGCCCCCCCTTTTCCCAGGATATTTTTAGTAAAAGTCAGGATCAAGTCACGGGTTTCCATGAATTTTTGTTTATTGTCATGAGCTGTCCCTGACTTTTACCAAAAATAACCATGACAAAATCTTAGCCTCAATGATGAGAGAAATGAATGGCCCCAGACTGCCTTAATGTTGAAGGACAGGGCTTGATTTTAAAGTCACTTCATTCTTGGATAGGCATTACCTCATGATTAAAAATTGTGTCCTCTTTTGACAAAAAGCGTCCAATAAAACATATGCAGCATTGATACACATGTAAAAATTGTGGCTGTATCAGTTCTGTCCAGCAGTTCAGCATAGATCTGTTTCAGTACCTACTAAGTATCAATGGACGTACCCGACTGTCTTCAATGGGCACTGGGTTTACAAGTCGTAAACTATATCATTCTAGTCTTTGTAGGCAGACAAGATTTGGGAATGGGGAAGGGATGACTTTATTCACTATGCCTTTGGAGAAAGCATACCTCAGTCCTGACCTGGGTGCCCTCTAAGCTGTGCGGTCGGGCGGCCACCCAGGAGTGATTCAAGTGCCACGCACTTAATTAGCAGAGCTGTGCACATCTGGCAGCATGTGTTCAGGTGCCCCTCCCCCCGCTACTTTGCAGCCACGTTGCACCTGCGACTGCTCCCAGGACCCTCCTGCTGCCTGTGCAGAAGGGGCAGGAGAGTGGGGTACTGATGTCAGGGTGTCTCCCTTCCCCCATCCCTGTACCCCATCTCCACAGAGCAGGGGAGAGGGGACAGCCTGGCTCAGGACTCTGAGTGGGAGAGAGCTGCTGTGGTCTCAGGTTTGAATGAGCCTTCCAGGTGAGTGAGCGAGTGAGTGCCTTAAAGAGACAGTGAACGGTCTCTCAGAGACTTCCCTAGCAGCCATCTCTCTCTCTCTCTCTCTCTCTCTCTCTCTCACAAACACCCCAACCCTCCTGCCCATGTACCCCATCTCTGCAGAGCAGGACAGAGGGGACAGGGCTCAGGAGCAGGAGAGCTTTCAGTGAGTGCCTTAAAGAGACAGCACACAGCATCTTTCAGAAACTTCCTCAGCAGCCAGCACACACACTATCTCTCTCTCTCACACACACACACACACACACTCTGTGTTTCTCACACACACTGTCTCTGTGTCTCACACACACACACAGTCTTTCACACTCCCAGCTCCCAACACATACTTGTAATATTGTTGTTACTTCTTGGTACTTCCTGCAATGCACATATATTCTCTGTAATTTTAGTCTTTCAAAGTGTGTTATTTTTGTTTTTTGGCTGGTCTATGCATTTCATAATTTTTATTTCTCTATTACACTTAATTTTAATTCTTTGAATAGTGAGTTCTAAAATGCCTAACCTGTCCTGGCTGGAGTAATTATCCCTATGGTAATTTTTTAAGAAATATATGTTATATCTAGGTGTTTTATTTCTACTGGATTCAGCACATGGATGGAAAAAAATAGAGGGAACATTGAGCATGACCCAGAGCCCAGGAATTGGTTTCTCACTCTTCAGAGATGCCAAACAATGATCAAACCCAATGGAAGCATCCAGAAGGCTCCAACTCAGTTTGTCTAAAAGCAGATTTATTAGATAAATTAATAAATTAAAAGACAGTGAAAAAATAAACCACATTTTGGACTAATGTCACGATAAATATCGCTACATGGGCTACAGTCATATGGGTTGTGCAAACAGAAAAAATGGGGCTTGTGGCTATTTTGCTTTGTTATGATGAATAAAGGTCTGAAAGGTTATTGGTCCCAACTGATGCCCCCTTCCCTCTCTTTGTCCTTAGCAAAAATGTCATCTTAAGGGTCACAGGGTCCATCCATAATCTCTCTGTTAATCAGCAGCCCTCCAACAGGCCAGTTTCAAGCTACTATCCAGAGGCATTGCCTCAGCACAGACGAAACCACAGGGTGGGAAAATCCAGATCTGATGACTCGGGATTCATTTGTTCTTCAAAGCGATCCGTTGCACGTGCAGAATCTGTCGTGTCTAGTGCCCCAGGCTTGCACAGTGTTCTTCCCTTGACAAAAGGTCTATGCATTTCCTGAATCTGGTGCTAAGGAACATCACACCATTACCAGACAAAGGTAAACAGCTAGCATGGATTATTTCCGCTTCCCCCTGGGTTTGCTCCTGTAGAAATCAGAGGGTATTCATATAATGGCCCCATCAATTCAGTACAATGTGTTCATACAGAAACTACATTGTAGCTCCATAACACAAAAGCATAAGTCTGATATCCAGCTCTAGCTGCCACCCCGGAATAAAATGGTGGCAGTGATTCTAGTGTGTATTAAATGTCCTTGTAGTGATGAGCTAATATGGCTACCCAGGAGACCATGATCGGTTTAATATTTGCACGGGTGTAGCTGATGCAGGAAGCTCAAAGCTCTGGGATGATCACCCCTTTGTAAATGCCACCTCTACTCAGCATAGCAAAATCCAGGCAACTCAGGAATCTGATGTGTACTGAACCTGCAACAAAATCAAACAGCATATCAGATTAGATGATAGCACTTTAGCCTCACCTGTAGCAGGAGGAGAGCAAGGATAGTCCATCTCTAAATGATCTGTTTCCTAGACCTAAACATCTGGCAGCTTCCCAGATGTGCTCAGAACAGCTCTCGATGGCACAGCAGTGAAAATGGCAGCAGCCAGTACCTACTAGCCCTCCCACCAGTGCTAGCATCGGTGGAGCAGCCCCAGGGAAATATTGGAAGTTTGATTGCTTGAAAATCTTCAGTTTAGACAAGGTTTTACAACACCATCCGGATTTTTGTTCAGCTTTCCCTCTCTTGCCTGGTAAGGCCTGGGCATGACTGGGAAACATAGCAGGTTTGCAGAGTTAGCTTCACTCGATTGGTGTTAAGTAGGTTTTTCAAGATAGCCACAGTTAACGCTTCTAGCAAATCAAATGATAGTGTAGGTTCCCCTCCAGTTTTAGCTTGATCAGTTCAGCATATACTAAAATTAAATGTGGCAGAATTTTTTTTTTATAATTTTGATGGATGCTAATGTTTATTTTAAAGCATTTTTTTCTGATTTATATCTATTTTAACTTTCACAGTTATGCAAAATTATGGACAGTTTAAATTTTTTCCCAATTTTTATTTATTTAAATGTTAATAGTTGTGGGAAATTATGGGGGAAATTATCAGATTATAATTATTTAATGACAGTAAATGGTAAAATTCAAAACTGTTAAAACAAACTGTCTCTATCACATCAAAATATATAAAATAAATATCCTTAAATCAAACTATTATGTTTTCAAGCAGTATTTTTCTTATTTTGCCTGTCTGTAAATTTCAATTATGATCGATAGGAATGTCTTTTTCATTGCTCTATGTGTGCAAACACAGGCGGTGTGCGCATGTATGTGCACGTGTGTGTGTGCATGTGCGGGGTGTGTGTGTGTACAGTGAAATCAACATTTACTGATAAAAACTGAATCCTTCCAAGCCTACCTAAAATAGATCACCCCTTTAAATCCTCATCAAGACAAGGCCTGATATTCTACTGGCTGAATCCATCATCACAGTCTTGCCTATCTCCACTAGCATTTGCCACTGGCTGAAATAAACCCTGCCTGGAAGAAATATTCAGGGAGATTTCTTTTTCTGCTACTGGGTTCCTAATGCTGGGATTGACCTAACCATGTGGGAAGAAAGGGCGGCCAAGGGAGCATGCCTCAGCCCTGTCTGAGCACTGGCTACATCTGAGCATTCCAGAGCCTCATTACACTGCACCACCACCAGGGGCGGCTCTACAAATTTGGCCGCCCCAAGCAGTCATGCCCGGGAGGCGCCCCCGAGCCGTGGGAGCAGCGGACCTCCCGCAGGCATGACTGCGGAGGGTCCGCTGGTCGCGCGGCTCGGCTGGACCTCCCGCAGCTGCGGGCGGTTCGCAGGTCCGGCGGCTCCGCTTGAGCTGCCGCAGTCATGCCTGCGGGAGGTCCACTGGAGCCGCGGGACGAGCGCCCCCTCCGCAGTCATGCCTGCGGCAGGTCCGGTCGTCCCGGGGCTCCGGTGGACCTCCCGCAGGCATGACTGCGGCAGGTCCGCCGGCCCAGCCTGCCGCCCCCCCGGGAAAGGGCCGCCCCAGGCGGGTGCTTGCCCCGCTGGGCTCTGGAGCCGGCCCTGACCACCACTGTGGGCCTGCAGTGAGACTATCCGTTGATCCAGTGTAGCATGGTGCACTGCAGGGTGTATCTTAGTCCAGATGCGACCCATCATCAGCTTTGAACACTACATTTCAACCCATCGCTGCCTCTCACACAGCTGGTCTATAGATAGACTCCTAACCCTTTACTCCAATCCAGTAGAAGGCAGTAACTTGGGGTCAGCCAGCCATGCTCTCATACTGTCCTCCACTTCCTGTCCTGTCCACCACATTTTACCTTGCACAGATACATAACTCCACTCCCACTCTGTACAGGATCAAGTCCTTGTTGTGCATCACATCTGGGCGAAATCTCAGCAATAGGATGATGCCTTCAGGTCATGCGGGAAAGCCTGCAGGAGTTTTTGCCTGAAATCTTTGGTGGCACCATTCGCATAGGGAGGGAAGATGAGGAAAAGCAGTCACAGAGAATTATTAGGAATTGAAGTTACCTATTTGCCTTCACATAAGCCACAGAGGCATCCAAAGAAGCCATTGATGACCTGAAGAGAAGCCAGGACCATTTCGACCACACTGATGACCAGCAGAACGGAAAACAAGTAGATGTTCCAGGCTACAACGTTTGGGGGCTCGATGCAGACTGAATTCCAGAGTGATGGGTCATACAAATAATTCTGAGCCCTTAAAAAGAGACTCTGATGAGACAGTGATAGGACAAAGACATCTGAAGGGGTGACATGCAGTTGATTGTGTAAAAAGTGTGTGGGGGGGGTGCGTGTGTTCCCTTTTCACTTCACTGTGATGGATAAAGGCAGCCTGCTACTTTCGTAATTTTAAAAATAACATGAATCTGATCAGATCTTCCTTGACTTTTCTGAAGGACCTCATAGGGGTCTCAGATGTGTGTATTGTGATCTATTAGGTCTGAATTATAAAACATCAACAAATACTTCCTTCCTCCAAAACGTTCAGTAGCCACTGAAGTTAAATAGCAAAAGAAGAGAACGCTAAAGATGCCATACACTGACATCCGCTCAGCTTGAGCTCATGGGTCTTGTTAATGTAATAATTTCACTGTTTCTCCAGGCACCACCACAGAGCCATCCCAGCTAGACAGGACCTGAATTTCTAATGGAAAAAACGAGCAGGTAAAAACTCCCACCCTTAAAATCACCTTTCAGACCTGTCTTTATGTATTATAAAGCCATGAGGGAATAAGTCCCCTCCCCCCATCCCTCCATTTTCAGGTCATCTTTAGTGGCCATTCAGCCTGGACTGCTCCACTCCCTGTTTCACGGCAAGCCAGCTTGCTGTAATGCTGGTTTTACCATCAGGAGGAGAACTTCATTCTCAGTGTTACTGTCTGTTGAATGCTGAATCATTAACATTTTCCCTGAGATTGTTAGATTAAGGGAAGAGATGAAGTTTTGTGGGTATTTTAGCTCTACTGCTGCCTGGACATTGCACAAGCTCCTTCTACCTGGTGTGGAAGGCCGGGTTTTCCATGTTTATGAAAGGGTAATCCCACTGCAGGACTTCAGTCTGATTGTATAGACAGAGGGGTCCATTTGTCAAGCCCACACCCGAAAGGATAAAGCAAGCAGTAGATCCCAGCAACGCCAGCCCCGACAATACAATGGAAAGGAACATCTGTGGGTAAAAGACACAGAAACGAACTTGTAATTCCAGGTGATCATGCTTCTCTCCTCAAATGTCAGGAGTCCCGCATGGATGGGCCTACCTTGGCAGAGACTGCAGCAATAAGAAACCGCCAAGGGGGCAAATGAACTCTAATGGCCTCAGATGCTGCAGTTACAACTGCTGGAAGAAGCTGGAAAACCCTTGCAGCTATTGTGTGACTTCAACCAAAGGAGTCACTGCAGATGAGCGCTGTGTCTCGGCTCCTAGCCAGAGCTTCTTTACAACTGCAACATGAATCCTGATCCCCCACTGCCCTGCACCTTGCACCACTGGTTACAGCTGCGTGCCGTGGCTGCAAAACATGGACAGATCAGATCAGCAGCTTGCTGCATGCTGGAAGAAAATACACAAGGCAGAAGACCCTGTGCACTTAATCCCCTTCCAACACATTATTAGGTGCATGTGCACAGGAAGTCACTCAGAAAATAATCACATCAGTCCCATGGCTTGATCCAACACAAAGTGCTGGCAGGAGCCAAGGCTGCCATTGTGGTTCTCCTCCTCTGCTTCAACTTGCTCATCCACACTCAGACGCAAGGCACCAAGGCCATTTGCAAAAGTGGCAGTTGATTGAGTGGGCTGGCTTTGCAGAGGTGCTGAGCACCCATGACTCCAGCTGGAGGTCAGGAGAGCTGCAGGTCCTCAGCACCGCTGAACATCAGGCCCAGGTGGCATCCAAATTCAGTGGCTCCTTTTGAAAGCCTGGCCTTAGTGTGCAAGATTACTGTGATGGGAGCATATGCTGCCCTGGGCAGCCTGTTTTATGCTCTCCTGGAGAGCTGGATTTGCATGAGATACCCTAGGAGAGGGCTAGGGGGCATTACCCTTCCAGCTCCTTTAGGGCAGGCACACTGGCTATTTCCCTGCCATTGTCAGGCATGGCCCTTTAAAAGGCCTAAGGATCAGAAACTCCCATCAGGATTGCAATGCCGAAAAAGGCAGGTTCCTTGCTTCTGCAGGCTAGAGGCAAACCGCAAGCTCTTGCATGGGATTTTTTTTTTTTGTCCTGCCTAACAGAACAGCAGGTGGGGTCGGAGCAGTGAAAATAACATTCCAGCTCTTGTGAAAATAACATTCAGATCTGCATCGGAGAAAGGGCTGTGACCTTTTTACCATTAGAGACCCACCACCCTCAACCTGCCGGGTGGGTGCGGAGATGCAGATAAAAGGGGACTTGCAAAACAGGGACTTAGCTTACCGAGCAGCCCATCATCATTCTCATCCAAAACCTCCTATGCTCGGGGCTGTTAGTAAAATATAGAGGCAGAACGTGAATCGCTGGGTTGGTGGCATGTGGTCCCTACCCCACACAAACACGCTGACTGCAAGTCTCTGGTGCTGTGCAATTCACACCACGGTGCACAAGGGGAGGGCAAAAAAGCCCTGGGACCAGCCAGACGTGGTACCAATCTGGCCAGGGCCGCCCAGAGGATTCAGGGGACCTGGGGCAAAGCAATTTTGGGGGCCCCTTCCATAAAAAAAATTGCAATACTATATTCTCATGGGGGCCCCTGCGGGGCCTGGGGCAAATTGCCCCACTTGCTCCCCCCGCCACGGGCGGCCCTGGGAAAAATAAACCTTCTGCATCTCAGCATAAACCCAGTTTTGAGAAAACTTCTTTACAAGGTATCACTGGTTCTCAGCATCAGCTAGTGCTAAAAGGCACTAAAGCTCATTACAAGTGTTGGACAAATATTTTCCATCAAAACTTTTTGGATCGAAAACTAGGGGTTTTTAAAAAGCAGAAAAAAATCACGGACAATGTCTGCTTTCCTTCAAAATTTGTTGTGGCTTTTTAATTGAAAAGCTGAAATTAGTCTGCCAAAACCTGAATATGGTTTGGGGTTTCAGAAGTGTGTCCAAATATTTGCTGCTTGCTGTGTTTGATTGTTTAAAGAAACAATAAAAAAGTTCTGCTTTAAAAAAACCCAAAACTTTTGAACCACCTCAGCTTGTGACCTGAGCCCATCCAGTCAGAGATTTTTCCAGGTTTCTGATACTCTGATGGCTTCCTTGACTTATATCTGTCTCCATAACTTTGGGTTCATTTAGGTTAGAACATAAGAACAGCCATACTGAGTCAAACCAAAGGTCCATCCAGCTCAGTATCCTGCCTACCGACAATGGCCAATGCCAAGTGCCCCAGAGGGAGTGAACCTAACAGGTAATGATCAAGTGATCTCTCTCCTGCCATCCATCTCCACCCTCTGACAAACAGAGGCTAGGGACACCATTCCTTACCCATCCTGGCTAATAGCCATTAATGGACTTAACCTCCATGCATTTATCTGTTTCCTAGAGACTGGCTCCATGGGGTCCCTCACAAACTGGAGACGGTTACTGTGGGTTTGTCTTTAGTATAGCTTATGTACATACTCCACGAACTGAGCATTTAAGCTTGTTCCAGAATCTGGGATGAGCCTATGTTGTGAAAACTGAAATGCTCAAAATAGCACATGCATGTGAATGGACACAGGGTGCTAAAATTAAATTAACCCAGGGGTTCTCAAACTGGGGGTCAGGACCCCTCAGGGGGTCATGAGGTTATTACTGGGGGTCGCAAGCTGTCAGCCTCCATCTCAAACTCCGCTTTGCCTCCAGCCTTTATAATAGTGTTAAATATATTAAAATGTGTTTTCAATTTATAAGGGGGAGGGATTGCACTCAGCGGTTTGCTATGTGAAAGGGGTCACCAGGACAAAAGTTTGAGAACCACTGAATTAACCCCTCTGGAGCCTCAGGGAATGCAGGGAAGGGGGGGGTCTCCCTTGGTAGGGTTGGGAAGGAGCTAAATGGTGTAGGATATTGCTCTTCTCATGTGATCCCTCTCCCAGTGGCTAATTTTAAATGAAGCTACCCTCACCTGACATGAATCTCCCTATGGCACTGAAATTAAATATAGACTATAATTTGGCATTTGAGAAGTGAAAGGGATGTTAGCCCTAATGGAAAACCTAACAGCTTGGCTCTTCTGCAAGCCTCAAACTGCTGAATGAGCTTTAGGGTAGGGAAGGCTGTGCCTCCCAAACAGCCTGGCCCTGCCCCCTATCTGACCCCCACCCACTTCCTGTCCCCCAACTGCCCGCCCCCCTCAGAATCTCTGACCCATCCTGCTCCTTGCCCCCTCACTGTCCTCCAGAGACCCGCCCCCAACCACCAACCCGGGACCCCACCCCTGCTCCCTGTCTCCTGACTGCCCCGACCCCTAGCCACACACCCCCACTGAGTCCTGACAGACCCCCAGAACGCCCACGATACAACCCCCCCATTCCCTGTCCCCCCCACCTCTGCCCCCTCCCTGTCCCCTGACTTTCCCCAGGACTCCCTGCCCCTTATCCACCTCCCTGGCCTCTTACCCCCGGCTCCCCCCTCTCAGGGAGCCTCAGCGCATCCAGGAGCATCCCTGAGCCGCATGGTAAGGAGGCGGGGCTGCGAGCTCCAGTGGGGCCTGAGCTTCCTCTGCTCGGCCTGGAGCTCGCAGCCTCACCCCCTTACTACGCGGTTCTGAGCGGGGAGGAGCTCAGGGGCCCCACCGGAGCCATACTGCAGCTGTTCAGGGATGCTCCTGGATGCGCTAAGGCTCTGGGTGAGGGGCAGAGGTGGGGTCGAGAGGGGGCCGGGGCGGGAGCCTCAGCTGTTCTCTTGTGGGCCCCTGCGGAGCCCGGGGCAAATTGCCCCACTTGCCCCCCCCTCTGGGCAGCCCTGGATCTGGCCCCCATTACTGGAGTAGCTGAGCCCCCCACACGCTGCAATGGTTTTAGCCTCAATGCCCCTGTGAGGCCGGGGTGATCCCCAGTTCACAGAGGAGGAATGGCGGCCCAGAGGCATTCAGCGATTTATCCAAGCTCACACAAGAAGCAGGGCTGACAAGAGGGAACCCCCCAAAATGCCTGTAACTGATGTGAAATGGGAGGGGGTGGGGCCTCAGAAAACATGGTGTACGGGGCCCCAAATTTCCCTTGATGGGCCTGACAGGGAGTTAGGGTTGACAACTTTCTACTCCCACAACACTGAACATCCTTGCCCTGCCCCCTGCCCCACCCCTTATCCGAGGCCCCGCCCCTGTCCCGCCCCTTCTCCGAGGCCCCGCCCCGTTTACTCATCCCCCCTCCCTCTGTCACTCACTCTCCCCATCCTCACTCACTCACTCATTCATTTTCACTGGGCTGGCTCAGGGGATTGGGGTGCAGAAGGGGTTGAGGGCTGTGGCTGGGGGTGTGGGCTTTGGGGTTCAGCCAGGGATGAGGGGTTTGGGGTTCACGAGGGGGCTCTGGGCTGTGGGGTGGAGCCGAGAGGTTTGCAGTATGGGAAGGGGCTCTAGGAAGGGGGTTGGTGTGTGGGAGGGGGAACAGGCTCTGTGCTGGGGATGTGGGTTCCAGGGTGGGGCCAGAATTGAGGGGTTCAGGGTACGGGATGGGGCTCCAGGATGGGGCAACGGGTTGGGGTATGGGGGGGGGTGAGGGCTCTGGCTGGGGGTGCAGGCTCTGGTGTGGGGTCAGGGATGAGGGGTTTGGGGTGTAGGAGGGTGCTCTGGGCTGGGATTGAGGAGTTAAGATGGCAGGAGGGGGATCAGGGCTGGGGCAGGGGGGTTGGGCATGGGAGGGGGTCAGCTGTGCAGGCTCTGGGCGGCGCTTAACTCAAGCAGCTCCTGGAAGCAGCGTCTTGTCCCTTCTCAAGCTCCTTGGCAGAGGCACAACCAGGAGGCTCTGCGTGCTGCCTCGTCCACAGGTGCCACCCCCGCAGTTCCCATTGGCCACATTTCCCAGCCAATGGGAGCTGTAGAGCTGGCACTTGGGGTGGGTGCAGCATGCGGAGCCCCCTGGCTGCCCCTATGTGTAAGAGCCAGAGGAGGGACATGATGTTGTTTCCAGAAGCCGCATAGAGCCATGGCAGGCAGGGAGCCTTTCTTAGCCCTGCTGCACCGCCGACCAGACTTTTAACAGCCTGGTCAGTGGTGCTGACCGGAGCCGTCAGGGTCCCATTTCGACCAGGTGTTCCAGTCAAAAACCAGATACCTGGCAACCCTACAGGGAGTCCAGGGCGGAGCAAGCAGCTGAACCCAGGACTTTCAAGTTCCAGGCTAGTGCTCTAATCACTGGATCACCCTTCCTCTCTTTGTCACATAATTGCTGCTTATTGAGCTGTCTCACTCCCCATCTAAACAATGGCCTGTTTGGAACATAAACCAAGGAATTTTTCTTTCTACTTGTCTGCAAAACGTCTCATTCCCTTCCAGGGCTATGCTAACACAGCACTGTTAAATATGGGGGCCTGGTGACAGAGGGGTGAGGCCTGTTAACTCCGGAACTGTGGGTCTGGAGCAGTGATTTCCCTACACCCCCCCCTGAATTTCCCCAATACCCCCCCAGTTTTGTGAACTAGTTACATGCCAAACCTGGTGGCTGAACTTTGCGACTTTTTCCTCACCCACAACTATTTCACATTTGTGGACAATATATACCTTCAAGTCAGTGGCACTGCTATGGGTACCCACATGGCCCCAAAGTATGCCAACATTTTTATGGCTGATTTAGAACAACGCTTTCTTAGCTCTCGTCCCCTAACGCCCCTACTCTACTTGCGCTACATTGATGACATCTTCATCATCTGGACCCATGGAAAAGAAGCCCTTGAGGAATTCCACCATGATTTCAACAATTTCCATCCCACTATCAACTTCAGCCTGGACCAGTCTACACAAGAGATCCACTTCCTAGACACTACAGTGCAAATAAGGGATAGTCACATAAACACCACCCTATACCGGAAACCTACTGACCTCTATACTTATCTACATGCCTCCAGCTTTCATCCAGATCACATCACACGATCCATTGTCTATAGCCGAGCTCTAAGATACAACCACATTTGTTCCAATCCCTCAGACAGAGATAAACACCTACAAGATCTCTATCAAGCATTCTTAAAACTACAATACCCACCTGCTGAAGTGAAAAAACAGATTGACAGAGCCAGAAGAGTACCCAGAAGTCACCTACTACAAGACAGGCCCAACATAGAAAATAACAGAATGCCACTGGCCGTCACCTTCATCCCCCAACTAAAACCTCTCCAGTGCATCCTCAAAGATCTACAACCTATCCTGAAAGATGATCCCGCACTCTCACAGATCTTGGGAGACAGACCAGTCCTCGCTTACAGACAGCCCCCCAACCTGAAGCAAATACTCACTACAGAACAAAAACACTAACCTAGGAACCTATCTTGCAACAAAGCCCAATGCCAACTCTGTACACATATCTATTCAAGTGACACCATAATAGGACCTAATCACATCAGCCACGCCATCAGGGGCTCGTTCACCTGCACATCTACCAATGTGATATATGCCATCATGTGCCAACAATGCCACTCTGCCATGTACATTGGCCAAACCAGAGAGTCTACGCAAAAGAATAAATGGACACAAACCTGACATCAGGAATCATAACATTCAAAAAACAGTAGGAGAACACTTCAACCTCTCTGGCCATTCAGTAACAGATTTAAAGGTGGCAATTTTGCAACAGAAAAGCTTCAAAAACAGACTCCAACTAGAAACTGCTGAACTTGAATTAATATGCAAACTAGATACAATCAATTTAGGCTTAAATAGAGACTGGGAATGGCTGAGCCATTACACACATTGAATCTATTGCCCCATGTTAAGTATCCTCACACCTTCTTGTCAAACTGTCTTAAATGGGCTATCTTGATTATCACTGCAAAAGTTTTTTTTCTCCTGCTGACAATAGCGCATCTTAATTAATTAGCCTCTTAGAGTTGGTTGGACAACTCCCACTTTTTCATGTTCTCTGTATGTATATATATCTCCTCACTATAAATTCCATTCTATGCCTCCGATGAAGTGGGCCCACAAAAGGTTATGCTCAACTACATTTGTTAGTCTCTAAAGTGCCACAAGTACTCCTGTTCTTTTTGCGGATACAGACTAACAGGGCTGCTACTCTGAAACATGCCGATTTAGTGACTGTTTGGAAATTTGAATTGAAATTGAAACATTAATAAACACTTTAAAAGCATATACAGTGTATGATAAAAAATACGTGTATCTGAAAGTATAATATATTTGAAAAGTGTGAACATAGACTAACTTCCTTATAGAGCTGTTGTTTTTTATGGCAATGTCAATGCATTCATTTCGGTGATGTTGGCCAACCTAATAATTTCAAATGATGATTTAAGCAAAGTTTAAATGAGCTCTCCCTGACAGCTAATGATGAGCTGGGGCGAAAGGCTTCAGGACCAGATTGTATTTACATTCACACCTAATCTACCTAGGTATCCAGCAAACAGAGTTGTGTTGCCCAAGTGATAGATTTTGGCTGGGGTTGGGTTACAAATCACTTGAATGCAGGGGGTGAGGGGTTGAGAATGAAATGTTTTTATTATTGTATGAGTAAAGGGCAGTAGAACAGTACTTAGCCTGTGCTGATTGAGGGCATCAAAAGAGAGGGTGAGGACCTGTCCCTCTCCACTGTTTAAAGACAGCTGATTAGGCTCCATAGATAGTCTTTTGTTCTGTTAAGTGACCACTGCAGCTGAAATCACTGATAATCAAGTCTAAATACTTAGTCCTGCTGTGGGGACAGTGTTCCTGTGGGGACAGTGTTTTTGTGTAAGACACAGCCCAGACCACACTAGCAGCGAGGTTCCCCCACTGAGAGCTCAGCTGAAATCACTGAGAGCTGGTGGAAGCTCAAGAGACCAACTCGCAGAGGTCACAGTGGCAGGTGGCAGCAGAAGGTGACTGCGCAGGGCCATTGGCAACAGAGTGGTGGAGTGAATAGTAGCACAATGAACAGCCGTGGCCAGAGCGAACAGTGAGCAGCTGGAGGAACGAGCAAGGTGCCTTCTTGCCCCCCACCTGAGAGGTGTACTCACATGAAAGCACCTCTGAACGCTGAGTCTCCACTGACCAAGGACAACACCGGTGAGTGGAGTGCGCTGGAGGGAAAAGTGAGGGGCACGTTAAATAAACGTTTTTTGAACTATATTTTAGTGACTTTGTTCTAGAATGCTAGATTTGTGACTGGGAATGGAAATATATATATAAATATATATAAATATGTTTCCTAGTAGGCCAAGATTTTTAAAATGCATTATTTGCCAAGGTTGTTATCTCACATTGTTTCTATCTTGAGAGGTCATTATGTTGGGGAGTTTCTGTACTAAACATTTTTATTATTATAATTAATTTTACATAAGAATGGCCATACTGGGTCAGACCAATGGTTCATATAGCCCAGTATCCTGTCTTCCGACAGTGGTCAAGGCCAGGTGCTTCAGAGGGAATGAACAGAACAGGTAATCATCAAGTGCTCCATCCCCTGTTGCCCACTCCCAGCTTCTGGCAAACAGGCTAGGGACACTCAGAGCATGGTGTTGCATCCCTCCCATCCTGGCTAATAGCCACTGATGGACCTATTCTCCAGGAATTTATCTAGCTCTTTTTTTAATTCTGTTATAGTTTTAGTCTTCACAGCATCCCTTGGCAAAGAGTTCCATGGGTTGACTTTATGTTGTGTGAAGAAGTACTTCCTTTTGTTTTTTTAAAACCTGCTGCCTATTAATTTCATTGGGTGACTTCTAGTTCTTGTGTTATGTGAAGGATTAAATAACATTTCCTTATTCACTTTCTTCACACCAGTCAAGATTTTATAGACCTCTATCATATCCCCCCTTAGTCGTCTCTTTTCTAAGTTGAAAATTCCCAGTCACTTTAATTTCTCCTCCTGTTTCATACCCCTTATCATTTTAGTTGCCCATCTCTGTACCTTTTCCATTTCCAATATATCTTTTTTGGGATGGGTGACCAGATCTGCTCACAGTATTCAAGGTGTACACATACCATGGATTTATATAGAGGCAATATGATATTTTCTGTCTTATTATCTATCCCCTTCTTAAAAAAGCAAAGGTTTCAGAGTAGCAGCCGTGTTAGTCTGTATCCGCAAAAAGAACAGGAGTACTTGTAGCACCTTAGAGACTAACAAATTTATTTGAGCATAAGCTTTCATGGGCTACATCCGATGAAGTGGGCTGGAGCCCACAAAAGCTTATGCTCAGATAAATTTGTTAGTCTCTAAGGTGCCACAAGTACTCCTGTTCTTTTTTAAAAAGCAAACAGAATGTTGGGAATCATTGACTGCCGCTGCACATTGAGTGGATGTTTTCAGAGAGCTATCCACAATGACTCCAAGATCTCTTTCTTGAGTGGGAACAGCTAATTCAGACTCCTTCATTTTGTATGTATAGTTGAGATTGTTTTCCAATGTGCATTACTTTGCATTTATCAACATTGAATTTCATCTGCCATTTTTGTTGCTCAGTCACCCAGTTTTGTGAGATCTCTTTGTAGCACTTTGCAGTGTGCCTGGGACTTCACTATCTTGAGTAGTTTTGTATCATCTGCAGATTTTGCCACCTCACTGTTTACCCATTTTTTCAGATCATTTATGAGTATGTTTAACAGTAATGGTCCCAGTACCGACCCCTCTGGGATACCACTATTTATCTCTCTCCATTCTGAAAACTGATAATTTATTCCTACCCTTTGTTTCTCATCTTTTAACCAGTTACTGATTCATGAGAGGACTGCCCTCTTATCCCATGATGGCTTACTTTTCAAAAGTCAATTTAAATTAAATACATTTTTTAAAAAAAATTATGATTTTAGAAATCTAGGCCTGTTATATGTTTTGGTGTAACTTGCATTATCCTTATGTTAAATGTTTTGTTAGGATAATGCAAATTTACTTTATTCATATCTCTTGTATATATATCTCATTGGTCCTGACACCTCCCCCTGTAAATTCGAACACCCCCCCCTAATTTCAATTCCTGGGGAAACCACTGGTCTGGAGTCTGGTTCTGCAGCTAAAATAAGAACATTTTCCACATGTCAAAGGAATCTCTGTCTTACATTCCGGCAAGTTCCACAGTCGGAGGAACGGCCACAGCGCCACCCAACAGCCGTGATCTGAGTTGCGGCCAGAAGAACCTGAGAGAGCAGAAAACGATTCAGGATGAATGGTACAATCCAGTCTGCTGGTACCAAGATCTGGCAGTGAGTTCCTTCCCTTATTCAGCATGGAACTTTTATGAACTACCCTTCATCCCAGTCTTAAAGACCCCAAATCCTGCAACGAGATCTGTGGACAGATCCTCATACCTAAGCAGAGCACCATTGAAGTCATTCATGGAGGTTCTGGAAGGTGCTGTGCTCCTTGTGGAATTAGGGCTAAAGTTAGAACCCTGGCAATAGGCTGTACCACGTTTATCTAATATCTGTCTGCAACTTCTAGGTGGCTGGTTATGCCCGTGTGCTTTGCTTTTATAATAAATGTTTTGCTGCATATAGAAAATTAGAAATGTCAGAAGGACCAGCATTTAAAAGCCGTTATCCACCACCAGCTCTTTATTCTGTGTTTGTACAGAGCCCTGCGCCTAGTCCTGGGCTGTAACTAAGGCTCCTAGGAGCTACAGTAATACAAATAAACCATAACAAATTGGTGTATGCAAAATGCAAGATGAATTCCCAGTGAAATAGAACTGGGATTACAGACACCTGAGTTCTATTACCAGGGCTTTGTCAATGACAAAATCACTTAATGTCTATGTGCCTCAGTTATGAACATAACACATGCCTTTAGAGCAGCCGGCGATACAAGGTGGAACCCTGGACTCACTGAAGTCTATGGAAATTTTGCCAAAGACATCAATGAGGCCACATAAAGTGATTTTCCTCTAACAGCAAAATAGTATTATTACTGTTTAAAACCAGCCAAGGAGTCATTGCAAACAATTGTACAGGAGACTTTGTTAATTATACTGACACTAGCACAACATACCAGTAGCCATCTAGGAGCCGAGCTGGGCAAACAATAAGAAAAGTTAATTTAAAAACATCCCAGAATCATCAAATATGTTATTAGACTATTGTTGGCTACCCAGCTCCATCCCAGCTCTTGCCAGGGTGCTGATTGCACTGCCGGGGTTCAGAGCAAAGCGTGGCGATTCTGGAGCAACTTTCTTGGAAGATAATGATCATTTCACTCAGTGGCCTGATGTGTCACCATGAACCTGGCTAGGCCCCAAAATGGTCTCATTAGAAAGCAGCATGGAGAAGTTTGGATTAGCAAATACAGAAATTACTAGCACCAAGTAGATGGGCAAAATGGCAACACAGCATGGGCTGCGGGTACCATAGGCTGAGGGAGGCTGTGCCTCCCCAAACAGCCAGGCGTGGCCTCGCCCATGCTCTGCCCCCAGGTCCTCTGCTTCTGCTCGGCAGCCCGGCTCCAGGGGCTGGGACCGCGCCACCCACCCTCCTGTCGCTCCAGGGCTTGGGAGGGAGGGCTGCAGTGGCACTGTCTGCCCTCCCTGGGCGGGTGGCTGTGGTGGTGGGGCTCTGGGATCTGGCAGAAGGGGCAGAAGGGGTGGTGTCTGGGGCAGAAGGGACGGGGCTGAGGGCTAGCCTCCCCCAGCCGGTGGGTCATGTGCCACCCATGAGACATGGAAGTGATTCTTGCTAATGGTCATTATACCAACTAAGGACATTATGGGGGAAAGGACTAATTATTTTAATCTGTTAACTGTTCCAAGAGGTTTGTAAATATGTGATTTTCTATCTGAATTTTCTTTTCTGTTACCCTTAGGACTTTAAAGCCTGTTAAAGCCGATGTGAGTCTTTCAGCTGACTTCAGGTCAGGCCCTACACAGTATGTAGGTATGAGAAGTATGTTAGTGTCAGACACCAGTATACAAAGCCCTGAGGAAAAAGGGGATGTACTGACATCCAGAAGCCTTTCATAAGGCTGTAAGGGGTCACCCTGATCATCCAGTCTGCCCTGCTGTCTAACACAGCCCATAGAATGTCAGCCAGGGGTTCTAGCATGGAGCCCAACACTTCCCCAGCTTACCAACATCCCCATTTCTCAGGTGGGGAAACGGAGGCACAGAGCAGGGAATGGGCTTGCCCAAGGTCACCCAGGAGGCCAGTGGTATCATGCCCTACCCACTGGACACACTGTGTCCAGGTCTTGGTCCTGTGACTTCTTTGGTGAATGTTCTGTCCAAGACAGTGCACACATGCTGAGGGAAAGAGAAAGGAGGGCAAAGGAGTCACACCACTTACAATTATGCCTCCTCCCCAGACTCCTGGCACTTGCATAGCCTGTTTGGTGATGTGGCCCTCCTTCACATAGCTCCACGTCCAGCTGGGGAAGAGGAGGAGCACGTTGGCAGCAATGGAAAGCACACCCAAGGCAATGAGGCATGGGCCCAAAATCCGAGTGCACTTCCCTACGCACATTGTCGTCAAGCCAGTGAGTCCTGCACAGAGGGGAGGGGGAAAAGGAATGATTGGATTTCACATGCTCTGGGCCAGATCCTCATTGGTAGAAGGAAGCGTAGCACCAATGACTTCTGCAGAGCTTTGCTGAGGCTAGGACTCCCCTTCTGGGTTTGTATGACATCTAAATGCCATTTCTAAGACTTACTTAGGTACTTAAGCCATGGGCACTTGCCTCTTTGCTTGCTATTAAGGTCATGTCTGCCTTCTCGCTAGGGCTGGATGGTTTTGCTCTAGCTGCATGTACCTGGGTAAGAGCATTGCCATAACTATGGTAAAGCATCGACAATAAAGAGCTGTATATACTCAACGTATTTCCGCTTTGTTCCCACTCTCCATCCTCAGGCCTACTGCTGGCTGGCACAAGGGAGAACAAGGGAGACATCGAATGCTTTCGAAAACTTGGCCTCTTTATTTTGGTGAGCTCTCAAAATCCAACCCAATGGTGAGTTCTGACAGGGGCAATGGAAGCTCCCTAAAAGTGGGGGGGCCACCAGTGCCTGAAATGAGGCCCCACCCTTCCGCTGCCCCTTCCCCCAAGGCCCCACCCTTGCACTGTCTCTTCCCCCAAAGCCCCATCCCTGTGCCGCCTCTTCCCCCAAGATCCCACCCCCTTCCTCCTCCTCTCTGCTCCCTCCCTCCCGGCCAGTACAAAGTGGGAGGGCATAGCCCTCATACTTTAAAAAGTGATGGGGCCATGGTCCCCTGGTCCCCCCTGTTCTGGTGCCCTTGAGTTCTGAGCACTTGAAAAATCTGGAGCCTAGTGTATAGCTTCCATCTGAAAAATTTCTCTAACAAGGATAGGAATAGCCCTTTTTCTGCACATCATGAGAAAAATTAACCTCCAAGAGATTTAAGCTGTTAGATTGAGTGTGCCCTTTCCTGAAATCTATCAGCTATGACCGGGCATACCAAATATAGTAGAGAAAATATTTGGTCATTAAAGCAAAACCTCTTCATCTTTCATGACACAAAGGGTATGTCTTCACAACTGGCCGGATCGGTGGGCAACAATCGATCTACCGGGGATCGATTTATCGCATCTAATCTAGACGCGATAAATCGACCCCCGAGCGCTCTCCCATTGACTCCTGTATTCCAGCTCGGCGAGAGGCGCAGGCAGAGTCGACGGGGGACTGGCAGCAGTCAACTCACCGCAGTGAAGACACCATGGTAAGTCGATCTAAGTACGTCGACTTCAGCTACATTATTCACGTAGCTGAAGTTGCATAACTTAGATCAATCCTCCCCCCCCCCCCACCCCAGTGTAGACCAGGCCAAAGATACCATGGATAAAGAGACATAATTCATAACTAATCTAAAAAACCTGGCCCTAGGATGAGAGGGGTGACCTTCTGGTGCAATACTGAGACATCTCATTTAGACAGCTTTTTAAAGGATATGAAAATATGAAAACATCTGCCCAAGAACAGCAATAAGTCAACACTACCAGATTGCTACTAATCAACACCTAGCTCTTCCCTCGCACTTTGCAGCCAGAGTGCTCACTTCACAAAGGAGGTGAGCACCATCATCCCATTTCACAGAGGAAGAAATAGAGGCACAGAAAGGTGCAGTGATTGCCAAAGGCCATTCAAAGTTGAGAATAATACTTAGATCACCAGGATCTCAGTCCCTGGGTTTAAGCAGCTTCTGCTGTTACAGCAAGCTAAGAAAGGAGCCCAGCATGGCCAGATTCTACTGTCCAGCACTGGGAATAGTTGGAGGCTTTCTTTCAAGTGGGGGCTAAGACTGAAAGATATTGATCTGCACCAAAGTTGGCTCCTGGGTAGATTCTTGGATTTCCAAACCAATTAAAGGGTACATTTTGCCATCCATAAAGACAGCTGAACAAATCTTTGTATCTATCAGGGGCTATTGCACAGATCTTGTAAATATATTGCAGTGGGATTGCAACTTTAGTAATGTCCCAGATCAGGGAGACCATTTCTTGACAAAAACCCCACATAGCTTATGAAAAAGCAAGAATATATTTAAATAATCCCCTCTTGAAACTCACATCCCAGGCAGAGAAAGGTAAGTATCTCTAATAAAATCAACAAGCTTTGCTGGAGTGAGAAACGCCTTAAATAGGAACTTAAAACATGATCTCCACAGCCTTGTGGTCAAAATTTCGTTTGTCTCCCCAGATGTCTTACAGTTTGAGAACAACAGATGAGAGAGGGCCAGAAAAGGAACTCACTGTTTACATTAAGATCTCCAGAGTAGGGACGGTCTCTTACATGTGTTTGTAAAGTGCCTAGCATGCTGGGGCTCTGATCTCGGTTGGGGGCTGTAGTCACTACCCTGGTTTTTTATTGGCCTTCCTCTGCAGCATGGGGTAGCAGGTTTAAACTAATGTAAATGGTGAATTCTTTGTAACTTGAAGTCTTTAAATCATTATGTGAAGACTTCAGTAACTCAGCTAGAGGTTAGGGATCTATTACAGGAGTGGGTGGGTAAGGCTCTGTGGCCTGCAATGTGCAGGAGGTCAGACTAGATTATCATGATGGTCCCTTCTGGTCTTAAAGTCTATTTATTATCCCTGTGTTGGTCCAACCAAAAGATCTTCTCCAGAGCAGTTTCTACCAATTTATCAATCTCTTTACACTTGCCCCACTCTCCCGCCCTTGCTTATAATGATTAGGGTCTCCTGTCAAAGACCAAAAACTAAACCATGCAACTTTGCAAACAACCCACACAGCTCAAACAGCGAATTCTGACTGAATACTCAAAGGAACTTTAAAAGCAGCAAAGAATCCTGTGGCACCTTATAGACTAACAGACGTTTTGCAGCATGAGCTTTCGTGGGTGAATACCCACTTCTTCAGATGCAAGTTTCAAAGGAACTTGTTATGAAACTGGTCATAGCAACCCATAGGTGTTTGTACAAGAACAGTTACAAATAAGAAGAAAATCATGATCTGTTCAACGTCAATATGAAAAGAGAAGGGGCAAATCTAACCAAGCTGTTTGTATTGAATACTTTGACCAGCTCCACTTAATGTCCCTTTGCATTGTCTCTTCAAAATTTTACTTGGAATATATTTACAAAGTAGCAGTGAACATCATTTGGTAACATTCTGACAATTTTAATCTCATTTACACTAGTATGAATCCAGTCATGCTACTGAAGTCAACTGAGTTACCATGGATTTACATTGGTGTGGCAGATTAGAATGTGATACAGTGACTACTGAGAGTTTTGAAGCTCACTGGCCAGATTTAGTCTAAGGGACAAGTTTTCACACCAGCATATACAGTCTAAACTGGAGCTTTTGGGAAAGTGGTGGGGTTTCCAGTTTATATCTCTTTCTATCCTGTGCACGGGATATTTAGTGGTTTTTTTTTTCAGATACATCATTTTACACAAATTCCTCTCCTAGCCACATCTTCCTAAAATCCTCAGGCCAAATTCCACCCAGTTACACCAGAATACATTTGGAATAATTATTCATTTCAATAGAGTTTCTTCTGTTTAAACTCATGGGTGGTGGGTACCATAGGCTGGGGGAAGCTGTGCCTCCCCAAACAGCCAGGCCTGGCCCTGCCCACTCTCTGGCCTCAGGCCCTCCCTCTCTTGCTTCCCACTCTGCGTGGCTCTGTCCCTGTGCAGTGGTCCTGGCTCAGGCTGGGGCTGAGATGCCTGCCCTCTCGGTGCTCTGGGGCTGGGGCCGCGCTGCCCATCCTCCTGGCACTCTGGGGCTGGTGGTGCTAGCCTGGGGGGGCGGGGAGATGAGAGGGGGCAGCCATGGTGGTTTGGGCTCTGGTGTGGGGAAGGCGCAGAAAGGGCAGGGCCTCAGGTGGAAGGGGCAGGGCTAGGGGCTAGCCAACCCCAGCTGGCGTTTCACATGCCACCTATGTTTAAACTTATAGATCAAAGACCAAAACTTGGCTCTACATCAGTAGAAAATGAGGGTTCCTGTCTATCGGCAATAGTTGTGTGGGTGGATCAGTATCTCAAATAACCTTTTCCCAAGCTTTTAGTGTCTTCTTTGTGAATTGCTTAATTACTAAACAATTAGTCATCATTTAGTAAGAGTAGCACAGTGTTATTTTGAAATTGGGTACTATCAATCTAGATTCACTTTACTTTGTATAACAAGGTACTACAAATTATAAAGGGTCAATGCAACACTGCATTTTGGGGGTATTATAGTCAGATAAAGTTAACTTCTGAGCATTTTTTGGTGCAAATAAAGTGGCAGCATACTTACAACATGCAGTGATTTTTAACTGTGGCTAGAAGTTTTGCAGACAACAGCTGCAGCAAATGAAATTCAGTCTTGTTGAGACATTCAATTAACTCACATCAGCATATGCCCATTTGGGTTAAACAGATTTCCAGTGCTTTTTATAGTATCATGCCTGAACTGTGTAGTTACTATTTAACTAATGTATTTGACGCATCTGGATTCTATGGCATTTATTGTGCAATCACAGTAAAGCAATAATTTAAAATAATTTTGCTTCAAAAAAATAGACTGAACTGGAACTGGTGAAGTGAAATTTCAGAAGTGAAAGTCGAAATAATTACCCAACAACCCCTTGTACACCTCTGAAGTCCTGAAAAACCTCAGCATCAGGGTGGAACACATCAATTTTGCAAGAGCTGAAGTGGACATCCTGCCAGAACTAAACCAGAAGGAAGTGGACATGTAACCCATCAAGCTGCCACTTACTGAGAATTCTCTTAGCCCAGCTATTTCATGTTCTAAGGAAGCTTAATATCTGAAGCCCATACAGTGCAAAAGCCAGCCAGTGCAACTGACTAGTGATAAGCTAATCAAGTGCCAGGAACACTCTAGAGCAACAATATAATTTGCACATTCTAAGATTTGTGCACTATTGCTTGGGATGCTCTGCTCTCAACCCTTTGCTAATGTAAATTCACTGACATTGATGGACTTGGAGAGGGTGCTAGACTGAGCGTTGGGAGGTCCAGTGTGATTTTTGCCTCTGCTCTGCTATACCCTCTTCAGGAATTCATGTCCCCTTGTGTGCCTCTGTTTCTGCAGAATCTGTTGTTTTGCCTATTTTGATTATCATAGAATCATGGGTTTGGAAGGGACCTCAGGAGGTCATCTAGTCCAACCCCCTGCTCAAAGCAGGACCAATCCCCAGCCAGATTTTTGCCCCAGATCCATAAATAGCCCCCTCAAGGAGTGAACTCACAACCCTGGGTTTAGCAGGCCAATGCTCAAACCACTGAGCTATCCTCCCCGCCCCCCCTCTTTGGGGCAGGCACTATGTGTTTGAACAGCACCTAGCACAATAGGGTCCAGCTCTCAGTTGGAGTCTCTAGGCACTACCACAGTACAAGTGATAAACATCCAGTTGTTGCTTAGCCTTCCAAAGAAGCTGCTCTTCAGGGCCAAGTGTGATGTGGGCACCACCTGCTAGGAATTGGATTGAGCCCACAGGCTCATTGCACACTGGCAGTTACACATGATGGAAGGCAATGACCACTACAACCTCCCCATTTCTTGTACAAAGGGACATCCCTCGGGATGCTTTGGAAATGGCATCAATCTCTTTCCCAGCAGAAGTTTAACTGCTTTGATTAACCTTTCCCCTCAAGCTGCAAACAGGTTCTGTGTCAGCTGATCTCATACATGACAAGCCACTGTTGGGTCACTAGAGGAGATGAAATCCACAAGGGAGAAAGATTCTACACCAGGAGTCGGCAACCTTTTAGAAGTGCTGTGCCGAGTCTTCATTTATTCACTCTGATTTAAGGTTTCATGTGCCAGTCATACATTTTAACATTTTTAGAAGGTCTCTTTCTATACGTCTATAATATATAACTAAACTATTGTTGTATGTAAAGTAAATAAGGTTTTTTAAATGTTTAAGAAGCTTCATTTAAAATTAAATTAAAATGCAGAGCCCCCCGGACTGGTGGCCAGGACCTGAGCAGTGTAAGTGCCACTGAAAACCAGCTCGCGTGCTGCCTTTGGCACATGTGCCATAGGTTGCCTACCCCTGTTCTACACCAACAATCACAAACCAACAAGCACAGATGCCCAAGGCTTGGGAATCAGTCCCAGATTGGGAACCCCAGAGAAACTCTCCACTCCCTGTAACCTTCCATTGATGTTACACCTAAGTGCTACAGTAATACAAATAAATCATCATCATCGTCATCACTCAGAGCAGATGCATTCGGTCCCTAAATCATCCTTCTCAAGTAGCCCACAGTTATATCAAATCCCAGTGAATGCTTTCCTTCTCCACTTACCTGAGAGAAATGAAGTGATGTGATGCAAAAGCAATGAGTTGTCTCCCAGTACAAGGGCAGTCTCACCTGTCTCCCCCAATGGACAGTATCTAGGTTACTGGAGAGGATCTAATGAGGCTTGTTATCATCCCCAGGAAAGGCGAAGATCCCTGAAGAGTCATGGATATTGGATATTTATACGTGTTTTGACTATCAGGCTGTCTCCAGTTTTTCCCATAGATGGTCTGAAGTTCTATTCATCTGTCACCCACACACCAGTCATATGCCTCATTTCTTCCACATGACTGACAGCTCTGAAGTGGTGATGACCCATTCTCAAAAAAGCACCTCACACTCATAGAAGGAAATGAGAATTGTTACTAAACAAGAAAGCTGCTTCCTGGTTGGGGCAGTGTGTGTGCACATTTGCATGGAATGATGTGAGCAGCCAAGAGCCAGGCAGAGAGGCTGAAGCTGATTGTCTATGCAAGGAGCTTCCCTCTGTGCCCCTGGCATGTGAATTAATCAAGCAAATGTGAATGGCATGGGCACCCAAGGCCCTGATCCTGCAAACACTTCCAATGACATCCTGCTGAGGCCATCTGTGGGGACTGGATCTGGGACTGCTGGAGTTAAAGCCATGACTCTCTTACTGCTGGAGCTAAAGAAGCAGCAGCATTACATCAGAGACAGTAGCAGATCTGACGTTTATGCTGTGCTCCAAACTCTGGAAGCGGACAGATAGCCACACTATCAGAATGGGTTGTGCACTTAGGCAGGTGTGTAACCCTACTCACATATAGTGCCATATATGTGAAATAAATTGAAGCACTCAGATGCAAACTTTTGTTCATGATAGGTTCCGATCTTGCTAACACTTAAGGAAGCACAGAAAGACTGTTCTACAGAGACCACGGCTACACACACACTTCTATCAACACATCATCAAATGCAAAAACAGTGTGCGAGAGATCCATTGCATTTAAGAACGTCCCAAGTTACCTTACAAGTATCACATCAACATTTATCAAGTACTTGTCACTAAAGAAAAATGCATTCATCAAGTTATGTTTATTCCAGTAATATCTGGTGATCCACTGAGAGCAAGGCCCCATTGCGCTAGGTGCTGTATATACACATTCAGAGACAGGCTTTGCCCCGAAGAGCTTACACTCCAAATAGCCAACACATCCGAAGGGCAGGAGAAAGGGATATAACATCCAAAATTCTTGGGAAAGCTCTATGGACATCTTAAAGAGAAATCTATTCCTCATAAGATAATGACAATTTTTTTAAACAGAGCTGTTTCAAGTCAGTATTTCACTAAATAGAAAAAACCTTCAGCCACACTTGGTAGCAAGATTCCACATATGGGTTAATAAATGATTATCAGATGTTAGAAGCATGTTACAGACATTAATGGCATGTATTGTAGTAGGTTATAAGCACATCAGTAGAGACTGTTAAAAGTTTATAAGCCATGATTACAAGCAACACATTGTCCTGTTGGCCTTAATTCTTATCAATTGTTATAAACTGTTTGTCAAAACAGTCATTGTGTACTAACCCGTTATAAGCTATTTGTAAATGTACTGTTAATGTTAATGGAGACCAGACTTCTAAATCTATTGAGGCACATCCTGGTGTTTTGGGATTTTTTTTCTTGGATTGACAAGTAAATAGCTTAATAGAAAAGTCTTCTGGCATTCAAATACTGTATTTGCATGTCTCAAACTACATCTGCAGCCTGGAATGCCTGACGAGTGGCATCCATTAAAGGACACCACCATTCAGAAGGAGAGATAGTGGAGGTACCTCTAAAAACATGCTGGAAAACTAACATTTGTTGAAATTCTGCAGATTTGCATTACAATACATATACTCACACTTTAAATATTTGTGAAGCTACCCTCAGCTATGATAGCTCATCACTGCAACTTTAGTTTCCTAACTACTATCCCAAATTATGTATAGGCCCTTCCTTCCATCAGTGTTTCCCCAACCCCTCCCAAAATGCTATAGCATTACCAACCCTAAGCATTCAAAAAGCATGACATTTTGAAATAAGTTTTGGATTCTTTTTGTTTGCATTCTGGTTTTTGAGCCATTGGGGTTCACGTTTTCCATTTTTCCTCCACAACCATGAGGACTAGAAACTTTGTTTTTCAATGAAAGCTGAGATCTTCACGGGACTCCAGGCACTGGGGCTTTGAGAAAAACATCCAGTATTGGGAAAGCTGGCAACCCTGATGCTACTTAAAAAACAAAACAAAAAAACCACCAAAAAAAGAACCCTTTTGAAACTAGAAAAAACTAAAATGAAACCAATAAGTAGTGTCTGTTTATGCCACTTTTTTTGCTGTAAATAGATATTCATGATTTTAAAAGTTCCTTTGTGTGAATTTGTGATGCATTCAAATGCTGATCAGTATTAGTTTCCTGCATGTTCACTCATGCTGTCTGATTGAATGTAACAGCTATCCAACAGCTCTAGGTTTCCTACCTGTATGTTTAATTTTATTAAGGAGGATAGATGGGTGTGGACCAATGACAAACTAGTTTTCCTAGCCAACTTTCAATTGGCCACTGTTGGTAAGGAAGTATGCTGAACAGTCTAAGTGGTAATCGTTGTACTAACAGTTTATGAACCAATATTAAACTGATGGCTAAGAAAACGTTACTCACCCTGGGCCATACTGTAGTTCTGTGAGATGTGTCCCTATGCGTGCTCCACTTCAGGGTCACCTGCATCTCTCGAGCCCTTGATTGGAGATTTCTAGCTAGCAGTGACCATTTAGCCCATGCATGTTCCCTATGCCTCCTGGTGGCAGACACCGAGGATATATAGGGGTGCTCTGGCAACCCGCCCTCAGTTCCTCCTCTACTCAGTCATCCCTAAGAAACAACCAAAGCAGAGGGGAAGGACAGAGGGCAGTGGAGCACCCATCGGGATACACATCTCGAAGAACTCCAGTTACTGCTCAGGGTGAGTAACATTTCCTTCTTCTTCTAGTCGTATCCCATCCCTATGTGTGCCCCATTTCAGAGCAGTATCCAATGAAGGGGGCAGGAGCTTCAGAACAGAATCCAGAACTGAAGACTGTACTGTAGAGCCAAACACTGCATCGGCTCTAAGGGCATGGAGCAGGGTGGATCACTTCGAAAACATATAGATTGGAGACCAGGTAGTGGCTCTACATAGCTCAGATACTGGGATGTTCTTCAAAAATGCAGGTTAAAATGGAGGTCTTGTGAGGTGATTGAGAATCAGGTTGAGGTCCCAAGATGGGGTGGGATGTCTAATGTAGGGGTAAGAAATTACCCAGACCAGTAAGCAAAAATGGAGAATCCTTTGACTGGGGGATGAAAGGCTGTACCTTGATGTAACTGATGGGTAACCCAGATGTCTTCGGATCCAGCAACCAATCTAGAATGAGGGAAAGGGAAACTAATTCAGGCCTGAGATAGTGACGACTGTATCAGTGGATGAATCTCTTCCATTTCTGCAGGTAAGTAGTGTGGGTTGACATTTTTCTACTGTTTAATAACACCAGCTGCACTTCTATAGAGCAGGAAACCTTTAATCCTGAGAACCATCCAGGAGCCAGACTCTGAGGTGTAGAACTGCCAGGTTGGGGTGAAGTGTGTGACCCAGATCCTGAGACAGGAGATGAGGGAATGTCGGGAGCTTGATTGGCAGTTGGACACAGCTGAAGTAGGTAACGGTACAAAGCTTGCCTCGGCCAGGTACGTACTATGAGGATAACTTATCCGGCCTGATCTTGTTCATCATCCTTAGAATTGGGGGTGTTGGGGAAAAGGCATAAAACAGACTCCTCTTCCACAGTAGAAGGAAGGCATCCCCTAGGGAGCGGTGACCCAGACCCCCTGAGCAGAAGAGAAGGCACTTCCTTTTCTTGGAAGTGGCAAAAAGATTGATCTCTGGCTATCCTCATCTCTGGGATATGTCTTGGGGGACCTGAGCATCCAGCTCCCATTTTGTAGTCGTGGCAGAAGTGTCTGCTGAGGGCATCGGCAGTGGTGTTCCGGAGGCCTGGAAGGTAGGCTGCTGAAATCTGGATGTGGTTGCTTATGCACCAGTTCCAGAGCTTTTATAGCTTTGGCGCTCAAGGAGGGGGGAATCTTGCTCCTCCTGCTTGTTGATGTAAACTATACAGGACACGTTCATCAAGACTGATTATTTTGCACCTGATGAATGGCAGGGCTTTCCTGACTCCCCTGAGCTCCAACAGGTTGATGTGGAGACTGATTTTGTGGACCCTTTATTTGCCCTAAACCATGAGTGTCCCAAGTTGGGCTCCCCATCCAAACAGAGATGCACTGGTTGTTAGAGTCACTGATAGGGTTGGGTAGCAGAAAGGAATGCCCGTACAAACATGGAATTGCTCCTTCCAGCAGTTTAGGGAGTTCTTTATGTGCAAGGGGACCACCATCTGCCTGTCCAAGGCATTTCTGGTAAGAGAATAGGCAGTTCTCAACTAACCTTAGAAGCAGCGGAGGCTCAGCCTTGCATGATTGGTTACAAAGATGCATGCTGCCATATGACCAAAGAGTTGAAGACAATTCCTTCTAGATGTCCAATGGCTTCCCTGAATCATCCCTATCATTCTTAACAGAGTCAGGAATCTATCTAAAGGGAGGTATGCTCTGGCTGTCACTGAGTCCAAGTAGACCGCCTATAAACTGTATCCTTTGCACTGGTACTAACATGAATTTCTTTGCATTCAGCTGTAGGTCCAACTCCCGGAACAGAGCAAGGGCCTTTTGGGTGGATGACAACATTGCTTTGAAAGAGAGGCCTTTGAGAAGCCAGTCATTGAGGCATGGGAAAACAAGAATTGCTTCCTGCTGAAGGTAAGCCACCATTACTGCTAGAACCTTTGAAAACACCATCGGGGCCAAAGACAGGCCAAAGGGAAGCACTTGGTACTAGAAATTATCTTGGTCTATGGTTATTTCCTTTGTGATGGGTGTATACTTATATGGAAATAGGCGTCTTGTAGGCCGAGGGATGAAAACCAATCACCTTCCTCTAGAGAATAAATTATAGGTGCTAAAGTCACCATCCTGAACTTCTGAGGCCTCAGAAACATGTTCAGCTGTCTTAGATCTAAGATTGGCCTCAAACCTCTGTCCGTCTTTGGTACTAGGGAGTATTTTGAGTAGAACTCCCTGCCCCTGTAAGGGGAAGGGACTGCTTCTGTTGCTACTAGCTGGAGGAGAGAGTCCACTTTTTGCCTTAGTAGTAGTTTGTGAGAGGGTTTCCTGAAGGGAGGGTGGAAGGGAGAGAATACCAAAAACTGGATGGTGTAGCCCAATATTATGACCTCCAAGACCCATTGGTCCATAGTGATCCATTCCCAAGCCTGGTGGAGATGGACAAGGCCACCACCAGAGTGCGGGAGATGGGCTAAAGGACACAACTGTAAAATCAGAGGAGTGGGAGGATTGGGATCTTCAGCCAACCCATCAGCACTGCTGTTTTGATGTCACCTTGGTGGCTGTGGAGGGTGCATGGACAGACCTCTTCCTCTGAAACCTGCCTCTTTCTGGAGGATTCTGGGGTCTTTGGTACCCCAAGAACTGAGCAGGGCATGAGCTTTGCTCACTCTGTGGCCTACTGAAACATTTCTTGCTTGTAGGTGTGTAAATGCCCAAGGAACGTAGGGTAGCCCTAGAGTCCTTGAGTGTATGCCAGGAGTCATTCTTGGCCTTTGAGAAGAGTTTATTACCATCAAAGGCAAGGTCCTCTATAGGAACCCCAAAAACTGGAGCCAGGACACCCTGTGCTGCAATGGAGGTAGATCTGGCAGCAGTGTCCACAGTGTCTAGAGCAGTGTTTCTCAAATGCAGCCACCGTGGCCACGTGTGGCCACCAGGGGCTTTTCTTGTGGCCACAGCCTCCGGGGCAGTGATTGAGGGAAGCAGTGGCTCCTCTCCCGGGGCCACCAGTGGGGGTTGGACCCTGCCCTCCTCCAGAGACACAAACGTTGGAGGTGCAGGCAGCTGGTGAATTTGCCACTTTTCCAGGGGCGGGGGGACAGGCTTCAGCCACAGGGCTTTGGGCTTCATCCAAACAGCAGTAGGCTCTGGTCCCAGGCTCACCACCCACGCCATTGTCTCTGGGCCCTGCAGCTTCCCTGCCCCCTTCCCCATTCAGGGCTTAATTCATCCCTGGACTTGCTGGGGCTGAGTAAGTATGCTGTGAAAAGTGATATTAACAAACAGAGAAATATCACTTTTCACAGCAGCAGACTTACTATGTAGCAAGTTTTTTTTTAAGAAAAGCAACCAAAAAAGCAAAAGAAACAACAACAAAAAGACAAGAACATGCAAAGCACCTTATTTGTGTTTCTATTCTGTTTAGGTCCAGTAAAGAATAGAGACCACTCTACATTTTTTTTTATTACTGAGTCTGAAAAAAACCCTACCCTTCTAATGAGGTCATGGAACTGTCTGAAATCGTTGGCAATGGAAGAGGAGGCATGAGCGGTTCATCTGGCAATGACAATGAAATAAGAGTCTCAGGGGTGACTAGCCTCCAACTCCTCAAATATCTCCTCCTGCCTTGGCAGGGTAGAGGGAGGGTGTGAAATCCCAGTTTACCTAAGGCACAATACCTGTGGTCTATTGAATTGCTGCTGATAGGCAGTCCAGGGTCCCAGTATGGCCATTTCGGGGGTCTGTAAGGGAGGGAGGTGGCATCCAGTATTGGTTCCACCATCCTTGATGAGCTCCAAGGCCCTCTCTGTACAAGGATGGTTTCAAAGGGGTTGTAGCAGAACCCCAACAGCAACAGGGACTCTGACACCGAGAGGTCCCTCAATTATCAGAACTCCTGTGGTACCAGAAAGGACTCTGACACTGATACTGATATCATAGCCGAATTCGCCATGGCTGGAGCCAAAGGTACCAATGATGATCTGGGTACTGCAGGCTTTGTAGATGTCAGACACCGATGCTTGCTCAGCACTGTGGGTATGGCTTGTACAGGTACCCCCAGCTGAGCTAAGCACATTGGTACCGATGGCTGGGCTAAGGTGCGTGATGGCATCAACACTGAGCAGGATGTTCAGTGCTGATGAAGGGGCTGAGCTCTATGGTACCCTGTGCCCAGTCTCCTTGCTAGTGGAGGATACCGGAGCCTCTCCTTGGAGCTTCAGGGCTTTGCAGGTCTGCTGGGATCAGAGCACGAGTCCTTGGCCTCAACAGTACCCTCGGAGACCAGGGACCTCAACAGGGACCTGGTTTTTTTTGGAGCTGGCTCCTTAGGTATGGAGTCTGGGCTCCTCTTTTAGGGAGTCTTCCCAGCATGCTCCAAAGGCTTCTCTTTCTTAGGGGAAGTATGCCCTGAGGCTGGATCCAGGATGCTGGATCTATTCGAGCACAGATGTACGGGAGGGGAATGTCTCCTGACCTGTCTCAGAGGATAGTTGTAGGGACCATTCCACTGCCAGCAACCTGACTTTTATCTCCCTGTGCTTCCTAGCCCTGGACTTAAGGGCTAAACAAAAAGCAGCACTTCTGGGAGATGTGGCAATGGACACACTCTGTCACTCACTGGTAATAGCCTCCCAGCAAGACAAGCAGCATTTGAAGCCCAGTGAACCAGGCTTCTGCTAGGAAAAGACAAGTCTCCCGGGAAAAAAAGAGGGAAATGGTCCTATCACCTAAAACTAACTAACTAGACGTAACACTAACAACAACTCTAACTCACTTTGATAGAAAAAAGAGTGAAAGAGAGCTGAGTACACTCTAGGCAGACACACTAGTGTTCTGTCTCAGGCCAAGGCCAAGGCAGTAGACAAGGAACTGAGGGTGGTTCACCCACACACCTCTTTATAGCCTCGGTGTCTGCTATGAGGAGGCACAGTGCATGTGTGTGCGCTGAACGGGCACTGCTAACTAGAACGCTCCAATCAAGGGCTCAAGCAATGCATGCACATCTGATGCACAGCACCCATAGGAACAATATTGGAAGAACTACACTGATGGCCCTTGAAGTATCAGAAACAAAGCCCAGAAATTCACCTACTGTCCTGGCTGGTGGTAAAAAGGTGAGACAGCAAGAGGTATTCTCTCTGTCCCAGAAGCAAGTGCCTGAACCAGGACAGCCCCATGAGTTGTAGGACAGCAGGTACATGCAGTGCCGAGAAGGTTAGAGAGAATGCTCCTTTCTGGGTTTAAACACATGCAGCTGTGGAGCAATGCCGGCCAATGGAAGTGACAGCGTTAACCTGTCAGAAAAGCCCAGGATTGAATGAGCTACTCCTGGGGGAATTCTGCACCACTGTGCAATGCAGAATTTTGCAGAAATTAACATTGTGTATGAAAAATTTCCTTCCCCCCTCTGCTCGAAATGGGCTGCAGTGCTGCTAGCCACCACTAGGGGCCACGGGACTCCGCAGAGCCCAGCTCACACTTAGGGTAGGTTTACACTTACCTTCCGGGTCAACGCGGTGAGTTCGACTTCTCGGAGTTCGAACTATCGCGTCTGATCTAGACGCAATAGTTCGAACTCCGGAAGCGCTGCGGTCGACTCTGGTACTCCACCACTGCAAACGGCGGTGGCGGAGTCGACGGGGGAGCCGCGGAGTTCGACCCCGCCGCATCTGGACAGGTGAGTAGGTCGAACTAGGGTACTTCGAATTCAGCTACGCTATTCACGTAGCTGAATTTGCGTACCCTAGTTCGACTCCCCTTCTTAGTGTAGACCAGGCCTTAGAAGACACTGCTGGTGAGGAGGGAGAGGGAGCTAGAGCAGGAGTGGGCAAACTTTTTGGCCCGAGGGACACATCTGGGTATGGAAATTGTATGGGAGGGCCATGAATGTTCACGAAACTGGGGGCTGGGTTGCGGGAAGGAGTGAGGACTCCAGCTGGGAGTGCGAGCTCTGGGGTGGGGCCAGAAATGAGGAGTTCAGGGTGTGTGAAGGGGCTCCGGGCTGGGGCAGGGGTGTGTGTGTGTGAGGGTTCCAGCTGGAGGTGCACGCTTTGAGGTGGGGATGAGGGGTTGGGGGTGTAGGAGGGTGCTCCAGGCTGAGACCGAGGGGTTAGGAGGGCAGGAGGGGGATATGGGTTGGGGCGCAGGAGGGGGGCAGGGGGGCAGGCTTTGGGCAGTGCTTACCTCAAGCAGCTCCTGTAAGCAACAGCATGTCCCCACTCCATCTCCTATGTGGAGGTGAGGCCAGGCGGCTCTGTGCGCTGCCGCGTCCGCAGGCGCCACCCCTGCAGCGCCCATTGACTGTGGTTCCTGGCCAATGGCGGCTGCGGGGGAGGTGCTTGGGATGGGGGCAGCGTGCGGAGCCCCCTGGCTTCCCCTAGGCATAGGAACTGGAGGGGGACATGCTGCTGCTTCCAGGAGCTGCGCAGAGCCATGGTACATGCGGAGTGGAGGCAAGTCCAGGAGCCCTGGAGCCGGGCAAGCCCTGGACCCCGCTCTCTCGTGGAAGCTTGAGAGCCAGATTAAAATGTCTGAAGGTCTGGATGCGTTCCACCGGCTGTAGTTTGCCCACCCCGAGCTAGAGGGTTCCTGGCAGCTGCCGTTCTCAGCATGCCCTGAGGGGAGGAGAGGGCAGTGCACAAAAAACTCTGTGCAAACCTGGGACTAAGCATCAGGCTGTTTTTCCCTCTGGATCCCTGGGCTGTCAGGAGAAGAGGGGCGGGTGTCTGGGCGGGGTGGGGACATGGTTGGACTCTGGGAAGTAGAGGGTTTGGGTGTATTGGCTGGGGGGGGGCCCTGCAGGTGAGCTCGGGGGGGGAGGGGTTGTGGTTGTCTGGACCCCTGGCTGCCTTCTAGGGAGGAAGAGGGCAAGAAACAAGAATTGGGTTGTCATACGAGTTTCTTTAACTCTCTACTCCCGGGGGGGATTTTTGTCTGTGTCTGTATTGTTACAGATATACTTGCTGACCAGTATTTTGAAATAAATTACCAAAATAATTGAAACTGGCATGATTATGTAGTGTTATTTTGACAAATAAAATTTGTAGAATTTTGCAGAAATTCAAAATATTGTGTGCAGAATTTTTAAATTTTTGGCACAGAATGCCTCCAGGCGTAATGAGCAAAATGAGATGATTTTCCTCTTCCCTCAAAGATGAGGCTCTCTGGTGGCATGAGAAGGAATGCTGAGATCCAAGGACTAGAGTCAGTCAGGAGGAAAATTGGGTTTCTGAATTAAACCTGTTATTTGCCATCATAGCTGTTCTTAGAGAGACGATCGCACCCAGGGATGATTGCACCCTGGACAGTAGCTCAACCTCCAGAAAGCAGTGACCTTGGGCCCAGTTGCCCTGCCCCCCTCATGCAGGGCTCTCTGGGACAAGAGATACTTTCCCTCAACTCTTCCCAGCATCTGAGGGACCATCAGGGGAGGTCAGTGCCAGAGCAGAAGGAGCAAATGCTGAGGTATCATTGATACTTCTCTCCCCTCAGTTGCTGAAACAGAGAGTGCTGCATTTCTCTGCCTTGGGCAACACAGAGAGGTGACCTGAGAGAACCGAGCCTCTACTCTTTTTCCCTTCAGCCAGGCAAAGAAGGATCCCAAGCTATGCCCCCACCCCATGCAAAACTGGGGTCCTGAGCCTGTTCAGCACCTGCACCCACCTTCGTGCTCCTGGTCAGCAGAGGCAGGACTTTGATGCCCCTTTAGCTGGAGTTAAAAGCCACTTGGGGCGAACAGGCTGGAGTGGAGATGCTCAGTGTCAACGATACCTGATGTTTGGTATTGGATGAGACCAGGGACTCTGCCACTTTGTGCAGGACAGAAGAAGACTTTGGGAAGTAGGTCTTTGGAATAGATATGCCTCTGAGCATTGCCACTGAATGCTCTGTATTAGACTTAGTCGCTCAGGCCTGGAGAGTCTTCCTGTTCAGCAGGGGTTTGAAACAACTTTCTGATCTTCACGGGTTCAGAGATGAGGCAGATGGGCCACCTCTCTGACTTGTGACCTTCTGTCAGGCACCAGACACTGAATGTGGGCTCTGAAACAGGCATCATGCTGAAGCATGAAGCACAAGACCTGAAGCCAGCTTAGCGATGTCTGCGAGGCCATCTGTTAGGGAGCTGACTGCAGCCAGGGAGGACACTTATGAAGAAAAGCTGGCTGAACAAGACTGACATTGGGAAACGGGAACTAATGAATGTGCCTCCAAGTCAGCAGGGCCCCAGACAACATAGGCAATGGGCAAGCCTAGAGTTGACCATAATAGCTGAGAATTTTAAACACAGCTTGGCCTTGTCTACACTAGATGCAAAGTAGTATTTAAAATAGTGTTTGCTAACATGTTTCAAAACATAATCAACTTTCCCAGTCTAGATGTGACCACCAGTGGAAGCAGGGAGAATACAAAACATGCTCTAAGCACCTTCAGTTGTCAGCAGGAACTGATGAGCGGTTTGTGCTGGGCTCCTTATTTACACCTTTGCATGACAGGCACGGTGGTGGCAAGTGCTCTCAGTGGACCTTGCTTTGCTTTCTAGAAGCTCCTGTGGTCTGGGGAATGTGCTTATCCTGAATGTGGGAGTCCACATGGGCAGTTCGTCACAGAGAGTCAGTTGTCTTCCTCCAGGAGAAAATGTGAATTAGCCCTAACATGGAAATACCCATTTATGCTCGGATAGCATGACTTACTCAGCTCAACCTAGTGATTAGCTTAACCTTGAGAAGGCAGGTGACAGCACCAAAGAAACATTCCCTTAAAAAATTCATGGTATTAAAACAGCTGACAAAGGAGAGTAACACGAGGAGTTTCTTTTTACAGAAGGAAGAGGAAGTGATTTTTTCCACTGGAAAAGTGTTGCAATTTCATCTTGTGTCCTTGATACGTCAAACCAGCGTGAGCAGCCTGCATTGCTACACCAATGGTCTGATCAGCTGTGGCTCAAAGCAAACCACACAGTATGAAACATCGGAAATAGTTTTTCTTCACAAGTCTGTAGCATTCTTACCCTCCCTCATGTAGGGACACAGACAAGTATTTTTAGAATTATATGGGAGGGCAACATCTTTCTTAATAAGAAGTGAAATGTTCACCTTTCACATTAATTCCAGTTGTGAAAGCACCAATATAATCAGGTCTGGATGAACAGCTCAATATACAGTTACAAATTACTCAGATGTGGCAAGATGTTTTCATTCATTTTTTTCTCTCCACTGTTAACATAGCTTGAGTGTTGTATAATAGCTGCTGAAAAGCTGGTGGCCACTTAAATCTAGGAAATCTGCATACCTTTTGGCAGAGGTTAATATATCACCAGCATGGGGATGGAAGTCAGATGCCATGGCCACATATTTGTATCAAGATACTTCAGTGTAGCTTTGTCACAGCACAATCTAAATGCTGTGCTTCACAGAGTTGAAATGATTTACACCTAGCGAGGGACATTCTGTTGACATAGGTCAACAGAAAGACGTTCTATAATACTTTAGGAGCAAGAGAAAGCCAAAAGAAAGTGTAGGTCCTTTACTTAGTGAGGAAGGAGAGGTAATAATGGATGACACCAAGAAGACTGTGGCATTTAGTGATTATTTTGCTTCAGTCATCACAAAAAAGGTTGTGTGGGCAAATAATACAATTAATATTCAAAACAAGAAAGAAGGAACACAAGCCAAAATAGGGAAAGAATAGGTTAAAGAATAATTAGATGGATACAAGTTGCCTGATGAAACTCACCCTAGGGTACTCAAGGAACTAGCTGAAGCAATCTTGGAACCATTAGTGATTATCTTCAAGAACTCATGCAGAATAGGTAAGAGGGTCCCAGAGGACTGGATAAGGGCAAACACAGAATCAGCCTTTTAAGGGGGGAAGGGAACTGGAGACAGACAATCTAATTTTGATACATGGAAAGATACTGGAATAAATTATTAATTTGTAAGCACATAGAGGGTAAAAGGTTACAAGGAATAACCAACATGGATTTGTTAAGAACAAAGCATGTCAAACCAACCAAATTTCCTTCTTTGACAGAGTTACTACCATGGTGGATGGGTGGAATCTGTAGACATGATATATTTTGATTTTAATAAGGTTTTTGACACAGTCCCACGTGACAGTCTCGTATGCAAATCAGGGGAAGTGATCTAGATTAAATTACTATAAACTGGGTGCACAACTGGTTGAAAAATTGGACTAAAAAAGAAGTTATCAATGGTTTGCTTTCAAACTGAGAGGCTGGCTCTAGTGGGATCACACCGTGGTCTGGAATGATTCAATATTCTCATTAATGACATGGATAATGAAGGGGACAGTATGTTTATAAAGTCTGCAGATGACACAAAGTTGGGAGGGGTTACAAGCACTTTGAAGGACAGAATAAGAATTTAAAATGAGCTTGACACATTGGAGAACTGGTATGAAATCAACAAAATGAAATTCAATAAAGACAAGTATGAAGTACTTCACTTAGGAAGGAAAAATCAAAATGTACAACTACAAAATGGGGAATAATTGGCTAGGCAACAGTACTGCTGAAAAGGATCTGGGGTTATGGTGGATTACAAATTGAATACAAGTCAAAATGTGATGCAGTTGCAAAAAAATACATCATCCTGGGGTGTATTAACAGAAGTGTAATTGTCACTAATTGTCCTGCTCTATGTGGCACTGATTAGGCCTTAGCTAGAGTGCTATGTCCAATTCTGGGCACCACACTTTAGGAAACGTAGATAAACTGGAGAAAGTGGAGGACAGCAACAAAAATGATCAAAGGTTTCAAAAACCTGACCTGTGAGGAAAGGTTAAAAAAACTGGGCAGGTTCAGTCTTGAGAAAAGAAGACTTAGGAGGATCTGATAACAGTCTTCAAATGTGTTAAGGGCCATTATTAAGAAGACAAGCATCTGGGGGGTAGCCATGTTAGTCAGTATCCACAAAAACAATGAGGATTCCGGTGGCACCTTAAAGACTAACAGATTTATTTGGGTATAAGCTTTCGTGGGAAAAAACCCACTTCTTCAGATGCATGGAATGAAAATTACAGATGCAGGCATAAAATTACTGACACATGAAGAGAAGAAAGTCACCTTACAAGTGGAGAACCAGTGCTGACAGGGCCAATTCAATCAGGGTGGATGTGGTCCACTCCCAATAATTGATGAGGAGGTGTCAATACCAAGAGAGGGAAAATTGCTTTTGTAGTGAGCCAGTCACTCCCAGTTCCCAGATTCAAGCCCAAATTAATGTTGTTAAATTTGCAAATGAATTGTAGCTCCGCAGTTTCTCTTTGAAGTCTGTTTTTGAAGTTTTTTTGTTGAAGGATGGCTACTTTAAAATCTATTATAGAATGTTCAGGGAGATTGAAGTGTTCTCCTACTGGCTTTTGTATGTTACCATTCCTGATGTCTGATTTGTGTCTATTTATTCTTTTACATAGAGAGGACAGTGATCAACTGCTCTCAAGGAATCCTGTGGCACCTTATAGACTAACAGACGTTTTAGAGCATGAGCTTTCGTGGGTGAATACCCACTTCGTCGGATGAAGTGGGTATTCACCCACGAAAGCTCATGCTCTAAAACGTCTGTTAGTCTATAAGGTGCCACAGGATTCTTTGCTGCTTTTACAGACTAACACGGCTACCCCTCTGATACCCAACTGCTCTCCATGTCCTTTGAAGATAGGACAAGCAGTAATGGGATTAATCTGCTGTAAGGGAACCTAACAGACAGACTGGGTCAGATCAATGGTCCATCTAGCCCAGTATCCGGTCTTCTGACAATGGTCAGTGCCAGGCGCTTCAGAACACATGAACAAAACAGGGCAATTGAGTGATCCATTCCATGTCATAGCCTTAGCTTCTTGTAGTCAGAGGCTTAGGGACACGCAGAGCGTGGGATTGTGTCCCTGACCATCTTTGCTAGTAGCCATTAAAGTTCCTGGAGGATATGTCCATATCTAACTCTTTATTGAACCCAGTTATAGTTTTGGCCATCACAACATCCCCTGGCAACAAATTCCACAGGTTGACTGTGCATTGTGTGAAGAAATACTTCCTTTTGTTTATTTTAAACCTGCTGCCTATTAATTTGATAGGGTGTCCTCAGAGGTGAAAGTAAGCGGGTACGGCAAGAGCTGGTACACCGTGCTGGACCAGACCAGTTTCCCCAGGCTGGCGATTTAAAGGGCCCAGGGCTCCCTGCAGTGGCCGGAGCCCAGGGCCCTTTAAATTGCCTCCTGAGCCCCGCTGCTGGAGCCCTGGGGTAGTGGCAGCAGGGCTCCGGCGGTGATTTAAAGGGCCCAGGACTCCAGCCGCTGCGGGGAGCCCTGGGCCCTTTAAATCGCCAGCCTGGGGAAGCCGGGGATCCAGCAGCCGGGCTCGGGCAGTGATTTAACGGGCCCGGAGCTCCTCTGCGGTAGTGGCGGCCAGAGCCCCGGGACTCCCAGCCACCTCTGCAGCTGATAGCTCAGGGGTGATCTTGATTTAAAGGCCACACCTCTTCCAGTTGAGGCCAAACCCCTGCTAAGGACTCCGGTGTACTGGTAAGTCATTTAACTTACTTTCACCTCTGGGTGTCCTGGGGTTCTTGTGTTATGAGAAGGGGTAAATAACACTACCTTATTCACTGCTCCACTCCATTCATGATTTTATAGACCTCTATTATATCCCTCCCCTTCATCTCTTTTCTAAGATGAACAGTCCCTGTCTTTTTAATCTCCCTTCATATGAAAGTTGTTCCAGCCCCTTAATAATTTTTGTTGCCCTTTTCTGTACCTTTCTCATTTCTAGTTTCTTTTTTGAGATGGGGCAACCAGCTCTGCCCACTGTGTTCTAGGTGTGGGCATGCCATGGCCTCTGCTATGCAGGGCAGGCTAGATGATCATAATCATCCCTTGTGGCCTTTAGAAATCCTTTGTCCATCTTTGGCAGGAGACAGAACTTTCCATGGGCCTGTTATAGCGAGACCTTGTGAGAACATTGTAACTGAAATGATATTTTGCTATGGAATGCAGTTTTGAACCAGAGCCAAAACATTTCATAGAGGTGTCCTGGGTTCCACAAAGCTTTTGTCACATAGGTGTTTGGGTCTGAGATAGACATACTATAGGATGTGAAAAATCTAGGTTCAAGTCCTGCTCTGCCCAATTTGGAGTGATCTGGGATGAAAAGCTCTCCACTGAATCAGGCACAGCAGGGAGGCCAGCACCCTACCCACCAATCATGGGTGGCGAGTTATATATCCACATAGTGCCCAGGCACCAGCAATATTCAGAGCCCAGGGGCCGAGTTTCACCAATGTTTGGGCCCGGGTCTCCCGCCCAGCCCCACCTGCTGCCCCCCTGAGCCTCCCCCGAGTGTCCCCCGGCCTCCCCTTGCTGGCCCCTCGTACATCCCCAGCCCCGGAGGGAGCAGAGCGTCCCTGCCTCTTCCGTGCAGCTCCATGCTGCCTCCCTGAAGCAACTGCTGCTGCAGGGTCCTAGTGCCCCCCCCCCACATCGACTGCCAGGGCAGACTGACTCTGAGCCTGCCCTTCCCCCTCAGACCCTTCCCTTTTCCAGAGGGACCCTCCACCAGCACCCCCTCCCCCCACCCACAGTCACCACTCCTGTCCCATGCTGGGCAAGGAGGCAGCCCCATCCCCCATCCCCAGTGAGACTACAGTCAGGGGCAACAGCAGGGGAGGAGGCGCACGCAGCACCCCCTGGCACCCACCACACGGGAGGCGAGGGAGATTCTTGGACCTGAGAGGGGCCCTAGGAGCACATGCAGTGACAGTGGTGGAGGTGAGTGTGCTGCTGGGGGGGTGCAAGAAAGGGGAGTGGGAAAGGGGGACTCCTCCCCCAGAGCTCGCTGCTGCCGGCAGGGAAAGGGCTGGGGGGAGTCCTCCTCTCTGGCCCCTGTCCCGGAGCAGCCTGCCTGCACCCCAAACTCATCCCCAGCCCTGCCCCATCCCAGAGCCCACACCCCCAGTCAGAGCTTTCACCCCCCCACCACACCCTCAACCCTCTGGCCGAGCCCCTCCAACACCCCAAACCCCTCATTTCCAGCCCCAGCCAGAGCCCTCACTCCCCACACTCCTACTCTCACCCTGAACCCCTCCCACACCTCAAACCCCTCATTCCCAGCCCCAGCCAGAGCCCTCATCCCCCTACACCCTAACCGTCTGCCCCAACCCTGAGCCCCCTCCTTCATCATGAACCCCTCATCCCCAGCCCCACCCCCCTCACCCCACCCCTCTGCCATAGCCGAGCCCCAGCCCCACCCTTGCACCCCCTCCCATCCCCAAACTCCCTCCCAGCGCCTGCACCCTGCACCCCAGACCTCCTCCCCCACCCAAACTCCCTCCCAGAGCCTTGGGCAGATGGGGGCAGAGTTTTGGGGGGGCGGAGTTTGGGTGGGGGTGGGTTCTGGGCACCACCAAAATTTCTAAACCTGCCGCCCATGCCTACAGAACACATGACAGACACTCACACAAAAACAAATTTCAAAACCTCAGAAGTTGCTGTGAAATGGAACTGTCATCCTCCAGTCAGCTCTAATTATAATCAGTGCTTTTAGGTTTCTCTCACCTCTCCTGCTGGGGCTGGCTTTCCCAAACACACTGGGTTTTGATGAAGTTGCATGGTGAGTTAGAATTTAGGAAGGGAGTGGATGGACAGCTAAAGGATTGGTAACATACCATGGAGTCTTTCATTACTAGGTCACCAGTTCAACTTCAGCCTGGGTCAGCCCTAAATCATTAGTTCAAAGTGAAATGATTTAGAAGTTTGTGTTGTGGAAGCAGGGAAAGCTTCAATAAGGATTTGAAGGGGATTTTAATGCGTGTCAGTCAGTTAGCAAGAGTCAGGCCATACTGTAACCCTAATGACGTGAGACTTGTAGGAGCAAAGATAGTGCGAGGCGACAGGACAAGAACTGTGTACAAAGTTATTACGACCTTGCAATCACTAACCAAAATGCAGGCTTGCTTTTCTTAGGAGTGAGACAAATAAGATAAGCCTTTCTGCTATGTATAAACAAAATGTATTTGTTGCTTTTTACTGTCTCCATGATTGCTAGAAATTGTCTGTAACAAAGGTATAAAGGCTTGATGTAATTGTTTACCAGTTGAGAGACCTGTCCAGGACTGGGGCGACCCTGTGTCCTATGGCACTCTCTCCCTCCATTGTAATTACTGGAGAAATAATAAAGTATTTGATTTTGCTGCACCCAAACAAAAAGCGAGAACTGAGTTTTTCTTCGACAGTGTCCACTTCCTGGAGGAGAGGCATCCCCTTTAAAAAACAACAGCAGCATTATAACTGTCACCCTTGCTAACCGGCTCAGCAGAAAGATCATAAAGACAAATATGTGATCCCATGATAGCTGGTCCCGCCAGGCAGAGGGACACTGATGAGGCTGCATGGAGAAAACTACATAGGCAATGGCTCCACTGGAGACACAGGTAGGATTTTGTTTTCAAGAGCTCTCAGCATGGTATCTTTCATGAAGTACTAACCTTCCTTAACTTTTCATACTCAGATTTAGCTCATCAAGAACAGTGAACTTTAACCTAATTTTAGGGCTAAGGGAGTCGGGTCAGATGAGCACACACAAAACAACAACCTGTCTTCGAAAACATTTTGTAATTTCTAAAGAGGTCCTCACATGACTCTGTACTTCTTTTTTTTTTTTGACCTAGACACTGGGAGGAAAAAAACCACCCACCATAAACCAAGAGGTATTTTTACTCAGTTGGTACTTGAGATTTTGCAAGCTAGACAGGAAATACTGCAGATTCATGCTGTTTTCCAGCTTGGAAAGGTGGAGATGAACATTCCAATTTCTGAGATGGATTGTCTTTGGTATTGTTTCCTTTGGTGTAGTTAGAAGACTGATCTATGTGGTGAAGTTATAGGACACTAAGTAGGTAAGGGAATGCTGATGTTAAGATAGCAGTAGGAATTAAGCCTTGGAGACAGCAGCAGTTGCCTCTGAGGCTCCTTTGGCAAATCTCCATGGCGTCTATAGTGAAATACTTGTGCAAAACAGGGGAACCCTCCAAGACAAGCTTTTGCTTTGGTTGAGCTAGGCCTGATGCGGATGCTATTTGTCACTTTCCCTGATTCTATGCTGACACATTGTATTACTGACACCCAGCTAAATGACGCTTTAAGGACAGCATAGCAGAGTTGTTGCCTGACAGGTCGTCCACTCCATGGCCTGTCAACACTCAAGAGAACAAAAAGCCGCTGGAAGTAGCTGTGATTTTTTTAAACACTGCCTGTAATGTACATGTCAATCAACTACAATGATGAATATATTTGTCCCTGTTTATTGAGGGGATGTAAGTGCAAGCAGAGTCTGAATGAGCTCTCCCCTGACATCTAGTCCTCTTCTACAGCTCATCACTTCAGGCACTGATCTCATTTGCATGGGCACACCCACCCTGCCTACATGCTCAGCATGATGGGATTGCTTGCCCAAATGATCACTTTGCTTTATTTTCTAGTTGAGTCTTTCCTGATTTGGAGCAAAATGTTCTGAACTTCAGATGACCAGCTTCTTCTGGTGGATATCATCCAACCAGCTTCCAAGGCTGCTAACTGTAATTATGCTGAGCCTAGTTGTATGATTTGACCATTGTACTGTGAGACTGTCAGACAGCCAGTAAGGTGCTGGGGGAGCTGCAGTAAGAGGTTCACCAGAACTGCCTACTCCATGCAAAGGCTGTTGCAGGATCTATTAATATACCTTGCCTCAGTTTTCTTAGGACCATCTATCATGGGGAAGGCATACATCAGTTTTGATGCCCAGGGGATGAGAGACTTCCACAGGGAGTCTGGACTGGAACCCCTCTGGAACAGAACACTTGATATTTGTTATTCTGGTCTGTGGCAAATAGGTCTATGGATAGATAAATCCCTTGCAAAAGATGCCCTGCAACACTAGGTCCTTAACTGACCACTTGTGGTTGTCTGAGAACTGCCTGCTGAGATGAGCTGCTAGTGAGTTCTAAATGCCTGGAAGATGGAGGGCCAGCTGCATGACCTGGGTGATGGATGCCAAGTACAGAGGCAAATGGACTCCTGATAGCAGGGAGATAACCTGCTTCTTCCTTGTCTGCTTTCATAAGAGACAGTTGCAGTGCTGTCCAGCAGTACTTGGATAGCGGATCTCTGGAGACAAAGCAGCAACCACCAGCAACCACACACCAAAAACCTATCCTTATGTGATGTTATTGATATAAACTAGGACCATATAGAACATGGTTTGCAACCAAGGTCCTGTAGTGGCACCAAATCTTAGGTAGAGGGGGTCATATAAGGTGTCTAAAACCAGATTATGGGTTGCTGGTTATGATTATGCTGTCTGTGTGCATGTATTATTTTTAGTTGAAGTTATGAATATTGGTTCTATACTGTCTGTATTTCAAGTTGGTGCTGTGCTTCTGGTGCTTCTGGGAAACATCCCATACAAGTTGGTGTTAGCTCTGCCTAGCCTGCTTGATGGCCCATTAAGGACCATCAGCTACACAACTGACCCATGGAGAGAAGGCAGACACGCCTTGTGACTCAGCAAAGTATGAGCCTATGTGACTGGCCCATGTGACTCCAGACTCCATTTTGCTGTAATTTTCCACAGTAAGGACAAAGAGGTTCTTACACCTGGAAAAGCCTATATAAGGCTAATGCCTCATCTCCATCTGGTCTTCAATCCTGCTTCTTACCTCTGGAGGGACTTTGTGCAGAGCTTCAGTTTGTAGCAAAGGACTGACTGACCCATCCCAGTGGGGGATGTACTCCAGAGACTTGATTTGAACCTGCAGTTTATTCCATCACTGCTACAAGCCTGAACTAAGAACTTTGCCAGTACTGTATGTAATTGATTCCATTTAATCAATTCTAGCTCTCATCTCTACCTTTTTCCCTTTATGAATAAACCTTTAGATTTTAGATTCTAAAGGATTGGCAACAGCGTGATTTGTAGGTAAGACCTGATATGTATATTGACCTGGGTCCGGGGCTTGGTCCTTTGCGATCGAGAGAACCTTTTTCTTTTACTGGGGTGTTGGTTTTCATAACCAGTCATTCCCAGGACGAGTGGGACTGGTGGTGATACTGGGAGACTGGAGTGTCTAAGGAAATTGCTTGTGTGACTTGTGGTTAGCTAGTGGGGTGAAACCGAAGTCCTTTTGTCTGGCTGGTTTGGTTTGCCTTAGAGGTGGAAAAACCCCAGCCTAGGGCTGTGACTGCCCTGTTTTAGCAATTGGTCCTGAATTGGCACTCTCAGTTGAGTCCCGCCAGAACCGCATCGTCACACCTTGTAACAAAGCCCATTGCCAACTCTGTCCACATATCTATTCAAAGGACACCATCATAGGAGCTAATCACATCAGCCACATCAGAGGCTAGTTCACCTGCACATCTACCAATGTGATATATGCCATCATGTGCCAACAATGCCCCTCTGCCCTATACATTGGCCAAAACGGACAGTCTCTACGCAAAAGAATAAATGGACACAAACCAGACATCAAGAATTATAACATTCAAAAACCAGCCGGAGAACACTTCAACCTCCCTGGTCACTCAACAGACCTAAAAAAATCGCAATATTCCAACAACAAAAAACAGACTCCAACGAGAAACTGCTGAATTGGAATTAAATTTGCAAACTGGACACCATTAAATTAGGCTTAAATAAAGACTGGGAGTGAATGGGTCATTACACAACATAAACCTCTTTCCCCATGCTAATTTTTCTCCCTACTGTTACTCACACCTTTTTGTCAACTGTTGGAAACGAGCCATCCTGATTATCACTACGAGAGTTTTTTTTCTCCTGCTGATAATAGCCCACCTTAATTGATGTCTCCTTATAGCTGGTATGGCAACACCCATTTTTTCATGTTCTCTGTATCTATCTATATATAATCTTCCTACTGTATTTTCCACTGCATACATCTGATGAAGTGGGTTTTAGCCCACGAAAGGTTATGTGCAAATAAATCTGTTAGTCTCTAAGGTGTCACAAGTACTTCTTGTTCTTTGAGCTTCTTGCAGGACCATGACCAACGTTTGCATGTGGTGACTGCTGGCTAGATACACTCTTTTCAACCTAGGCAAAGTCTGGCAAATTGCATGACACAGGTGCATGTAACCATGTATCCCAGAAGTCTGAAGCATATGCTTACTTATATATTTGGGTGAGCTTGGAGTTGGTTGATGAGGTTTAGTTTGGAATTTCTTGAGGAAGGCAAGGTCTTGATGACCTGGAATGCAAGCCTGCTCCTATTAACTCTGCTTTGAATTAGAGTAAGGTGAATTTTAATCTGAGATTTTGAGAGTAAAGATTTTGGATGATTTTGAGAGGTAAAGAGCAAGAAGGTTACTCACCTATTGGTGTGATCTTCGTTAAGTCAGCCGGTTATCAGCATGGGTACACCTGAATTCCTTGTTTCTTTAAATGAGCTACCACGACTGCCAAGCACTTGGTGAACACCCTCAGTGCTGCGGGAAGGCCGAAGGCCAGAGCCTGGTACTGGCAGCAAGATTTTTCTGCTAGGATTGTGAAGTATTTCCTACAGGCTGGATGAATGGATGCCTGAAAACAGGCATCTTGAAGGTCAAGAGCCACAAACTAGTCTTGCGGATCTAATGAGGGAATAAGGGAGGCTAGAGTCACTGTTCTGAACTTGAAACAATGGATACATCTGTTGAGACACTGAAGGTCCAGAATGGGACACCAACCCACTTCCTTCTTTGACATCAGAAGATAATGGGTATAACTCCATTGCCCCTAAACTCTAAGGGCATCTGCTCCACTTCTCCTGCATCTCAGAGCAAGTCCACTTCTGGCTTCAATCTTATCTTGTAAGAGGGGTCCCTGAAGAGGGCTAGGGAAGGTGGTTGTGGTGGAGATAGGACTGGAATTGCATGCAATATCTTTTGTTGACACTGTCAGACCCACTAACATATGGTGATCCCAGTCCAGGTTTTTCAAATAAGCATATTTGGACACCTGCACAGGAATAAATTTTTTTGCCAAACAGATCCAGTCTCTTATAGTCCTTTTCCCTTGATGTTGTTTTAAGGGGCCCTTGCTGCTTGGATCTTTCCTGAACAACCGCTACAATGAATGAGCCTGGAACCAGACGCAAATGAAAGTACTAGAAGCCATTGGGAAAAACTTTGTACTATCTGCCCTTTTAGAAGTGGTACATATAGATGCTGGAGTCTGCCACAAGTCCTTTATAGGCTCTAACAATCCCTTGTCAATGGACATAGTGAGTCTACTAGGCATGGAAGGATGCACAGCACATCTAGCACCTGGGGTGACTTCTCTTCCAGTGCTTCCAGCAGGAGGTCAAGGGCTTTGGCCACACATTTCATCAGGTCTTGGAACATCTTAAAGTCATCTGTTGGATGAGACAGAGATTGACTGCCTGATCAGGAGAAGACGACAAAATTGCCACCGGGATCAATTGTTTCTGCCCATTGCACCTCTCATGTCCTCCTCTCTCTCTTTGATTTGTGATTGCATTAACTGACCTCTGACCTGTATTCTACCTCTTAAAGGAAGGTAATCTAACTCTAGAAGGCGGCGGGGGAGGGGGAAAAAAGGATGTTGGCTGGTGGGCATATGACTGCATACCCCAGGGTGCCCACTGGGGCCATGACTGATCAGCATAAGGAGACGAGGGAGCCTGTTCCCTGCAAGACCCATGCCTTCTCCTGCCCAAAGAATGGCCTCTAGGCTACCTTTTCCTGTGTGCTAAGGTGTGCCTGCTCCCTTCTACATGGGTAGGGGAAGTCACCAGTACTAACATCGCTACCACTGTATGAAGGGTACCATGCTTTTGGTGACCAAAGTTAAAGTTAGCACTACAGTGGATGATTTAAATCAGCAATTTAAATCATCACATGGAAAGCCTCAATTTAAATCAGAAATTTTAATTGTTGTTTTCTAAAGGCAGGTGCACTCTCATTGGTTGATATAACCATAAAAGCATGTTGATTTACAACTAAATAGAGCATTTACACTAGATTTGGTATATCTTTTTGCTACTTAGGAAGGTATATAGTTGTAGTGTACATTTGTTTAGGCAATTACCTAGCTCAATCTTTCAAGATTAATTCTACATTTCTAATATGTTAGAATATGTTGAATATGCTAATTTTCTATTGACGTTTTGCTCATGCTTTGTGTCAAGCTGCATTAGGATAACAGGAATTTAATTAAACATGCAAAATCACACATACAATTTCTTTATTAAACAATACAAGCCCTTCATATAGCACATGACTTATTGCGGGATGCTGATAAAGTTTGACCTTGAAAGGTAGACTTTTCCCCGATTCTTTCTTTATATAGAAAAGCAGTCTTTAAACTCAAAAGTTTCTGACAGGCACTCCTGAGTAGAGCAGACTTATTTTTTACTTAAATGTTCTAACAGATGATAAATTTAGGCCTTAATATTGTGTATTAAATTGAGATTTTAAAAAGTTTTATTTTAGAAATAAAAAATATTTTAATTTAAATTACAAGTTCCATTTTTTCCCTTCACAAATGTCATCAATTTTTATTCACACGAGTTAGCACTATTGTATCAGGCCCACACCTAGGCCTCTTGTTGCCATATGGGCTCTAAGCACCAAAAGAGACATCAGAGAAGTGCTAGGTACTGCGGTAGAGTGCTGGAGGAAAACTGGGCTGAGCTGGTACTGCAGGCAGTCTTTTCATAACTGGCACTGAGGTGCCTAGGGTCCATCTTAGGTCAGTGGCTGCAGAGCTTGAGACATGTGTGACCTCATGTAGCTCAGGTCTGAGGGTTCTGGAGAGGGGATCCATGTCTCTTCTCTGGAGCGATGCTCCTGCCTATTTCTTCTGGAAGGGGTCAACAAATGGATCAAAGTTGACAACTCTGGAGCTGTGGAGTTCAGTGCAGAAACATGGCTGGCTGGGGCCCTAGCCGACACAGAATGGAGAGAGGACTGAGAGAAAAGTTTATTCAGCATGTGAAGTACCTGAGGTTCTTCAAGATGTGTGTCCCTGCAGGTGCTCCACTTCAGGTGTTGGTGCATCCCTGCGCTTCTGATTAGAAAATTTCAGCGGCAATGCCTGTCCAGGTTGCCTATGCCTGGCCCGTCTCATTGCGCCATTGGCACCTCATCTAGCGCACATGACCCAATCCCCTCAGTTTCTTCTCTACCGTAGAGGTCAGAAATTGAACTCCAAAGTAGAGGGGAGGAGAGTGGGTAGTGAGTGCACTTGGGAAAAAAGTGGCTGAAAGAGCAGTGGCCAGGGAGGCAGTAGGAAAACAAACAAAAACAAAAAACCTCATCTGAGCACCATAGCTATGCCAACCTAACGCTCAACATAGATGCAGCTAGGCTGATGGATGAATACTTTCATCTACCTAGCTACTGTCACTCATGGAGATGGAGTTCCCACAGCAATGGAAAAAACCCTTCTGCCACTGTACAAAGCGACTATACTACAGTGCTACAGCAGCATAGCTATGGCGCCATCGCTGTGCTGCTGTAGTGTAGACATGCCCTTGGAATGCCCATTACTGAGTGGCAAGATCATTGGAGGGGCATGTCTTAAACCTCAGATTTAGCTTCATCCATAACAGCTTAGAGTCCCGGTATGTGGATGAGGCAACTATTTATGAAAAAACAGTAAAAAAATTCCCTTGGTTTAGGTCAACAGGCAAATTAACTATACTAACTAATCACTAAAACTATTGCATCTGCTGAGGGGTTGTTGAGTCCATTCTGCCCTTATGCCCTCAGATGGGGGATTGCAAGGACATCTGGGGCTTTGGTGTGGTTACAATGGACACTGTTAGCCAAAATAATCCATTCTCGGATGCATGGGGCACGTGTACTCAAGAATGGGATCCTTGTGAACAAATGCGCATAGAACCTGGTATTAAAGCTACTGCATTCTGTCTTTAAAGGGCAACAGTATTATTCCTGTTGCAGAAAAAAAAAGTGCCCCCTTTTAATATAGCATCTCGTATAGTAAATGAATTTAGCTTTTGATTATATACAGTAAATAACCCAAAGGGGCAGGAATTTAGCTATCACACCTTGAATTACTCTGCTAAGTCATCCAACACTCAGAAGCAATTAGCAAAAGAAAGATTGAACACAGGGACTAACTCCCTATAAGAGCTCTGGCAATTCTACCACCTTGTAAGATCACACATGAACAAGACATTGACTCTCAATGGGTACATCTACACAGCCATAAAAAACCCACAGCAGAGAGTCCGAAGGTCTGTGCCAGCTGACTTGGGTGCATGGGCCTTGGACTGTAAGGCTAAAAAGTCACAGTGTAGACCAGTGGTTCTCAACCTGTGTACCACTGTGGGTTGGATACGCAGCTGTGTGTGTGTTATGTGAGCCACATCCACACAATATATATACTACCTTTATGGCTGTGAGGATGTCACATGGGGCCGCAGCTGTGTGCTGATAGGGCCGCAAGCAGCCCACAGGTTGAGAACCACTGGTGTAGACAATTGGGCTTGGGCTGGAGGCTAGGTTCTGAGAGCTTCCCCCAGGCTCCAGCCCAAGCCTGAATGTCTACACTGCCTCTTTTAGCCCTGCAGCCCAAGCCCTGCAAGCCCATGTCATCTGACCCAGGCTCCAAGACTTGATGCTGAAAGTCTTTTATTGCTGTGTACATGTACCCAATGAGATAAAATTCTGTCAACTGATGAAAATGCAGGAGCTCCACACATGGCCTAGGGTCATGACCATTCCCACTAAAAAACAAAAAGATGAAGCTACTGAAAACAGTTTGTTTTATTTCCAGGATCAAATATTACAATAGGACATTTACATATATTTATAAAAATTGCAGCAGTTATTTATATAGATTAGAGAGGTTTCCTTGAGTTTGGTCCCTCCCAGCACAGTGAGCTGAAATCTTCCAAAGACTTCTCCTCCTCCCACTTAGTTGCATCATAATTAAAGAAAATTGCTGCTGTACAAAATGACAGGCAAAGTCACAATTTTGCACAGTTAAAAACTACGTTTATCAACTGGAGAAGCCAACCCCATAAACAGACATCTTGTATCAGAGTGCACGATGTGCCTGGTTAGACACCACACTTCTCAGACTCAGTTGAGTTTGACTCAGATTTTTGTCAATTAAAGCTGTTCTATAAAATAGCACCACATCCTCCTCCTTCATCTAGGTTTATACTACATCCTCTTATGACTCAAAAGTTCCTATACCTTTAAACAATTATAAGATACAGGATTATTACTCTCTTCTGTACTGAAGGTGTACTGGTGGAAATAATGACAACTGACAGTGACCGAGTCCAGAATTTCTATAATTATTAGTAACGTATTTTTGCAAGATGACAAAACTGAGGCAATTTAAGGCATAAGGCAGTGACACTAAGTGCTGCATTCTTCAATACAATGCCAGTATGGCCATTTTTATTGGGACTGGATAGACACTGTAAATGATCTCACAGCTAACTATTAAGAGATTTGAATAAAATTCTCCTGTATGACACAAGACTGCATCTATTAACCTCACAGGTTCAAAAAGCAAACAGCAGATCATAACTGAGCTGGAATAAAATCGAGCACTTTTCTGGCATACATGGGAAAATCCTTGTAAAATAATTCTTTTAGAATGCCTGTAGCAGTAATGTACACAGATTTCAACAGCGGTTGTCGAAATCTGTTCTGATTAATTTGCAGAGGAACTAGTTAGAATCTGGAAATTAATGAAAATTCCAACCCAGGTAGGTGTCTGGCACATTTATATGGGTCAATACTTTACCCAATTTTGAGTTATTTGATTAAAAAGAACACTAGCCTTTACATAACAGGGGAAGATTGCTTTTTAAAAAATAGCAGAACCAGAAATGTTAACACAGCATGACAAAGGCATGCCTACCTATCCTTCACGTGACTGAAAGTTGTCAGTATTTATACTTAATATAGCAAAACCATGTCCATAGATCTCCATGCCCTAGACTGCATCACTGTGTTAACTATTAGCTTGGTAAAAGAAAGGGTGAAAAAAGAAAAAAAAACCCTTAAGAAATGACTGTAAACTGATTCAGCAGAACTGCTGAATTAGGCAAGAAGAGTGGGGGGGGAAACAGCTAGTATCTAGTCCACAGAGCCACTACAAGGATAACTGCTAAAGGGACGTCTCAAAGGATACATCCAGTTTCACCCAGAAAAGTCTCTAACAAATTTTCAGCTAACCTCAATACATGAATAGCATTAATCACTTGTCTATTTGTATTCATCCTTACACTGTTTGGCATTTGGAATAAGGATAGAAGACCAATGAGTTCTATCACATGGTTCCTTATTTTCCTCCTAGAAAAATGATTTGTAGATCGAATTTTTATGGTCCTTCAGTGCTAGTGGACCCAGCGCTCCAGTTGGGAAGAGCAAACACAACAAATGGAGAAACAGACTTCTTACCCCAAAAGTTACATTCTAATCATCGTCACTAATTACTCGTACAGTACTGATTGTGAAGGTCATATACCACTGAGAATCTACTGGGCTGTACCACATAGCTACATATGCAGTTCTGTTTGAGCTCTACAGTTCAAACACTCAGAACAGAAAAGGCGAAAGGTAGTTATACTGTACTAGCACCCAACTGTTGGCATATTTAACCTGTTTGGTTTGATAACAAAAATGAGTATTGTCAGACATGCAAGGCCAATATTGCTATTGAAGGACAAACTGGGTTTTTTTTTTAAATTTTAAGATTTCAGGACGTCAATTATACTCTTAAAACAAAGCTGTATTCTGAGCAGACTGAGTACTTAGTGCTGTCAGTTATTTAGCTCATTCAAACTTCTGTAAAATGCATAAATATTATGGGGAAGTAACAAGACGACTATGGAACACTGAAATGAGCTGTTCCTTTCAGTCTATAAATCCCATTTTAACTGCAGTCTGCACAACTATGTGGGTAAGTCTACCGAAACAGAAAGACAGTGAGGGTTTTGTTACATCTGCTAGTTTTTAAGATTGTGCACCAGTGTCTGAAGCAAGGCTGTATTTCATCAAATGGTTTCTAGCAACAGAATAAACCATGGTAGCAGAAGTAGAGGTTTGTATGCATTGTATGTATCTCAGATGAAAAATGCAGAATTATATGCAATTGAGTATTTACAACACTAATACTAACAAAATTACAGGCACCTAAATTTCTATTCAACTATCCACACTGGTTAGCAATGTAGGGTGACCAGACGTCCCGATTTTATCGGGACTGTCCCGATATTTGCTTGTTTGTCCCGCGTCCCGACCGATGTTCGGTCGGGACACTGGACAAACAAGCAATTTTGCCCTCCGCTCCGGTGCACAGACGGAGCCCGGAGGGGCTTTCACCCCCCACTTCCCCCGACCATCCCCCTCCTTCCCCCATTGGACCCCTCCCCAAATCCCTGCCCTGGACCTGCCCTAACCCCGCCCCTCACTGCCCCATTGGATCCCTCCCCAACTCCCCGCCCTGGCCCCACCTCTTCCCCAAGCACGCAGCATTCCTCCTCCCTCCCAGGTTTGCACACGGGCCATGGCCGGGGCTGGGAGCGCAGCACGGAGGCTGCTCCAGCCCTGCAGCCTGCAGGGCAGCGCAGAGCAGGCAGGGCCTGGGTGGGGGGCAGAGACACGTGTGGGGCAGACACGCTCCTGCCAGGAGGGGCCGGGCCCCGCTGCCTGGTTCGCCCCCTGCCCGGGTGGGGGGGGTCCCCGAGTTCCCTGCAGCCGGAGCGGGGCTGCCCGGGGCGAGTGTCCCGGGCGGGGCAGAGTGGAGCAGCCTCTGCTGTGGGGCTGGTGCAATGAAGCCCGGGAGCAGCTGGGCCGGGAGCTGCAAGAGGGGTCCGGAGCGTGGCTCGGCTGCACAGCTCGGGGCCCAGGAGCGAGGGGATGGGGGAGCTGGGAGTGAATTGGGGGTCAGAGCTGAGAGTTGGGTGGAGACGGGGCTGTGCCACTGCTGCCTGGTGGCGGGGGGCGCTCTGGCTTTTTTTTTTTTGCTCCGTCCCCCGTTCCCCCCCCCCGCATCCCGATATTTCATGTTTGTCATCTGGTCACCCTATAGCAATGGAATGCATCCCCCACCCCCCCAAAGTTTTTCACTCTACTGTACTAACAGACTAGCAGATTTGGCTCTTTTCGAAAAGCTTTGATGTAGCACAGCTAAGGAAATGCTGTTTAAACAACTCTTGATAACTCTGACACCCTTTGTAATACTATACTGTGTCACTATAATTTAATAACACTTTAAAAATAAGACTGTAAAAGCCTGTAATTACAAGGCTATTAGACAATTTCAAAAAGAAAGAGTATGAGCACATTTGGTGATTTACCAGGGAGTGCAATGTGCATCCAGAAGCAAAGCTTAGGATGTGAGTGTACAACACCAATCTTTTAGGTCCTAATTCAAAGCTCACTGAAGTCAGTGAAAAGACTCCCAGTTGCTTATGCTCAGGCCCTCACTGCCTTCTCTGGGCAGAGTGTGTTGCAAGGTTGAAACTTTCGGTCAGCTTGCTTTACTATATGCTGTGTCTGGAAACCTAACACAGTGGTGATTGCTCACTCTACATGGGAGTGGAGGAGATGACTATAAGAGGACCATGGTTCCCAGTATCCTGGGAGTCACTCATCTCAAATTCCTCCTCAGCAGGGATGAACCAATATCATCATCTTTTAAATCGATGGTCTCTTAATCTGATGTTTATAAAGCTACTGTACACGTCAACTCCTAGTCATGATTAACTGCAATACTCATGATTAATTTTCAAGGAATTAACAGCTGGAGAGCAAAACAAGACAAATGGAACATGTGGGACAAATTGCTCCTTTAAAAAAAAAAAAAGGAACTACAACTCAAAATATCAGTTTGAAATATCATTAACCTGAGAGGATGGAGATGGCTATTTCCTCCCGTATCTGCCAAGGATATGGACTCCCATTCTATAAACACACCTCTACTCTCTAGTACTCCTCATGACAGACCCAACAAAGTAACACTCATTAGTGAGACCAAAACAACCCAGTCATTTAGGTTAAGTGTCCTGCCTGAAGCTACACATCAAGTCCACTTCCAAACATTTGCTTTGCTAGCCCCTTACATCACCACCTTCCTTTGCAACTAACATGAGACCTTTCCCCAGCCCACTCCAAAGTAATGTGCATCTCAGCCTCAGTGTCATGGAACAATTTGACAAAGTTTTTGTTTACACGGCACCTTCTGTGGCAATACAAAAAAAACCTCTGACCAGGCTAGCTTACATTCCTGCCAGTCAATGCTCTGTTCTATGTAGATCCCAGGTTAGATTCCCAGTCTCACTCCTTCAGCCTTCAAAGACTAGGACTGTCAGAGGCAATGCATTAAGGTTCAGACCGAGGAGAGATCTCTCTTAACAGGAGCCTCTCTGGCCAATTACAGTTATGACTGACTCTTGGGAGTCCGAACTACAATGCTTTAGCCATACTGTGTCGTTGATGTTTGCAATGGGGGGGGTCTTAAAGTCAGATGTGTATATGGGGGAACTTGGGACTTTGGCAGAGATGCAAAGAACTGAAAGATAAAGGACCCAACCAGAACAAGCACTAACCGCTTCTTGGGAAGAGACAAGCTACAAGGGCCTGGCACAAAGATCATGTTTTAGTCCATGACCAGTCAGCTATTCAGCCCGCAATTGCAAGGACCTACTCATAGTGTTAAATGAAGTAACTGGAAATAGCCATAGTGCAGGAAGTATTTCATATCTTTGAACCTTCTGTGTATCTAAGTCAGGCAGCTAGCTCGCTTTTCTAAGAGGAAAAATTCTCAATGGGTGTGTACTGGTACAGTAAGTGATCACCACCTCAGCTACTGATACATAAAATTAAGGACCCATGCCACAGAGCGTCTCAAAAAAACCCAAACCAAAAAACATTAGAAGCCAGTTTCTCTCGGGAATGGGGTTTAATCCACCAAATACCTTTCTACTATTGTTCACAGCACAAGAGAAAGTAGTATGTTATGGATATATTTTTTATTATATTTTCCTTCCTTTAAGGTTTCCTGGAGTTTTGACATCTTGTCTCTTCAGATCTCCAACTCAGTGAGCTGAGCTGCCTTTCATCATCAGTTTCTGGCCAATGGCTACTTTCAGCTTGCTTAAAATCATGAAAATAAGTTTGGGAAATTAAATGGCAGTTTACTGATCACTGGAGGAATATGAAAGTATATAGAAATTAATCACCCAGTAGTTAAAGTACAGTTGGGCCAGGGGATGGAGTAGAAGGAAAAGGCAGTTGACAACTGAAATCCCTCACCTCCCTCCCTGTCCAACAGCTGGGCTCTTTTTAAAATTGTTATTTGCCTAAAAACGAACTGGGAGCAAGCTGCAGGCTCTCAATTCACCTTCCATTATGCTAAAAATCTAGTGCGGAGAACCACTGCCAGACTGGATAAGAGGCAGATTTTCTTTTCATACCTCCACCACTAAAAAGCATGAGTGGCTTCTTTTCAAAGTATAATTGTTGCTTCCCTGCCAGACCAGACTGCTTGAGAGGTGGGTGGGCAGCTTTTAACATAACTTAAAGCTGAATTAAAAGCTGGTTCAGGACTCCAAATTCAGATTTTTAATGCAAGATGACCAGTATAAGAGAGTCCAGCTCCTTGCAACTGAGCAGGAAGAGAAAATAAAAAGGCACTTTTATGGCTTTTGGCTGCCTTGCAGCTAAAGTCAAAATTTAATTAAGAATGGGGTTTGGAAAGAGAAGTTCCCCTCCATCCATTCAATGTAACGTGTGTACAGAATTATTTAGGGAAATCACAACAGAGTGCATAATGTCAAAAAGGACCAACTACCGAATCGGAAAATGGCTATGAACAATCAGCATCCCCCCACCCCCGCCAACCAAACAAAAACAATTTCACACAAGAGTTAGTGGAACTGCCAAGGCCCACACTCCCATGTACATAAAGGGACATCAGGGGAGAGCCACAGAAACTTGCGGCCTTAATCAATTTAGTGGACAAGGAACAGCCCATGGACAAATGCTATATACTAAGTCTTGGTGTTCTTAAACTTCAAATTCTTCAGACATTCACTAGTTGGGAAGGTGCAAACAGATTCATGCACACAAGTGTCAGATATCAGAGGGGTAGCCGTGTTAGTCTGGATCTGTAAAAGCAGCAAAGAGTCCTGTGGCACTAAGGTGCCACAGGACTCTTTGCTGCTTTTACAAGTGTCAGAGTTAATCATTTCAATTAGCCCTTGGAAGCCCAGGAAAGCATTTAGAACTAAATGATACAGAGTACCACTACACCTCTCCCTACACAGCCAAGTTTGAATTGTGCATTTTGTGGTTCAGAGGATCCTCCATTTTAGAAGCACCATTTTCCCTTCACCCACAACCACCAGTGCGATTGTTGCAGTTCTCTCTCGGGTCAGTATAGTGGAGGAATAGTCCCCTTTGAGAACAATGTGGCAATGATCAGTTATCACTTTAGAGTCTCAACATGTCACTTCTGATGTGACTCAACTACTAGACAGGGAATGGAGATCAGAACTGGCTTTTGTATACTGGAGCAGAACTCAAAAAGTGGTAGCACTGTGAGTGCTTTTAGTCAAATCATCCATTTATAAAGCATTATATAAATATACTTATAAATATTTATACAAATTGTATAAGAACTCTCAGTTTTAAGGGCAAAGGACAGTTAGCTTGCAAAGACCCATAAGGAATAAACTGGGTCATCGCCATGATTTCCCATGTAACATCCTTTAATGTAGGAATGCAGCCTGGAGTGAAATTAAAGGCAAAGTATCTTGAAAAATTTTATCCCACATTATACTCCTAGCCATCCACTTGGAAAAATTATTGCCAGCATTAATTCCTTTCTTTGACCCTGATGCCAGGAGATAAGTTTTCCTGACAAACACAATGAAGCCCATTGACATGGGGGGTAGTGGGGGACACTAATCTTTCACACTATGCAAACTGCCAATTTTGTCTGATTCTCAAGTTAACCCTGTATTTTTATGTCCAACGTGAAGCAGCTTGTTTTCCTCCATAAATGCAGAATATGCTAACTATCAGTTACAAAAGAACATCCTGAATCAGTACAAGTGTCTGTAAAAGGATGAGTTAGCAATTAAACGCTTTTGTCTCACTGCAGTCTTCTGTAAATCCTTGAACACAGTTGTGCTCAGACTCAGGGTAAAGTATCTGGGGACACAGGAGAGTACATGGTGCAAAAAGCTACTTGGCTGCACTGTACATTGCATTGTATGTTTGGTTAACTGATTCCTTAGTCATAATGTATGTATGGCTTACATTGACAGTTTTTATAGCTTTGAGATATATAAAGCCCAAATCATACTGACACGTTAGTTATCGTTGCTTTACACAACTCATAAAACTTTTGTTACAGATACAGAGAGTTCAAGTCACCCTGATGATGTGAGCCAATAAAATGACCATTCTAACTTAGTGGAATGTCCATCAATGAGAGGAGTTTTTTTTTTTTTTTTTAATATATGTAATTTATAATAAAAGGAACCTCAGCACTAGAACCTACTTTTCTTATCTTATAGCCTGGCTGTTTTGTGAAAGCCCTATTGCCCCACGAAAGTGAATTACCTAGGAAACAAAGAATCAAATTAGTTCTTAAGTTGTATGATGGCAAAAGTTTTACAGAAAGTTTGAGATTCTTACAATATCCCACCACCAATAAAGTCCTGACAACAAAGAGGCCACATTTTGGAATAAGAGAATAGATTCTGGAGGAGTAAGTTCTAACTATAAAAACAGGAGGTTTCAGCTTCAGACCAAGCATCCAATTCCCATATCAGGCATGCTAAATATTTGCCAAATCCCCTGGCAGGTCAACCCTCACTTAAAACAAGAGGTCACCTCATCAGCAGGAAAAGAGGGAAAAATATGCATGTGTAATCTACCAAGCTTCCCTAGCCTGAATTGCTAAACATAGCTCACACCATATCCTTCCAGCAAATCAGTATTCTGCAAAGGACACGACAAGGGATCCTCACACGGCTGTAAGGTTAACGGAGACCTTTTGTGTAGAAAGCCAAAACCAAGAAAAACTCTACTGCAAATTACAATTTCTCTGTGTAGGGAGACAACTCAGTGCCTAGTCACATGGTATTTCTCAATAAAAATAAAATATATTAACAAAATAGATTTTTTTATTTTAGGGGTAGCAGTGAGAAATATCTGTTTGTTATGGCCATCCCTAACCTCAGCATGGTGGATGCACAGACAACCCTTTTATTCTGAGAAAGGGATGTGCAGTTGTAGGAGGCATGTTCCTCCACAATTAGAGCATGATTTTTCCAAGCCCAAAGTTGGGAAAGCTCACATCTTAGCATTTTCATTTGGTCACAAGACTAGGAGAAAGGAGGAAGAGGGAGATGTGGCAAATGCCTGCCTGCCTGATTTCAGCTCGGTGATCCCATGAGCCCAGCTGCATACTTAGTACGTTGGTATCACAGGCAAAGAGAAGGAGGGGAGGGAGGCTGGGAGAGCTCAGGCCATGGTGCTAATTCCTTTCCTGCACAAAGACAGTCTCTTGAGGGCACAGGCCAGCCTCCTGCAATGTGATGTCATAGTCCAGGTGAGAAAGCTTCCTTCGAGGGAAGTTGGTGAGCAGTTCAAAACGTTCATTGGGGTATCCTTTTGATTGGACATGCTTCACGAGAGCCTGAAGAAAAAGGCAGAAAAGTATTGATTTGCATTAAGTACAGAGACAACTTTTTCTTTGAAATATTAAAAAAGTTTGAGATCATGGACGGAAGGGCATTGAGTGAGAAGTTAGGTAATAAAGGAGTTGTATTATTTGTACATGTAGTTGTAGTTGTATCATTTCTATAGCTCCCATGACTGCAATACTGGACACTATTAAACCAAATGGTCCCTAGCTAATGAATACTTTAACAGAAGAGAAATAGATATTAGCATATTAATGCAAGCAAGCTGAATTTTGGACTACACATTAAGACAAAATGGCACCTGCAAGAAAATCTTAAAATATCCAAAGGTAGAAGCCCCTTAGTTGTTTATTGGTAGTCACCACTAGAAAGAGCTAAATGATCCTCTGTGAAACAAGTGACTTTTCTATGTTACTTGAATAGGACCATATTGAGTTCATCATATTTTACCTACAATTTAATCTTTTTCTTCCTCTCAAAATATATATTTCTTTGTAAACTGCCCTCATTAGCTCCTTTGCTTCTCTCCCTAGAATGGCAACATTGGTTTGTTTGGTTTTTTTTGAGGAGGAAAAGAGGGGAAAAAATGTGTGAAGAAGAAGAGATATCCAGCTCAACCAGTCAAACAGCAGCAATGTGTCAGGAAGGGTGGATGAATGCCCATGTCAGGAGAGGAGGGGAAAGGGAACACCATGTGTAGGACTATCGTGTAGAAAAGTGGACTGTGGAGAGAAAGGAATACAGGAGATAGTTTAAAGGGTTGCAGGAGGGAAGCAACAACATAGCAAACAGAAAAGGGGCAGGGGGAAAGGAGAACAGGAAAGCAAATGCCACTTTTCAAGAACAGGAGAGAAAAAGGGAAATTCTTCTACATCCTCTTTTATTTAAAAACCAGTTAAGTTTGCTGCTCGCACCTCCCTGAACATTTTAAGGCCAGCCCTGTCTGTACACCTCAAGCCACTTGGTAGGCAATAGACATTTTCTAGACAACAAAATCTGACAGCCATAGATGAAAAGCAGTGCTGTGTTCCTGCATAGAACAATGTTACCTGCAGAGTGTGAAACTGAGCTATTTATTGTACATTATTGCCCTCAAAACAGGCATCCACAGGAAATGCTACTATGAAACAACGTTAACACTGTTTTCTTTGCCTGTTTGAACCCAAAAGAGTGAAAGAAGGAAAGACATGGAAAATGAGAAGACAAGTATGAGTCAGTCCTTTACGTGGAGCCAACACAATATATGCTTCTGGTCCATCCCCCTCTCCTCCCCCAATCTATCTAGGGAATAGGGCAGTATTGAGAGTGCAAGCATATTCTGTGAACAATGGTGTGCAATGAAGCAATATCCAGACTGGTAAAAAATTAAACGCTGAATAGTCTGAGTTTTCAGCACATTCAATGTTAGTGTAATGGCAACTGCCATTAATTACGGTCTCCATTTTAACTTCAAAATGCAATTTTTTCTCATAAACAATTCTTATGACTGTTTTGGACAACACTAACAAACCACGGAGGGTAAAAAACAATTCAGCATGGAAATAGCCATCATGGAGAAATGTCTTTGGAACTTGGCTCTGATTTGACTGAAAGCGCTTGACAACTGCATAAGGATCAGCATATTTTGCAGTACACCTTAAGAGTGCCACTACGTAAGGCTGCCCATGTGCACAGCCAACTGTATAGTAAAACGTACTGAACTGGGGGGAGAAGTGCTGGACCCAGGCTAGAGGGATTTCTAGCTTATGAAAGCAATACCTGGGGTTTTAAGCTTCAAGCAAGTGCAGCTTGCCCCGTAAGAGCCTGCAGCTGGCTTAAATATTAATTTAGGGTGAGAATTCGCTACTTCTTTAGTACACTAAGCTTAGATTGTGTTTTTGTTTATTTGCTAGGTAATCTGCTTTGATCTGTTTGCTATTCCTTATAATCACTTAAAATCTATATCTTTCTGTAGTTAACAAATGTGGTTTGTGACAAAGCAAAAACTGTGTGGGAGTTATAACTTGGAGCAGAAACCTGTTGCATGTTTCCTCTCCACATTGAGGGAGGGGGCGAATTTCATGAGCTTACGCTGTACAGATCTCTGGCCAGTGCAAGGCAGTATAATTTTGGGTTTACACTCCAAAGGGTGGTGTGCTTTTGAGCAGCTGGGCAGTTCCTTAGCTGTAACCTCCCCATGCAGAGCTGATCACAGCAGCCTGCAAGTACTGCACCTGCGTGTGTCCCTACCTATGTGTATGCTGATGAAAGAGCAAGCTTGGAGAGCTTGGCAACTTATCACAGCAGCACAGTGTGATAGGAAGCCCAGGCTAGTGGGTCAGGGGGGCTCAGAGGTACCTCAGTTGCAGGTGGCACCCCAGGGGGAACCTGCCACAAGTGTAAGTGACAATAGCCTTCAGAAGGTTCAAAGGACCTTAGTCAAGGTGGTAGAATTTGTTTAGTAACTATATATTTTACTCTAATCAGGGAAAGGAGTTATTCACCACAGACTACCAGAATTCATATGCACAAAGGGTATATTTAAGGCTGTACATGCAAAAGAAGGACTTTTGCATCCAACGAAGTGGGCATTCACGCACGAAAGCTCATGCTGCAAAATGTCTGTTAGTCTATAAGGTGCCACAGGATTCTTTGCTGCTTTTACAGAACCAGACTAACACGGCTACCTCTCTGATACTTGTACTGTAACTGTTCTTTGAGATGTGGATGCAGACACATATTCCATGCCCTTTGGCCCAGTCACCTTCCTATGCCTATATAAAGGTGGCACTAACCTCACCCTCATCAGATCTCTCCCACTGGAATCCAAGGCTAAAGACTCTGATGCAGAGGGTAGGTCGTGGAATACACATCTGTACTCATATCTCAACAAACAGTTACAGAACAGGTAAGTAGCTGTTTTTTATTTCTTTGAGTGGTTGCAAATGTGTATTCCACTCAGGTGATTTACAAGCAGTAACTGACGGAGGTGGGGCTCAGCATCTACCTAAAGAATGACCACAGGACTGCCTTTCCAAAGTTTGCATCTGATCTAGACGCAGTCGTAGTAGCTGAACTGAAGACCAGGTAGCTGCTCTGCACATGTCCAGCGTAGAAACGCTGAGGAATGTGACTGAAGCCGCTTGGGCCCTTGTCAAATGAGCTACCAGTTTTTGTGGAGGAATAGACTGAGCTACCCCATATGCTGCCGTAATGTAAGAAGTAATCCATCTGCAGATTGTCTGCAAAGAAACCACCTGACCCTTCACCCAATCCGCATAAGACATAAGAGCCAAGGTGAACAATGAAATGGTTTAGTCCTTTCCAAATAGAATGCCAAACAATCTCAAATCCAATGTACGAAGGTGCTGTTCCTCTGTATTCAAGAGCTGTTTAGGAAAGACTACAGGTGAGTACATAGTTTGTTAAGGTGAAACTGAAATCACTTTAGACAAACATTTCTTACGTGTCCTTAGGGCCAACGTATTCTTGAAAAACTGTATGTACAGAGGTCCTGACATGAAAAAACTTGTCTTTTGTAAAAGAATGGACAGAGAACAGGTTGCCAAGGGCTCAGATGGATGTCCTGTGAGGGCAGCCAGCACCAAATTATGGTCTCACAATAGTGCTGCTTATCAAGAAGCAAGAGACCACCACCACCTTTTAAAAAAAAAAAAAAATCTAGCCACAAGGCAATTATCCAAAGGAAGTCAATTTTGTCTTGTCAGATGGAACACCAAGATAGCCACTAAGTGGACCCCTGAACGAATTTAGACAGACCTGAGAACTTAAAATGCAACAGATAGTCCAAGGAGTCATGAATGAGTGCTGGCCTTGGCCAGATTCCTTGAGCTAGAGACCAAACTGAAAAACCCTTCTACTTGGCCAAATATGTACTTGTAGCAGAGAGCTTTCTACTGCACTGCTTCTGAGCATTATTCTTCCTCCTTGTCTATGTGTTATGGAATGGGATGTAGGTGGTCCAGCCTGTAGTCATAGCAAGAGTCATGGTTAGTGGGCGGAGCAGATGTCCAGAGTGGGGAATGAAGCCAAGGGTCAGCACCAGAGTCAACTTCCAATAACCAGAGCCAAGGGGCAAGCCAGAGTCAAGGTCACAAGTCAGAGGCTGGGGTTGGAGCCAGGACTGGTAACTGATTGGAGGCGAGGCAGGAACTGGAGAAGACACAAGGATCAAGCACAGAACAGGAGCATGGTGGGAACAGATGTGAAGAGAGAGGTAGGAGCCAGGAGCAGAGCAGGAATCAGGAACAGGGTTAGGTGAAAGAGACAGGCACAAGCAGGGTCCAAAGCAGCCATAACAGGAAAATCACCTTATTGCTCAGACAGACTTCCTGTGCCTCCTTTGGCCTGAAATAGTGTGGTTGGACCAACTGGTGGAGCTGGGTGATCCTCCAATTAGGGCTCCCGTGGGTAGTGTCTTGCCTGAGGCTATAGTCCTACTAGCTTCTCGGACCACCAGGTTTTGACAAACATTGGGTGGAGGCCAGGATGCAGCAGTCATCTTGGTTCAAGATTGGGACAACACACATGCAGCATCCATGCCAAGAGATGCAGACTGATCAGCACTGGATGCCAAATCTGACTGACTGTGATATTGTGTCAGAAGATTTGGGGATGAGGTGAAAAGGTCTGGAAGGTTGAAGAGAAAAAAAGGTCCAAGAACCAACACTCATCACACCAGTTTGGCTAAGACAATAATTCAATAACAGCTGCCAACTCCTTTAGCACCCTTGGATGCTGCACATTCGGCCCCATGGATTTGTGCTCATCCAGCTTTTCTAAATAGTTCTGAACAACTTCTTTCTCCACAGAGGGCTGGTCACCTCCTCCCCATGGGCAGCAGTGCAGTAGTCTGGGAGCTGACCTTGTTCATGAAGACAGAGGCAAAAAAAAGCATTGAGTACATTAGCTTTTTCCACATCCTCTGTCACTAGATTGCCTCCCTCATTCAGTAAGGAGCCCACATTTTCCTTGACTTTCTTCTTGTTACTAACATACCTGAAGAAACCCTTCTTGTTACTCTTAACATCTCTTGCTAGCTGCAACTCCAAGCATGATTTGGCCTTACTGATTTCACTCTTGCATGCCTGAGCAATATTTTTATACTCCTCCCTGGTCATTTGTCCAATCTTCCACTTCTTGTAAGCTTCTTTTTTGTGTTTAAGATCAGCAAGGATTTCACTGTTAAGCCAAGCTGGTCGCGTGCCATATTTACTATTCTTTCTACACATTGGGATGGTTTGTTCCTGCAACCTCAATAAGAATTCTTTGAAATACAGCCAGCTCTCCTAGACTCCTTTCCTCCTCATGTTATTCTCCCAGGGGATCCTGCCCATCAGTTCCCTGAGGGAGTCAAAGTCTGCTTTTCTGAAGTCCAGGGTCCGTATTCTGCTGCTCTCCTTTCTTCCTTGTGTCAGGATCCTAAAATCGACCATCTCATGGTCACTGCCTCCCAGGTTCCCATCCACTTATGTTTCCCCTACTAATTCTTCCCCGTTTGTGAGCAGCAGGTCAAGAAAAGTTCTGCCCCTAGTTGGTTCCTCCAGCACCAGGAAATCGTCCCCTACACTTAACAAAAGCTTCCTGGATTGTCTGTGCACCACTGTATTGTTCTCCCAGCAGATATCAGGGTGATTAAAAAGTCTCTCATGAGAACCAGGGCTTGTGAGCTAGTAACTTCTGCTAGTTACCGGAAGAAAGTCTCGTACACCTCATCCCCCTGGTCTGGTGGTCAATAGGAGACTCCCACCACGACATCACCGTTGTTGCTCACACTTCTAAACTTAATCCAGAGACTCTCACATTTTTCTGCAGTTTCATATCGGAGCTCTGAGCAGTCATACTGCTCTCTTACATACAATGCAACTCCCCTACCTTTTCTGCCCTGCCTGTCCTTCCTGAACAGTTTATATCCATCCATGACAGTACTCCAGTAATGTGAGTTATCCCACCATGTCTCTGTTATTCCAAATCACATCATAGTTCCTTGACTGTGCTAGAACTTCCAGTTCTCCCTGCTTGTTTCCCAGGCTTCTTGCATTTGTGTATAGGCACTTAAGATAACTTGCTAATCATCCCGCATTCTCAGTACGAGACAGGAGTCCTCTACTCTCGCGCTCTCCTGCTCCTGCTTCCTCCTGGTATTCCATTTCCCCACTTACCTCAGGGCTTTGGTCTCCTTCCCCAGTGAACCTAGTTTAAAGCCCTCCTCACTAAGTTAGTCAGCCTGCTTGCGAAGATGCTCTTTCCTCTCTTTGTTAGGTGGAGCCCGTCTCTGCCTAGCACTTCTCCTCGGAACACCATCCCATGGTCAAAGAATCCAAAGCCTTCCTCTCCAACACCACCTGCATAGCCATTCGTTGACTTCCATGATTCGACGGTCTCTACCCAGGCCTTTTCTTTGCACAGGGAAGATGGACAAAACCACCACTTGCACCTCAAACTCCTTTACCCTTCTTCCCAGAGCCACGTAGTCTGCAGTGATCCGCTCCAGGTCATTCTTGGAAGTATCATTGGCGCCTATGTGGAAAAGCAAGAAGGGGTAATGCTCCAAGGGCTTGATGAGTCTCGGCAGTCTCTCTGTCACATCATGAATCCTAGCTCCTGGCAAGCAGCAGACTCCTCAGTTTTCCCTCCTTGATGAAAGGTGCCAAAAATAATTTACTTCCTGGAAAAGCTGGTTGAAGTGAGTTCCCCCTGCTTGTTCACATAATACATTGTGGTAGTATTACTGGTAAGTATGTGAACAGCTGTGCACGTGATCTCAGTCCGAAAGGCCTGGCATTCACTTTAAATGGCTCAAAGTTCCAAAATGTTGATATGAAGAGAAGCTTCCTGTTCGGGCCCCAAACCCTAAACTTTAATGTCCCTAGATGTGCTCCCCAACCCATTGTGGATGCATCAGTGACTGTAGTCCTGGTTGGAGAAGGGTGGGCAAAGGGAACACCCTGGCAAACATTGATCTGATTTCTCCACAGCTCTAGGGAGTCCAGGATCTTTGGTAGCATCCTTAAGAAGTTGTCCATCAACTGACAATTCGGGAGATAGACTAATTTCTACCAGGCTTGAAAAGGATGACAATGCAATTTCGTGTGCTGAACTATGAAAGTGCACACTGCCATATACCCTAGCAATCCCAGGCATACGCGGATTCTAGCTGAAGGGTGAGGCTGGAGGCGCAGATGGATGACAAGTTATCTGAAGTTTCTCAATCATCAGGAAAGCCTTCAAACTCGTACAGTTAAGCAAGGCCCCAATAAACTCTATTGTTTGTGCTGGCATTAATGTTGACTTCCCTTTGTTCAAAATCAGACCTAGCTGATCAAAAAGATGATGGGTGAACTGGACGTGGCAGAGGAGTCGTGTGTTGGCCTATCCTCAGCCTCAAAAGGGAGCACTGTGAATTGATGACGACGACCTGCCAGTACAAATCTCAAACTTCCTGTGGGCTGGGAAAATTGCCACATGGAAGTAGGCAGCCTGAAGATTGGATCCCAATTACCTGGTATATTGCTCTCAATGTAGGAAGGGATTGTAGCTAGGGTTACCATGCAGAATCTCATTAGTTTGTTGAGACTTGGAAGATTGAATAGATCTCACCCCCCCCCTTGGATTTGAGGATCAGGAAATAGAATTCCTCCTGCCGATGCTGAAGGAGGAACTTCCTCTATAGCTCCCAAAGCGCACAGAGTCTGGACTTGTGAGTGATGTCCCTGAAAAGGGATGGGGTAGGGTGGTAGAAATGGGAAATGAACATAAAAGTTGGATGGCATAACCTGATCCCCCAGTGCGTAGGACTCAGTAGTTGTTTCCCAAGGACTGCAGAAGTGAGATAGCCTGTCCCTGAATTCAAGGGATATGGTGAGACTGTCATAACTGGAATGCCACTCTCGATATGCAAGTCAAATAGGCTCCCTGCTTAAAACTAGCAGAGAGCGGGCTGACTGATTAAAATTGGACCCAGCGGATTTTCTCCTCTGTGATTTATGTCCCTTTCTGGTGTCAAGTATCAGAGGGGTAGCCGTGTTAGTCTGGATCTGTAAAAAGCAACAGAAAGTCCTGTGGCACCTTTAAGACTAAACAGATGTATTGGAGCATAAGCTTTCGTGGGTGAATATCCACTTCGTCAGATGTGCGTCTGACGAAGTGGGTATTCACCCACGAAAGTTTATGCTCCAATACATCTGTTAGTCTTAAAGGTGCCACAGGACTCTGTTGCTTTTTTTACATCCCTTTCTGGGGAACTCTTGCTGCCTAGCAGGGTAGGATGACTGTTGGAGGCATTGCTATGAATGATATTGCTGGTGACTTCCATAATGACATCTCTTTGTGGCCAGGGTACAAATCTCCCAATGACTGCAAAGTAGCACAAGAATCCTTAAATGAATGTAAAGTCTCACCAGTTTTTTTGAGAAAATGGACCTCTACGCTGTGTTGGACATCAGGAGCTATGCCATAATTTTGCAGCCATGAGGTATCATTACAGCTGAGGCCAAAGTCTGGACAAAGGGTCTGCTACATTCAGTGCCAACTGCAAAGAAGTCTTTGCCACCCAACAGCCTTGAGCAATGAATGCCTTCAATTCTTCCTTGGAGGATTCTAGCAACTCATCTGTAAACTTAGAAAATTGCAACACTATGTCCAAGTCATATCTTGTAATGAAGAGGTTGAATAAATTTTTCTCCAACAAATCTAAACTTTTAGACTGTCATCTTTTGGTGTGGATTTATACCTCCTCTGATGCAGTCTTTCATTTACCACCATCACAACAATGGAATTATGGGCTGGATATGAGGAAAAAAACCACTCAAAACCCTACCTGGGGGGACATACCGCCTTTTACCAGTACACTTCACAGTAGGTGTTAAGGATGCTGAGGTAGTCCACAGAGACTTTGTAGGTTTCAAGACTGACTCTTCCTATAAATGAAACATTCTTCCTGGAGCTGAGGAATGAATATCCTTAAGGCGTTTTCGCCTTAAAACTCAGTCTGAATATCCGTCAAAGCCATTTGTCCCAATAGATCTTGATAGGATTTAAAATCCTCAGGCACCAGAGATGAAGAATCTGGCACTGCAATGTCATCTGGTAACAAGCAAGAGGACACTAGCAGAACCAGTGAAATCTCTGTGGCAGCACGTGTCTGTAACAAGGGCTCAAGCTGAACCAACTCAGAGGGAGCCCCTTAGTCTGTGACTGCTTCACAAACAGCTCAGGCAGGGAGATTACCAGGGGATAGGCAACCCTGTCCTGGACTGAGCTGTGGATCAGGACCTCACAAACTGAGGAACCTCCCAGGGGTTCCAAGGAGGCCACTGTGGATTGGGGTATGGCATTGGTGGCCATTAGAAACTAGGCCAAGAGTCTTTATCCATAGTGCAGGAGCGATACCCCAGGATGTCTCAACAAGCTTTGAGAGCAGTAATACGAAGGTGAAGGAGACGGAGATGTCTCCAAACTTGATCTTGAAGAACTTTCCAAGTAGTCTGAAGGTAATGGAGGAGCAATTCTAGGTGGAGCCAGTCACATCCAAAGCCCAATATACAGGCATCACTGGAACCAATAACAGCACATAAGCTGGCACTTCCAAGTAGTGATGGGGAATTGCACTCGTACTCAGTGCATAAACAGATGTTGGTGCTGAAGTCGAAGCTGGTACCGGACCTCCAGATATAGACAGCACTGTAATCGTTGTCAGTACCAAAGTCAGTATATGGGTGCCAGTTAACCTCTCTGTACTGAGAAGGAAGCAGACAAACTCTGCCCTTGGGATATGATGGGGTATGGACAATGGTACAGACAATAACGAGAAATCTGCAGCCAGTCTGGGTGATGCTGAAGACACCGAAAAAGGAAGCTACCATAGTTGACTGTTCCCGAGTAAGGGGAGAGTCAGGAACAGAAAGGCACAGCAAGTCCACTGCTGCCTGATAAGTCGCCAGCGTGGAAACGGTCTGTGCCAACACCACTGTCCTCAGTAATGGTTTTTATGGCAGCTGAGACTGTGGCTGAAGAGACCCAATCAAGAGAGAATCTTTGCTGCATCTGACACATTTAAAGGTGGTGTTTCAACCCTTTGGGCTCTGCTTTCTGCAAGCTCTTTTCTCCTCTGCTAAGTCGAACTGCTTTTTCTCATAACTTTGGAGACCTTTGTTAAGCTTGTTTCCAAAGACTGTGGTCACGAGTGTGATCTTCGCAGTTATCCACAGCCATGTCCATTTCTTTGTGTTTTCGCTTGTACACATCCTTGAAATGCAATTTTGGGTGTCCTTTGGGTCTTTTTCCAGCTGCCAGTTTGCCATAGAGAATATCCTTTGGGATGCGCCCATTATTCATTTGGCACATATGCCCAAGCCAGCAACGGTGTCTCCGTTTGAGGAGTTTGCGCAGGCTGGGAGTATACTGGCCCACTTGAGCACTTCAATGTTGGTGACTCTGTCCCTCCAGGAAATTCCAAAAATTGAATGAAGGCAACATACATGAAAGCTGTTGAGCCTCTTTTCCTGATGAGAGTATAAGGTCCATGCCTTGCTCCCGTACTAAAAAAGTATATCAGCTAAATGATGCATGATAAATAGCAATCTTCCTCCAATTCTTCCTAGAGCTGAGCAAACACTCTCTGAAGTTTTGTACTTTTACAAAAGGACATCAAAGAATTCCAGAAAGGGCTTTTATGTCTACTCAGTTTGCAGGGTCACTGCTGGTCATACCCCACTTCATGAGCAAGCCTGGTTGCTAGTAGTATAATAGTGCTTTTAACATAGTAAGCCTTCAAACTTGGGAGAGTTATGCTATTGCTACCAGATGACTACTTCCTACTATAGTAAACAGTTCCGAGGAACAGTGCAGAAAAGCACCAGGAACTGTTGACAAAAAATTCCCATGTTAGGGGGATCTCACTATGGGGAAAGTTCTATTATCTATGTCCAGAGGGGAGCTGTGAAAATATGGAGTCAAAATTAGAGAAGAGGACCCAAGAATCAGGACTTTTGTATTTTATTCCTGTCTATCACAAAGGGCAAGTCACTTAATTTTTCTCAACTTCTCTCAGTTTCGCTCACTATAAAATAAAGAATACCTAAAACACTGGAGTGAGATGAGACAATGTTTGTAAAATGCTTAAGTTGCTAAGATGAAAAGGTATTTAATTAGAAAGGGTTACCATATAAAAGAAGCAAGCAGCATTAGGACTAGGGAAGACTCTGGGGAGCTTGTATAGGGACTGGAAGTGGCAGTGAGAACAAAGAACTACCAGCAGTGTCCGCGTGTGGTACTTCTAGAGGGATTCTGAACTTCTGTGCATGTGCAAAATTTATGTCCCCCACAGATTTCTTTGCTTCTCCGCAGAAAAATGACTTTCTGACAGGGTAGCCACAACAGTGGTCCTGTGACCCTCCCCAGCAGTATGTTTCAAGGGGCCCAGGGCAGCTGCCAGAGAGGTAAGTCACTGTGGGGCAAGAGGCGGTACTGTGGAAGACCCGGCTGGTGGCTCCTACCCTCCGCTGGGCTTAACTACTAACTCTGGCTGGGCTAGGGAGGACTGGACTTCTTCATCCCCTGCATGGCATCTGGGGACAGGTCAGACCCACTCCCAGATTTATCCCCCAGCTGAAGGAAACTCTGCAAACTCCCCCGCTCCCTTTCTTCCTGCAACCATCGCTCCTCAGCTGCAGGGATCCCTGTAGAGGGAGCTGCTCCCCCAACCCCTGTGTATCCAGTTGCCCTCATATGCAGATCCTCCAGGCAAACCTCACCCCTCCATCTACTCAGAACTCCCGCACCCGCGATGAACCATTCCCCCTGCACCTGGACCACCCAGACAAGCCACCCACACCTAGATCCCCACCCCACCAAGCCCCAACCAGCTGCATCTGGACCCCCCACTGAGCCCCCCAACACCCATACCCCCCTGCTGAGCTCTATCCCTCCCCCCCCGACCCCCGCTGAGCCCCAACCACTTTCACCTGGACATCCCTGCAGAGTCCCATTACCGTTGCACCAAGAATCCCTCAACAAGCCCCTGTGCATCCAGATCCCCCCTGCACCCAGATCCCCCACTGAGCTGCCCACACTCAGAACCCTCTCAACCCACACCTGGATCTCCCCACCCCAATAAGCCCCTCCATACTTTGATCCTCTCTTGCTGAGCTTACCTGCTCACACCTGGTGAACCTGTCACAGAGGGGCAGGACTCTGGGGTGTTTCTGGGGCAGGCCCGGTCTTTACACTGTGTCAGGGTTGGGTGCAGCCTCACTGCTGAGTCCGTGTCCCAAGGGGAGCTGCACAGTGATCTCCCACCTCTGTACAGCCAGTGCCCTGTGCTCCCCAATGCCATGCTGGAGCCGCCCCATTTATTTGATAATAAAATTTGCAGAATCATAAAATATTGTGCACATAATTTTTTTTGTCACAGAATGCCCTCAGGAGTAATGTGGGAAGATCGTTATATAGCAAGGAAGAAGCCTCATAGTCTGACAGAACAAGCCCCTCCATGGTAATACATTTTGAAGCATCAGAACAAATCCAGCCTAATAAAATACTTTTAAAAGTTCCTAAGCTAATTATCACAAAACTGCATTGACTACACATAGAAGCTATTTGACACATGCAAAAGCTAAGTTTTTTACAAGATTTCATATACTCTAAGTATAGAAACACAAGTCACAATGGAGAGACTTCAAATTAAAAAAAAATAGGGGTCCAGTTTTTATTAAAATGTTCAGTTTGCTTCTGTCTAATGTTCACATTTAATATTTTTGTATCAATAGCCACACTGTCTCTTGGGTGGATAGCTCAGTGGTTTGAGCATTGGCCTGCTAAACCCAGGGTTGTGAGTTCAATCCTTGAGGGGGCCATTTAGGGATTTGGGGATTGGTCCTGCTTTGAGCAGGGGGTTGGACTAGATGATCTCTTGAGGTTCCTTCCAACCCTAATAATCTATGATTCTATATGTATAGCAATCTTTCATATTTGGTTAAATCTAATTTCATAGTACCATCACAAAAAATCATCATCTAGTTTCAGCTCTCTTCCATTCAAAACAGAATCTCCAGTTAGCTTCACTTACCAGAAGTTTAGCTTGTCCAGGCAGTGAAATTTGTTCCCTCTTTCCATCTGGATACCTTAGCATCAGCTGTGCCTTTGGTCCTAGTGTAAAGTAAATTGCTACAAGTTAACAACAGGGCATCTGAATTGAGCTTTTTTGTACATTTAAATGGTGTACTTCACTCTACGGAAGAAGAGGATTAGTATGGAAATTAACACAAAAACAGTCTTAAAGGTGAGCTGCAAAGCTTGGTCCATGAAGATGAACTTCTGTTGCATGTATTTTTTTAAATCAAAATCCCTGTTTTCATTTTTTTTTTAAAGTTAAAACCAGTGACTGATACTGCCCCTCCCCGCCATCTCCACAGAGAAACCACAGCAAAGGGAATTAAGGTGCAGCCCTTTGCTGACATCATAGCTATTTGTGTGCCAAACTGATGTGAAAACCATTCCCCTCTCTTTAGTGCACTCTCTACTTGTACACTGCTGCACTGTCTCGTGGAAAACTGCTGTACTCCTACTGCCAACCAGCAGAGAAAGCTGGGGAGGGAGCGGGGGGGAAGGGAGGAGGAGGAACTTTTGAGGTCCATCTACACAAGGAAAATGTGCACCAATACAACCACACGATTGCAGATTTGCTGCATAACTGCAAAATGGACTTACATTTGTGCAGCATACCTCACTGGTGGGAGCCTCACTACACACATCTACATTACATGGATGCCAATTTATCTAATATAGATGGGGCCGCAGAACAATAGAAACTCAGATTACAGTTCAGTGATTAACAGGTTCTTGGGGTTTGCAACATCATTTCATGCTGCTGAAAGTAGAGGGATGTATCCAAATGGCAAACTTTAAGTAAGGATACAGACAGAAAAGGTGTTCTTAAAATTAGGACTTAAACATGCTTGATAAATATAAAAAGGCTGTTGCAAAGCTTTTTTTAAAAAATTAAGTTACGATTAAAGGGGAAAAGCTCACCATTCACATCCAATCCCTCCGCTGCACTGTCAGGCTTGTCAGCTGATTCTTCCAATATCCCAGCATCAATGCAGGCCACTACTCGATGGTTTGATGTTATTCCAGGCTCAGTCCTTGTGGGGGGCTCAGGTGGAGGCCTACGGCTCTCCTCTTTCCTACATCCTAAGTCCTTGTGTGGAGACTTTCTAGACTTGGTAGGATTCTCGGAATCATCATCATCATCATCAGAGCCACAAACAGAAATAAACTCCTCACTTCCAGAGAAAAGCTCAGATTCAGACTCCTCATCTGATCGGCTGTCCTGTTTGACCTGAGAGGAATCAAAATGCGTCTCCTGCAGGGAGGCCCTGATGGCAGCTTCCATCTGACTATCCTCACTAGCATCAATGAGGCTCTCCTGTTTGATATAGCCATAACACAGAAATGACAAAAAAAAAATAATAAAAACACTAAGCAAAATATTTTAAACAGGAATTAGAAGACTTTAACAAAGGGTTCTCAGGTGACACCTGATAGGCGTGTAATGATTAAATGGTGTGACCGCCAGCTGTTCTACAATTTTAAAGCCCGTATTTCTTCTTTTTGAAAAATACGTAAATTCTCCACAGTTGACATCTCCCCCTCCTCCACTCCACTATATTCTCTGAAGCAATGCTGATCATGGAGTATTGTCTATTTCAATCATTCCCAAACCTTTATAATTTGGAGGATCACCTGCGCTCTTTCAACTGTCCAGTCTTGATTTCCATATGGCAGCTACAGTATTTGTCTGCATGGAAAAGTACTAAAAGGTCTATAATAAAGAGGCAAGTTGTAATAAGCTCCCTTTAATGTGGTGGTTCCAAACTTTTCATGTAGCACTCTCCCTTATCCCTGCTGCCTTCCACCCCCCAGGAGGCACAGTCGGGAGCTGTGGCCAGGGCTCCAGGGGAGAGAGAAGTGTGGCGGTAAGGGGGCCGAGGATGGGGCCAGAGCTGCAGCTGGGCCGGCAGGCAGTGGCTGGTGGCCCAGGGTGGGTCTGCAGTTGCACACAGGGCTGTAGCCAGGGGGCAGAGAGGGGGTAGGTATTGCTCCCTCCCCAGCCCCTGTGGGGGCTGGCCTAACGCACCCCCTCCCATGAACATTCCTCTGCACCCCCTTAAGGAGCTGTGCCCCACAGTGTGGGGACCACGCTTTTAATGTGATCTGTGCAGCTGCTGGATGAACCTCTCCCAGGGCACAGGAGTTGACAGTTTTAGTCCCAAATTTTCTTTAGTTGATGACTTAGTCTTCCCAGATCACTCAGTAATTTGGTTCTGTCCCCTGCTTGCAACCCCTTCAAATTTGTTTTTTTTTGCAAATTTCATCATATAAATTTTAGTTTATATTGAAGAATCACTCAAAAGACACATACAAAGCTACTGCACAAGTTACAGCAAGGTGCTTGGGTTTTAGTTTAGTTGCTCACACAAAAAAAGCCTCTGGAAACTGTAAGAATCCAGGTCTGGGGTACAATTGGCAGGAAAAACAATTGTGTAAAGAGCAACAGAAGCGTCATCGTTTTGAAAGAGGCAATTCTATTGAGATTAATTTAAATAGAATGCATAATTTCCTACACTTTTCATGGATTAACTCCAGTACTGAAATTTGTAGTAGTTTACTGAAAGTCATTTTGCATGCCATTAAAATCACAATGAGTATTTTTAAACAGCTTCTTTTTAGGATTATTGTATTCTAGAAACCTGTACAAGTGAACCAGGTGGCAGGAGAACAAGCACTAGTGTCAAGTACCTGTACTTTCCTCTCATCTTTATTTTCAGTCCGTCCTTCCAAGACACCAACCCTACCACTTAGTTCTTATTTTATTTGATTTGGAGGTGTGGGGTCGAGAGATTAGGGATACCACAGATGGTTGAAAACCCAACTACAGAAAAGAATTCCCCACCCCCATAACATCAATCAAACAAACATTTAAATTATAGTGCACCCTTTCTAATATTTATACCTCATAATTCACATCCAACAAACCTCTCATTTCTACCCAGCAATTTTAACAGCAAAGTGCTGTAGTGAAAGCTCACATTACTATGGCCATTACATTCATAACAAATACTATAGATTATGTAGTTGCGAACAAAAAACTATTGATCAAAAAGGAGAGAAAGTACTTTCGCTGATGCATTATCTGCATGTTTTGTGCTTTTACACACTTGTTAGTTCACACAAGTCTATTTGTATTTCCCATGCAGTGGGATGAGAGGTTCTACTGGACCAGACACAAATGTGCTGAGTTTTCCCTCTTTCCCTCCCCCTACCCACAAGGCCTTATACTTACAGAGCGGGAACATTTTTGGGGAGGGCTGGTAGAATGTCCATCCAGTTGCCCATGCTCACCCAGGAAACCAGTCACTTGGTCCAAAAAAGAAGTTACATCCAGTTGGTGCCATTCCACTAATTTCTGGCCTATGGAACACATAGGAACATTGGACCTCATTTCACTGAGGGGCCCCTCAAGAGATTTTTGCTTAGCCATTAGAGCATAAAACAAATTTATCTTAAAGCACATAATGATTATTAGATTTTATAAAGGTCCATTTTTGTTCTGCAAAACTGATGAGGAGGTGAAAAGGCAAGGGTGGATTTATGTTCATGATTTGGCCACAAAGTGTTACCAATTTTGTTTTCCAAATGGACAGATAAAGCTAGCAAGCTAAACTGAAATCAAGTGTCACTACACAAAATTTGTGCAGAACTTGGATTTTTATTCATTTAGTTCTTTTGTTAGATTCTTAGTCCACATAATCTTTAAAGGCTTCAGTGCCTCTCAGAAAATGTTGCTGTTTGTGTACAGACATTTAGAATGTTGCAAAGTAATTTACGTTTTAACCCATATTAACTAGCACTGCCAAAAACAAGCAGAACTAAACATTCCAGATTACAATCAGCAGTCTGTCTGAAGATCATATGTATTGTCCTTTATCTTACCTGTCCTGGGGTCCAGAATGGAGACATAAGGGAAATCTGCCAGTTTATAAAACTGTATGTATCTCTGTCCTTCCTCACTGTCATGGTATACCTACAGAACACCACATTTGAAAAAAAAAAAAAAAAAAAAGGTTAATGCCTCAAAACTGAACAAAACGAGTCTTTATTTTACCATATACTCTACACTTTGTATGTACGCAATTCCCATTAACTCGTCCAAACGTTAGTACATGGATTTTGTTAGTGTAAAAAGGTCAGACCCAAAAAGGCTAGTTTTGAACACATGGTTTTTAAAATTGTTTTAAACATAGATTACCGAAATGAGTGTGAGATTAAAGCCACAATTCAATCTTTCTTGGCAGTTCTTAGAGAGCACTGGGTTTTGTTTTGTTTATAAACTACAAGAGGCTTGTTTTTGTTGCCCCACTCCCATCAATTTCTATCTTCAACGTATCTGTATTAGCCTCTCACCTGCCAAAAAATGAAATGCTCCCGGATAATGTTCTTCACAGCCTCGTTGCTCCAGACGTCACGGTTGAGACACTGACATGCGAAGTCCTGCACATTCTGGATGTTAATCATGAGCCATTTATTCTGCATCTGACCACACTCTTTGGCCTTCAATCAGACAGAAAGAATACATTATTTAAAAACAAAAGGCTAGACAGAAACAACGCCAGCAATGATGGGTTCAACTTGTGCACCAGGCTTTACCAAAACCTCTTTACAGTAGAAAGGATGATCAGAACTAGCAAAAGTCATCCTCAAACACCTGACAAACGGAGAGCAGGGCTAGAAGACCTACTTAACTGCAGTTCAAGTTGCCTAAATGTATTATTTAAAATAAAATCAATCAATCAATCACACTTTGGTTAACTGAGTTCAACAAGCCAAGCCCAGGAGGATAGGGAGAGGAAGCAACTTGAGAAGCAAAAGACTGAAAATGGGGAAAAAAAAATCTGAATTAACCATTTGTTCAGAGAAAACAGAGTGAAGTGAGTCACATCTGATAGCAGAGGAAAGACCTGGTTACTCGAAAGGAAAACTTGTGGACCCTTTTTCTGTGTAAATAGGCTAAAGTTACTGACTGAGGACTTGTATTTATACAACAGCCCTTTTTTCCCCCACTATTCATTTTTTCTAGATTTTATGTGGTTAAACTTAATTTTGGTGTGACTGCCAAATCAGGAGTCATTTTCTGATGCTCATTCAGACTGCAAGTGGCGGGGGGGGGGGGGGAACAGGAGGGTTTGAAGTTGCAGGAAGAGATCTTACTGGTTTGAGTCACAAAGCTGGCATTGTCTGATTGGTTGGTTGCAAGTTAATGGTAGGAGTTTGATCAAGAATGTAATTCTGATCGCTGAATTGTCAAACCTGTTGAAAAAAAGAGGGCTTTATCAAAAGTAGGAATGCTCACATCTCCAGGATAGATTGGAAATAGTGATGAACTTTCCTAAAAAAAATAATATTTTTTTAAAATTTTTATTTCTTACATGAGTTTGCACTAACTGCATTACTCACGGGGGGAGGGGGGGGGCGGACAGCAAATTCAAAGGTTATGGGTATTTCACCAGATTTTACTGTTTTCTTCAGAACCTAAACTTTGGCTTTTAGAATGAAGTTTCTTGTCTTATCTACCCACTCATGTCAGTGAATTGTAAATTTAAAACCTCAATATTACCGTTCCAGTGCTAATACTTCATTTAACTGGTAATTCAGTTAGGGCTTGTATGTGTTAAGGAAAGCTGGTTCAAGTTTACCTACTGTACACAGGACCTCACATTAAACACCTAGGTAATAAGATTTCTGCATGGCCAGATGACAGAGCAATTGCGGCCTAATTTTCCATTCATTGAAAGGACATCATACAGGAATTAGGTGCACATAGGATATGCCACTACTCTTGCATATTCACATAAGCAGCACTTCAGTACTTATCTCTAAAGTGCTTCTCATTCATTAGTTAATCCTTACAACACTCCTTGGGCACCTATTTAACAGAAGGGGAATCTAAGTAAGTGGCCTGATTTTTCAATATGCTCACCAGCTCCAAAGGAGACAAGCCTTTTATTTAATTACCTAAATATAGATTTGGATGTCTAATTTTTGGAATAATGATTGCCCAAGGCTCAGGACGAAATCTATATCAGAATGTATATTTAGACCCAAGAGCCCTGGTCCCAGTCCTGTGCTCTGACCCCCCAACTCTACTGGATTACAGGGACACTGACTAAGAATTCCATTCTGTCTGCACAGTTTCTCTCCTACTCTTGTTACATATGCCTAAATTACTATTAAAAAAAAAAGACTCAAAGTGGGAAAAAGTCTAATTTTTCTACTTTTATATGTATTTGCCAGCATTTTGTGTAATCAGTTTTGCTCCCCTCCCACCCAAATAGAATCACATACCCCTTTACAGTTTGTGAACAAGAAAAACCCATACAATATATTGACAAAAACAAGTCTACAGAAATTGATTGGGGAGTGGGGGGGGGGGGAGAAGGGGAGTGCTTCAGGGCAGGTGTAATGCCAGAATTACTTTAAACTCATTTTAAAGCTGATCAGATTTCATAGTGTGTCCTTTCAAGTAGTAAGACTCTTGCCACTACCTTTAATTATAATAAAAAATGAGTTTACAGCATTAGACAAGCACTGGACTCCCAGAAATGACTTGCAGTACCTGAATTTTCTACAAAAAATGTGACTTGGTTCAATAGCAGTCACAATTTACTTTGATAAGGTGATTAATATTTCTGAGTGACTCCTTTTGTATTACTGAACTAACTAGAACTAATATCAAGTTTATTTATTGGAACCCCACTGTGCCAGGTGCTATATAAACACACAGACTGTCTGTTTCAAAGAGCTTGCAGTTTAGACACACAAGGGAAAGGAAACAGAGGCACAGACTTGTCCAAGGTCACAGCAAGTCAGTGGTAGAGCCAGAAATAGAATCCGCAGTCCCCTGATCACTGTCTGGGGATCTATCTACTGGACCATGCTGCCTGTCCAATATATGAGAAAATGTGACAAACAAACTTTGCACATTTTAAAAGACAGCATCTTCTCAGAGTTCACTTGCTCGTATGTGGTAGAATAAAACAGAAGGAGTCTGAACTGGTTGGTCCAAACAGCTGGTCATATTTGGTGTTCCATTTATACCACACAGCCCTATAGCCGTGTATTTTTTGGTGTTAGAGACAGAAATTCATAAGTATTTTACTAATTAAGTTACACCAATACAAACTCACTGACTAATAGGATTGTACAAGATTAAAGGATAGCCTAATTTGGCCATCAGAACCTTTGTTACATGTGAGGATAAACAAACCCAAACTTGATTTAAAGCAAAACTGATAGTTGGAAGACATCTTTTTAACCTGAAAACTAACAGTATTTGATATGGACACAGAGACAACACTGAGCTCTACAACATAATTTTTATTACGCTTTTCAAAGAAGCGGCACACTCTTAAGGTTCAAATAAACCTTTTACTCGTTAAAAGTTTAGAACCAGGTGCCACATGGCTAGTTGCTTACAAACATCTAAGAATGGACCTGAATCCTGACCACCAGATTCCTAGCTATGCCAGCTTCATGTGTATCCCGAGTAGATACTGCTAATTACACTACAATGCTTGTGGGCGTGGTGAAGAGGACAGGCCTGTGACATACAAAAGTGTTCTTTTGGGAGTAGGATGAAACCAAGTGTTCACTTATGATCTTCTCAAGAGCTATCCAGCAAGAACTTAACACTCCTTTTAACCATGACTGAGCCCTCCTCTTATTATTTCCAACCCATTGATCTGTCCCTGAATCGCATCCCAACTCCCATCTTCACACTCTTCATGCATATTTCCCTCGTCTTCAAGTACTCTACAGTAACTCCTATCATAATGTGCCTCATTTCACCTCTCCTCTATTTCATTACCCTAATTAGATCCATGTACAAAGACAACATTTAGTGTCACAGTGGCTTAGTGCATGGGCTCAACTCCATTTTAACTTTTTGTTCCATACTGAAGTCTATATTAAGGCAAATGATTAGTTGCAAGGCTGAATATGGTAGAGAATGTATGAGCCAATGCCAGTGAGCATGTATGAGCAATCTCAATTCTGCCTCCTTGTGCATATGGCATGCAATGACACACTAATTACTTGCTCACATACTGTTTCTCAAAACACAACACACTTTCTACAGTTTCAGAGACACTTCAGTGTTTAAACATGCAATCTTAATGCTTTCAAAACAGGCTTATGGTGTGTGTGGAATTTCCTAGTTATTTAAAAAGAAGGTGGGGGTAGTTTCAAGCTGTTTAAGACTAACATTGTTGTTAGTAGTACCTTCTGTGCCATGGACCTCTGAAGATCTGCAAGAATGAATCCCCCTCCTGTTTACTAAGGAGCTCTTTTCCATAAACATGAGGAGTTGCAGAGAGCCCTCTCCTGCAAACCTTTAGGTGTTAGTGTACAGCAGCTCCCCCTATTACTTTGTCTACAACAATGGTTCTCAACCTTTCCAGACTACTTTTCAGGAATCTGATGTGTCTTGCATACCCCAAGTTTCACCTCCCTTAAAAATGACTTCCTTACAAAAGCAGACTAAAATACAGAAGTGTCATAGCACACTTACTGAAAAATTGTTTACCTTCTCATTTTTATTATAAAATAAATCAATTGGAATATAAATACTGTACTTACATTTTAGTGTATAGTATACAGAGCAGTATGAACAAGTTATTGTGTGTATGAAATTTTAGTTTGCACTAACTTCTCTAGTGCTTTTTATGTAGGCTGTGGTAAAACTAAGCAAAAATCTAGATGAGTTGATTACCCCCGGAAGACCTCTGCATACCCCCAGAGATATGCATACCACTGACTGAGAACCATTGGTCTACAGGACTAAATCGGGCTCTTACAGAATCCTTGCCTCAACCTGTGTACACCTTCACAATACAGCCAAGTTAGCCACATGCAGATAGCAATAAACTCTACGTAAAGCGTACTGATCACATGAAGAATGGGTCATAACTTGATCAAAGACAAATCAATACTCACTGGAACATTCAAGGGCATTTTTCCTCAACAAAAGCTACTACCAATGCCAAAATTGAATTTTCTATCCATAACCGTTTAGACCACGGGTAGGGGAATGGCTGGTGCAAAAAGTTGCAATTTATTTATTTTTAATAGTTGGAAAAGCTTACTCCCCCCAAACCCCTATTTAAAAATGACAACTGGTCATGACAGAAAACCTCAAAAAAAACATTAAGAAGTGTGTTAAGTTAACTTAAGTTGCAGATGAAAACTAGAAAATTTCAGCCCAAAGAGATGAGCTACAAAAATCTGAATGATTGAAAATAAGGGATTGAATAGAAATGCTCATGCAACCTTAACTAGAATGGATACTGCCACTCCAGCCATCTTTTGTGTAAATGTCACAGATCTGAGTAGCCCTATCTATAAAATAAGCTGTGGCCCCTCCCCTGAGGAATTTAGAATCTAATACAGGAACAAATGATCTAAATATTTATTTAAATAAGATAATTCCAAGATCCGAGGGGGTAAGCAGTCTGAAACATTTGTTCTTAGATATTTCTGGAGGCAAAAACTTTAGCTTATGACCATTAGAACTGTCACATTAGGTTTACTAAATTTCATAAATGTATCATCTAGTTAGGTACATAGAGGGGGGGTTAGCTAGTTGTGCCTGAGTTGTAGTTAGCTAGAAGTGAGTTTTGAGGAGGGTCTAGAAAACTGTGTGGTTACCAGGTATACAAGAGGAAGGAGGCTGTCCCAGGCATAGGAGTAGCATAAAAGAGCGAAGATGACAAAAGAACATGGAATGAGGATAGCAGTTAACTGATGGACAGGAGAGTGTTTTGGGGATGGTGGAAAAATAAATTCCTCTAGGAGCCCTAGTCATGGATCAGCTGTACAAACAGAACAAAAAAAGATGGTCCCTGCCCCAATAAGCTTACCATCTAGTCTTTGCCACAATACAACTGAGTTGTTGGGACATCAGGGTGAGATGCCAGATGCAGTCACAATTGTAAAACTGAACAAAGAGGCAGAGGTCACAAGTGAGTGGACGTGTAGACTTGGAAGCAGTTAGAGACCTGTCCTTGTGCTACCTCATCCCCTCTCAAGGGTTCAGTGCATCCAGGGAGAAGAGAAGAGCACTGAGGAACATTGGTGATGAAATAGTGATCTGTGAGACAGGAGAACCAGGCAATTACAATGCTCTGGAATTCCTCAGAGAGGGAAAAGCGAGGACAATATTGATGATGATCATACTACTTGATCTGTGGAATAGTATTTCCCTCACCACCATGCTTCTGTGCAGAAAGATCGTGCTTCTGCACAGAAATCCTGTACCCAGAGCACCTGTACAGAAAATCTTTAGCCACAGCACCTTTCCTGAATTTAAATAACTAGGATTCTTCCATCCTTGTTAGCTTCACTCATGCACTGAAATCTTTCACCAGTGACACCTGCTCAACTTCACATTTGAAAAACAAAAGGGGAAAGAGTGGGCCAGGGAAGAGAACAGTGGATAACAAGCCCACCCTTTTTAGAAATCAGTCACTACTTGCTAAGATCAGTCCTATACAATGCATAAAATTACTACCCCATGCAGGTGCTAGTCTGCTTCTAAATACTGGCAGCTATGTGTCTTCTTATAATTTATTGTACGATCACACTATAAATCAATTTGGACATGCATGCTGATGTAAGGCTTACAAGCTATGCCCAATTAACACACAGGTAGTCTTACTGAAAGACAGAAACCTACCGTTTCAAAGCTGCCTTTGTGCATCAGATCGATGGGAGGCCTGAAGAGGTCTGCAAGGGTAGTGAGTTTCTTATCTATTGCACCTCCATTCCGCAGCTCCTGCTCCTGTCGAACTATACAGCCCCGGGAGGAACAGGAGTTGAATTAGACAAAATACTCACAACAGTGCATTACGCTGTCTTCATCCCTATTCCCTACATACAAATTCACCTGGTTGAAATCATTTTACAAGGTTACAAAGTGCACAGGCCATGATTTATTTTGAAGACAGGATCCTAAAGTCGAGGTTCTAAATCCATAACAAGGCAACTAAGTGCTCTGATTTTCTGAAGTGCTGAACACTGAACTCTCATTTAAATATATTTGTAAAATGTACACATTAGTGGGATCTGATTGTGAAAAAATCAGGCAACTTATTCTGGTGCCCAAATATGGATTTAGTAGTCTAAACTTAGGCTCCTGTCTTTCAAATATTGACCTACATCCAAAAATATTTCTAGTTTGATCTTTCACCTGTTCCCTCACCTTCACAAACATCAAAGGACCCCTTTGACAGAATCAGGTATTTCTTCACATAAATAGAATATTCTTTGAAACCTCACATTTAACATTAAATCCTCTTCATTGATAGACTTAGTTATTGCAACCTCTTATAGGTCAGAGGTTCTCAAACTCTTTCTATAGTCTATACCACACCTTGAAAACAGTGTCCTGTGGATACCACCTCTCCCATTCATGCCCATGAGGCCACCTTGCATACCCATCTGTGATCATATGAAACCTTTGGGGGGGAATTACAGCAATTGCTTACCTAAAATACTCTGTGCATTTGCTTTTTTATGCAGTTTAGCAGCTGGAAATGGGGAGCCAGGGCCATGTGGTCCGCCAACTCTCCACTGGACACAAGCAAGTGTGCAGTGGACCAGAGTATAGAAGCCTCCTGTACCTGTAAATATCACTATTTTGCAGCCCCTGGAAACATGTCTGCAAACATTAAAGGCCAGATTAGTGTCAGACTTTAACTATTAAGTTTCCAGCTTTCATTTAGGTGAAAAAAGCTTTTGGTGTATTTGTGTATTTTTATTGAATGTTATTAAGTTAGATGAGAGATGAATGTGTAACTGGATCATATACCCTTCAAGAGCTACAGCTGACATGGTGGAATGCTTCCAGATTGTCAGACATTTAGTATAGTGATATGAAAGAATTAAACACTGCCTGCAATATTAATCACTTTTAGTAACACACACCATAGTAACAGACAAAAGGTCATGTGTTCCACCTATCTGACCCATGCTGGTGATCATGGAGCTGTAAAGTCCACTTTTATGCACCAATGTGGGCCATTCCACTTTGGATTACTGTAAGGATGTGTCAAAAAAACATTTTGGAACATCTTCCTTTGTGGAAACAGAGTAATTAGAGTAATGGAACCCTAAATTCTACTGTATTGTTTAAATCTACCACTTCCCAGTACATTACTAAACTTTAACAGACTCCTCAGTCTGTATGTCTTTTGTTCAAATAATTTAAAGCACACTGTCTGAGACCATGAGTCAGTCAAAAAATGTGGTTGTGCAGTAGGGTATAGGTTATTCACAGAGAAGCCAATGACACTACCTTTAAATAGGTTGATTATTACTGAAGAGTCTGACTGGGACTCTTTGAGTGATGCCAGTAGAAGATTGTCAGCTTTTGGCACTGTGCCTTGCACAAAGGGGTCCTGGTCCATGACTAGGGCTCTTAGGCACTATGGTAATACAAATGATTAACAATAAAAAGTTATTAAGGCTGCATTTGTCCCACCTGCCAAAGGAGTCATTTTTTGAAATGTTATGATTTAGAAGAGTTTCTCTATTACTTTTGTCATTTGTAGATTTTGCACATGGGTGGGCAGATGTAATGGTAAATGGCTAAACAAATTCACTGAGAACTTTCTGTGCTGCCAAGCAAAACCCAGGACTAATCTGAAGACTAACAAGAGCGCGCGCACAGCAACAGTGGCCATACAAAAGACCAGATTAGTGAATGAGAGCTTTAATTCCCCCAGGATTCTTGAGTTCTCTCCCCACCTTTCCATCCCCTACCACCAAGGGAAAAAGATGCTTTTGAAGAATCAAACTGGGTTATCAAAGTCCGTTCTGGTACGGCAAGTACTTTACTCATGTGTCCAGTACTGCCACAGAGCACACACAGGTTTGTGTGTTTTGTTTTGTTTTATAAGATTGGAAGTATGCATCAGGGTGGTGACAAGATCCAATAGTATCTGCCAAGATTCATATTTCCATGACTTGGCATTTTCGTCATAATCACCTCACAACTATTTAAAATTGCCATGATTATAAAAGCTGTGAAACTAGTATCTGTGGGGAAACAGCTGTAGTTAATAAATAGACACATCTTTAATTATAAAAGTAGTAATGGCACCACTACAATTAAAGATTAATAAAGTAGTTTTAGAATAGAATATTGCCTACTGCATAGGAAATTTCCTCATTTAACATTAAAAACTGTTTGATGACTGCAGCCAATGATCATGGCCAATAGCAGACAACTCTGTTCATTCCACACCACAAAGTTACACAACAAACTAGAAACCCTACCATAATGAATCACAGATACTTACTGGTTTCTGTTTGAAAATCCCGAAAACCATCAAATATTGAACGGGCAGGTCTGCGTCGTTTAGGAGCTTTAAAAAAATTAAAATAAGAAGATATCTCAGATGTAATTTAAAAGCTAGATTGTCAAAGAATTACTTTTGAATGATGGCATACCACAAAGTTGTGATGCGAAAAGATTGAAGACCCAAAGCATACATATAAGGAGGAGTAAGGTCACTGGGTAAGGGTAGGGGGAAACCAGAACAACAGATCCAAGTATCACCACATTTTACTTTGGATATTCCCCCCCAAGAACAAGTCTTTCCTCAAAGCAAATTCAGGTTGCTGATGAAAGCAGGTAAAATACTGGGCCTCCCATTTCTGATATGCTTGTACATACCCATGCTGATTGCTTTTCTGCCATGCTGCCCAATATAGTATTCAAATTAAATAATTCTTACCACACTGAACCCAAAACATAAAACAGGGACCCACTTTAGAAAATAACTATATGTCCTGGAGGAGTAATAATGGAAAATCCTCTAGGAAGGCAGCTACTCTCAGAGTTCTCCAATTTAGTTCTGTCAGGCCTCTCACTCACATCATCTTCTTAGCTGTTGGGCAGGGTGGGCAATATCTGGATTCAAAAGGAGGAATCTTGCTATTACCCTATCCCCAAGTAAACCCCCCGTCAAGGAGCTCTATGCAGTTGCCTCTGAGCACAAAAGGATGGGGAAGAGATACTGTTCCAATTCTCTGCTGGGCAATTAACTGACAAAGACCTCTGTAATACCAGGATAAAGGGCTGGGCTGAAGTCACCTGGCATTACTATCTATAGCTGCTGCTCCAAAGTACTCCTGATGGGGCCGTAAGACAAGACACCATAGAGCGATTTATTACAAATCTTTGTCTGCCTAGGAATGGTCATTTTTAACAATTAAGACAGTATTTTCAAAGTAATTCAGTTACAGGAGATGTTCAAACACAAAGTACATGGAAAGAGGCCACCATACACCATAAAACCTGATTTTAAAAAATCAATTTGCAGGGGGACTGACTGGTTGAATTAATGGGCATTGCCTACTCCTGAGGGAATTCTGCACCAAAAAATTAAAATTCTGCAAAACTCTGCATATTTTGTCAATAAACAAACATGAAGGTTCCAGCATAGCAGTGGAGAGCACAGGCCACTGGCTGCATGGAGGTGTGAGATCACCCTGCAGCTTCCCCCACTCCCCCCCCCCCCCGACAAGAACTTGGCGGTGAAGCTGCATCTGACCCTGACACAGCATGAGGGCCAGGCCTGCCCCAGAAACACCCTGGGGCCCTACCCTTTCACACCAGTGCACCAAGACAGTAAGTGAGAGGGACAGAGTCTCACACACTCAGCCCTAGCCCCAGTCTAGGTGTGGGGCAAGCAGGCTCAGCCCAGCAGGATCCAAGAATAGAAGTGCTTAGTGTGGGGGGATCCACATGTTGGGTGAGAGGGTTCTGTGTGGGGCAATCTGGGTGCAGGTGTCTTGTGGGGGGGGGAAGGGGAGAATTTGAATGCTCAGGGGCTAGTTGGGGGGTTCCAGGTGCAGGGGAATGGGACTCTGCAAGGGGTTCAGGTGCAGATGACTGGGGCATGGCGGGGGTCTGGATTTGGGAGGGATGGGGCTTGGCGGGGGGGCTAGGTGCTGGGGGGCTTGATGAGGTGGAGGTCCAGGTGCAGCTGGCTGGGGCTCAATGGAGTGGAGGTCTAGGTGCGGGGGCTTCTCGGGGTGGTCCAGGTGAAAGGGGCCTCAGTAGAGGTTAGTCTAAGTACGGGGTGGGGGTCCAAATGCAGTGGGGAGGTTCTTGGTGAGGGACCAGGTGGCAGGGGGCTCTGAATGAATGGGGGGAAGGCATGGTGGGGTGGGGGTTCAGGTGTGGAGGGTGGTCTGGGTGCAGGAGGGGAAGGGCTTGGTGGAGATCTGGATGCACAGGGTTGGGCAGAGTGGGAAGGAGCAGTTCCCCATACAGTAACCCCCTCGCCCTGTGGCTGAGGAGCAATGGAGGAGGAAGTAGGGTGGGCCTGGGGGAGTGCAGAGCTTCCTAGAGCCCGGGAGGTTTCTAGGGGTGGGTCTGATCTGGACCAGGCCACTCCATGCAGGGAAAGGAGGTCCCATCATCCTCCCCCCCACCCACCCAGGACGAGCAGCTAAGACCGGCGCAGGGTAAGAGCCACTGGCTGTGGAGTCTCCTCCACAGTGATTTACCTCTCTGCTGGCTGCTCCGGGCGCCCGAAACGATGTGCCCGCACTGCTGGGAAGGGGCGCATGACAGCTCGTGTGGCTTCCCTTTGCTTCCCCGTCATTTTCTGCGGGGAAGCAAAGAAATCTGCGGGGGACATGAATTCTGCACACATGCAGTAGCGCACAATTCCCCCAGGAGTAATTTCCATCTCTAATAACGATGAAAAAAGTATAATATTTTTGACCCCAAGTGATCTGCTTTGTACATTATAATAAAAAATTTTCAGACTTCAGAGTTAAGTACTGAGCACCTATAAATCTCACACAAATCAACAGGTGCTAGCTACAAGTGCTCAGTATTTGTGAAAATCACCTGCCTGCAGTTAGGTATTTATGTATGACTTTAGGAACCTGAGATTAGGCATGCAAGTCTGAAAACACTGTCCTATATTTTTGTGTTTCTTTGGAATGTAATTTAATAGTTGGCTATGAACTGGTGTTATCTTCTGTTTCAGACAATTTAAGTATCATTCTCAACTAGACAACATTCAAATCCAAATATCCGTATACCTAGACTGAGTTCTCTAGGGCAAAGACTGTCCTTTCTTACATGTCTGTACAGTGCCTAGCGCAATGGGACCCTGAACCTTTATTGGGGTTGCCAGGGATGATCATAAATAGCCACCTCTTCTTAGAAGAACACTATTTTAACTAGCAGGAAAGTGATCTTCTCATTAGCCCTTCACTTCAAAAAAAAAAAAAAAAGGGGGGGGGGGAGGCAACATTTCAAAAGCAAAAGATAATAAAGCAATCTTATATTTAAAGCAAACAGAAAATAAAAACTACAAGGTGCATTTCAAAACTTCAGTTTATTCTCCAAAGGAGAAAATGAGAGTAAACTACAAACAGCAACAACAAATGGGAAAAGCTACTATTACCATCTAAAACAAATTCACACGGTATCATTTGCACTGTGCCAAGTGTCCAATTACTAGGGCCTTGGTGCATTACACAGCAATGCCCATTGCATATTGACTGTAGAACGCCCAGGAACCACCCCCGTTCTCAGAAACCTCCTACTTTCTAAGCCTCCTCAATAATATTTCTTCAACAGGTAGGTAGGTTCAGATGATTCAAGAAATTCAACACAAAGCAGAACTAAACTACTCAAATATTTTTCTTTAACATTAATAGTTTGTCTTTACCCTTCATAAACTTCTGACTTCATTTCTAATCCTCTTATCTCCTTTGTAGCTCTAGCCCTCTTGAATCTTCACCTATTCTTCTTCCCTTCATCACTAATCACTCTGTCCTGCAATACCAGCACTTTGAGCATCTCTAATGTGGGAGAAGTATCTTCCAGTTCTGTTCCTGGACCACTGTACTCAGCCAGTAAACAGGAGTATTTTAGCATAGCTTATGAGGCAGCACCCATTTTAAATGGCACATGAAGCAAACTGCACTCCCAGTGGTGCATGATTTATTACCTATGTCTCCTTTGAGAAACCGTACTGCCAACTGCACAGAGGTATTTCAAAGTGTGCAATTACATCCTATGGCTACAGAGTTATTGTAGAGAACAGCAGAAAGAAGCAGCGATGGGATTCAATTTCTCAGGCTTGGTTTAAACTCCAGACTTATGTTGGTATAACTACACTGCTCAGGGGTATGGAAAATCCACATCCTCTGAGCAATGCATTTATACCGACCGAACTCCTGGTATAAACGGCGCTGCGCTGACTTGGGGTAGGGGGGGGGGAAGAGCTTCTCACATCAACATAGCCACTGCCTCTCGAGCAGGTGGAGTACCTAGAGTGGTGCAGCTGCACCATGTAGGTATGTGTAGACAACCCCTCAGTCAGTTATGATTTTTCTTTCGTCACTCACCCAGGCTGGAAGCAACATAAACAAAAAACACAAACAAATCTTACCTCCAAACAAGGGCTCCGGCTCTACCAAAATTTCCTGCTTTTGTGGAATTGGTGCTCGTACTTCATCCCTACCAGAGTAGAAAAAAAATAACTTGTTATTTACTGAGGGATGTGCTAGGCACTCTATAAACAAAGAACACCAGTTCCTGCCCAAGGATCTTGCAGCTTAAATGATACAGACAAAAGTACAGATGCATGATACCTAGGTGAAGTAAGGATGTTGTACAAATTTTTAATTATTTTATCATTTCAGGTGGCTCAAAGGCTCCACGCAGGAAGTGAATGTTTAAAAGACCTGAATTGAGAGAGGTTCTTTGACACAGAGGTTCCGTGCATAAAGAGTGGCACAGAAGGGGTCACAGACTAGAGCCTACAACCCTACATAACGCAGAGAGAAATGCTTATTTGTTTTACCAGTCTCTTCACAGTCTTCTAGGCACTGTGTCTGAAGTTTAGGAGATGGATTGGCTGGCTCCTGAATGGAGCCAAGGTATCAAATTTATTCTAATAAAAACACTTATTGGGTTTAACTTATAGTGGTATAAAAGTCACTGATTCACAAAGAATCTGCACAGAAACAAGGCCTCCATACTGACAAATATAGATGTTTAGCTTCAGTACCTGTCAAAGGCAAATGGCAGAAAGGTACAGAATTTAGCATCAGCTAGGACTGTTGGCACTACTCCAGCTGTTTTAACCTCAAGCACACCCTTTTCTGGCACTTTCACCTTTATAATTAACCTGAATTTAGACAGAAAGTTTAGTAAGACTGTTTCCAGGGTCAAAGTTATCTATTTATCCACAGAACAGGTAGAGCAAAGGAAGCAGAACTGCAAACTTCCCTACAATGCCCCAATGTAACTCACTCATGCCTTTCAGTGACCAACTCTACATCTGAGCGGGTAATATGCTCTTCATAATTATTCACACCCTGGCCTTTCATGCACAACATGGGCGCCAATTAATGCCAAATGTTGCTGTGGATTTTATGGTAGGACACAAGCCCCCTAGGAACCGGACAGAGACCAAAACTCACGTCTTGAAGACCAAAAACCTAATTACCTTTTAGCCACAACTAATCCAATTTAGACCAAGTTCAAAGCAGTGACGTGGAGGTGAAAGTAACTATCATTACCACCACATGCACATCTACCATGCAAGACCCAGCTTCTGTGTCCCCTGAAAGCAGCATTTAGCTAGCATGGCTTGTAACCAATATCCCTGTTAGGTATGCAAATGTTATCCAAAACGTACAGGTGACGAAATTGAGTCATAGTACAATTTTCAGGCCAGGGGACCATCTCTTTGCTATATGTTTGTACAACACCAACAAGATGCTGGCCTCCAGCACCAGCAGTGAGAACAGGTAATATTCCCAAGTCAAAACAAAAAACAAACCCCAGGTCTCTTAAAACTTAAGTGCAAAGAGTGCAATAAGTGCACTTAAGTGCAAGAGTGTAATAAGAAAAGCCAAAGAGGAGTTTGAAGAACGGCTAGCCAAAAACTCCAAAGGTAATAACAAAATGTTTTTTAAGTACATCAGAAGCAGGAAGCCTGCTAAACAACCAGTGGGGCCCCTTGACAATCGAAATACAAAAGAAGCGCTTAAAGACAATAAAGTCATTGCAGAGAAACTAAATGGATTCTTTGCTTCAGTCTTCATGGCTGAGGATGTTAGGGAGATTCCCAAACCTGAGCTGGCTTTTGTAGGTGACAAATCTGAGGAACTGTCACAGATTGACGTGCCACTAGAGGAGGTTTTGGAATTAATTGATAAATTCAACATTAATAAGTCACCGGGACCCGATGGCATTCACCCAAGAGTTCTGAAAGAACTCAAATGTGAAGTTGCGGAACTATTAACTAAGGTTTGTAACCTGTCCTTTAAATTGGCTTCGGTACCCAATGACTGGAAGTTAGCTAATGTAATGCCAATATTTAAAAAGGGCTCTAGAGGTGATCCCGGCAATTACAGACCGGTAAGTCTAATGTCGGTACCGGGCAAATTAGTCGAAACAACAGTTAAGAATAAAATTGTCGGACACATAGAAAAACAAACTGTTGACAGGTTTCAGAGTAGCAGCCGTGTTAGTCTGTATCCGCAAAAAGAACCGGAGTACTTGTGGCACCTTAGAGACTAATTGATTAGGCTCTTCCTGTTGGTATGCATACTTCCACCTTTTCATGTTCTCTGTATGTATAAATATCTCCTGTCTGTGTGTTCCATTCTATGCATCCAAAGAAGTGAGCTGTAGCTCACGAAAGCTCATGCTGAAATAAATTTGTTAGTCTCTAAGGTGCCACAAGTACTCCTATAAACTGTTGAGCAATAGTCAACATGGTTTCTGTAAAGGGAAATCATGTCTTACTAATCTATTAGAGTTCTTTGAAGGGGTCAACAAACATGTGGACAAGGGGGATCCAGTGGACATAGTGTACTTAGATTTCCAGAAAGTCTTTGACAAGGTCCCTCACCAAAGGCTCTTACGTAAATTAAGCTGTCATGGGATAAAAGGGAAGGTCCTTTCATGGATTGAGAACTGGTTAAAAGACAGGGAACAAAGGGTAGGAATTAATGGTAAATTCTCAGAATGGAGAGGGGTAACTAGTGGTGTTCCCCCAAGGGTCAGTCCTAGGACCAATCCTATTCAATTTATTCATAAATGATCTGGAGAAAGGGGTAAACAGTGAGGTGGCAAAGTTTGCAGATGATACTAAACTACTCAAGATAGTTAAGACCAAAGTAGATTGTGAAGAACTTCAAAAAGATCTCACAAAACTAAGTGACTGGGCAACGAAATGGCAAATGAAATTTAATGTGGATAAATGTAAAGTAATGCACATTGGAAAAAATAACCCCAACTATACATGGGGGCAAATTTAGCCACAACGAGTCAGGAAAAAGATCTTGGAGTCATCGTGGATAGTTCTCTGAAGATGTCCACGCAGTGTGCAGAGGCGGTCAAAAAAGCAAACAGGATGTTAGGAATCATTAAAAAGGGGATAGAGAATAAGACTGAGAATATATTATTGCCCTTATATAAATCCATGGTATGCCCACATCTTGAATACTGTGTACAGATGTGGACTCCTCACCTCAAAAAAGATATTCTAGCACTAGAAAAGGTTCAGAAAAGGGCAACTAAAATGATTAAGGGTTTGGAGAGGGTCTCATATGAGGAAAGGTTAAAGAGGCTAGGACTCTTCAGCTCGGAAAAGAGGAGACTAAGGAGGGATATGATAGAGGTATATAAAATCATGAGTGATGTTGAGAAAGTGGATAAGGAAAAGTTATTTACTTATTCCCATAATACAAGAACTAGGGGTCACCAAATGAAATTAATAGGCAGCAGGTTTAAAACAAATAAAAGGAAGTTCTTCTTCACGCAGCACATAGTCAACTTGTGGAACTCCTTACCTGAGGAGGTTGTGAAGGCTAGGACTATAACAGTGTTTAAAAAAAGAACTAGATAAATTCATGGTGCTTAAGTCCATAAATGGCTATTAGCCAGGATGGGTAAAGAATGGTGTCCCTAGCCTCTGTTCGTCAGAGGATGGAGATGGATGGCAGGAGAGAGATCACTTGATCATTGCCTGTTAGGTTCACTCCCTCTAGGGCACCTGGCATTGGCCACTGTCGGTAGACAGACACTGGGCTAGATGGACATTTGGTCTGACCCGATACGGCCATTCTTATGTTCTTATGTTAAAACTCAGTCCTGTGTTTTAGCCACAAGACCATTACTACCAGATAAAAGTTTTACTAGAATGGCCCTACCAGAGGAGGGAAAAGTGGACAAGATCATTAAAGGACTACATAGTAACAGTGAAGTGACAGCAGGTTATGAGAGAAACGAACAATGCAACCGCAAAATGCTTTGATACCATAACTTTCCCACCTTTCCATCCTACCACTATTCAAAACACACGTTATTCATTTATATGGATACATTCACACAGGCACATACTCTGTATCTGGTCGGACAGTTGACACCGCTGCTGAACTGGTGCTGGGCTCCTCTGCTATGCCTCCACTATCCAGAAACATAGTGACAGCCATCTCTAGATTATTGTTGCATGCTTCAAGCATATGTTTCCCCACGCTTTCACTGGCACCTATAATACGAAAGACAAAAAAAGTCTCAGAAAATAGTATCAAGACCCTGATCAAAGAGGTCCTGGGAATAGCTGACAGACAAGATTGCTCTTTCAAAGAATTAGTAATTAGTAAGAATGCACAACTTATATGGCTGTCACTTGCTTTGCATTTATAGTTTAGAAATCATTAGAAGAAACACTAATATACACATCTTGCCTGGGAGGGGGGGGAAAAAGGAGATGGAAATGTGGCTCTCCTTCAATCCTATCTCCTTCCTTAAAAAAGAAAAAAGTTTAACAGTAGCTACTTAATTTTTTATTTATTTATTTATTTTTTTAAAAACAGGTCTCAGACCTTTGCCCAACACAAAATTCAAAACATAAAGAAGATGCAATGATCCAGAAAGAAGTTGGGTTATACACAAAATTAAACTACCAACTTCTAATCACCCTATGAAAAACTCAATATTAAATCAGCAAGGAGTATAAATCGAGTCCATCCTGCGTTAATCATGGATTTCTATATAAAAGTGCATTATTTGGTTGTTATAACCTTAATACATATTCTTCACAATTCAGAGATAGATGTGTACCTTCTAAAAATGAAACCTACACTACACATTTTTAAAGCGATTTCTTTTGAAAACTGTTCAGATTAGTTTTACAGCTATATCAGAAAATGAATGCTTGTTTGGTTATTTCATTTACCAAAGGTAATTGAAGCAGACATTTATAAAGTCATTGGGAGGTGAACTATCTCCAATTCAACAGGTTAATCATTAATATTTGGAGGATTTTCTTGCCATGCTGTATTAGAAGGAGAACATCACCAGGCAGACATTTACATGTTTTAGTTAAATAAAACAAACAACATTATGTATTCTGGATTTTTTCTTCAACAGCAAATATATAATATTTTTAACAAAACAAGCATATGAATTTTTGAATGTAGTTAAACATTGAAGTTTTTTTAAAATCAGGTTTGTTTTTGTTAAAATTGTTTTTAACTAAAATAGTTAAATGAAATTTAAAAAAAAATTAAATCGACTATGTCAGCCAGCTCAACATGAGAAACTTAAAATACTGGCTTCTGCAGCGAACTCAGTCGTCTTCATCTTCGTTTTCCTGTTTCTTCATAATCTGGAAATGAAAAACAAGCTTTCCTGCTTTTTCAGGTCCCAAACAATTTCTCAATTTGGAATGAATTAGTCCAAAGGAAGAAAATATTCTCCTACACCGGCAGAAGAAGCTAATGTTGTTAAAAGTGAGATTATCACTTCAACAGTCTCGAATCCAAGTGCTTAAGTGAATTCCACCAGTTCACATCATTAGCAAACATCTATTTCTTGAATGGTTCACCCTTAGCTCTGAAGTTTATTATAGTTGGACATCCAGCAATCATCCCTCCACAATGCCATGTCATAGCCAACTCCTCTTCTTCAACATCCGAAGAAGTGGGTATTCACCCACGAAAGCTCATGCTGCAAAACGTCTGTTAGTCTATAAGGTGCCACAGGATTCTTTGCTGCTTCTTCTTCAACAGTTAAGGCTTAACCCTGGTACCGAGTACTGAGAATATCTGCAAGTAAATGAGCTGTAGATAGTGCTTATCCCATTGGTTTTTTTTAAGGCTTGTGATTTAACTTTGTCATTGCATATTTCTCTTTTTAAGATCTCACTCAGTTCTTTCCCAATTTCAACAGTGTCAGCAATAGAACAGCTATTTCCCTGCATTTTGTTGAAGGCTACAGAAATAGGCTTCAGGGTACTCCGCACGTGTTCAACATTTCTCTTAAGCCCAATGTTGAGAACTTTGGCTGCGACAGTGCCAACTAGTTTTTCATGATTTTGTTCACAAACTGTCATCAGATTAGGCCAGTTCTTGATATAGTGCTCAAAACAGTCCACTACTGAGTTCCACCCCACATCTTGTGGGAGAGTTAACTTGGTTCCTCCCACTTTTTTCAGAGCAGCTGCTGCAAAGTGGTTGTTACACAAGTATTTTGCAATTTCAACAACATTAGCCTTTATTTCTGGAACACTGAAGTCTTTGGCTAGGAGGTGCATCAAATGAGCACTGCAACCGTATGTTATTAGCTTGGGACTCTCTTCTAAATAATTTCTTCTCATCTTGGATACATTTGCAGCATTGTTTGTGACCAAGCTGCATACTAGACATTTGAATTTTTTTTCTACAGTTTGTTATAGCTTTTACTGCTACTTCTAGTAAGTATTCTTCTTTGTGTGTGTATTTCCTGATGTATCAATTGTTTCTGTAAGGAAGAAATTCCCTTCTTCTGTTGTCACACAAGCACACACAACAGGATCATCGTGGACATTGCTCCACCTATCAAGACTCAGGTTAACAACTTCACCCTCTAGACCTTTTGCACACTGCTCAATTTCTCTTTCGTACACTTTATCCAGCAATTTGCCTGCAACATCTGCTCTGTTGGGTGGACTCTATCCTGGTCTTAATGACCGAACCATGTTAATGAAATGTGGGTTCTCAATCATACGGAAAGGAGAGTTTGTTGCATAAACAAATCAGGCAAGGTTTTCATCAATTACCTCTTTTTGTAATCTGCTGGTTCTTATCACAAACTTATCTATGATTGTTTCTGGATGATGGGAAAAAAAATTTCTTTTTGCTACAGGTGATATACTGTGGCTATGTGACATACATGGTGTGACTGAAACGCTATCATTGGCAGATAACTCTGAAACTATAGAAAATGATGGTGATCTTGAAGGTGGATAGTCTTCAGAATCTTGTATGTTGAGGATGGATTCTCCTAAACAAAATAAGTCAATGAAGTTATTTAATTATTATTGCCATACTGCTAATTTAGTATTACTGATTGTATTCACTGACACTTATTACTACTTTAAAGGTGAAATTGTAAAAGAAAGATCTGTGTGTTTCAATTGTTTATTTTTTTAAATCACAACTGCATCTAAAATACCATAGTTGTTACTCTATATTTTTGCTCAAACATGAAAATTCAAGAATAGTCCATAAGGAAGACTTCCAGTCCTTAAGAAAGAAGTATGAAATAAAAAAGTTGACCAACCTGAAGATCCTGCATGTTCAGACATGCTCCTTTCATCATCTTCAACGCAGCTTCCTCCTGAGAAGGAACACTTCTCATGATGTTGTTTCATTCGGGCAGCCAGGCCTTGCATTTCTTTGTTGCACTGTTTGCATTTTGCACGCATGCCTGTCTTACCCACAGGTAGAGGAACTTCATTAAAATATTCCCAAACTGGGTCTCTTTTATGGCCTGCTGCCATGATAGGTTTTCCCTTCTAGTGAGAGAATGGTATGGTAGATGTCAAATCAATGAAGGCTACGTTTAAGAAAGACCTCAAGACTTCTGGAATATGCTGCTCAGACAGTTTCACTTTTGTTTCTACTGACTGTCCCTCCTTCCTCACATTTATCTCCAGACTTCTCCTCCTTGTCCAGATCTATTCTGCCCCCCAATAATTTTCTATTCATTGAATTTTTTGAAATTTTGCACTTTTAGAGAGAGGTAAGGGATTGACTCTGTGTACACAAATTTGCAGAGGGACAATAGGGCTGAGGTCTGTTATTTCTCACCTCTATTTATTTATTTTAAAACATTTTTGCTGTTAACAAGCATGTTATCTCTAGAGACACAAATCCACAGTTTGAGAACCGCAAAACTAAGCATCTCTGATGGTATCTTCTAGACTGAGCACTGAGTCCCATTGGGTAGATAGAAAGATTAACCTAAATAATCTATACAGAAGCCCTTGGAACCTCATAAGATTGGGTCTCTAATCCATGAACTATTGGAACTCAATTACAAAACTTCTTAAACATTACATGAATCTATTGTCTCATACTATAGAACTAGAGTTTATAATCCCTATTCTATGATGAGATATTTTTGAGCTATAATGTATCTATCTTTAGATTGGATTTTTCCTCAAAAAGCATTTTATCAAAAAAATCCGATTTTTTTTTATTTAAAAAGAAAAAAATCATTGATTTTTATCCATCCAGGTGTAACGGTTTCAGCCACTTTATGACGGATATTTATAGCAGAAAGACCATGTTCCCTACTTTATCTATCATCTGACCAAGATACAGAGTGAGCAAAAGAGAACTAGCAGATGCTCAGTCCAGAGAAGATGAGCATAACAACTGGCAGAAAGAAGGAATAGAGGAAAGTTTGTTTACGTGTTGATACATGTCCATCTATTAAAACAGTTCCCAGTCTCAGTCTCTTACCATATCCATTATTGTTCATGGATACGAGTAACAACATTAACTCGCAGTACCACCTCCTTCTCTACATCAAAAGACCTTTCCCCTCCAGGACGAGTATCCCAAAGTTGGTCAGGCCATAGAAGCACTCTCAACTGGGGAATTTATTTTCCCTAACAGTCTACCTATCAGAGCACAAGTGTGAGTTCTCCATCCCACAGAGGGACCGTGTTGTCATACTCATGTTAGTCCCAGGATATTAGAGATACAAACTGAGTGAGGTAATAGCTTTTATTGGACCAACTTCTGTTGGTGAAAGAGAGAAGCTTTCAAGATTACACAGAGCTCTTCTTCAGGTCACAGTAGGTGAAGGCAGTGAGTTACAGAGGCAGAATTCAATGGAGTTAGCCTTGGGGGTAGCTTTTGTACTAATGATAAGTTTAATTTTCATTAGTTTAAGTGTCCAAATACCATAGCAACAAGGAAAAGAAGATTATATTGTATAAAGTTAGAGTTGTAGTAAATTAAGCCACCTTGGCCTAAACCCATTTTATCTTAGTCACTCAACCTATATTTTGCAACACTAGATTTCCCGGGAAGCTCTAGTCAGAACAGCCCAGCCAGAAAATGAAACACTTCAAGGGATGGAAAATGTATGGATAAAGCAGGGGTTCTCAGACTGGATCTTGGGACCCCTCAGGGGGTCACGAGGTTATTACATGGGAGGTCACGAGCTGTCAGCCTCCAGCCCAAACCCTGCTTTGCGTCTAGTATTTATAATGGTGTTAAATGTATTTTAAAAGTGTTTTAAATTTATAAAGGGGGTGCACTCAGAGCTGGTGAGTTCCCCACCTTCCCAGGGGCGATGGGGCTCAGGCTTTGGGCTTCAGCTCTGGAGTGGCGGGGCAGCAGGCTCCAGCCAAGGGGCTTTAGGCTCCATCCGCAGGCTCCAGCAGTGTGGCGGCAGGCCCCAGACTCGATGAGGGGCTTCGGGCTCTGGCCACGGGGCTTCAGGCTCCAGTCCCCCACTACCTCCCCCGATTCCCCATCCAGGGATTAATTTGTCCCTAGGCTTGGGAGGGCTAAGTAAGGCTGCTGTGAAAAGTGATACTTGTATGTTTGTTAAAATCACTTTTCACAGCAGATTTACTAGCTAGCAATACATAAATTACAATGATTTGGACATGTATATGTGCATATTTATTTGTTTTTCCTAAAGATAGTTAAATATTTTAAGAAAAAGTGTGAGAGTGGCCAACAGCAAGAGTTGGTGGATGCACTCTGATGCCACCAAAAATTTGTCTTGAGAACCTCTTGTCTAGAACCAGTGTGTCTGCACTAATGTTCTACAATTAATAAAGGCTCTAAAACCAGCTTTACTTTCTTTACAAAATATTTAAGGTTGCATCTGCATTGAAATGATCACTGCAAACATTGAAATGTGAAACTCATCTAGTTTCACTGTAGCTCTTGTGCGTATTTTTTCCCAATTTCTTACAGCCACTCTTCTTGGTGAGCAACAACAAAAAGTCAGTCCCCTGTTTCCTACAGCAGAAATATACTAAATGACTTTCTCCTCATTCTTCATTAGTGGAGCCCAGCAGAGCCATAAGATATTGTACTCTCCCTGAGAGGATTAAAAATGACTATTTGTGATTTAGAAAGAACTGACTTACTAAGAATTCCCCAGGGTACAGGCTAATGTGTATCCCTGTCAGTTTACTAGCTACTTAACATCTCCAGTATTGTTAACCCAGATTTTGAGTCAATCATACCTGACTATTAAAAGGGATACAAGCTAGAATTTAATTAGCTATAACAAGAAACTTAGTAGTTCCACTTATTCCACTCACCAAGTCGATTTTTGTAGTTTGACAGCCATATTTTCCTATCTTTTAAAACCCTTCCCTCCTCTGTTGTGGTGTGAAGACACACAAATAGAGGAAGCTATAATGAAACAGATTATGCACAAGTTGTATCAAGTGCTCAAGAAAAACCAAATAAAGAATTTTCATTGGGAGCAATCCAGTGCCATTTGTAAGAACGGTGGGGAAATATATGCCGACAAAGCCGATCATCATTTCAATGCACTAATAGATTACTTCCACAGATCATATTACACCAAATCTGCCCACTAATTACTCAAGCAAACAGAACTTCAGTTACACTGGGGGAAGCAGGAGGAGGAGGACTGATGCTCCTTGCACTCAACAGAGACCACAAGACGCACCTGTCCTGGCGATGGAGGAAAAAGGAGAAGAGCATCTGACAGCATTGGAGTGTCACCCGTACAGCAGACAGTGATTCCCTGCCAGACCCCCAGCTCCCCGGCAGCCTGTCCCCTCCCGCATGTCCGCCCGCCCACCCGGCTCTGGGGCTCTGTGCCGCAGACTCAGGCCGGGCGGCTGCTCGCCTGCCCTATGGGATGCCTGAGCGCCCTTTCCTGGGCCCGGGACTTTGCCGGGTGAGCAGGGCCGGGGCCGCACCCCGAAGGTCACAGAGAAACGGGGCAGCCCCTGACCTGGCCAGCCCTGGGGAGGAGGGGGAACCCCACATCCCCTCAGCCGGGAGCCTCCGTGCCGCGCCGATCCGCCGGCCACAGCCCGCGCCCCCCCGGCCGGAAGCCGCCGCTGCTCCAGGCCGGTTCTGCCCGGAGCTGGACCAGAGCTGCAGGGCCCAGCCCACCGGTGCTGCCCCTGCACCGCCCCCCGATACTGGGGCTACAGGACGTGCACAGCCCCCCGGGGGGCCCCGGCAGCCCACACCCCCGGCATCCGTGCGTCTCACCCGTGATGGCGGTGAACTGCTGGATTAACCCTTTGAGCGCCGAGGAGGCCGCAGAGCCCCCGTGCGCCGCCATCTTGCCGCCGCCACCGCCGAACAACAACACACCAGCCACCTGCCCGGCTGCTGTGCGCAGGCGCATAGCCAGCAAACCAGCCGCCCGCCCGAGCGCCCCTTCCCCTAGCTCGCCACCAGGGAGGCGCTTTCAATTTCAATGTCAAGCTTTATTGGGGGCCGCGGCTGCTCCGCCCACTTCCCCGCCCCCTCAGGGGCGGGACGCTACTGTTCCCTCCCCTCAGCGCTGGGCGGTGCCCAGGGCTAAAGTGAGGGCCCTAGCCCCGCCCCTCCCACCAAGGCCCAGGAACTGACAGCCCCTGCTGCAGCCATGTGCCTCCTTGGGCCAGGCACTGAAAACTCAGGAGTCAGGCTGCTGCCCTCATAAGATTAGCTAGAAAATAAGGTTTTTTTTTAAAGAAATAACATCTGGTTCTTTAAGTGTGCCAACAGGGGCTCAGCCCCTAGGGGCGCCTAGCTGGTGCAGGCACGTTCTTCATGCAACGAGGCAGGCTAGAAAATGCCTTTTTTTTTAGTCTCTTCTATTCACATGACTCCAAGAGCTGGGGCTTTATGAAAACCAGCATGTATCATGCACCACACTGTATATTAATGAGAAGTGGTGGCATGGTCGCTGTAGGCTGGCCAGCTACACTAGAGCAACTCATGGGGGAATCCATCATCACCCTTCTGTGAGCTGGTCGCTCAACGCCATGCCCATCTTGAGTCTGCTGCTAGGAAGGCAGCAGTTGGGCTCCTACCACCCCACCCGCGGCTGCAGTGACAGCGGCAGGAGTCCAGTGCCAGTGAGCATTCTGTCAACACACCAGGCAGATGAATGGGGTAATTCAGACTTCTCAGATGCTTCCTGTAGCTGCAAGTAGGTGTCACAGAGACCGCACTGTAATTAAATTTTAGCATCGTTAGAGGGAAAAAAATACCAAAGAAACCCACACCAGTAGCATTTTTTACCTTCAAAGAGAGGAACTACACAAAAATGAGGAAGCTAGTTAAACGGAAATTAAAAGAAACAGGCACAAGAATGAAATGCCTGCAAGCTGCGTGGAACAGACTTAAATGCCACAGTGGAGGTTTAAACTAAATGTATACTCCAAATAATAATAATAATAAAAAATAGGACCAAAAAATTGCTACCCTGGCTAATCAGCAGACTAAAGAGGTGCTTAAAGGCAAACAGGCATCCTTTAAAAATTGGAAGTCAAATCCTGCTGTGGAAATTAGAAAGGAGCATAAACTTTGGCAAGTGTAAAAGAGTAATTAGGCAGGTCAAAAAAGAATGTGAAGAGCAAATAGCAAAAGACACTAAAAAACAGCAACAAATAAAATAATAAAGTACATCAAAAGTGAGAAGCCTACCAACTAATTTGGGTCCACTAGATGATCAAGGTACTCAAGGACCACTCAAGGAAGACAATACTGTTGCAGAGAAGCTAAATGAATTCTTTGCATGAGTCTTCACTGCAGAGGATGTAAGGGAGATTCCCACACCTAAGTCATTCTTTTTAGGTGACAAATCTGAGGAACTGTCTTAGATTGAGGTGTCAATAAAGGAGGTTTTGTAACAAATTGAGAAAAAGCAGGACCACATGGTATTCACCCAAGAGTTCTGAAGGAACTCAAAAATGAAATTGCAGAACTACTCACTATAGTATGTAACCTATTGCTTAAATCAGCCTCTGTACCAGATGACTCAAGGATAGCTAACGTAACACTGATTTTTAAAGAAGGCTCCAAAGGCAATCCTGGCAGTGACAGGTCAGTAAACCTTAATTCAGTACCAGGCAAACTGGTTTAAGCTATAGTAAAGAACAGAATTATCAGACACATAGATGAACATAATATTATAGAGACGGATGGAAGGGACCTCAAGAGGTCATCTAGTACATGTCCCTGCGATGAGGAAGGACCAAGTTTACCTAGACCATCCCTGCCAGATGTTTGTCTAACTTGTTCTTAAAAATTTCAAAGGATGGGGATTCCAGAATTTTTCTAGTGATGATGACGAAGAGTCAACATGGGTTTTGTAAATTATACCTCACCAATCTATTAGAATTCTTTGAGGGGGTCAACAAGCATGTAGACAACAGTGATCCAGTTGATATAGTGTACTTGGACTTTCAGAAAGCCTTTGACATGATCCCACACCAAAGGCTCTTAAGCAAAGTAAGTAGTCATGGGATAAGAGGGAAGATCCTCTCATGACTCAGTAATTGGTTAAAAGATAGGAAACAAAAAGATAGGAATTAAATGGTCAGTTTACACAATGAACAAGTAAATAGTGGGGTTTCCCAAGGATTTGTAGTGGGACCTGTGCTTTCAACATATTCAAAAATTATCAGGAAAAGGGAATAAGCACTGAGGTGGCAAAGTTTGCAGATGATAAAAAATATTCAAGATAGTCAAGTCCAAAGCTGACTGCAATGAGTTACAAAGGGATCTCACAAAATGGGGTGAGTAAGCAAAAAAATGGCAGAGGAAATTAAATGTTGATAAATGCAAAGTAACGCACATTGAAAACATAATCCCAATATACAAGCAAAATGATGGTATCAAAATTAGCTGTTAACACTCAAGAAAAAGATCTTGGAGTCATTACAGATAGCTCTCTGAAAACATCCACTCAAAATGTGCAGTGGCTGTCCAAAAAAGCTAACAATGTTAAGAACCATTAGGAAACAGATAAATATAATGCCACTATATAAATCCATGGTACACCCACAGTTCTGCTTGCCCCATCTCAAAAAAAGATATTAGAATTGGAAAAAGTACAGAGGGCAACAAAATGATTAGGGATTTAGAACAGCTTTCATATGAAGAGACATTTAAAAGACTAGGATTGTTCATCTTAGAAATGAAATGATTAAGGGAGGATATGACAGAGGTCTATAAAATCATGAATGGGTTGGAGAAAGTGAATAAGGGAGTGTTATCTATTCCGTCGCATAACACAAGAACCCCAGGATACCCTATGAAATTAATAGGCAGCAGGTTTAAAACAAACATAAGGAAGTACTTCTTCACACAATGCACAGTCAACCCGTGGAACTCATTGTCAGGGGATATTCTAGATTTGATTTTGAGAAATAGGGACGAACTGGTTGAGAATTTGAAAGTGGAAGGCAACTTGGGTGAAAGTGATTATGAAATGGTAGAGTTCATGATTCTAAGAAATGGTAGGAGAGAGAACAGCACAATAAAGACAACGGATTTCAAGAAGGCAGACTTTAGCAAACTCAGGGAGTTGGTAGGTAAAATGCCATGGGAAGCAAGTGTAAGGGGAAAAACAATTGAAGACAGTTGGCAGTTTTTCAAAGAAACATTATTAAGAGCACAAGAGCAAATTATCCCACATAAGAACATCCATACCAAAGGTCCATCCAGCCCAGTATCCTGTCTACCGGCAGTGACCAATGTCAGGTGTCCCAGAGGGAGTGAACCGAACAGGTAATGATCAAGTGATCTCTCTCCTGCCATCTCTCTCCACTCTCTGACAAAGGCTAGGGTCACCATTCCTTATCCATCCTGCCTAACAGCCAATAATGGACTTAACCTCTATTAATTTATCTAGTTCTCTCTTAAACCCTGTTATAGTCCTAGCCTTCACAACCTCCTCAGGCAAGAAGTTCCACAGGTTGACTGTGTGCTGTGTGAAGATGACTTCCTTTTGTTTTAAACCTGCTGCCCATTAATTTCATTTGGTGGCCCCTAGTTCTTATATTATTGAAACAAGTAAATAACTTTTCCTTGTTCACTTTCTCCATACCACTCATGATTTTATATACCTCTATCATATCCCCCCTTAGTCTCCTCTTTTCCAAGCTGAAAAGGCCTACCCTCTTTAATCTCTCCTCATATGGGACCCATTCTAAACCCCTAATCATTTTAGTTGCCCTTCTCTGAACCTATTCCAATGCCAGTGTATCTTTTTTGAGATGAGGAGACCACATCTGTACACAGTATTCAAGATGTGGGCGTACCATGGATTTATATAACGGCAATAAGATATTCTCTGTCTTATTCTCTATCCCTTTTTTAATGATTCCTAACATTGTTTGCTTTTTTGACTGCCGCTGCACACTGCTTGAACGTCTTCAGAGAACTATCCACGATGACTCCAAGATCTCTTTCTTGATTAGTTGTAGCTAAATTAGCCCCCATCATATTGTATGTATAGTTGGGGTTATTTTTTCCAATGTGCATTACTTTACATTTATCCACATTAGATTTCATTTGCCATTTTGTTGCCCAATCACTTAGTTTTGTGAGATCTTTTTGAAGTTCTTCAAAGACTGCTTTGGTCTTAACTATCTTGAGCAGGTTAATATCATCTGCAAACTTTGCCACCTCACTGTTTACCCCTTTCTCCAGATCATTTATGGACAAGTTGAATAGGATTGGTCCTAGGACTGACCCTTGGGGAACACCACTAGTTACCCCTCTCCATTCTGAAAATTTACCATTTATTCCTGTAATTGCCGGGATCACCTCTAGAGCCCTTTTTAAATCTTGGCATTACATTAGCTATCTTCCAGTCATTGGGTACAGAAGCTGATTTAAAGGACAGGTTACAAACCATAGTTTCACATTTGAGTTCTTTCAGCATTCTTGGGTGAATGCCATCTGGTCCCAGTGACTTGTTACTGTTAAGTTTATCAATTAATTCCAAAACCTCCTCTAGTGACACTTCAATCTGTGACAATTCCTCAGATTTGTCACCTACAAAGGACGGCTCAGGTTTGGGAATCTCCGGGTATGTCTACACTACGGGATTATTCCGATTTTACATAAACCGGTTTTGTAAAACAGATTGTATAAAGTCGAGTGCACGCGGCCACATTAAGCACATTAATTCGGCAGTGTGCATCCATGTACCGAGGCTAGCATTGATTTCCGGAGCGTTGCACTGTGGGTAGCTATCCCGTAGCTATCCCATAGTTCCCGCAGTCTCCCCTGCCCATTGGAATTCTGGGTTGAGATCCCAATGTCGCAGGTGATTCTGGGTAAATGTCGTCACTCAATCCTTCCTCCGGGAAAGCAACTGCAGACAATCATTTCATGCCCTTTTTCCCTGGATTGCCCTGGCAGACGCCATAGCATGGCAATCATGGAGCCCGTTTTGCCTTTTGTCACTGTCACCGTATGTGTACTGGATGCTGCTGACAGACGCGGTACTGCACTGCTACACAGCAGCATTCATTTGCCTTTGCAAGATAGCAGAGATGGTTACCAGTCATATTGTACCGTCTACCATGCCATTGTAAATTGGCGATGAGATGACGGTTATCAGTCGTTCTGTACCATCTGTTGCTATCATGGGTGATCCTGGCTGGCCTCGCTGAGGTCGGCCAGGGGTGCATAGGCAAAAATGGGAATGACCCAGGGGTAAATAGTGAGGTAGCAAATGTCCCTGGGTCATTCCCTTCCTATGTTTTGTCTACAAATAGAGTCAGTCCTGCCTAGAATATGGGGCAAGTGTACTAGAGAACCAGAGAGCACAGCCGCTCCGTGTCAGAGCCCCAGAGATCCCGCAGAAATGATGAGCCTCATGCCATTCTAGAGGGTGCCCCTGCAACAACCCCACCCGTTGCTTCCCTCCTCCCCCAACCCTCCTGGGCTACCGTGGCAGTGTCCCCCCATTTGTGTGATGAAGTAATAAAGAATGCAGGAATAAGAAACACAGACTTTTTAGTGAGATAAAATGAGGAGGAGGAAGCCTCCAGCTGCTATGATAGTCCAGGCAGGACATTAAAGGGTAGGTAGGGAGAGGAGACCAGCCTTCCGCTGCTATGATAGTCCAGGCAGTACAGAATCTTTTCTTTATACATGACAGGGGAGGGGCTGATGGAGCTCAGCCCCCAGTTGCTATGATGAGGACGGTTACCAGCCGTTCTGTACCATCTGCTGGGAATGACCAGGAGTCATTCCTATTTTTACCCAGGCGCCCCCAGCTGACCTCACCGAGGCCAGCCAGGAGCACTCACGGGCTGATGACGAGAACGGATACCAGTCCTTCTGTAGTGTACCGTCTGCCACCGGGGAGAGGGGAGAGGATGGTGCTGTTTAGCTCTCCAGCACCCCGTCTACCAGCAGCATACAGTAGACATAGGGTGACACTGAAAAAAGGCGAGAAACTATTTTTTTCCTTTTTCTTTCGGGCGGGGGGATGAAGGACATAAATTGACGACATACACCCTGAAACACCTGGGAAAATGTTTTTGACCCTTCAGGCACTTGGAGCCCAGCCAAGAATGCAAATGCTTTTCGGAGACTGCAGGGACTGTGGGATAGCTGGAGTCCTCAGTACCCCCTCCCTCCCTCCATGAGCGTCCATTTGATTCTTTGGCTTTCCGTTACGCTTGTCACGCAGCACTGTGCTGAGTCCCTGCTGTGGCCTCTGGAGATTTTTTCAAATGCTTTGTCATTTCGTCTTCTGTAACGGAGCTGTGATAGAATAGATTTGCCTCCCCATACAACGATCAGATCCAGTATCTCCCGTACAGTCCATGCTGGAGCTCTTTTTGGATTTGGGACTGCATCGCCACCTGTGCTGATCAGAGCTCCACGCTGGGCAAACAGGAAATGGAATTCAAAAGTTCGCGGGGCTTTTCCTGTCTACCTGGCCAGTGCATCCGAGTTCAGATTGCTGTCCAGAGCAGTCACAAAGGTGCACTGTGGGATACCGCCCGGAGGCCAATACCGTCAATTTGCGGCCACACTAACCCTAATCCGACATGGCAATACCGATTTCAGCACTACTCCTCTCATCGGGGAGGAGTACAGAAACCGGTTTAAAGAGCCCTTTATATCGATATAAAGGGCCTCGTTGTGTGGACGGGTGCAGCGTTAAATCGGTTTAACGCTGCTAAAATTGGTTTAAACGCGTAGTGTAGACCAGGCCTCCCTAACATCCTCAGCCGTGAAGACTGAAGCAAAGAATTCATTTAGTTTCTCCGCAATGACTTTATCGTCTTTAAGTGCTTCTTTTGTATCTCGATCATCCTTCCCACCCCCGCACGACCTGTTCTGTCCTTCCGATATATTTTGTACACCAGAATGATTGTGTCCCATTGATTGTCCCCACTCCGCCAGGTTTCTGTGATGCCTATTATATCAATATCCTCCTTTAACATGAGGCACTCTAGTTCACCCATCTTATTATATAGACTTCTAGCATTTGTGTACAAGCACTTTAAAAACTTGTCACTGTTTGTCTGCCCTTTTCCGATGTGTCAGATTCTTGTTTATGTGAATGTTTCTTGTCTGATCTGGCCCATACTTTATCCTCTTCCATCCTCTCCTCCTGACTAAAACCTAGAGAATTCTCTATCAATAGACTCTCCTCTAAGAGAAGTCTCTGTCCAATCCATGTGCTCCTCTGCAGCAATCGGCCTTCCCCCATCTCTTAGTTTAAAAACTGCTCTGCAACCTTTTTAATGTTAAGTGCCAGCAGTCTGAATCCACTTTGGTTTAGGTGGAGCCCATCCTTTCTGTATAGGCTCCCCCTATCCCAAAAGTTTCCCCAGTTCCTAATAAATCTAAACCCCGCCTCTCTACACCATCGTCTCACCCACACATTGAGACTGGGATGGGTTGCAAGTGCTTTGGAGGATAGGATTAAAATTCAAAATGATCTGAACAAACTGGAGAAATGGTCTGAAGTAAATAGGATGAAATTCAATAAGGACAAATGCAAAGTACTCCATTTAGGAAGGAACAATCATTTGCATACATACAAAATGGGAAATGACTGCCTAGGAAGGAGTATTGCGGAAAGGGATGTGGGGGTCATAGTGGATCACAAGCTAAATATGAGTCAACAGCGTAACACTGTTACAAAAAAAAGCAAACATCATTATGGGATGTATTAGCAGGAGTACTGTAAGCAAGACACAAGTAGTAATTATTCTGCTCTACTCTGCGCTAATTAGGCCTCAGCTAGAGTATTGTGTCCAGTTCTGGGTGTCACATTTCAGGAAAGATGAGGACAAACTGGAGAAAATCCAGAGAAGAGCAACAAAAATTATTAAAGGTTTAGAAAATATGACCTATGAGGGAAGATTTAAAAAAGTTGGGTTTGTTTAGTCCGGAGAAGAGAAAACTGAGAGGGGACATGCCAGTTTTCAAGTACATAAAAGGTTGTTACAAGGAGGGAGAAAAATTGTTGTTCTTAACCTCTGAGGATAGACAAGAAGCAATGGGCTAAAAATGCAGCAAGGGTGGGTTTAGGTTGGACATTAGGAAAAACTTCCTGTCAGGGTGGTTAAGCACTGGAATAAATTGCCTAGGGAGGTTGTGGAATCTCCATCATTGGGGATTTTTAAGAGCAGGTTAGACAAACACCTGTCATGGATTGTCTAGATCAGACGTGGGCAAACTACGGCTCACGGGACCGTCCTGCCTGGCCCCTGAGCCCCCAGCCCGGGAGCCTAGTCCCCAGCCCCTCCCTCGCGGTCCCCTCTCCCCTATAGCCACACCGCCGCACGGGCCGCACTCTGGCCTGCCGCTCCCGCTGGGCAGTGTGGGGAGCGCAGTTGGCTTTGTCCGGGTGTCATGGCTGCGAGCTCCTCCTGCTGGTAAGGGAGTAGGGAGCAGGGGCCCTGGGGGGCAGTTAGGGAGGAGGGGGTGGTTGGATGCGGTGGAAGTTTGGGGGTGGTGGTCAGGGGATGAGGAACAGGGAGGATTGGGAGTCCCGGGAGGCCTGTCAGGGGGGAGGGGATGTGGATAGGGGTTAGGAGGGCAGTCAGGGGACAGGGAGGGTTGGATAAGGGAGTGGGATCCTGAGGGGCAGTTAGGAGCAGGGGGTACCAGGAGGGGGTGGTCAGGGGATGAGGAACAGAGGACAGTTGGATAGGGGGTGGGAGTCCCGGGGGGGCTGTCAGGGGGCATTGGTGTGGATAGGGGTTGGGGCAGTCAGGGGACAGGGGGGTTGAATAGGCAGCGGGGGTCCCAAGAGGGGGTGGTCAGGGACTAGGAGCACGGGGGGTTGGATGGGTTGGATGTTCTGAGGGGGGCAATCAGGGGGTGGTAAGTGGGAGGGGGCAGATAGGGGACAGGGGCCAGGCTGTTTGGGGAGGCACAGCCTTCCCTAACTGGCCCTCCATACAGTTGTGCAACCTTGATGTGGCCCTTGGGCCAAAAAGTTTGCCTACACCAGTGTAGATAATACTTAGTCCTGCCTTGAGTGCAGGGGACTGTACTAGATGACCTCTCGAGGTCCCTTCCAATTCTATGATTCTATGTTGTGAAGGCATAAAGTATAACTGGGTTCAAAAAAAGAATTAGATACGTTAATGGAGGATAGGTCCATCAATGGCTATTAGCCAAGATGGTCAGGGGTGCAACCAGATACACTGAGTGTGTCTAAACCTTTGATTGACAGAAGCTGAGAGTGGATGACAATGGATGGATCACCTGATAGCTGCAGTGTTCTGTTCATTCCCTCTGAAGCATCTGACATCAACCATAATACTTAGTCCTACCTTGAATGCAGGGGACTGGACTAGATGACCTCTCGAGGTCCCTTCCAATTCTATGATTCTATGACAGTTGGAAGACAGCAGACTAGGCTTTATGAACTATTGGTCTGGCCATTCTTATGTTGGTTACTCTCAGAACAGTTCACACCTCAGACCAGTTGCTCAAGGCTGCCTACAGACTCAGGGACACATCATTACATACAGGATGTCCAGGTCATGGTTTGAAGTGTTTAAAATATTTTTTTAAACAACCACAAAATCTAAACCCATTATTAAGTTAAGCACTGGAATAAATTGCCTAGGGAGGTTGTGGATTGGAGATTTTTAAGAGCAGGTTAGACAAACACCTGTCAGGAATGGTCTAGATAATCCTTAGTCCTGCCATGAGTGCAGGGGACTGGACTAAATGACCTCCTGAGGTCCCTTCCAGTCCTATGATTCTATGATTTTTTTTAATTGAACTTGAGATTCTATAATTAATCCGGTGATGAATCATAGAATATCAGGGTTGGAAGGGACCTCAGAAGGTCATCTAGTCCAAACCCTGCTCAAAGCAGGACCAATCCCCAACTAAATCATCCCAGCCAGGGCTTTATCAAGCCTAACCTTAAAAACTTCTAAGGAAGGAGATTCCACCACCTCCCTAGTAACCCATTCCAGTGCTTCACCACCCTCCTAGTGAAAAAGTTTTTCCTAATGTCCAATCTAAACCACCCCCATTGCAACTTGAGACCATTACTCCTTGTTCTGTCATCTGCTACCACTGAGAACAGTCTAGATCCATCCTCTTTGGAATCCCCTTTCAGGTAGTTGAAAGCAGCTATCAAATCCCCCCTCAATCTTCTCTTCTGCAGACTAAACAATCCCAGTTCCCTCGGCCTCTCCTCATAAATCATGTGCTTCAGCCCCCTAATCATTTTTTTAAAAGAACAGGAGTACTTGTGGCACCTTAGAGACTAACAAATGTATTTGAGCATAAGCTTTCGTGGGCTACAGCCCACTTCTTCGGATGCATGGAATGGAACATATATTGAGGAGATATATATATCACACACATATAGAGAGCATGAAAAGGTGGGAGTTGTCTTACCAACTCTGAGAGGCCAATTAAGTAAGGAAAAAACACTTTTGAAGTGATAATCAAGATAGCCCAGTACAGACAGTTTGATAAGAAGTGTGAGAATACTTACAAGGGGAGATAGATTCAGTGTTTGTAATGGCTCAGCCATTCCCAGTCCCTATTTAAACCTAAGTTGATTGTATCTAGTTTGCATATCAATTCCAGCTCAGCAGTTTCTCGTTGGAGTCTGTTTTTGAAGCTTTTCTGTTGCAAAATTGCCACCCGCAGGTCTGTCATTTTCGATTACCTCCGCTGGACTCTTTCCAATTTTTCCACATCCTTCTTGTAGTGTGGGGCCCAAAACTGGACACAGTACTCCAGATGATGCCTCACCAATGTAGAATAGAAGGGAATGATCACGTCCCTCGATCTGCTGGCAATATCCCTACTTATACAGCCCAAAATGCCGTTAGCCTTCTTGGCAACAAGGGCACACTTGACTCGTATCCAGCTTCTCATCCACTGTAACCCCTAGGTCTTTTTTCTGCAGAACTGCTGCCTAGCCATTCAGTCCCTAGTCTGTAGCAGTGCATGGGATTCTTCCGTCCTAAGTGCAGAGTCCAGAGACTCTGCATTTGTCCTTGTTGAACCTCATCAGATTTCTTTTGGCCTAATCCTCTAATTTGTCTAGGTCCCTCTGTATCTTATCACTACCATCCAAGCATATATACCACTCCTCCCAGTTTTGTATCATCTGCAAACTTGCTGAAGGTGCAGTCCACACCATCCTCTAGATCATTAATGAAGATATTGAACAACACTGGCCCCAGGACCAACCCTTGGGGCACTCCGCTTGATACTGGCTGCCAACTAGACATGGAGCCATTGATCACTACCCGTTGAGCCTGATGATCTAGCCAGCTTTCTATCCACCTTATAGTCCATTCATCCAGCCCATACTTCTTTAACTTGCTGGCAAGAATACTGTGGAAGACTGTATCAAAAGCTAAAGTCAAGGAATAAACACATCCACTGCTTTCCCCTCGTCCACAGGGCCAGTTATCTCATCATAGAAGGCAATTAGGTTAGTCAGGCATGACTTGCCCTTGGTGAATCCATGCTGACTGTTCCTGATCACTTTCCTCTCCTCTAAGTGCTTCAGAATTGATTCCTTGAGGACCTGCTCCATAATTTTTCCAGGGACTGAGGTGAGACTGCCTGGCCTGTAGTTCCCCAGATCCTCCTCCTTTCCTTTTTTAAAAGATGGGCAGTACATGAGCCTTTTTCCAGTCATCTGGGACCCTCCCTCCAATCACCATGAGTTTTCAAAGATAATGGCCAATGGCTCTGCAAACACATCCACCAACTCCTTTAGCACCCTCGGATGCAGCACATCTGGCACCATGGACTTGTGCTCGTCCAGCTTTTCTAAACAGTCCTGAACCACTCCTTTCTCCACAGAGGGCTGGTCACCTCCTCCCCATGCTGTGCTGCCCAGTGCAGTAGTCTGGGAGCTGACCTTGTTCGTGAAGACAGAGGCAAAAAAAGCATTGAGTACATTAGCTTTTCCCACATTCTCTGTCACTCAATTGCCTCCCTCATTCAGTAAGGGACCCACACTTTCCTTGACCTCCTTCTTGTTGCTAACATACCTGAAGAAAGAGAAAGTTACTCACCTTGCAGTAACTGAGGTTCTTCAAGATGTGTCCCCCTGTGGGTGCTCCACTCTAGATGAGGGTGCGTCCCAGCGCTGTCGATCGGAGATTTTCGGTAGCAGTGCCTGGTTGGGGCACACGCACCCAGATGGTATCTCCCGTCTAGTTGGAATCTTCCTGAGTTTGTGCGCCCCACACCCTCCTCAGTTCCTTCTCTACCATGGAGAGTCATCACAGTGCTCCAAAGTAGAGGGGAGGAGGGCGGGGAGTGGAGCACCCACAGGGACACACATCTCGAAGAACCTCAGTTACTGCAAGGTGAGTAACTTTCTCTTCTTCTTCGAGTGCTGTCCCTGTGGGTGCTGCACTCTAGGTGAATGTGTAGCAGTACCCACTATGGCTGGTGGGACTTTGGAGATGCGGCAGGGAGTACTGAAGATAGTACTGTATGGCCTACTATTGTGTCTGCCGTGGTGTCTTGCGTGAGGGCATAGCGTTTTGCAAACGTGTGTTCAGACGACCATGTAGCTGCTTTGCAGATATCAGAAATGGGAACGTTGTGTAAGAAGGCAATGGATGCCGACATGGCTCTAGTGGAATAAGTTCTAATGTCGTCGGGCGGTTGAAGATTCTTTTGACGGTAACAGGATCTGAAGCAGTCAGAGATCCACTTGGATAGACGTTGTTTAGAGATAGCTGTGCCTTTTGATCTTTTGGCAATGGAAACGAAGAGTCGTGGAGACTTGCTAAATGGTTTAGTCCTGTCTAAATAAAAGGCAATTGCTCGCCTGATGTCGAGAGTATGCAGGGTTGCGTCCTGCGGAGTTTTGTGAGGTTTGGGATAGAAAGTAGGTAAATATATAGGTTGGTTGAGGTGGAAGGTCGATACCACCTTAGGAAGAAATTTAGGATGTGGTCTCAAAGTGATCTTATCTTTGGAGAAGATTGTGTAGGGAGGGTGGGCCATCAGGGCACTCATTTCACCAACTCTCCTTGCTGATGTTATGGCAACTAGGAAAGCCACCTTCACGGACATATGGAGATGAGAGGAGGTAGCCAAGGGCTCAAATGGAGGTTGCATGAGAGCATGAAGAACGAGGTTAAGATTCCATGTAGCCACTGTTGGGTGAATTTCAGGGTAGAGATTTTGTAGACCAGAGAGAAAGCGTTTAATGGTGGGGTGTGTAAAGAGTGAGTACCCATCCAATAGTTCATGGAAGGTGGTAAGCGCCGCTAGGTGCACTTTGATGGAGCTGAGCGAAAGTCCGTCCTGTTTTAGTTTCAGGAGGTAGTCTAGAATGTTAGGGAGGGTCACACGTTGTTGGGTGCTAAATGTTTATGTGAGCACCAAAGAGCGAAACGCCTCCACTTCTGAAGGAAGGTTTTACAAGTGGAGTCTCTCCTATTGTGCAAGAGGACATATTGGACTTGCTCGGAACAGACTAGTTCATGGGTTTGGAACCATGAAGGAACCAGGCTGTGAGGTGGAGCTTTTGGAGCTGGGGGTGAAGGACTCGTCCGTTGTCCTGGTAAAGGAGGTCTGGCCTGTTGGGGAGAGCCCATGGGTGACGGGAGGACATGCAGAGAAGGTAGGGGTACCACGTCTGTCTTGGCCAAGCCGGGGCAATAAGGATGACCTGGGCCTTGTCGTCCGCGATCTTCCGAATAACCCTGTGTAGTAGAGGGATAGGTGGGAAGGCGTAGAGGAGGTAGTTGTTCCATGAGATGAGGAATGCATCCCCTAGGGATGCAGTCCCGAGTCCCGCCCTGGAGCAAAATGGGGCATTTTCGGTTTCGGGTCGTGGCGAAGAGATCTATTGACGGGGTGCCCCAGTGGGAGAAAAGCTGTTGGAGTACTGCGGGGTGCAGTTCCCATTCGTGTTCTGTCGAGAAGTGCCTGCTGAGTGCGTCGGCAGTAGTGTTGTGGCAGCCTGGTAGGTAGGAAGCGATGATCTGTATTCGATGTTGTATGCACCAATTCCATAGTCGAATGGCTTCCATGCAGAGGGAATGTGATCGGGCTCCCCCTTGTCTGTTTATGTAATACATACATGCTATGTTTTCTGTTAAGACTTGCAGGTATTTGTTCTTTATAAGGGGAAGAAAGTGAAGGCATGCTCTCCTTACTGCTCTGAGCTCTAAGAGATTTATGTGTAGATGCGTCTCTCATGCAGACCACCGGCCTTGTGCCCTGTGTTCCCCTAGATGTGCTCCCCAATCAATCAGGGAAGCGTCCGTGGTGAGCATGAGCATTGGGGATCGTTGCTGGAAGGAAACCCCTGTGCAGAGGTTTTCTGGACTTGTCCACCATTGTAGGGAAGTTATAACATTGGGAGGAGGAGTTAGCAGCATCCCTAAGGGATGTCTGCTGGGTTTGAAACTGGAGTTAAGCCAGCCCTGGAGGCATCTCATATGTAGCCTGGCGTGTTGAACCACGAAGGTGGTAGCTGCCATGTGACCAAGGAGCTGTAGGCAGATTCTTGCTTGCGTCCTGGGACGAATAGAGAGCGTGCGTATGAGCTGCGTGATAGAGAGAAATCTGTTGTATGGGAGCGAGGCCCTGCTCAGGGTTGAGTCGAGATGAGCTCCGATGAACTCGATCTGTTGCGTGAGTATCAGGGTGGATTTTTGGATGTTTATTTGGAGGCCTAGGCTGTGAAAGAGGGAGATGGCGAAACGCGTGGCTTGAAGTGTCTCGCCATAGGAGTCGCCCTTGATGAGGCAATCGTCCAGGTAGGGGAAAAGTGTGACCCCATGTTTGCGGAGGTGAGCCACAACCACGGCTAGGGTCTTGGAAAAAACTCTTGGAGCCATGGAGAGTCTGAAAGGAAGAACTCTGTATTGAAAATGATCCTGACCGATTGTGAATCGTAGGAAGCGTCTGTGAGCTGGATGAATTGATATGTGGAAGTAAGCATCTTGTAGGTCGAGGGCTGTGAACCAGTCCTCTTAATCCAATGCAGGTATTATTGTGCCCAGTGTGACCATCTTGAATCTTTGTGTCCTCACAAATTTGTTCAGTCGGCGTTGGTCTAGTATAGGCCTCCATCCCCCGGTCTTTTTCCGCGTTAGAAAGTAATGGGAGTAGAAATCTGTCCCTTGGTGTTGCGTCGGCACAGGTTCCACTGCGCCTCGTTGCAGAAGGTGAGCCACTTCTGTGCAAAGTAATTGCTCGTGAGAAGGGTCCCTGAAGAGGGACAGGGAAGGGTAGGAGGGTAGGATATAAAAGGGATGGCGTAACCGGTCTGAACTATTTCGAGGACCCAGCGGTCCTGTGTAATCCACTGCCAAGCATGTTGGAAATACTGGAGGCGGTGGCCAAATGGACAAGGAAGTGGTGGAATCAAGGGGTGGTCGTGCAGACCCTCGACCAACATTTCAAAACTGTTGTTTATTGCCCGGTGGACAGAAGGTGGTGGCTTGATTTTGATTTTGTCTGCGTTTGCGAGGTCTAGTACGATTCCTAGTTGTGTCGTATGGTCTGGATTGAGGACGATAATACTGATGTGTGCGTGGTCTTTGGTAGGGTTGGTATCGTTGTCTCCTGGGAAGAGATGGATGAATGCCCAGGGTGCGCAGTGTCGCTCTCGAATCCTTCATGGTGTGGAAGAGTTCATCAGTTTTTTTTCGAGAAGAGTTTGTCCTTATCAAAGGGGAGATCCTCCACTTTGGTCTGGAGTTCTTTAGGAATGCCTGACACAGAGAGCCATGAGGATCTGCGCATAACCACAGCAGTTGCAGTGGTACGGGCTGCTGTGTCCGCCGTGTCTAAAGATGCCTGTAGGGCCGTTCTGGAGATCAGTTGTCCCTCAGACAGGATTGATTTGAAGTCTGCTCTTCTGTCCTCTGGAATGTAGGAGGCAAATTCAAAAAGCTTATGGTAATTGTCAAAATCGTAGCTGGCGAGGAGAGCAGAATAGTTTGCAATCCTGAATTGTAGTGTAGAGGATGTATAAACTTTGCGGCCCAGGACATCAAGGCGTCTAAGGTCTTTGTCTTGCAGGGTGGTTCGATTTAGGGACTGTTTGGTCCTCTGTGCAACTGCATCGATGACAAGAGAGTTCGGTGGTGGATGAGAAAATAGGAAGTCTGCGTCCTTTGCAGGAACGTAGTATTTACGTTCGGCCTTCTTGCAAGTTGGTACTAGAGAAGCTGGGGTTTGCCAGAGAGTGTCAGCTGGCTCCATGAGTGCTTCGTTTATAGGGAGTGCGATTTTCAAGGGCGCAGATGGTTGAAGGATTTTGGGGAGTTTGTGTTGCGTCTCCTGAACCTCTTCTAAGGGGATATCCTGACTGAGTGCAACCCTCCTAAAAAGTTCTTGGAATTGTTTGCAGTTGTCCACGGTCTGTGGAGGTGAAAGGAGGATGGCTTCATCTGAGGCTAGTGGAGAGTTAGGATTAGGCGAGTCAGGATATGGTGCGTAGCTCCCAGGCTCAGGAGGGGGCTCAGGCACCCTGGAAGTGGATGGAGCAGGAGATTGAGGCACAGAAGGAGGATGATTGGTAGGAGGATGTTGCCACGGGTACCACTGAGGCCAAGGCATAGGGTAGGAGAACCCAGGTGCTGCCCACGGAGGGGCAAAGTAGGGAAACTGAGGATGCTGAGTTTGTGCCATGACCTGAGGTGGTAAAGGTGCCTGTGGAGGAGAAGCAGGAGGGGAGAGCTCCGCTTGTTGCTGTAGCTCAAGGTCACCGTCAGTGAAAGCCAGTTCAGGTGGAGAAAGTGGCGGTTTAAGAAAAGAGTCTTCTGTATCTAGGAGCGGAGAGTGAGGCTCAGGTGGCACTAAAAGGTCACTGAGTGAGAAACTGCTGCTCCTGCTCCCTAGGCTGAGCTAAGTCTGCTCTCCGCTCTAGCTCATTAGTAGGAGAGAGAGACAGAGAGTGTATTGCTGTATTGAGTGTAGAGGTGCCCTGCAGGGGGTCTGCTGCTGGTGCGCGGGTAGAAGAGTGGCTGGGTGCCAACACTCTTCTCGGTGCTGAGGCTGATCGCGCTGTCGGCACCGCAGCTATTTTCGCTGCTGAGGCAGAGCACGCTGGCGGGACTGCGGCCGCTTTTGGCGCTGAAACTGACTGCGCTGTGAGTACCGTTGTTAATTTTGCTGTCGGTGCCGAACACGCTGCTGGCACGGCGGCCGTTGTCGGTGCCGAGGAGGAACGCGGTGCCGGTGCTGTAGACGAGCGCAGTGCCGAGGAGGAGTGAGGCGTCCGCGCCACAGTTGTTTGCGGCGCTGAGGGGACCAAATCAGCAAGTACCCTCCCCACGCGGGAGGTCGGGTCTCTGCCTCTGTGCTCTGTCAGAGCCGTTGCTGAGGCATTAGAGGAGGCTGAGGCAGCTGTCTTTCCTGCTGTCAGCACAGAGGGTAGGGATCTCACAGGAGACCCCCTACCCTTGTTAGAGTCTCTTCTGTGAGACTGTTGTGCTTCTTGCCTCCACTCCAGGGAGGGGGAAGCGACACTCCCCACCGGTTCCGATCTGGCTGGGGAGCGTGTGGGAGCGGGTTCAACCTTTCCCGTCTCTGACAGTGGCTGCAGGGATTTTTCCATCATGATGATTTTGAGCCGCAGATCCCTGTCACGACGAACTCTTGACTTGAGGCTTGCACAATGTAGGCACTTTGCGGGGATGTGGGTGTCCCCGAGGCACCTCACACAATGTGAGTGGCCATCTGACCATGGCATGGAGTCCTGACAGGAGATGCATCTTTTGAATCCTGAAGTTCCTGGCATCATGAATTAGAGATGGCCGAGGAGAGTGAGACAAGCCTGAGGGGCTTTTTTTTTTTTAAACTAAGTAACTAACTATGCAACTATACTAAAGGAAGGGAAACAACTGGGAAGTAATTAATTATTTCTATGTTCTTTGTTACTGTTTCCTATAGAGACCAGGGAAGAGAAGGCAGCACTGCCCCGAGTCCCGTCTTCAGCCGAGGACGGTTGAGAAGGAACTGAGGAGGGTGTGGGGCGCACGCACTCAGGAAGATTCCAACTAGACGGGAGATACCATCTGGGTGCATGCGCCCCAACCAGGCACCACTACCGAAAATCTCCAATCGACAGCGCCGGGACGCACCGTCACCTAGAGAGGAGCACCCACAGGGACAGCACTCGAAGAAGAACCCTTCTTGTTACTCGTAACATCTTTTGGTAGCTGCAACTCCAAGTTTGATTTGGCCTTACTGATTTCACTCCTGCATGCCTGAGCAATATTTTTATACTCCTCCCTGGTCATTTGTCCAATCTTCCACTTCTTGCAAGCATTTTTTGTGTGTTTAAGATCAGCAAGGATTTCACTGTTAAGCCAAGCTAGTCGCCTGCCATATTTACTATTCTTTCTCCACATCGGGATGGTTTGTTCCTGCAATCTCAATAAGGATTCTTTAAAATACAGCCAGCTCTCCTGGACTCCTTTCTCCCTCATATTATTCTCCCAAGGGATCCTGCCCATCAGTTCCTTGAGGGAGTCAAAGTCTGCTTTTCTGAAGTCCAGGGTCTGTATTCTGCTGCTCTCCTTTCTTTCTTGTGTCAGGATCCTGAACTCGACCATCTCATGGTCACTGCCTCCCAGGTTCCCATCCACTTTTGCTTCCCCTACTAATTCTTCCCTGTTTGTGAGCAGCAGGTCAAGAAGAGCTCTGCCCCTAGTTGGTTCCTTCAGCACTAGCACCAGGAAATTGTCCCCTACACTTAAAAACTTCCTGGATTGTCTGTGCACCACTGTATTGCTCTCCCAGCAGATATCGGGGTGATTGAAGTCTCCCATGAGAACCAGGGCCTGTGATCTAGTAACTTCTGTTAGTTGCCGGAAGAAAGTCTCATTCACCCCATCCCCCTGGTCTGGTGGTCTATAGCAGATTCCTACCACGAGATCACCCTTGTTGCTCACACTTCTAAACTTAATCCCAGACACACACAGGTTTTTCTGCAGTTTCATACCGGAGCTCTGAGCAGTCATACTGCTCTCTTACATACAATGCAACTCCTCCACCTTTTCTGCCCTGCCTGTCCTTCCTGAACAGTTTATATCCATCCATGACAGTACTCCCGTCATGTGATTTATCCCACCACGTCTATTATTCCAATCACATCATAATTCCTTGACTGTGCCAGGACTTCCAGTTCTCCCTGCTGGTTTCCCAGGATTCTTGAATTTGTGTATAGGCACTTAAAATAACTTGCTGATCATCCCGCTTTCTCAGTATGAGGCAGGAGTCCTCTCCTCTTGTGCTCTCCTGCTCGTGCTTCCTCCCAGCATCCCACTTCCCCACTTACCTCAGGGCTTTGGTTTCCTTCCCTGGTGAACCTAGTTTAAAGCCCTCCTCACTAGGTTAGCCAGCCTGCCTGCAAAGATGCTCTTCTCTCTCTTCGTTAGGTGGAGCCCATCTCTACCTAGCACTCCTTCTTGGAACACCATCCCATGGTCAAAGAATCCAAAGCCTTCTCTCCAACACCACCTGCGTAGCCATTCGTTGACATCCACGATTCAACGGTCTCTACCCAGGCCTTTTCCTTCCACAGGGATGATGGATGAGAACACCACTTACGCCTCAAACTCCTTTATTCTTCTTCCCAGAGCCATGTAGTCTGCAGGTCATTCTTGGCAGTATCATTGGTGCCCACGTGGAGAAGTAGGAAGGGGTAGTGATCTGAGGGCTTGATGCGTCTTGGCAGTCTCTCTGTCACATCGTGAATCCTAGCTCCTAGCAAGCAGCACACTTCTCAGTTTTCCCGGTCAGGATGGCAGATAGATGACTTAGTCCCCCTGAGGAGGGAGTACCCGACCACCACCACCTGCCTCCTTCTCTTGGGAGCAGCGGTCGTGGGACCCCCATCCCTAGGACATTGCATCTTGTGCCTTCCTATCGGTGGAGTCTCCTTCTGCTCCCTTCCCTCAGATGCATCACCTAGTCCACTCTCCGAATTAGTACCTGTGGAGAGAACATGAAAATGGTTGCTCACCTTTATCTGCATTGCTGGCACATGGATGCTCCTTTTTCTTCTTCTGGAGGTCACATGCTGCCAAATTTCTTCACCGTCCTTGTGTCCCTGCTGCGCAGCCTGCTCTGATTCAGGATTCCAGTAACTAGGGCTTTAGGCAGGTACCTAGAGTGCTATGCTTCAGTGCAGACCTTGGAGGCCCCAGGCACATTGAGGCTAAAGGCCTCAAGCATACACCTGCCTCACCACATGTATCAATGGTGACACTTGGGCTTTAGGGGGATATGCTCAGAACTTCCACACCTCAGCAGGCCTACACATTATAGTCAGGGCTACAAGGCACAGGCATTATGAATGCAGTGTGTGCTGTAGGTGGCATAGGTGCTGAGAGGTATTGAGTTGGGAAGTGCTACAGGGACAGCAAGTGGTGCAAACGTTGTGGGTGAGGCAGAAGGTAGTAGTGTAGTACCTGTGTGTGGGCAAAGCGATGCCATGAGTCAGAAGGAACTGAAACAAAACACTGCAGAAGGTATTAAGGCATAGGCAGTTGGCCTTCAAATGGAGCTGAACTACCGGTGCCTCAGAGAGAAAAAGATACTTTGGAAGCTAGAGGAATTACGGCTGGTGCACGCTATGGAGAGCAGGAATCCAGTCAACATTTTGTTTTTAGAGAAACATTTTAATGTAGGAAAGGTTTAACAGCTTTGGGCAAAGGTAAGATTAGTAATAGAGTAAATACATATCTAATAAGTATAAAAATTGAAAGGAAAAATTAAGGGCTGGACTGGGATAGAATATAAGTTAGGGTATTTGATAAAGAAAAATATAGTGAGTGAAGGGTTGAGAAAGCAATAACCTGGGCAAAGTGGTGAAAGGTTTTGTTTTGGGTCTGGTGTTTTTTTGTTTTCAAATGTATCATCTCACTTATTGTCTTCATTAGACTGAAAAGCTCTTCTGGGAAAGTACCATTTATTCATGTAATGCTCATACCATGCTGCTATTATTGTCATAAACATCAGAAGACAAAAAGTCACACACAGGTTTTTGGCTTGTCCCACTGCTTATGCTTTCCAAAAATTATTTTAAAATGCTGTTTACACCGGGAGTTGTTTTTCAACCAGGGGTTCGTGGCCCCCGGGGGGGGGCTGTGATCAGGTTTCAGGGGGCCACCAGGCAGGGCCAGTGTTAGATTTGCTGGGACCCAGGGCAGAAAGCTGAAGTCCTACTGTGTGGGGCTGATGCCCAGGGCCCCCAGACCTGCCACCTGGGGCTGAAGCGTGAACAACTTAACTTTGTGGGGACTCCTGCGGTGTGGGGCCCCAGGCAACTGCCCTGCTTGCTACCCCCTAATGCTGGTCCTGGCTTTCATACGCAGAAAAACAGTTGTGGCACTGGCAGGCCATGGAGTTTTTGTAGCATGTTGGGGGGGGGCTCAGAAAGAAGGTTGAGAGCCCCTGGTTTACACCCAAAATTTAAACACAAGTATTTTTAGTCTTCTCTAGGAAAAAAATGGCCAAATAATTAATTCAAGCTACATAGTGATGAAAGCCATTTTAATTGATAGGGATAAATATTAGGGAGGGAGAGGAATTATTTAAGCTTAGTACCAATGTGGACACAAGAACAAATGGATATAAACTGGACACTAGGAAGTTTAGACTTGAAATTAGATGAACGTTTCTAACCATTAGAGGAGTGAAATTCTGGAACAGCCTTCCAAGGGGAGTAGTGGGGGCAAAAGACATATCTGGCTTTAAGACTAAGCTTGATAAGTTTATGGAGGGGATGGTATGATGGGATAGCCTAATTTTGGCAATTAATTTGGCAACTGATCTTTATCAGCAGGTAAGTATGCCCAGTGGTCTGTGACGGGATGTTAGATGGGGTGGGATCTGAGTTACTACAGAGAATTCTTTCCTGGGTACTGGCTGGTGAGTCTTGCCCACATGCTCAGGGTTTAACTGATCACCATATTTGGGGTCGGGAAGGAATTGGCAGAAGCCCTGGAGGTTTTTTGCCTTCCTCTGCAGCATGGGGCACGGGTCACTTGCTGGAGGATTCTCTGAAGCTTGAGGTCTTCAAGCCACAATTTGGGGACTTCAGTAACTCAGACATAGGTTAGGGGTTTGTTACAGGAGTGGGTGGGTGAGATTCTGTGGCCTGCATTGTGCAGGAGGTCAGACTAGATTATCATAATGGTCCCTTCTGACCTTAAAGTCTATGAGTCTATGATAGAAAGTCTGAAGAAACAGCAGCTGTATTGTGGCTTGGGAACGTCTCGCACTTAAACCATGAAAAGTGCTTGACCTTAAAGACTAAACTCAGAGCCAAAACACACAGTTTTCAGTTTTTGTTTTAGAATTTTTCGTTCCAAGTACACCCAAACTAACTGTTCAAACAAATGTACAGATCAAAATAGGATCCAAACATTTATTGTAATACTCATTCACTAGGAATGTGAATATACACAGAACAGCTTCATCAGTATTACTTTTACATTTAGGTTAACATTTGGCAAGTCCAAACAAAACAAAATTGTTTATTTTTGTTTCCTCACACTGCAAACAAATAGTAAACTGGGAGTTTCAGAGAAGTAACGAGGAGGCAGCAATGTGGGCAAATGAGAACCCTTCATCTATCATTTGTAGCCTGCAATAACTTCTCCTCACAGGCCTGAGGTTTCTCGCATTCTAGACAAACAGCAATTCAGATTAATTATAAAGCTCTGATATTATTTGCTTATTTGAACATAAATATTTAACAGGTATCAAAAAAGCAAAGCAGGAGGAAAATGGTTACTGACATAAAGGGATGATATCCTACAAAGATGACAAAAAGAAAGGGTAGTCTTATAACCAGACAAACCTGTAACAAACTGGGAATAAACCTAGTCCTTATTCACACTTGTTGATTCATTAATTATAATTTACTCCAAATTATAGTCTATCTTGACTTTTCCTCCCCCACCCCACCCTTTCTGGCCTGGTGATTTTGTATATTATATACTTTTAATGAAATTCAACATGTAGAAAAAGAAGTAATGCTAATTTAGCCAATATTTTCTATAGGAATCTAATTACAGAACTGTGAGAGGAAAAAAGTACAATAGACGTGGTTAACTGTCATATCTTCATCAGCCAACACAAATCAAGCATGGTGAGGTTTGAGTCCAACCCTTCAACATAACGCACAGCAGCTGTGCTGATGGAAGCCTGTAGTGCTGTAGCCCTGCAGTGAGCAAATAATTAAAGATACAGATTCATTCTATATTTAGTTACGAAATTAACTAAAACTGATAAGGTCTGGGGGAAAGGAAGGCATTAGAGGCTCCTTGTCTCAACAGCACTGTATAATTTTGAGTGCATTTATTCTCTAAAATGATCCTCCCTTAATACAATCAACTTAAAACTAGCTGTTTACAAGAAGCTTTATCTGATACAGGGAAGGATACCGCTTTATTTCCCATCCACCCCACTGTGCCTTCATAGTTCTATTGATCTTTTACTTTGAAACAGACCTCTTAAACATCTGAAGGATTGTCTTTTGTTTATTCTTGGTCAACAGTGATTGGATATCCTTTGAGTCACAGCTGTTGACACAGTTCAACACTTTTCCTCCTCTGACACTGGGCGATTTCATCTGGAGCTTGCTGGGAGGCTGCCAGTTCTCATTGTGGGAGCTTCTTCGCGGTTTCCGATGACTAATTTCAGCTTGGCTCTTGGGAGATGTCAAGTCACTTGCCATCTTATTACTACCTCTCCCAGTTGGAGATTCCTCCAGACATGGAGATGCTTTAGGACGCAGAAGGTACTCATCTGGAGAGCCTTTCTTTCGGTTTAATGTCTTTTGCTCCCTGTTTATCTCTCTCTGAAGTTGCAGAGCCAGGAGCCTGTCTTGCTCCTCTTGCTTATGCCTCTCATAAAGCTGCTTCTCCAAATCTATATGCATTTGCACACTAAGATCATTTACCTTCTCCTCTTGGTCTTCATAAGTTTCTGGAAAAGTTTTCCTCCTTTTATCAATCAAGCATGAATCAACTGCTGATTCAGTTGGAGATTCCTGAGATTTTCTTTTTGGTGTCTCCTTACTGTTCTGTAAGGCATTTTGTTTCTTTCCTTCAACTGAGCAGTTTGCAGCCACTTCCATGAGATTATGGGATGCATCCCTGTTCTCTAATTTGCCAGACGTCACAGAATCAACTGCTTCCTGAAGAGAAGAGCTAGTTTCTGCACATTTTTCAGAGTCTATGTTTTCTGTACATGTAGAGTTATCGTTTTCAAAGGCACTTCTGGCTAACTCTCCACTGGAAGAAGAAAGTCCAGGATCAGGCCTTTCCTGTTTTGTGACATTGCGAAGTGCATTTGTAATTTTATCTACCTGATAGTTTGCTCCTGACAGACCTTCCCACTCAATGGGATGAGACCCCACTACAGGAGAGGTATTTAAATAAGTCAGACATGATTCTAAAAATGAATCCTTAACATTTCTGTCTTGAACAGTGGAGACAGTTTGTGGAGACAGCGTTGGCATTTCCTCTCTATCCTTTTCTTGCCACATTAAGATGTCATCTTCAGTGCTATTATTTTCCTACAAAAAAGATAAGGCAAAACTGAAAACAAACCAATCAAATACAGCTTGGTGAAAAGTTAATCTTCCATAAACTTTTACTTCTGTTCAGAAATGTTTATTGTCCTCTGATAAGTTTTTATATAAATAGAAAATTTGATAAAATAAAAAGCAAGTTTCATTTCTGTTGGCCGCATTAGCTCCGAAAACTAGAGGGTATTAAGCTGGATTCTTTTCTGGCCTGTGCACCAACAGAACTATTAACCAAGTCACCATTGTATAATCCTTGTTGGGGATGATGCACAAGTCAAAAAGAATAGAAGCTTGCCTTCCAGATGCCATGTTGAGTTTGCAGTTAGAATATTTTTTTTGGTCAGAAAAGTAAATGTCTCATACATAAGGAGAAATTACTCCTGCTTAGCAGACCTCAACAGTGAATTTTCTGGCTCCAATACTTGGTATCAGAGAATCAGAATACATATTCGGATCTTGCAATTTTTCACAGAGTAACAAAAATATATTTTGCCTAGTCAGTGATACAGATTGGATGAAATGCTTTCTAAGGCCATTTCTAAAATTCTACTTAAATACAACCTTTACCTTTTTAAGATGCCAGTGTGTTCATTTTTATGGTTATAAATGTACTTCCAGTCTATATACCCTCAACAAAAAGAAAAGAACCTGCAGTTACTAATAAATAGTGCCATATATAACTTCAATATGGAGACATGGATTACCATAGAAAAGGAGTTATTCCTGCGTTTCTCTGCTTTTTTAGAGAGCGACGTTGGTACTGAGGCACAAGGCGGCTTTGGAGATAGATACCTTAAGGGGGGGAAAAAAGCATATATTAAGACAAAACTTTAAGCATCAAATTAAAGTTTGAGAGTCCTCCACATTTCTCTGAACCTTCAGATCAGTGTAGGTGAGTGTCCCACTATTATCTTCCACATTATCCTGGGCTGAAATACTCTAACATTCAGTAGATTCCAGTTACCATAGATTACTTAAAAAAAAAAATGGTATGCCAAAAAAGTAATGCAGTTCACCACTCGAATCTAAAGACTAAATGATAGCTTATTTTACAAATAAAAAATCATTTACCTATAGTCATTTTGAAGGTGATTTATTGCATCAACAAGAAACAAATGTTTGGCATTATACTTTCCAAGCCTCCTTGAAGCCATGAGAAATAGTTCATATTTACTTTAAAAGGCAACAGTGATTATGCAGTGTGGCTACCAGCCACAGCTGGAGGACCATAAAGGGTCATGTTCTCTGATCCTAACTGGAAGACTGGATGGCATACAAGTCTATAAGGACTGAATAACACTTCTCTGAAAAAGTGAACTTAAAAAAGAAAAAATGTTAACAGAAACTGATCTGCCAGGAACAGAACTAAAGTTGAGTAACAAAAGGGGCCACAGTGATAAAATTTAAAGAATATATCAACATAGAATAAATTCAGGTTAAGTAGGCCAATGAGACTACAATAGGATATCGAGGCAGAGCACAGTGATCTTAAAGTGAGGTTAAGAGTCGAAAGAGTCAACTATGCAAAGGCAGCACTTGTTATTCAATAGATCTATCTGAATGTGTCAAATCTGATCTGTTTACTGACATTTTCACTATTTGCATTGCAGCTGCGGGAGAACAAGAATGATTCTATTCTTGGCCATACATCAATAGAATTACTAACTGAGCTCCAACTGCAGAATCTCTATTGCTATGTCATCTCAGAGAAAAAAACAGCTTGACTTTCAGATTCAAGGTTGAATTTGCTCTCCTGACAATTACAAAATCCATCTTTTTATCTGTTACCTGAGCAAGTTTGATAAGGAAGTAGTTGAGAGAATCAACACAGAATGCCAGTGTGCTCTTTTACAGTGGTACTTTTCTAAGTTTAGAGTTTAGCCACACTTAGTTCTTTCCAAACTAAAAACCGTATTTCTCCTTTCACATGCTGTGTATTTTGTCGAAGTGTACCAACAAATCTTGGACAGAAAGCTGCATTACTTACCTTTGGATGTCTCCAGAGTTGCTTGATTTGTTTTTTGTCTTGCATGAACTAATTGGAGATGGGCCAGACGTGTGACTGTTTGCAAGTAAAGGAGTGCTGAACATGTGTTCATCGGTAGACTTGTTCTTTAATGCCAGGAAACATACAGAAATTAGACATAATTGAAAATAAGTGTGCTTCTGTAAACAGGTTTAGTTATTTGCATGAATTCTTTGGAGCAAACAATAAGTATAGATAGGGAACTGCACTCAGCATGCATTAAATTTATCTGTAGAAGCAGCAAAGAATCCTGTGGCACCTTATAGACTAACAGACGTTTTGCAGCATGAGCTTTCGTGGCTGAATACCCACTTCTTCAGATGCAAGTCACTTGCATCTGAAGAAGTGGGTATTCACCCACGAAAGCTCATGCTGCAAAACGTCTGTTAGTCTATAAGGTGCCACAGGATTCTTTGCTGCTTCTACAGAACCAGACTAACACGGCTACCCCTCTGATACTTAAATTTATCTGGAGGCAGTGGTATCAGGAGAAGAGTTTTTCATTAGTATTACCACAAAATGGCAGGTTATATCAAATACAACTGAGCTATGTACATCCCACATCTATATATTTTTCAATGGTTAGGATTCTTCTAAGTTACTCTCTCTCAAACACTGCCATTGCATTTTCCACTCCTAAGCACAGGCTACAGACATTAACCTCCTCCAAAAAAGCATTTTTTAAATGATGGGAAAAAGAGAGGAGCTCCTGGTATTCAAGAAGGTGGTTACTATGGAGGAGATTTTAAATCAACTACTGGTAAACACTCCAAGTGTATTTTAAAAGTGGAAATTTTTATTCTCTCCTCTTTTTTGTTGGATTTTAAAACTTAATGCTCAATAAGTTATTTAAAGCACTGAATATTTAATGTTGGGTTCCAATCTAAAATTTGAAGAATTTTTTTGAAATTCTTCATGCAACCCCCAAGGAGATTACATAGATTCCTGCAGCTCTGTCTGCTGGCCACTCAGGGAGGAGGAGCCAAGGCAAACTCAGAGTCTGCCTGGCAACCAATAGGGAGTGAGATGCCCCTCCCAGGGAGTTGAGGAGAGGGGAGAAGCATTTTGAAGAGGCGGGAGCCAGTGAGGGCCAGGGCAGGACTGGTTGTGTGGGGATCTGGTGAGTCCCAGGCCTGCAAGCAGGGTTCCCCCTGCGAACTGGCCTCTAGGGACCCGACCGCAGATCCCTCAGCTGGGTTTTCCTTCCCCACTGGTGATTCCCAATTGGTAGCATTTGCTGAGAAATTTCCCCAGCCAGGCTGGGTTCACCTCCAGCTCCCCTGGTGAGACTAGTCACCACGTGGTCAGCTCTGCTAGTCCAGGGAAGCTGCCTGCTGAGTATGTGACTAGAGGTTGGGCTAGGAGGCTACAGTTTGGATGTTAGGGTAGTTGTATAACCTACACCTTGAGCCCTGCGCCCCTTTGTGATGAGGGGAGATCCTAGGACCAACGCAGCCTGATTCCTGCTTGAGAAGGATCCCTGACAGCAGACAGCAGCCCCTCTGCAGAGGCTGAGGAGTCCAGCGTCATCTTCAAACCTGAAGATCATTCATGGAGTTCTTGAGTACACTGTCTTTACTTAGTTAGTCAGGGAATTTGTTTTGGGGACCCTCTACTCCCTGAACTGTGTCCTCAAGCCAGGGAGTAAGGGTTTGAGGATTTTATAACCTACTGCTTATTACACCTGTGGAGGGATTCACCACCTCCTCCCACTTGTGGGTCCTTTGGGCTGTACTGAATCCAGTCAGCCACACTGCTAAACCACTGCAGAGAATTTTATAGGTCATCAAAGGCCCCAGCAAAGTACGCGTACCAACATGACACTAATTTTACACTTGTTACATCAAGTCAAGGGTATTTTAAGTGTGGGCACCAGTGACCCTAAAAATAGTGTTTCACCCTGATATGTTGTATTTGTTGCCTGTTTAATATAATTGTTGTGTTGAATATATTTTTATGTGTTGTGTTATTTCTTGGAAGTCTTCAACTATCTGGCAAGTAAGTGGGGATTCCTCTGTAGTTAGAATTTTCCACCCAAGCTGCCCTGGTGACCCTGCCAGGAAGGAGCGAGGGGGGTGGAGGCACCACCAAATAATTTCATAACAAAAAAAGAAAATAGATTCACCCTGCTGAGTGGGTGGCAGAATCCAAAAAAACCCAGACCTGTCCATCAGAACCTGTAAGCGGATTGCCATTAAAGGAGGTAATCAGGTGGAGAGGGGCACTACATTCATAAGGATTTTTGCATATGCTCTGGAAGATATAAAGATCACTCACTTTGAGAAACACACAGTTCTAATGCCCCCTAGAGCCAAACTCACCAGATTGATACTCAGCTCCCATGCCAGCTCTTCATCTTGTTTAAGCTGTTCCTTCATCTCTCTTTGCCTTTCTTCTGCCAGCCTGTGCGCTTCTTCTTCCTCTGCTAACAGCCTTTGAATGTACTCCTCACTTGCTTTGCTCTCCTCTTGTTCATGCGCCCACCTCTCTGCCTTCACCTATAAGAGAAGTTTTTTAAAGATCTGAAATTTAATTTCAAGTGAACCTGCAGACAACACATTATTACACTAGAACCTATCTATCTTGCACTTCATTAATATGAACATCCCATAATTCACAAAAAGGCACTCTTCATATTTCTCAGCAAAAATTTAATAGCAGAGTGCTGTGAAACTTCACTATTAAGACTTCACTAATTTTAGCATATATACAGGATGCAATCTAGGATACTATTAAGTATTAAAGCTTCAGTAATCAAAAGAATTAAGTACACTAATGAGCTACCTTTTGGTTCTTACAAAACTGCATTTGTAAACTTGCTAATTTGCAAGATTCAGTGACTTGCAAAGGGTCTCCCAGTCAGTGTGAAAAGGTTATCTGCAGCGAGAATTCTCCAACTATGTGTATCTACAGAAAACCTTGAGAAAAACATGTGCCCTTGATACAACAGACTGGAAACCATCCATATTGCAATGACTGCGTGAAGCTGTTCATTCTCTCATACAGCTAATCATTTAATGCAGGGATATGGAAGACAGAATAGCACTCATCTCTTTCAATTCCTTTCTAACCCTTTAGAGCACTAAAAAACTCTAACATAGTAGGGTGGGTGAGTATGGCTCTCTTGATGCAATATACGGAGAACTCTAGTTATGGGTTAAAATCTTTTCTTCCTTTAGGAATTACCTCTCCAGACTCTCTTTCTCGGGAGATCAGCCAGCAGAAACCACTCCAGTCAGACTAAAGGCACTGTGTTTGTTCTGCATTACCAGGACTACAGACTGGAAAAGCTTGAACTATAGAGTGGAGGTGTAGAAGTGGCCCAGGGAAGAATATTTTAAGGTGCTCTTGAGTGTCTGACCCTGGCAAACCCTCGTAGGGCTCTGGGCCAAAGACCGGTGGAGTGGGAGGGCCCAGGCTCCCCTACCACCCTCTAACCACTAGGCACCATCTCTTTCAAGTGCCAGCCATTACAATCCTTCTCCATTCTTCCATTAATGCCAGCCTTGACATCCCTATAATCTCCTTCCAACACATACTGTAAGAGGAAGGTCGCACATGATCATTGGGCTCACTCAACTTCCTTATTGTCATAATGAAAAACAATGCAGCCATCAGGAAAAGGTGCTACAAGAGCATTCAGACATTGGTTCAAATTGAAAAATCTATAAGCTTTATTAGTACCATGTTTAATTCCATTTAGAAGGGTCCTAAAGTCGAGAGTAAAAAAGAAGCAAGTGATCAAATAATTCCTGCACTGAGCCCAACAATTTGTGGTTGAACAAGAATATATCTTTAGAGAAACATCCAATCTTTATTGAAAGATAAAGATTGAGAATTAGTCACATTCTCTGGTAAACTATTCCAATGGTCACCTACACTAACTTAAAATTGTACACCTTATTTCTTGTTTGAATTTGTATAGCTTTGACTTCCAGACATTTGATATCGTTATGCCCTTGTGTGCTAGATTAAAGAGCCCAGGGAGAGTATCAAATGTACTCTCCCTGGGTAGCTTCTTGTACATCATGATCAAGTCACCTCCAAACCTTCTCTTTAATAAGAAAAACTGAACTCGAGTCTCTCACTGTAAGGTGTGTTACCAAACCTCAAACCATTCTTGTAGCTCTTTCCTCCTCAATTTTCCATTACAGCACTAAACTTACGTTCTATTTTAAAACAAAGAGGAAAAAGTTATTCTAATTAAATAGTCAAATACTGGAGTCATTCTTTACATACAAGATTCAAATAAATCCATACTCAAGGCAGTTACTACTTTAAACAGGATTTTCTAGACTTACCTTGCTAATCTCCGCCTCATATTCTTGTCTCAGTTCCCCAGGCTTGCTTAGCTGATGCAGTGGTTGGGACATACAAACTAATCCACATCAAAAAAGAAGGGAGTGTGGGGAAAACAAAATGATCACTTTAAATAGCTCAGATTTTTATAGATTCTTTTCATACCACAGCCCATTACAATTTCATATTATCCTAGTTTAACTTAAACCTAAAACATGCAGAACACAACCATATCCAATACTGCACCTTAGCTCAATTGTGTCCACCTAGTGGGAACATACAGTATGTTCCAATTCGTTGAGAAAGCAAATGAATCTCTCAATCACTTCCAGCTTCCCTCACCCTCTATGAGAAAAATGACCAGGCTTCCTTACACTGTAGGATAGTGACACAAGAAATGTAAAGATCTTAAAAGCTGACCTTCAAAGGAAAAAAGAAAGAAAGAGTCTGTGCTCTCTTTTGTTCTTTATAGTACACCTCTACCTCGATATAACACAACTTCGGATATAACGCGGTAAAGCAGTGCTCTGGGGGGTGGGGCTGCGCACTCCAGTGGATCAAAGCAAGTTTGATATAACATGGTTTCACCTATAACGTGGTAAGATTTTTTGGCTCCCGAGGACAGCGTTATATCGAGGTAGAGGTGTATATAAAGACAGCCTGAAATGTGTGTTGCTTTGAAGCTATTTAACAGGATTCTCACTCTTGGGTGTAAACATTTTTGACAGGATAGAACTCTCAAAGCTCATGTGTTGCAGGGCTTCACCCTCACATATCAGAGGGAACATTCCCATCCTGGACTGGCAGTGATACAGTTCACTGGCGTCCTCAAATGTCAATTTCTTTTTCAAACAAATGGAAGAAATTTATCAATTCACAGCTGTACAAATAAAGCCACTCAAACTCTGATGGCAGTGAATGGACAAGTGAGATTCCTGTAAGAATATTATTTTCAGAGAAGCAAAATTAAGCATGTCTCCCTCCTTCTTGATGAAGGATATGATGCCCTGATTACTTGTTTGAAACTTCTGGGATATCAGGCTCTGAAGGTTCTCAGAGCACTCAGTACTGTCCTTATTTTGCAAACAATAATGTGCAGGTTTTATCAGTGCAGCAAGTTTATAGCATGTGCCTATAATTTTATTACTGCTTGATCTAGTGTGTATTGTTACTTTTTTTATTAAATGGGACATTTCTTGAGCTACTTACTTTCCAAAAGTAAGAGTCCTGTAATTTCCTTTTTTAAAGATACCATTATTATTATTTAAAGGTACCACTCTTGATTAAGTAGCTTAAGAGATGTCCCATTTAATAAAACATTCTCACTAGATCAAACAGTGATAACATTATAGGCTCCTGCGCAAACAAACCAATTTGATCTTTTTAAATAAAGAAAGAGAAACCAGGCCCTTTCAACCGCGTAAGGTAAATACAAATGTTTCAAGGATACTCTACCACAGGGGTAGGCAACCTATGGCACACGTGCCGAAGGCGGCACACAAGCTGATTTTCAGTGGCACTCATGTTGCCTGGGTCCTGGCCGCCGGTCCTGGGGGCTCTGCATTTTAATTTAATTTTAAATGAAGCTTCTTAAAAAAAACCTTATTTACTTTACATACAACAATAGTTTAGTTATATATTATAGACTTATAGAAAGAGACCTTCTAAAAACATTAATGTATTACTGGCACGCAAAACCTTAAATTAGAGTGAATAAATGAAGACTCGGCACACCGCTTCTGAAAGGTTGCCGACCTTTGCTCTACCATCACAATATATTTTCAAATTTGGCTCTCTCTACACTAATACTTTTATTCGCAAAACTTTTGTCGGGCAGGGGTGTGAAAAAAAAGAAGAAAAAAAAACCACACAACACTCTTGACCAACATAAGTGTCAGTGTGAACAGAGCTATGTCAGTGGGAGAGCATCTCCTGCTGACAGCTCCCGCCGCTTGTTTGGGGTGGTTTAATTATGCCGGCATACAGCAGCTACACAGGAGACCTTACTACTGTGCTGCTATAAGATCTATAGTGTAGACATGGCCTTTGGCTCAGCTAGAGAAAAGAGACAGAGTGGGATATGACAATATCAAAATTACAAACTATATGTTGTAATAGAATCCTGCTGTACTGCATTCCAGACAGCTGCCCTAATTTGGGAAAGGTGTATAATATCTTGCTGAAAGACCATCACTAAGCAATCTGGGGCCACTGACTCAGAACAAACACTATGGAACAATGGTCTCTACACAGACGGAGGGGCCCAAACATGAGAGTCGGATCTGGAGTTTCTGAATTTGAGCACATGGCACAGAGACAGAGGCCTTATTGAAGAGCTGGGTTTTGCTCCGTGCAAGGGGCTGACAACACATATGGAGGACTTACAGGAGAGGTGGCAGGCGGGACTCTGCCCAGCCTGAAATGCTGATGAACCATGGACTCACAAGAAGGAGTAAACTCAGACTAGGGGCAAGTGCATCTCATTACTTTTGTTATTTTCAAAGATATGTAATGCTCAAGTGTTTTAAGACTAAAAGTTACTGTGGCTAAGAAATTCCTTTGCTAAGCTTGTTTCCTGCCATGTTGTCTTTGAAGGAGTTAAACTGGAAGCTCAGAATACCCACAGTCACGGAGTGTGTGTAAGCAACTGGGAGCACAAGCAGTGCTTGATTACAGGAGGGCTTTGAGGGGGGGGGGGGGGAGGGAGTCGGCCTTACTAGCTTTTGAGGCTATCCCACTTCTGATTTATTCAAAGGCAGCAGGGCAGCTGTGTTTTGCCCCCTTACTTCTCCCTGAGTGGCCTGTAGCAGGGCTAGGAATGGCAGGGAGAGCAACAGCAGCAGGTGCTGCTCCCTATGGCAGGAGGGGGGCATTTCAAGGAGAAGAGACAGTCTACGGAGAGAATGCTGCTGGGAGAATGGGCCCCAGCACTACCACTTCATGGGGGCACCATGAATGTCCTCCGACCGCAGCTGGTCCTACTTGCCCAGGCTCAGCGCTTCACTGGCAGATCCCAGGCTCTGATGCCCTGCTCTGCAGAAGCCCTTTCACCCTGCCAGGAAGCACAAGGCACTGCCCAGTGTCCTGGCCAGCTACTTGGAAGAGATTGGCTCAAGCCTGCTGGGTCCTGTCTTGACCACTCTTCCTCCGGCAACAGGCTGGGGGAGAAAGATGGGAAAGAGAGTTGGGGGACTGGGTGAGCCCAGGGGGAAAGGGGACCATCCCTTTCTAGGAGCTCTAAATTGGGGAGAGGGCCCGTGGGATGGGAGGGGAGTCAGAGTGGAAGGAGGGCCAGAGATGGGAGTCAGGGGGAGCCAAGAGTGGAATAAGGAAGCTAGGGGGTGTTGGCTGGGATGATTTAGTTGGTGGTGGTCCTGCTTTGAGCAGGGGGTTGGACTAGATACCTCCTGAGGTCTCTTCCAACCCTGATATTCTGTGATTCTATGAAAAAGGTGGGAGGATGCAGGTTAAAAGCAGAGGCAAAAGGCAGATGTGGGTATAATGGTCAGTGGCAGGTAGAAAGGATGCTGTGGTGGGTGCAGAAGGGAGAGTTATTAGTGGGGGTGGGGGCGGAGGCAGGTGGGTAACAGATAGGGGAGATGGGGATTTAAGGGTAGGGCAGGAGGGCGAATTAGGAGTAGGGGAGGCAGAGGCAGAAGTTAGGGGGCAGTTAGGGGTAGGGAAGAGGCAGTTAGGAAGGGGAGGAGGCAGGGCAGAAGGCGGGGGCTAAAGGCAGAGGGGAGAAGACAGTTTTGCAGCAGCAGTAGTTTAGGTAAGACAATATGCCTATAGGCCTTTTCTTATTTTAACATTTTCACTCTGTTTACTTTGTTCCTTTGGATAAACACTTTGTTTTGAAGAAGCTGATTTGAATCGCTCCATTTACCTATTTGTCACTAGTCTTGAAGAGAAGTCTTTAGCAGCAGTGAAAACCTAGATGACCCTGCTAGAGCAGCATAGTTCGTAAACAGGGACGCTCTGACCTGGAGACCTGGTTTAACAACGGAATGACTTGCATGCAGGATTCCAGCCTAAGAGCAAGCCTCTCACTTGGAAGGTTGCCCATGGAAGCTCAGTGATAGGGGCCAAAGGTACAGTTCACCCTGAACCATGACAAGTATCCCATACCCTAAGCTGAAACAAATTTGTTTCATATCTCTCTGATTCAGAGATCACTCACATAAGGCTACCCAGGTTAGGATATATATCTGCAGATCCTCTTGTGGCAAAAAACCCTTTGATATCAGAGTATGACAACCAGAAAATTCCACAGGGTTCTCTCCAGAAAGTTGTGATAGTCATGACGTTTTCACATGAATAAAAAAATCTGTATAAAACAGTCACACACAGCCAGGAAAGCCAATTTAATACCAAGAGACAATCGGTGTTCCTGTTGCAGGCTTTACTTGGGGCCAGCAGGCCTAGTGGGCAGGCTGCAGTTCAACAGTTTTGGGATTCCCTTGTCAGGCAGTCTGAGGGCCTGGTTGTCAAGTTACAGTCCATCATTCCCCTGTGCTTCCTGGGTTCTCTCAGTCAGCCACCAGCGGAAGGAAGTGGTACCAAGGCCCTCCCTTTCCAATGGGAAAGTGGTGAGGAGGGAGTCTCAGACCCTCTTAGCCAATACACTAGACCAGCCTCCACTGGGCCACTTCCTACATCTCCTGTTCTCTCTTTGGCACGGGTGCAATCTCCACACACTGCTTCCCTCTCAAAGGGTTGCTCTCACAGTCTCAACAATTCAGATAATCTCCTGCTTTGAGCAGGGGATTGGACTAGATTACCTCCTGAGGTCTCTTCCAACCCTAATCTTCTATGATCATCTGGGGCTTCCCAGTTCACTGTCAGTGTCCAGTTGTTTCCTCTTCTTGGGGTGGGAGAGAAGGGAGTGAGGCCCCTGCCCTCCTGGTCAGCTCTTACTCCAGTCCAGACCTTTCCCCTGTAGATCGCTTTGTGCCAGAAGCTACAGGACCTTACCCCTGGGGGAATTCTGTGCCACTGTGCAATGCAGAGTTTTGCAGAAATTAATGTTGTGTGTCCAGAATTTCTTTTCACCCACAAAAATGGTCTGCAGTGCAGCTGGCTGCCACTGGGGTCCACTGGACCTGGCAGAGCCCAGCTTGCACATAGAAGATACTGCCCATCACAATCCCCTGAGCAACAAGTCTGTCTGCTGATATTTAAATACAGAAGAGGATATCCTCCAGGGAGATTTGGATGACCTTGTAAACTGGAGTATTAGTAATAGGATGAAATTCAATAGTGAGAAGTGTAAGGTTATGCATTTAGGGATGACTAACAGGAATTTTAGTTATAAGCTGGGGATGCACCAGTTGGAAGTAACGGAAGAGGAGAAGGACCTCGGAGTCCTGGTTGATCGCAGGATGACTATGAGTCGGCAATGTGATGTGGCCGTTAAAAAAGCTAATGCGGTCTTGGGATGCATTAGGCGAGGTATTTCTAGTAGAGATAAGGAGGTGCTAGTCCCGTTATACAAGGCGTTGGTGAGACCTCATTTGGAGTACTGTGTGCAGTTTTGGTCTCCCATGTTTAAGAAGGATGAATTCAAACTGGAACGAGTACAAAGAAGGGCCACTAGAATGATCCGAGGAACGGAAAGCCTGTTGTATGAAAGGAGACTTGAGGAGCTCGGTTTGTTTTCCTTAACCAAAAGAAGGTTAAGAGGAGATATGATTGCTCTCTTTAAATATATCAGAGGGATAAATACCAGGGAGGGAGAGGAATTATTTCAGCTCAGTACTAATGTGGACACGAGAACAAATGGATATAAATTGGCAGTCGGGAAGTTTAGGCTTGAAATTAGACAAAGGTTTCTAACCATCAGGGGAGTGAAATTCTGGAACAGCCTACCGAGGGAAACAGTGGGGGCGAAGGACCTCTCTGGCTTTAAGATTAAGCTTGATAAGTTTATGGAGGGAATGGTTTGATAGGATAACGTGATTTAGCCAATAGGTCAATAACGTGCGACCACTGGTAATTAGTACCGAGGGTCAATGTTGGGATATTGAAAGTCTTTTTCCTGAGTGTCTGGCTGGAGAGTCTTGCCCACATGCTCGGGGTTCAGCTGATCGCCATATTTGGGGTCGGGAAGGAATTTTCCTCCAGGGTAGATTGGCAGTGGCCCTGGAGGTTTTTCGCCTTCCTCCGCAGCATGGGGCAGGGGTCACTTGCTGGAGGATTATCTGCTACTTGAAGTCTTTAAATCAGGATTTGGGGACTTCAACAGCTGAGTCAAGGGAGAGAATTATTTCAGGAGTGGGTGGGTCAGCTTTTGTGGCCTGCATCTTGCGGGAGGTCAGACTAGATGATCATAATGGTCCCTTCTGATCTTAAGTTCTATGATTAGCAAAGATACTGAAATAATTCATTGAAAATCCTGAGGAAACCTCAGGAGTAAATAAAATCAACTGATGTCACTGAAAGCTTGCAGCCCTCCAAAACTATTTGGTTGGAACTTCTAAATTGAATGTGAAGTTGGAGGGTTAACACCCAAGGCTGAGAATCCTGATGATGGTGTCTAAAGAATTTTTTTCACCTTATTTTACCTTAGAAATATCAGGAATGTCAAGTTTGGTCTTCCCTGGTTTGACTAAAGAATTCATCATGGTTATCCAACACATATTGATCATAATAGAAAGGATTGGTGTGGATGGAGGAGAGTTAAATCATTGATATTAACCTTTTCTCCTAAATATTTTACTTAATTAGGCGTCAAAACAACTAAGTTTTAAACAGTCTAAGGGCAAGTCTACACTTAAAATGCTACACCGGTGCAGCTGTGCTGCTGTAGTGCTAAAGTGAAGATGCTCCTACACTGACAAGAGAGCTCCCCAAGGGAGGTAGCTATGTTGACGGTCGATATACCCAAGTTGCTCAGGGGCATGGATTTTTCACGCCCCTGAGCAACATAGTTATTCCGCTATAGGTCTGTAGTGTAGACCTGGACTAAATAAAAATCACTAACTCTCAGTTAACCATTTTTCACTTCCTTGTGATTGTGAGGTCAATCCTAGTAGTTGTCAGAACCTGGGCTCGAACAGATACCCACTGTTTTTGGGAAGCAGCCTAGGCCATCATGCCACACTGACACATTAGATTACATGGGAATTCACAGACTTGGAGGGCCAGCTTCCAGGGTTCCAAGACCTGCTTCCTGACTGGCCACAGGATCTTGACCCTGATTGGTTGGTGACTATATATAAACTTACTGCCTCCCTTTTGGCCTTGTCTGAGCAAGAAGCCATTGCCTGCTAGTTGCTACTCAGACCCCCCTGATCTTGCCTTGCCCCACCTGACCTCATCTGGCTGCCTCGCCCTGACCCCAGCACCCTCCTCACTGTACCTTCCCCCTGGATTAGATCTTCCAGCAATCCCTTGTGTTAACTCTGACCACCACTTGGGACTGCCCATTGACCTGGCCAACTCCCCGCCATGACAGTAGTCTATCCAGCAGTCTCCCAGGCTGTGCCTACTCTAAGAAAACTGGAACCTGGGGTCAGTAAAATGTAGACAGGGTTAAAAATACCCAAGCCATGTAATTCACACTACACTGGTGATCAAATAAAAAGACCGAACCACCATTTACAGCCTCCTCTATTACCATTACTGGTAATTTTCCTTGCATAGACAAGAGGCCCATTTTTTGTGTAAAAACAAATGTGCACTTTTGAAAAAACAAACATACATGTAGCTTGCCTTCTTTATATTTACATAAAAAAAGGGCACAAGCACATTTCTTTCCTTTGCAAATTACCTTTAATTTCCCAGATGATTCAATAATTTAGCTGCGCCAGCAATTACTTTATGATCTCACTTCATGACATCCAAGCTCACTAATACCAATTACTTTCCTACGGCACAAACAGATACAAGACAAATGACTTTTACTTACTGTTTTCTTCCAGATCCTGTCCATTAACTCTGCGCTGGCATTCTTCTGGGTAATTCTTTTGAATCCTTTCCCACAGTTCCCAATTGATAAGAGTATTTTTGCGGGCATTATATCGTGCCCAAGAAGAGACCCACCGGCGGCAAAAAGGACAGTACAGACTTGCCTTCTCTACTGTCAACTGGAAACAAGAGTTACAGAGTGTGTGGTTGCATGGCAGGGTCACTGGCTCCACAAAAATGTCCATGCAGATTTGGCAAAGACAGTCAGTCAAGGAAAGAGGAGCCTCAGATTTCTTTGACATTTTGATTCCAAGCAAAAGAAGGAGGTTAATGCAACATCAGTACCTGCAGTCAAAACAAAAACCACATTTCTTACTTGGTACTATCAAGAATACAATTTAAAACAGAGTTTAAAATGTTTGCTGAATAATGTAGAAAAAGGCTTGAGCTATCAAAATGTGTGCTTAATCAGCTATTTCTGTTCATCATCGCCAAGATTCCAGATTTGCAGAGTAAACTAGAAATCCTTCTCAATGGCATTTACCATCCTGAAATGACTAAGACTACATCAGCAATCCATGTTACACAAAATGCTTGGAAATGAACTGCAAAGTTTTGAACAAATCCTGAATGCTCTATTATAAAATTCCAAAATAGGGAGGGGAAAAATGTATGCAGGGCTTGAAAATTTACATGCATCCACTAGCTAGGGTGAAAAATACCTTTCCCAACACACCCCTTTTCCCCTACAAAGATATGCCCCTTGCAACACCACTTGTGGGATAGGGAGTATGCTTAACACGCAGGTGAGAAGACAAGCCCATTGGCCCTATTTCCCCAGCCATCAGTTCAAGGACAGGGAAGGTATTGGGATTTCTACCAGGGTGATTCCTTTAATTAAATGGCAGATGAAATTCAATGTTGATAAATGCAAAAGTAATGCATAGTGGAAAACAATCCCAACTACACATACAAAATGATGGGATCTAAATTAGCTATTACTAGGGCCCAACCAAATTTATAGCTGAGAAAAATGATTAACGGACTGTGAAATATGATCTCCTCTGTGAAATATGGACCCTAGCCAGCAGCTCCTATCCTGCGCAGGGCTTCAGATGCTAGTCCCCACTAAGGATTGAAACAACTTCCCCTCCAGGGCCGCTCCCAAAGAAGGTCAGATGCACCTCTGAGATTCTCCCCAGCTGCAGGAAGCTCCACAGCTCCAGCTGTTACACCCTCCTTCCTTTCCCAGAGGCTGCAGCTCTAGCTGTCACACACACACCACCCAGGGAGGCTGCAGCTCCAGCTGTCACCCCTCAGTGTGGAGACGCTGCAGCTCCAGCTGTCAGCCCGCCATGGGGGAGGGAAACTGCCGGAACCAGATCTATGGTAACTCATCCCCCAATACCCTGCAACCCTCACTTCTTTGCTGCTGCTGCTGGCGGCTTTAGAGATGGGTGCCCAGGCAACAGCCTTCCTTCAGAGCTGGGCAGCCAAAGAGGCAACACTCCTGCCAGCAGCACGGCAGAAGTAAGGGTGGCAATCCCATGATCCCCCTATAATAGCCTTGCGACACCTACTCCCTCCCTCCAACCGCCTTCTGGTTTTGGGACCGTTATGATTACAACACCGTGAAATTTTAAATACAGTAACTCTTTGCTTAATGTTGTAGTTATGTTCCTGAAAAATGCTATTTTAAGCAAAATGATCTTAAGCGAATCCAATTTCCCCATAAGAATTAATGTAAACAGGGGGAATTAGGTTCCAGGAAAAATATTTTCACCAGACAAAAATATTTTTTTTTTAATATATATTATATATACACACACATATGCTCCAAAACGTCTGTCAGTCTATAAGGTGCCACAGGACTCTCTGCTGCTTTTACATATACACAGTATAACTTTTAAACAATGTAATACTGTACACAGCAATGATGATTGTGAAGCTTGGTTGAGGTGGTCAAGTCAGAGGGTGGAAGAGGGTGGGATATTTCCCAGGTAATGTCTTACTGGTAAATGATGAACTAGCACGTGGCTGAGCCTTCAAGGGTTAACACACTGTTGTTAATGTAGCCTCACACTCTACAAGGCAGCACGAATGGAGGGAGGGGAGACACCATGGCAGAGAGAGACAGACACACACACACCTTGTATGAGAGAGAGATATGCATTGCCCCTTTAAGTATGCTGACCCCCATTCTAAGTACACTACCTTTTTAAGAAGATAAGCAAGTTGAGACAGCAGCTGCAGCCAGCAAGCTCCCTTGGTCCTGAGCCCGGTCATGTCCCTCCCCTGTTCTGTGAAGATGGAGTAAAGGAGCAGGGGGCAGGAGACTGATGGGGGGGGGTACACCCTGATATTAGCACCTCTCTTCCCCTCCTCTGCTCTCCCCCCGCCCACCGCACAGCAAGCAGGAAGCTCTTGGGAGCGGCTCCGAGGCAGCGGGCAGGCAGGAGCAGCACACAACAGCGGGAGGAGGTACAGCTGAACTGCCCGGCAATTGATAGCCTGCTGGGTGGCTGCTGCACAGGGAACTTAGGGGAGTGGGGCTGATAGTGGGGCTGCCAGTCCACCCTGGTTCCAAGCCCCCACCAGCTAGTTCCAAGGGGCTGCTCTTCTTGCAAACAGTGGACAAAGCTGGCGGCTGCCAAACAACGTTCCAAGGGACAAAGAGTCCTGTGGCACCTTATAGACTAACAGAAGTATTGGAGCTTAAGCTTGTGTGGGTGAATATCCATGTCGTTGAAGTGGGTATTCGCCCACAAAAGCTTATGCTCCAATACTTCTGTTAGTCTATAAGGTGCCACAGGACTCTGTAGCTTTTTACAGATCCAGACTAACATGGCTACCCCTCTGATACTTAACGTTAAGTAAAGCCTTTCCAGTTTACCTGAAACACATTTTTCAAAGAAATCACAAGTACATAATCAAAATTAAGCTAATATTGCTCATGGCACCTTCAACATTTGAGTATTTGCTAACAGAATATTTCTTTTTGCATCTGTATCCTAACGTTATAATTTTGTACACAGTTGGCAAAAGTATCACAATTGTTGCTTTGTGTTCACAAACTTGTGTCTTCCATTAGTCAAGGTTTCAAAGCATTGCATCCGCATGTCCTTTAAAAGTTGCTACTAGTACAGTAACTCCTCACTTAACGTTGTAGTTATGTTCCTGAAAAATGCAACTTTAAGCAAAACCATGTTAAGTGAACCCAGTTTCCCCATAAGAATTAATGTAAATGGGGGGGGTTAGGTTCCAAGGAAATTTTCTTCACCAGACAAAAGACTACATATATATACATACATATTGTGACAAAGTTCCTCCTCTACCTTGGTGGGTCCTGCGCTTATTGGTGGATTTGCTCGCCTCAGAGATTCACCATGTGGGTCAGAAAACAGCCCAGAGACCTTCCTTTCTGGTAGAAGTCACAGTCCAAGTTAATGCCTCCTGTGTCTGATCAGAAGTTGGGAGGTTTGTGGGGAACCCGGGCCCACCCTCTACTCCGGGTTCCAACCCAGGGCCCTGTGGACTGGAGCTGTCTAGGGTGCCTCCTGGTACAGCTACAACTCCCTGGGCTACTTCCCCATGGCCTCCTCCCAACACCTCCTTTATCCTCACCACAGGACCTTTCTCCTGGTGTCTGATAATGCTTGTACTCCTCAGTCTTCCAGCAATATGTCTTCTCACTCTCAGCTCCCAGTGCCTCTTGCTCCCAGCTCCTCGCATGCACACTATAAACTGAAGTGATGTCCTTTTTAACTCAGGTGCCCTGATTAGCCAGCCTGTCCTAACTGATTCTAGCAGTTTCTTCTTAATTGGCTCCAGGTGTCCTAATTAGCCTGCCTGCCTGAGTTGGTTCCAGCATGTTCCTGCTTGTTCTGGAACTGCCCCTGTTACCTTACCCAGGAAAAAGGATCTACTTAATCTGAGACTAATATATCTGCCTGCTAACACTCTCCTGTAGCCATCTGGCCTGACCCTGTCACTCACTCACTCACTATCTATATACACACACACAATAAGTTTTAAACAAACAATTTAATACTATACACAGCAATGATGATTGTGAAGCTTGGTTGAGGTGGTGGAGTCAGAGGGTGGAATATTTCCCAGGGAATGCCTTAGTGCTGAATGATGAACTAACCACCTTTGAGGGCTCAGCCGAGTAACACGTTGTTAATGTAGCCTCACACTCTATAAGGCAGCACAAAGGGTGGAAGGGGAGACAGCATGGCAGACAGAGACAGAAACACCTTGTGTATGTGAGAGAGAGAGATGTGTATTGCCCCTTTAAGTATGCTGACTTCACTCTAAGTACATTGCCTTTTTAAGTAGATCATAGAATCTTAAACTTTAAGGTCAGAAGGGACCATTATGATCATCTAGTCTGACCTCCTGCACAATTCAGGCCACAGAATCTCACCCACTCACTCCTGTATCAAACCTGTGTCTGAGCCACTGAAGTACTCAAATCATGGTTTAAAGACTTCAAGGTACAGAGAATCTTCCAGCAAGTGACCCATGCCCTGCGCTGCAGAGGAAGGCAAAAAAAACCCCAGGGCTTCTGCCAATCTGCCCTGGAGGAAATTCCTTCCTGACCCCAAATATGGGGATCAGCTAAACCCTGAGCATGTGGGCAAGACTCACCAGCCAGACACCCAGGAAAGAATTCTGTGTAGTAACTTAGATCCCACCCCATCTAACATCCCATCACAAGCCATTGGGCATATTTACCGCTAGTAGTCAAAGACAAATTAATTGCCAAAATTAGGCTATCCCATTACACCATCCCCTCCATAAACTTATCAAGCTTAGTCTTGAAGCCAGATATGTCTTTGGCCCTTTGCACAACTTTAAACAAGCATGTTCTCTAATTGATCAGCAATGTAACAATGAAACAATGTTAGCCGGGACGACTTTAAGTGAGGAGTTACTGTACAGGACCTCAGTTTTATTATCACCTAAAGTTAACCTTCAGTATTGTTCTGTGGATCAACAATGGTTCTTGCTCAAAAGGATAGTTTACTTGCATTCATCTGGTTGACTACCTAGGGCTAAAAAGCTGAAATGAAGTAATCAAAACTGAAAAGCCTGACTGGGTTGACTGGGTACATGTCACCTCAGGAGGGGATGCAGAGATAAAGTTTCTTGACACCTAAAATGACACCTTTCTTGGAGCAGTCCTGGAACCCACAAGATGAGAGGCAATTCTTGATTTAGTCCTAAGTGGAGCACAGGATCTGAACCGCTTGGCTAAAAGTGCCACTGGGGCTATTAAAAAAAAAAAGAACCAGTGAGAGGCAAAAAGGCATCCTTTAAAAAGTGGAATTTAAATCCTATTGAGGAAAACAGAAAGGAGCATAAACTGAATATCAGGGTTGGAAGGGACCTCAGGAGGTCATCTAGTCCAACCCCCTATTCAAAACAGGACCAATCCCCAAATAAATCATCTGGATTACTGTGTCCAGTTTGGGCCCCCTACTACAGAAAGGATGTGGACAAATTAGAGAGAGTCCAGCGGAGGGCAAGAAAAATGATTAGTGGGCTGGGCCACAGGACTTATGAGGAGAGGCTGAGGGAACTGGGGTGATTTAATTTGCAGAAGAGACGAGTGAGGGGGGATTTGATAGCCTTCAACTACCTGAAGGGGGGTTCCAAAGAGGATGGAACTAGGCTGTTCTTAGTGATGACATCACAGAACAAGGCGCAATGGTCTCAAATTGCAGTGGGGGAGGTCTAGGTTGGATATTAGGAACAACTATTTCACTAGGAGGTGGTGAAGCACTGGAATGGGTTACCTAGGGAGGTGGTGGAATCTCCATCTTTAGAGGTTTTTAAGGCCTGGCTTGACAAAGCCCTGACTGGGATGATTTAGTTAGGGTTGGTCCTGCTTTGAGCAGGGGGTTGGACTAGATAACCTCCTGAGGTCTCTTCCAATCCTAATCTTCTATGATCTTGGAGTCATTGTGGGTAGTTCTCTGAAAACATCCACTCTATGTGCAGCAGCAGTCAAGAAAGCTAACAGAGTTGGGAATCATTAGGAAAGGGATAGATAATAAGACAGAAAATATCACATTGCCTCTATATAAATCCATGGCACATCTGTATCTTGAATATTGCATGTAGATCTGGTAGCCCTATCTCAAAACAGATATTGGAATTGGAAAAGGTTCAGAAAAGGGTAACAAAAATTATTAGGGATATGGAACGGCTTCCATATGAGTAGAGATTAATAAGACTGGGACTTTTCAGCTTGGAAAAGAAACTAAGAGTGATATAATAGAGGTGTATAAAATCATGACTGGCGTGGAGAAAGTAAATAAGGAAGTGTTATTTACTCCTCATAACACAAGAACTAGGCATCAACAAATGAAATTAATGGGCAGCAGGTGTAAAACAAACTAAGGAAGTATTTCTTCACACAACACAGTCAACCTGTGGAACTCTTTGCCATAGGATGTTGTGAAGGCCAAGACTATTACAGGGTTAAAAAAAAGCTAGATAAATTCATGGAGAACAGATGCATCAATGGCAATTAGCCAGGATGGGCAGGGATGCAAACCATGCTCTGAAGTGTCCCTAACCTCTGTTTGCCACAAGCTGGGAATGGGCGACAGGGGATGGATCACTTGATGATTACATGTTCTGTTCATTTCCTCTGAAGCACCTGGCATTGGCCAATGTTGGAAGACAGGATACTGGGCTAGATGGACCATTTGTCTGATCCAATATGGCCGTTTCTACATTCTTAAGTGTAGAAGATAATCTGCCAGATCTGCTGGGCCTCTTTTCATTTTATGATATACAAGGAGAATATAAGAATATATAAGAACCTGAAGCATCCCTACACTACTATTAGAATAGCATTGGAAAGCACCTAGAACAGTGGTCCTCAAACTTTTGTACTGGTGACCCCCTTCACACAGCAAGCCTCTGAGTGTGACCCCTTTTATAAATTAAAAACACTTTTTTATATTGAACATTATAATAAATGCTGGAGGCAAAGCGGGATTTGGTAGTGGAGGCTGACAGCTTGCGACCCCCTGAGGGGTCACAACCCCCGTTTGAGAACCCCTGGCTTAGAAAGTCCATAGGTCTTTCTGCGGTACTCTCAGCTATTTCACTTTTGTATACACTGACAGGAGCAACGTATCGTGAGCCTCAAAGCTTCACATCATAGTAAATGTGAATTGTTACAATTGACTTAAGCCTCTTGAAGCTGGTGAAAGAAGCTTATACCAGTGAGCAAGGACACTGTCTCCTGTCATTTGATTCTTTGTTAAAGGAAACAGATTTTGTATATTTTTTGTAACAAACAGAGCTGCATCCAAGTTACCTGGCTCCATCATCAATTTCTCCTCCTATCTGTAATAACCTGCAAGACCCCAAATCTTTGACTAATTGCTCAGGTCAAAAGGACTAATAGAATGCTCAAAAAATGATGAGAAGAAAGGAAAAATAAGGTAGGAAGGTTGTGCAAAACCTTCCCTGATGTGATGCCAGTGCACTTGGCACTGCACAAAGAATGCAGCCCTGGCTCCATAGATTATAATCTAAATCAGACAAATAAATCAGCTTTGACTCAATACATAGTCTCAAAGAGGCACTGATTAAAAATCCAAAAGTAGAATAACCAATAGAAGGCTTCAAAGAAGACATTTTAAGGAAGAATCAGAAAACAAAGGGAAGTAGTTTGGCACATAAGGAGAGAGGAAGAATTTTCTGAGTAAATGGAAGCTTAAAAGAGAGGGAATACAAGGAAAAGCAAGTTGCTGTGCTGGGACTTGAAGAAAATAAGCTTGAACTTGATGCAGAATGTGAGAAAAGGACAGTGAACAGGGAAGTGACACAATCAGAGCAATGAAAAAAGTGTAATTTTCACAGTAGCATTTTATACAGACTGAAGGTGAACAAGGTGAAGTCTGGTGAGGAGTCTGTAGCAGATGATGCAAGGGATAACCAACATACGGACAAGATCTCTAACAGTAGGTGTTAAAGGATTTTAGAGATGCTGTAAAGCTTAGCTTTAAGGATACAGTTCCAAATATTTTGGGCACTGTTCATTTTTTTTAAACAGGATAAATAATTTTTATTTGATCTTTTAAGTGCAACCTGTATTTTATGTTCACACTTCAACAGTTGAGCAGATTTGTTGGTAACTATTCAACTGATTCATTTACAGAAGACAGGCTTTAAGAGGAGTCTATGCACATGTTGCCATTACAGTGACTGAACTATTCAGTGCCAGGATTCCTGAATAAATGGACTCTCTTTTGATGAATATTTAAATAGGCAAAGCAGGAGAAAAGCATTAGATTTAAAAGACGTTCTAGTTTTGGATTTATAAGGATTTTTCTATAAAAAGCACAGCTGTGTATCCAGTATGATGTTCAGATTTATAGGTGTAAGGCACAGAGTGCTGTGGTGTAAGTGCCCTTGAGGGCTACATTGGCATCTCACCAGCAGCTGGGGGTTTGCTCCCCATTCGCATTTTTCAGATGCAAGCACTTGCCTGTATTTTTGACCACATGAATAAGAATGGGGTTTCAGCAGTTACCCCTCACTACTCCTCTTGGCCCCCCTCCCATGCAGGGCCTCCTTCCCCCAACCTGCCCCTCACCTCCCAGTGAAGTAGGGTTACCAACTTTCTATTGCACACATTTGAACACCCTTGTCCTGCCCCTGCGCCCCACCCCTTCTCCAAGGTCCTGCCCCCAACTCACTCCCTCTCCTCCTCCCTCCCCCACTCATTTTCACTGAGCTGGGGCAGGGGGTTGGGGTGTGGGAGGGGGCGAGGGCTCTGGCTGGGGGTGCAGGCTCCAGGGTAGGGCCAGAAATGAGGGGTTCAGAGTGCAGGAGGGGGCTCTGGGCTGGGGCAGGGTGGTGGGACCAGGGATGAGAGGTTTGGGGTGCAGAAGGGGGCTCCATGCCAGGGGCAAGGGGCTCAGAGTGTGGGAGGGGGCATGGGCTCTGGGCTAGGGGGGTGTTCCAGGGTGGGGCCAGAAATGAGAGATTTAGGGTGCTGGAGGGGGCTTAGGGCTGGGGCAGGGTGTTGGGGGACAGGAGAGGGTGCAGACTCGAGAGGGGGGCTCAGGGCTGGGGCAAAGGTGCAGAAGGGGGCACAGGCTCCAGGAGGGAGTTTGGGTGTGAGACGGGGCTCTGGGCTGAAGTGCGGGAGGGGGTGTGGGGTGCAAGTTCGAGGAGGGATTCTGGGTGTGGGAGAGGGCTCAGGGCTGGGGTGTGGGAGAGGATGCAGGATATGGGCATGGGAGGAGGCTCAGGGATGGGACACGGGAGGGGGCTCAGGCTCCGGGACAGGGTAGGGGGTTAGCATATAGGGTGTGGGCTCTCGGAGGGAGTTTGGGTGCATGAGGGGGCCCAGGGCTGGGGCAGGGGTTTGGGATGCAGTAGGGGGTTGAAGGTGCAGGCTGTGGGCAGGCAGCACTTACCTTAGGAGACTCCCCAGAAGCAGCAACATGTTCCTCGGCTCCTGGGCATAAGGGCAGCCAAGGAGCTCTGTGCGGTGCACGCTGCCTCCACCTGCAGGCAGCACCCCCGCAGCTCCCATTGGCCATGGTCCCCAGCCAATGGGAGCTGCAGAGCCAGCGCTCAGGCCATGGCTGTCCCTCCACCTAGCAACCAGATGGACATGTCACCACTTCCGGGAGCTGCACAGAGCCAGGTAGGGAGCCTGCCAGCCAGGGCCATCCCTACCAATTATGGTGCCCTACACAGTCCGAGCACTTATTCCCCCCCCCCCCGAGGGTCTGGGCTATGCTCAAGGCCTGCAGGGCCAGAGAGGCAGGAGCTGTGGGGGGCCACTTTGGGGGGCTCCACAGGCCTAGAATGACCCAGGGATTAGCAGGGGGCCTGGCATGGACAGCAGGAAACAGAACAATCCGACCGCATCCTGCTCTGCTCCGCTCCCCCCACCCCAGCCGTGTCACTTGGGGGAGGGGGAAGGACCACCCCCCACACTCACTGGCAGCAAGAAGTGGAGCAACACATCTGGGAGCTGGCGGAGTGGAGAGCTGGGGCCAAGTTGCTCTGCTTCCTGCCGCTACTGGTGAGTATGGGTTGATGGGGGAAGAGGTGGGATGGGGGCAGGCCAGGGGAAGACTAAGAGGCAAGGTGGAGGGAGTTGTTCCGGGCCCCACACTCCCCTAGGACAGCCTTGTCCCTTGCACTGGGTGCAGCCCAGGGGGGTGAGGGGCAGCAGGGGGATAGGGCTGGCTGCTGGAACTTCTGCTGCCACATATGCAGCACCAGCTGCCTAGGGCACCATGAAATTTGGGGCAATTTGGTGCCCTAGACAACTGCATATTCTGCATATACCGAGAGATGGCCCTGCTGCCAGCCCTGCACCAATGGGACTTTTAATGGCCCAGTCAGCAGTACTGACCAGAACCACCAGGTCTCTTCTCAGCTGGGCTTTCTGGTCAAAAACCGGACACCTGGCAACCCTAGCAACTGCCCGGGACCCTCCCTGCCTATGCCCCCAGTGCAGGGGCCCAGGGATCCCCCCCACCCGCGCTCAGTGCAGGGGCCCAGGGACCTGTTACTCCCAGGAAGCAACATAAGCTGGGTCTGAGGCCACCACTATCCGCCGCCCCAGCGCTACGGCCCGATACTCACCGCCCGCCTGAGCCCGAAGCCGCCCTCACTCCTAACCCTCTCTCGGGGTCAACCAACTAACGTCATCACGTCAGGCGCGCGCGGCCCGCGCTTCCGGATCCCGCCGCCACCCGTCCTCCCCTGGCGCGCCGGAGGGCGGGAGCCGCGGCCTCGCTTCCAGAAGCGCCGCCCCGCACGGGACTGCGCGGCCCCTCCCCGCACGGGAGCGGTGAAGGAAGGGGAGGCCAGGCCAGGCCAGGGCTACTGAGGGGAAGGGCCGGGCTCTAGCCCCGCCCTCTGCTTGCCTGGCTTCGGGCGCCCAGCCCCGTAACGGGGCCTGGCCTGGCTGGCCCGGCCCGGTCCGGCCCTGCCCTGCCCTCGGCGGCGAGCGGAGACCTCTCATTTCAGGCAGGGCGGGCCCAGGAAAGGGAGCGCGGGGCTGACCCCGGCCGGCCGTGCCTGCTGCCGGGAGAGGCCAGGGCCACGCTGGGAGCTACCTGCTGGGGAGGCACGTTCAAACACGGCTCCTCGTTGACAGGGATTCCCCTTCCTTCACCCAGGCTGGGCCCTTAGCCTGCTCTGACACTGCTGGCCGGAGGGAGCGGGGGCCAGGCTATAGCTTGATTTTAGTCAGGCTTTTGTCGCAATCTCACATGACAGAATTAACTGACCAGGAAAACGTGGACTAGGTGAAATTACTATAAAATGGGTAACTGCTTGAAAGACCATACTCAAAGTGGAGTCATCACTGGTATGTTAACCCCCTTAACCCTAACTACAAGGAAACTCTTAAATGCCCCCCCCGCCCCATTAACAGCCACTTAAAGTATCATCTTTAGCTGGAATTAGAAACTTTTAACATTTGATGTAAGGGTATTATGATGATAATGCAAATTTTTAGACCCCATGCAAAAAAACCCTGGCAGATTACATTATTTTTCTGGTAATTGGCAAATCTTTAGAAAACCTGGCCAGGACTGTCAAATACTGGCCAGATGGTAACCCTACCTGCAGGGGTCAGGCCAGGGTCCAATACTATTCAATATTTTCATTAATGACTTGGATAGTGAAGTGGAGAGTATGCTAATGAAGTCTGCAGTTGAGACAAAGCTGAGGGGTTGCAATCACTTTGGAGGATGCACTTAGAATTCGGAATGAACTTGCCAAATAGGTAATTGATCTGAACTGGGACCAGTGCTATTCAACATATTCACTAATGATCTGTAAAAAGGGGTGAACAGGGCCATGGCAATGTTTTCAAATGACCCAAGTATTCAAAAATTTTAAGTCCAAAGCTTACTGTAAAGAGTTACATGGGGAACTAACAAAACTGAGTGACTGGGCAACAGAATGGCAGACAAGCTTCAGCAATGACAAGTGCAAATAATCTCAATCTCTCTCCCTTTATATAAAATGATGGCTTCTAAATTAGCTGTTACCACTCTAGAAAGAGATCTTGGCGTTACTGTGGATAGTTCTCTGAAAACTTCAGCTGTGTGCAGCAGTGGTCAAAAGGGCTTACAGAATGTTAGGTGCTATTAGGAAAGGAATAGAAAAGAAGACATAATATCATAGCACCAATATTTAAATCCATGGTGCATCCACACGTTTAATACTGTATCTAGTTCTTGTCTCCATATCTCAAAAGGGATATAGTGGAACTGGAAAAGGTTCAGAGAAGGGCAACAAAGATGATCAAAGCTATAGAATGGCTTCCATATCAGTAGAGCCTAAAATGATTAGGGCTGTTAAGATTAGAAAAGAGATGATGAAGGGGACATATGACAGAACTCTATAAAATAATGAACAGTGTGGAAAAAGTGAATAGAGGCATGTTACCCTTTCCCACAATACAAAAACCAGGGGTTAGGCAATGAAATTAATAGGCAGCTGGTTTAATACAAACATAAGGAAGTACTTTTTCACATAAGACACAGTCAACCTGAAGAACTCATTGCCATGGGATGTTGTGATGGCTAAAAGTATAACTGGGTTCAAAAAAGAACTAGATAAGCTCATGAAGGATATGTCCAGCAACTAGCAATGGCGATTAGCCAAGAGGGTCAGGGATATAACTCAATGCTCAGTGTGACCCTAAACCTCTGAATGCCAGAAGGTGAAGACATGGGTGGATCTCTCCAAAATTGCCAGTCAGAGTCAGGATACTGTGCTATATGGACCATTGATCTGATCCAGTATGGCAGTTCTTATGAAATCAACAAAATGACATTCTGTAAAGACAAGTGTAAAGTACTACCCTAAGGAAGGAAAAATCAAATGCACAACTACAAAATGGAATAACTGGCCAGGGTTAGTGCTGCTGAAGAGGATCTGAGGGTTATAGCAGCAAAGAGTCCTGTGGCATCTTATGGACTAACAGACATATTGGAGCATGAGCTTTTGTGGGTGAATACCCACTTCGTCGGATGCTTTTACAGATCCAGACTAACACGGCTACCCCTCTGAGGGTTATAGTGGATCATAAATTGAATATGAGTCAGAAGTGTGATGAAGTTGCCAAAAGGACTAATATCAGTCTGGGGTCTATTAACAGGAGTATCATATATGAAACACAGGAGGTAATTGTCCTATTCTAGTCAGCACTGGTGAAGCCTCAGCTGGAGTAGTGTATCCAATTCTGAGTGTCACTTCATAAAAGATAGGGATAAACTGGCGTGAGTCCAGAGGTGAGCCACAAAAATAAGAAGTTTAAAAAACCTGACCTATGAGGAAAGGTTAAAAAAACTGCACAAGTATAGTCTTGAGAAAAGACTGAGGGGGACCTGGTAAATCTTTAACTACATTAAATGCTGTTGTAAAGAGGATGGTGATCAATTGTTCTGCATCTCCGCTGAAGGTAGGACAAGAACTAATAGGCTTAATCTGCAGCAAAGGAGATTTTAAATTAGATATTAAGAAAAACTTTCTAGAGTAGTTCAATTCTGGAATAGGCTTTTAAGGGAGATTGTGGAATCCCCATCATTGGAGGTTAAGTACAGGTTGGACAGACACCTGTCAGGAATGGTCTAAAGTAGGTTTAGTCCTGCCTCAGGATGGTGGACTGGTCTTGATGACTTCATGAGATCCCTTCCAGTTCTATATTCCTAGAATTCTGTGAAAATACTGATTTTCCACAGAGCAGTACACACATTAAATGGTAAACCAAGGAGTTTTATTATAAGAAATTAGTGTTTGTTTCATACTACAGTTTACAGCTTTCATAGACATGCAATGAGAATACAAAGTAGAGCAAAGCAGATTTTATGCTGGAAAATGTTGTCATTTGAACTCTTCAGCATTATGCAAGTGTCAAAATATTTTAGCTAAGAGACAAGAATCTTTCTGTCCCTCCCAGCAGCCTCTGGCTACACATTTGCATGTACATACTGAGCTTGTATATGATGGTGATGAAAATCTTATATGACTGCTGTATTGATTCTGGGAATCTGCCTGGCTTTTCAGACTCATGATACACATTGGTGTGTCATGGTTCAGAGCGTTTGTACATATGGATCTGTGTGTTGATATACACATGCATGAGTATGTAATTGCATGTTTATGTAGGAACCAGTTTAGGTTGTAAGCTTGTTTGTCCTAAGTGGGCAAGGGAGTTTAAGAAATCTGCCACATAGGTTATTTTTGGACAAGGGTTGCTATCTTTTTTGGATCCGTCTGTGCTCTGCGAGTCTCTACCACCTGGACAGCACACAGCAGGCTCTGTCGAAGGATCTGGTTCTTCACCACCTTGGTTATCATCGTGCTGATATCACTGGTGTACTTTTGCCTCTGGTTAGCTGGGTAATACTGTGCTTCAGAGCAATGTATGATGAAAAAGGTGCATAGAGCTAAGACATCTCCTTCTTGCAGCCCCAGCATCTCCAGCACTGCTTCCCACACCAGTCTAATTCTCTGGTTCTTGCCTTTGCGCCTCATGACAGAGGCTAAGGTGGGGAGGCCTCCCGCCAGATCTGGCAGCTTCGCTCTGACACAGGAATGCAAGCAGCAAAGCATTTCACTGACATAGCTGTAGAAAAGATTTATCTCCACTGAAGTGAACCTGCCACAGAGATGGAGACAGAAATCACATCTCAGACAAAAATACTTCCCATATACTTCAGTTCATTCCCATTTAGTTAATAAGTGGAGAATTCTGGTGGTCTGTAACCAGGGCCGGCTCCAGACCCCCGCGCGCCAAGCGCGCGCTTGGGGCGGCGTCCCAGCGGGAAGGCGGCAGGCAGCTCCGGCGGACCTCCCGCAGGCACGCCTGTGGGAGGTCCGCCGGAGCCGCGGGACTGGTGACCGCTACAGCACCCCCCGTGGCGTGCCGCCATGCTTGGGGCGGCGGAAATCCTAGAGCCGCCCCTGTCTGTAACCCCAGCAATCCCTGGTAATGCAGCCATTACATCACAGTAAACCTTCTACTTAAAAGGCAAACACCCAGTTGTCATTTTCGTATCTGAAGGGGTGTTGTCAGGTTTCTTATAGTGTAGGTGAGCTTGAATTTGAATGAAAAAGTGGGTAGAATTTCCATTTCCCTGAAGTCATTGTTAAGGTCAATTTCAGGGATCACTAGTTCATTTTTCCCAATGTACTTTTTATAGCCTTTTACAGTTTGACTAAGAATCCTATTGCATCTAGGAAAAGAAAGAAAGAAAAAAAAATATAAAGCTCCTGTCCTGAGTTTAATTATTCAGCTGAGTCTAAGAATTAGTTGGTTGAAGGCAGCCTTTTGAAACAGATTCTGCTGCTGCAGCTGAGCTCTGACCAGATCAGTTACCACAATAAATGTCAGGTTTCAAAGTAGCAGCTGTGTTAGTCTGTATCCGCAAAACGAACAGAAGTACTTGTGGCACCTTAGAGACTAACAGATTTATTTCAGCATAAGCTTTCATGTTCCACTCTATGCATCCGAAGAAGTGAGCTGTAGCCTACAAAAGCTTATGCTGAAATAAATCTGTTAGTCTCTAATGTGCCACAAGTACTCCTGTTCTTTTTGCACAATAAATGTGTATACCTTAGATGTTTAGTGTACCTTTTCTAGTGTATACCTTAGGGCAGGTCTACACTAAGAATGGGGGTCGAACTAGGGTACGCAAATTCAGCTACGTGAATAGCGTAGCTGAATTCGAACTACCCTAGTTCGAACTACGTACCCGTCCAGACGCCGCGGAACCGAACTCCGCGGCTCCAAGGTCGACTCTGCTAACTCCAGCTGCCGAGGTGGAGTACCGGAGTTCGAACTAGCGCTTCCGGAGTTCGAACTATTTAGTCTAGTGTATACCTTAGACAATTTCCCTCTAGGCTTCCTGGAGGAAAAATACAAAAAAAAGTTTAAAAAGAAAGAAAAGATTGTTTTGCACTTGTGCAATAACACTGATCTGAACAAGTGTTTTCATAGAATCATAGGACTGGAACCTCGAGAGGTCATCTAGTCCAGTCCCCTGCACTCATGGCAGGACTAAGTATTATCTAGACCATCCCTGACAGGTGTTTGTCTAACCTGCTCTTAAAAATCTGCAATGATGGAGATTCCACAACCTCCCTAGGCAATTTATTCCAGCGTTTAGCCACCCTGAGAGACAGGAAGTTTTTCCTAATGTCCACTCTAAACCTCCCTTGATGCAATTTAAGCCCATTGCTTCTTAACCTCTGAGGATAGGACAAGAAGAACAATTTTTCTCCCTCCTCCTTGTAACAACCTTTTATGTACTAGAAAACTCATATCATGTCCCCTCTCAGTCTTCTCTTTTCCAGACTAAACAAACCCAATTTTTTCAATCTTCCCTCATCGGTCATGTTTTCTAGACCTTTAATCATTTTTATTGCTCTTCTTTGGACTTCCTCCAATTTGTCCACATCTTTCCTGAAATGTGGCACCCAGAACTGGACACAACACTCCAGTTGAGGGGCCATGCAGGGAAGAGGAAGTTCTCTCCCTCCCCAGCCGGCCAGGACTGGCAGCTCCTAGCAGCATGGGGAGATCAAACTCACCTCCACCCGCCAGGAGCCTCCTCTGACTACAGGAAGCTCTGTGGCTGCTGCCTTCAGAGCCCAGCTCTGCAGAGTGCAGAAGTGAAAGTGGTAATTTCGCCAGCTCCCTACAACAGCTTTGCGGACCCCACAACCCCACTTTGGGTCAGGATCTTCATCATTACCACACTGTGAAATTTCATATGTAATCTGAAATTGTGAAGTTGACCAATTTTAAAACTCTGGTTGTGAAACTGACCCAAAATGGGCTGTGAATTTGGTAGGGTCCTACATATGTTCTATTAAACTTAATACCACAACACCTAGAAGAAAAGAAAAAACATAGTATTTTGGGGACTATTCTGGTTTTGTTTGGGTTTTTAGTTGATGTTCAGCTCCTAGAGTAGTAGATAGTTTTATTTAGGTTTCTGCAGTATCAGAATCATACACCCAGTTTACTGATGGATAAACTGAGGTGCAGAGAGGTTAAATGACTTGCCAAGGTCACACAGCAAACCAATGGCTGTCCAGTGTTCTCACTCAGCTCCAGTTCCTGTTCTAACTAAAGGCACCAACTAAGGGGGAGAAGCTTAAGGGACGCTCCTCCTAAAGGGAATGAAAAGTTCTGAAAAGGATGTAGAATCTAATATTTTTGTTGTACTTGATTTTTCTCCACCAGAGCGATCCTGTTTCAACTAAAATCATTAGGTTCAAGTATGTGTTTTATGAAGTGCTATTTCTTTTTGTTGCAGTTATTGATATTAATGTGATATGCCTCCAGCTAAGCAATTTGCATTCATTTTTTAATGCAAATAATTTATTTAGGCCAAGATTTTCAAAAGTGGGGGGCCCAAATGTGAGCTCTGAAATCCATATTTATACCCCAATTCTGCAGAGGCTTAAGCATGTGTGTAATTTTACTCAAAAGTAGTCCCATTGAGTTCAGTGAGACTACTTATGTGCCTATAGTTACACACCTGTAAGTTTTCATAGGATCGGGTCAGAGGTACCTAAATAGCCTGTTTTTCAAAGCACTGTGCACTTACAGCTGCCACTGCTTTCCATGGGAACTGTGAGTAGTTCAGGATCTTTAAAAAAAAGCCTGTTATTTAGATGTCTAAATATGGTTATGGGAGCCTAACTTCAGGCACCAAAATGTGAAAGATTCGGCCTTATTTGCTAGCAGAACAAAACCAGGGCATTAATAAGATTCTGATTTTTGCTGCTTATAGTAGGACACAGTTATCTGAAAGGTTTTGAAAGAGCATTTGGTGTCTCTGGTATTCTTAGAAATGGTGTGGTGTTTTTAAAGATATAATAATATTTAGTGCATATTTAAAATTTCTTTAGAAGTTTTTTCACTTGGAATGGAATTTGCCTTGCATTTGCTGAGATCAACAAACTGTATTCTCTTGTGGTAAAAGGCAATTCAAAGCCACATCCCTGGATATAGAAAGAAAGTTGTATTCTTTTCACTCAGTGTAGCCTAAACCCATTCATCTTCACCTGCACATATAGAATGTTACACAAGTTTCTCAATTCTCTAGTCTCCCAGCTGATGCATGGAGGGGAAACTGAGCTGTTTTTTTTTCTTCTGTGGCTCACCTGTCCTCCAGTAAGGATATCCACATCTCATCCTCGCCCACCTGCTTCTCCAGAGTTTTATCCTGAAACTGCAGCTTCTGTGTCAGTTTCTCCATGGCAGAGTTCAGCTCTTTGAACTGAGTCTCCACATTCTGCAGCCTGTTTTCCACCCTGTGGAATATAAGAACCAGAGTCATTATTAGAATCAGCATATCTGAACTTCTGCACTGAAAGAGGGCACCACTTCTGCTGCATTATGACTAACTTCAGATCCAGTTTAAGATTCCTCCATTTTACCTGGAAGTCATTCTGACTCCTTTTGAAGGTGTTTGCCAGTTGAGCTTCAGTTGCTTGATGTAGTGTGGGTACCTTTAGAAGTAGTCATCACATAGTCTTCTTCAAAGACAGTCAAGGTTATCTGAATTAATGTATCAGACACCCTCATTCTTATCATAAGAGATTAAATATCTACTAATAATGACCTATGAAGCTCAGTCTAATCACATTGAGGGTTTCATTTTAGGACCCAATTTGATCCTACATAACACTTAAATCAGCCCTGTATAAAACCTACCACAAACATATAATAATAGCTAATACTTCAATAATACTATACTTAAAACCAGCCTTTTTCTTGCCTCCTTCAGTACTATGGCTGGTGACTTCCTAGTTCCTACTAACTCTCCCTACATAGGTGCTAGAACTAGGGGTGCTACTACACCTCCTGGCTTAAAATGGTTTCCATCATATTACATGGTTTATAGGGTGGTTCTATGGCTCTCAGCACTCCTGTCTCCCTATTGCAATGTTTTCTTTTTATAGGAACTCTTTTTCCCAGCATGCTTTTCTAGAGATGGCTCTTTAAATATGGCAGACCCAAGTAGCTGCAGCACAAAAAAGGCTATTTTGTAATTAGTAGCTGTATTGGTCTCTCTTCCAACTTATGTTTTTCCTTCTGATTTCTAAGAAAGTGGTATATTTTCATATTTCCTATGAATAATATAACTAAATGAGGTATCTTGATTTTGAAGTTTCTCCATGTGATCTCTATCAGAAAGTTTATATTATGAGGTGCTATTGTGTTGAACTTATGTCAAAACACGTGGAGGCAGGGAGCATGCTTTATACTCATTCGCTGCTGTTCTGTAGATGTAAAGGAGTGGAATATGCTGGTCACCATCCATTTTGATAGTGTTTCTCAAGAATAATTTAGGGTAATTTAGCTTAACTAAGATCCCAATTAAATTGCTCCCCTGACGTGCAACTTTTGGGTTTTTCTAGCATCTTGAAGATGTTGAAACACTTTAGACTGAAAGGTTTTTTTGCCTAGGTTTCATACAGATAACAAGAGATCCCGCAATGGGCCAAGTATTGATTCATTAGAAGTTCAGTTAACCTTGATTTATTTTTTTTAATGGAATGAACTTCAGGCTATCTTGAAAAACTGTCTATGGCAACTAACAGCTATTGAATTGCAAGACTCTGTTCCATAGCAGTGTGGTCCCTGGGTATTCTTACTCCTGTTTTATTTGTTTTACGATAATGCTGAGGAGCCCAAGTCATGGACCAGGACCCTATTATGCGAGGCACCGTATAAACACAGAATGAAAAGACTGGCCCTGCTCCAAAGAGTTTGAGATCTGTTGCATTTGGTGAGCTCCCTAGACTAAAAGTATAATTCTTTGCCTTACAAATATTACATTTCCTGGTCTATTTTTTCATCTTTGTCTGATGTTTTTGAAATGCCAAAATATCCAGTAATTTTCAGGTCATAGGATAATCTGTCTCTTTTCACTTTAAATCGTAGGAACAGTGGATACTCAAACCTATTAAGAGCTGATTTCCACCCCCTTTTTTCTGTAATATATAATGAGAATTTTTTTGGCAACTAACTTCAAATAACATTTTGCGTTAACCATGCTTACATCTCATTTTACTCCCTTGGGAGTATTCATAAAAGTGTAAACGCTTTCATATAAATGTTTGTCAAAAGGGAATTTTAGGCCAGTAACAAGATTTGTTTAATCACAAAGGAAATTTATTTAATGAGAAAATGAAATTCATGTTGGGCAGAAATAGAATTAGCTTACAAAGGTCAGTGTAACTCATGTCAGTAGCGTGGATCTTTGTCTCCTTCTAGTGGCTGGTTATCACACTTATTTCTTAATGTAATAGTCAGTACATCAGCTCCATAGTACAGGCCCATGCTATTAGCAGTGAAGGTTCAAGAGTTCAAACCCTACTTATATGAAGGTATCAGAGAACAGGAACAATACTATGATTTAAGTGACTAATCACACAGCTCACAGATTGGATACTCAAAGGAATATATGTCAGCAAACACTTTGTGTCACGGAGTCACCGGGTCAATGCTCTGGAACTACTCCATATGAAGCCAGTCAGGACTCTGGGGGAGCCTCCTCTCTCTGAGCATAATGTCTCCAGGGCAAGAAGCTTACACAGCTTCAACCTTTGTGGGTCTGACCTTGGAGCATTCAGCATCCTCTTCCACACTGTGTGCTTCCCACAGCGAGTCTGCCCAGGCAGGGCTCCTGGGGAAGCCAGAGGGCCCTGCATCTCAACTCCGCAGTCAGACGTGACTCTCAGCCAGCCAGTAAAACAGAAGGTTTATTAGTCAACAGGAACACAGTGTAGGAAAGAACTTGTTAGAACAGAAATCTGAGACTTTCAGCCAAGTGCATCTTGGTGGGGAAGGAAACCCAGAGCCAGGGCTCTGGTCCTCCCCCTGAATCCCAAGCCAGCCGAGACTGACTCGCTTCCAGCTGTCTGGCCCCTGCCCTTCCCATTGCTCCTCCTCTGGCATTTGTCTCGCTTCCTGGGCCAAGCGTCACCTGGTCGCATCCCCCTCCTGGGTCTCAGGTTATGAAGGGGCGGCTATAGCATTGGTGCAGGCAGCTGGAGTAGCCTCCACAAGTCACACCCCCTTATTCCCACCACCTAGACATTGGTGCAATACATAGGGAAACTGAGGTACACACAGCATTCATGCAAAACAGTAAGACTCACATAGAACATAACAAAGGAAAATCCCCACTTCGTCACACTTTGTCAACAATCTACAGCCTGAAACTTATTTAGGTAACATTTGTTGGAATACATGAGCAAACATATTTGTAAGAGTCAGTTTGTGGACAAGTCAGAGATAAAAGGCTGAGTGAATTATGCATTACAGATTGTAATGGCTCATTGATCGAGCTGGGTGAATGAAGATTCATGGTTTCTGTTTTCACAAACTTTCTTCTACATAAATGGTGAAAATGGCCAATAGATTTAATTATTGATGAAAATGGGTCACCACTGATGCAATAATTTCTCTCTGTTGCCTTTAATATCTAATAATGTTGCTTTAATATTCCTTGGCTTTTCCAGCCATTTTTGTTCTTGGGAGAAACAGCTCCCAGCCTTTAAGCTACTTATAGATGTTTTAAACCACCTTCAAGCCAAAACTGAAACATTCACAAGTGTCCGCTCTGAAAATGCCAATTCACACTGCAGTGACCACTTGAAATTATAAAGTGGTTTTACAATATTATGATACATGGAAATGACCATTCATTAATAAGAGCAAACCCCAGGAAAATTTTGCATCTTGAGTCTTTGGGGAATAGATCAGCTCTCACATTGCCTCAATATTCACTTTGCCAATGAAAATGTATTCCCCACTCATCAAAGGATGATGGTAGGTTATCTGACTTTTTAAATAGCTCACATTTCTTTGGGTTCCATTTAAAAAATAAGCATTATTACACTTACACAAACTGATGCAATTACAAATGTAGGCAAACATCAGGATGGCATCCACATATAGCAAACAGAAGAGAAGTCCATTAGTGGCTTTTAGAATGGGTAAGGAATGGTGTCCCTCGCCTCTGTTTGTCAGAGGGTGGAGATGGATGTCAGGAGAGAGATCACTTGATCATTACCTGTTAGGTTCACTCCCTCTGGGACACCTGGCATTGGTTACTGTCGGTAAACAGGATACTGGGCTGGGTGGACCCAGTATGGCCATTCTTCTGTTCTTAATGTAGGGCAGGATGGTCCTGTGTTTAAGACACAGGGCTGGCAATCAGGAAAACTTGATTTTGTTACTAACTGTGCCGCTAAACCTCTGTGATTTTGGGCAAATAAATTAACTTTGTGCCTGTTTTTAATGTAAAATGGGAGTAGTTATATTTCCTAATTTCACTGGGGTCTTATGGGAATGTATTAATAATTGCGAGGTACTCAGATTATAGAGTGATGAGTTTCTTTACTTTTTAAAAGTGGTAACCAATGAGGTTACTACTAAATTAATACCACCTCATGTCAATCTTGTTCTGTACAAGCACAAAACAAATCCTGATCCGTTACAAGAAAGCTTTTAAAACCTTCCTGCTGCTCTTCCTGTAAATATACAGCACTGCACTTAGAACACATCCAGTAAAAACAGAGCTCACATTCTTATGAAGGTTATTGAACACTATATAGAAAAAAGAGGCTTTTTAAAAATACGTTATTTAATGCTCATGGTTTTTCTTTCCTTGAGTTTAGATCCTTTCCAGAAAAGCAGACACCCTCATTTTTATTACTTTTAGAGCTAAGCTATAAATGTTCATATTCCCGGTCATCACTGTCACAAACTCATGTATAACACAATGTCCCACACACCACCTCCTTATCCTATTTTCATGACATCAACCATACACTTATGTCTTTCCTTTGCTTGCTCCTCACTCAAGACCTCAATTCTCCACAGGCTTCTAAACACCTGTCACTTTTACTGTAATGGGTAATGTTATTCACAGAACCATGGAACATCGGAATTTCCATACCAGTCAGACCTATAGTCCAGTGTCTTGTCTCCAGTAGTGATTGGTACCATGTTTCAGAAGAAGGGCAAAATTCCCCATAATGAACAGTGGCAGAATACCCCACTCTAAGGAAATGTTTCTTACCAACCCCATTATCTAGTGGCTGGTTTATGCCCTGAAGCATGAGGGTTCATAGCTCTATATAAATGTAAATGAGGTAAATAATTCCTGACCTTGTAAAGAGTTATTCACACAACTCACAGCAGATTCTTACACTTTCTACTGAAAACTTACTTGCTCTTCTCTTTCCACATCATTCTGTGTGTCTCTCTCTCTCAGCATGCATATTTCTCTGTATAGAATATATATGTTAAGACACACGGTCCTCAGTCCTGTTCTTAGATATACAGGGGCATGCCGCCTTTTCGCTAATTTGTTACAGCTGATTTAATAGTACAGTCAGTGATCTTGTGTAGCGGGAAGATTGAAGCACTAGTTACAGCACTAGTTAAATCAGAGAAACTGGAGAGCTCATGCTGTATTACCCAATTTTGCCAGTAGTGGCCACTGTGTTCTGTTCCTTTTGTTACCTCTTCCTCCCAACCCAACTCCACCTATATGTGTGTGTTCACGCACTTGTGTCCTGACATGTAGACAGTCTTTTCCCCAGAGATCTGACAATCTTCTTTGTTAATTGTCTCTATAGTGTCTAGCACAGTGGGGCATTGATCTTTGGGGTTCCTTTCCTAGGCACTTCCATAGTATAATGTGCATACAAATATGCAGATGTTGGGATATTAGAAATGTTAATTGAAATACTGCGTCCTAGCCACAATAATATATTTGTTTTACAGCAGCCACTTTTACTACAATATTTATTTAAGCAGATACCAGCTTTACACATACTCAAGCCTCCCTTGCTAGATAACATTTGCACAATAATGTCAGACCTGGGATTCCCGTATATATACTTGTTAGTAAAAAGGGACTATATTTTACCCATCTCCAGTAACTATAGGAGCATTTTCAAATCTTTTGTTTTCCCTTCCCTTTAATTTTAATATGAACTGTTAACTATTTAAATTAGAAAAATAGTCTGCAAATTAAAGAAAGTGGTTATATGTGACCAGGCAATTGATGAGAGACACAATATGAAGTAGAGTTTCCTCTGTGAGCTGCCTTCCTTCCTTTTTTGTCTTTTGAATCCACTGGGTTCTGAGCTCTTTGCTTCTAATGCAGGGGTCGGCAACCTTTCAGAAGTGGTCTTCATTTATTCACTCTAATTTAAGGTTTTGCGTGCCAGTAATACATTTTAACATTTTTGGAAGGTCTCTTTCTATAAGTCTATAATATAAAACTAAACTAAACTATTGTTGTATGTAAAGTAAATAAGGTTTTAAAAATGTTTAAGAAGCTTCATTTAAAATTAAATTAAAATGCAGAGCCCCCCGGACCGGTGGCCAGGACCCGGGTGGTGTGAGTGCCACTGAAAATCAGCTCGCGTGCTGCCTTCAGCACACGTTCCATAGGTTGCCTACCCCTGTTCTAACCTATCCTGAGCCTGGGCTCACCTAAAAACACTTGTTCAGAACTGGACCTTATCAGAACATTAGCATATGATTGAATATGGAAACATTAGAATTTCCTGCTGGCCCATAATCAAATTGCAACTTTTAATAAAAGAGATTATTTATGATTGGGGGTCAAGTGGTTGCATTCAGGCTGATGGCAAAGAACTCGTGCACTCGGGCCACAGGGTTAAATGCCTGCGAACTATACAAAGGCTTGTTCACAAAACAGATGGTTGGTTGTTTTCAGAGATAAAGGAGAAACAAGGAGACTCCTTGTGATCTGAGACCCATCAGCCTCTAAGTTCATGTTTATACCCCCTCTATTTCCCATAAAGAATTAAGAAACAAGTACAGGCTCATCTAATATACAGACCTGTCACTCCAGTAGTTGTTAGTTTCTTCCCTTGCCCTATCTTGCTATAGCCCCTTCCCAGCACAATGGAGCCTTGCCTTGTTCCTCCTTGTAGTACTAACACACATAGTCCTTTGTGACCTGTTTAGTGTCTCGTTCAGGGCGTGCAGAGATATGGCCTCTTTGGTCATCCTCATGGGGAACAAGAAGAGAAGAAATGCAATTTTAATAGGCTTGAATCTTCTCTCGTGGTCAGTCAGCAACAGCACGGACAGGAGATCTGACTTCTGCTAAAGGTCACTTTGCACTGAGGGCTTTTTATAGCCAGTACATCCAAATATAGTTCAGAAACACACAAACATATGTCCATCAACGTTACTTAATGAATTATGAATTTGGTGCAGCTCCTCAAACACAAACACCCCACTTATCTTTCTTTGTATATGAATTACTCTTATTTAAAGGTGATCTGAAAAGGGGCTTGTGCCCTGTTCAGCTTCTTCCTGATGTATTATTTTTATTACTGTAGCATTTATGCATGAGAACTCCACTGTGCTAGCTGGTGTACAAACAGAACAAAAATACCTGGCTTTTATATAGACAAGGTGGGTGAGGTAATGTCTTTTATTGGACCAGCTTCTGTTGGCAAAGAGACAAGCTTGTCTTTTGCCAATAGAAGTTGATCCAATAAAAGACATTACCTCACCCACCTTGTCTCTCTAATATCCTAGGACCAACATAGCTTCAACACCACTGCAAATTGCTTTTATATAGTGCTTTTCATATATAGCTCTAAGTGCTTTACAAAGGTGGTGTGATCAGCATCAGTTACACATGGGGGAACTGAGGCACAGAACAATGTCCCCAAGGTCACCTAGCAGGCCAGTAGCAGTGCCAGGAATAGCAGTCAGGTTCCTGGGGTCACAGTCCAGTGCTGTATCCACTAGACCACACTGCCCCAAAGAGCTTACAATCTATGTATCAGACAAGACACAACAAATGGGGAAATACGAGACAGTATAGGTCAGCATAATAGGCGGAGTCTCAACACATCAGCAGTCTAACTGCTGTCACGTTTTCTGTAGGCTCCATGACAAAAGGGAGTCTGACACAGATTTGGAGGATGAGAGATTTGTGGATGTTTACAGGGAGCTTCTCCCAAGTGTGAGGCATAGCACAGGAGAAAACACAAAGGAACTTTTTAGAAAATGAGACAGGTGGACAAGAGAGGCTGACATCATTGGCCAGCTGGGGATGGGTGTATAAAGGCGGCTTGAAATGTATTTACAAAACAAAGTGTGGCTTTACATCAAAAATGCACATACTATCTAGTTTGGAAAACTGACGACTGGAAATTTGACATCACAGGAATCAAAGGTTTATTACTGCACTAGTTTAACGTGAGTTGATTGCCAATCAACTTGTTAGCTAACATATTTGTCCATGCTACTCTGGACACTACAAACATTTAAGTGCTAGCAGACTAGCATCACTATATCTGAAGAAAGAGAGAAATGTGATTTTTTTATAATTTTTGATTAATCTCTGGCTCTCCTTTTCATCCTCAAACTGGAGGCTGGGCCCTACCATACCTGTCCCGCCAATGAACTGTAGTGGTGCAGAGAGATAGGAGGAGCCAGCATGGAGCTGGGTGAGTAAAGAGCCAGAAATGAACACAAATTCCTAGCCCTAACATTGTGCACCATTTCTTGCTCTTTTTCCTTCTCTCCTACCTGACTTTCATTACAATGTCATTTTCTTTCAGTTTTTCTCCCTTTTATTTAGTTATCTCTTGTCTCTCCTCATACCACTTTCCTACTCCCCACCTTATTTCTTGTTGCCCCTATTCCCATAGCTTCCTGCACTGCTATGAGAGACTTTAACTCTATTTTTTGAAGTGGTGAGACACTTCCTAATTGTTAAAAAGTTAATTCCAGAAGTGTGTTGACTGTCTTTCTGCTCAGAATATGAGGATCACAAAGATGAGAGCAGCACAAAGATTCCCACTGCCATAGAGATGATAAAATGCACATCTGACAGTAGGCATTACTTTATTGTCACCATGGAAATGTTTGAGTACTAAACATTCAAAAGCAGAGGATAAAAAACAAGATAAAGCATATACAATTGTAAGGAATCTTTTAATCTTTACTAATGCATAAGATGTGGCCCATAAGATGGGGGAGGGAACTCCAGTTTCTCGGGGGAGGGAACTCCAGTTTCTAGGAAAAGGCAGGTGTTAGTAATGGGAGATTCGATTATTAGAAATGTAGATAGCTGGGTCTGTGATGACCGGGAGAACCGTATGGTGACTTGCCTGCCTGGTGCGAAGGTTGCGGATCTCTCGAGGCATCTAGATAGCCTTATGTGTAGTGCTGGGGAGGAGCCGGTGGTCGTGGTACATGTAGGTACCAATGACATAGGGAAGGGTAGGAGAGATGTCCTGGAAGCCAAATTTAGGCTGCTAGGGAAGAGACTGAAATCCAGGACCTCTATGGTGGCATTTTCAGAAATGCTCCCAGTTCCACGCGCAGGGCCAGGTAGGCAGGCAAAGCTTCAGAGTCTCAATGCGTGGATGAGACGATGGTGTAGAGAGGAGGGGTTCACGTTCATTAGGAACTGGGGAAACTTCTGGGATGGGAGGAGCCTATACAGGAGAGATGGGCTCCACCTAAACCAAAGTGGAACCAGACTGCTGGCACTAAACATTAAGAAGGTTGTAGAGCAGTTTTTAAACTAGGAGATGGGGGAAAGCTGACTGCTGCAGAGGAGCGTGTGGATCGGACACAGACTTCTCTTAGGGGAGAGTCTGATGATAGAGTATCTCCAGGTTATAGTCAGGAGCAGAGGAATGAGAAGTATAATGTAAGGGCCGGATTAGATGATAAACAGTTACATAAAAAAGAATCTGGCACATCAGAAAAAGGCAGGCTAATAAACAGGGACAAGTTTTTAAAGTGCTTGTACACAAATGCCAGAAGTCTAAATAATAAGATGGGTGAACTAGAGTGCCTTGTGATAAAGGAGGATATAGATATAATAGGCATCACAGAAACCTGGTGGACTGAGAGCAATCAATGGGACACAATCATTCCGGGGTACAAAATATATCGGAAGGACAGGACAGGCCGTGCAGGGGGAGGAGTGGCACTATATGTTAAAGAAAGTGTAGATTCAAATGAAGTAAAAATCTTAAGCGAATCCACAGGTTCCATAGAGTCTCTATGGATAGAAATTTCATGCTCTAGTATAAATATAACAGTAGGGATCTATTATCGACCACCTGACCAGGACAGTAATAGTGATGATGAAATGCTAAGGGAAATTAGAGAGGCTATCAAAATTAAGAACCCAATAATAGTGGGGGATTTCAATTATCCCCATATTGACTGGGAACATTTCACTTCAGGACGAAATGCAGAGATAAAATTTCTCGATACTTTAAATGACTGCTTCATGGAGCAGCTGGTACGGGAACCCACAAGGGGAGAGGCGACTCTAGATTTAATCCTGAGTGGAGCGCAGGAGCTGGTCCAAGAGGTAACTATAGCAGGACCGCTTGGAAATAGTGACCATAATACAATAGCATTCAACATCCCTGTGGTGGGAAGAACATCTCAACTGCCCAACACTGTGGCCTTTAATTTCAAAAGGGGGAACTATACAAAAATGAGGGGGTTAGTTAGACAAAAGTTAAAAGGTACAGTGACTAAAGTGAAATCCCTGCAAGTTGCGTGGGCCCTTTTTAAAGACACCATAATAGAGGCCCAACTTCAATGTATACCCCAAATTAAGAGAAACAGTAAAAGAACTAAAAAAGAGCCACCGTGGCTTAACAACCATGTAAAAGAAGCAGTGAGGGATAAAAAGACTTCCTTTAAAAAGTGGAAGTCAAATCCCAGTGAGGCAAATAGAAAGGAGCACAAACACTGCCAACTTAAGTGCAAGAGTGTAATAAGAAAAGCCAAAGAGGAGTTTGAAGAACGGCTAGCCAAAAACTCCAAAGGTAATAACAAAATGTTTTTTAAGTACATCAGAAGCAGGAAGCCTGCTAAACAACCAGTGGGGCCCCTTGACGATGAAAATACAAAAGGAGCGCTTAAAGATGATAAAGTCATTGCGGAGAAACTAAATGGATTCTTTGCTTCAGTCTTCACGGCTGAGGATGTTAGGGAGATTCCCAAACCTGAGCTGGCTTTTGTAGGTGACAAATCTGAGGAACTGTCTCAGATTGAAGTGTCACTAGAGGAGGTTTTGGAATTAATTGATAAACTCAACATTAACAAGTCACCGGGACCAGATGGCATTCACCCAAGAGTTCTGAAAGAACTCAAATGTGAAGTTGCGGAACTATTAACTAAGGTTTGTAACCTGTCCTTTAAATCGGCTTCGGTACCCAATGACTGGAAGTTAGCTAATGTAACGCCAATATTTAAAAAGGGCTCTAGGGGTGATCCTGGCAATTACAGACCGGTAAGTCTAACGTCGGTACCGGGCAAATTAGTTGAAACAATAGTAAAGAATAAAATTGTCAGACACATAGAAAAACATAAACTCTTGAGCAATAGTCAACATGGTTTCTGTAAAGGGAAATCGTGTCTTACTAATCTATTAGAGTTCTTTGAAGGGGTCAACAAACATGTGGACAGGGGGGATCCGGTGGATATAGTGTACTTAGATTTCCAGAAAGCCTTTGACAAGGTCCCTCACCAAAGGCTCTTACGTAAATTAAGCTGTCATGGGATAAAAGGAAAGGTCCTTTCATGGATTGAGAACTGGTTAAAGGACAGGGAACAAAGGGTAGGAATTAATGGTAAATTCTCAGAATGGAGAGGGGTAACTAGTGGTGTTCCCCAAGGGTCAGTCCTGGGACCAATCCTATTCAATTTATTCATAAATGATCTGGAGAAAGGGGTAAACAGTGAGGTGGCAAAGTTTGCAGATGATACTAAACTACTCAAGATAGTTAAGACCAAAGCTGATTGTTAAGAACTTCAAAAAGATCTCACAAAACTAAGTGATTGGGCAACAAAATGGCAAATGAAATTTAATGTGGATAAATGTAAAGTAATGCACATTGGAAAAAATAACCCCAACTATACATACATGATGGGGGCTAATTTAGCTACAACGAGTCAGGAAAAAGATCTTGGAGTTATCGTGGATAGTTCTCTGAAGATGTCCACGCAGTGTGCAGAGGCTGTCAAAAAAGCAAACAGGATGTTAGGAATCATTAAAAAGGGGATAGAGAATAAGACTGAGAATATATTATTGCCCTTATATAAATCCATGGTACGCCCACATCTCGAATACTGTGTACAGATGTGGTCTCCTCACCTCAAAAAAGATATTCTAGCACTAGAAAAGGTTCAGAAAAGAGCAACTAAAATGATTAGGGTTTTAGAGAGGGTCCCATATGAGGAAAGATTAAAGAGGCTAGGACTCTTCAGTTTGGAAAAGAGGAGACTAAGGGGGGACATGATAGAGGTATATAAAATCATGAGTGATGTTGAGAAAGTGGATAAGGAAAAGTTATTTACTTATTCCCATAATACAAGAACTAGGGGTCACCAAATGAAATTAATAGGCAGCAGGTTTAAAACAAATAAAAGGAAGTTCTTCTTCACGCAGCGCACAGTCAACTTGTGGAACTCCTTACCTGAGGAGGTTGTGAAGGCTAGGACTATAACGATGTTTAAAAGGGGACTGGATAAATTCATGGTGGCTAAGTCCATAAATGGCTATTAGCCAGGATGGGTAAGAATGGTGTCCCTAGCCTCTGTTCGTCAGAGGATGGAGATGGATGGCAGGAGAGAGATCACTTGATCATTGCCTGTTAGGTTCACTCCCTCAGGGGCACCTGGCATTGGCCACTGTCGGTAGATAGATACTGGGCTAGATGGACCTTTGGTCTGACCCGGTACGGCCTTTCTTATGTTCTTATGTGACGGGTTCAGTCACAGAGACCTCCTTGAGACTGTCACCTGACGTGCTGAAACTACCTCTGAGCCCATTTTCCCTGCCAGCTTGGGACTCCAGAACCCTGTCTTGTTGAGCCAGACACGCTTGCCTACTGCAAACACAGACCCAGGTCTGAATCACGTCCCCCAAAAGCTGCAGACTTTAACCAAAACTGCTCAGCAGGTTTCCTATCTCCAGCAGCCAGACTCCCAGCGGGATCCAAACCCCCAAATAAATCCGTTTTACTCTGTATAAAGCTTATACAGGGTAAATTCATAAATCGTCCACCCTCTATAACACTGATAGATATGCACAGCTGTTTGCTTCCCCAGGTATTAATCACTTACACTTAATAAAATCACTTTTGTTTATGAGTAAGCATAAAACATAGGATTTAAGTGGTTTCAAGCAATAACAGACAGAACAAAGTAACAGGTTTCAGAGTAGCAGCCGTGTTAGTCTGTATCCGCAAAAAGAACAGGAGTATTTGTGGCACCTTAGAGACTAACAAATTTATTTGAGCATAAGCTTTCGTGGGCTACAGCCCACTTCTTACCAAGCAAAATAAAGCAAAACATACAAGTCTAAGCCTAATACATTAAGAAATTGAATACAGGTAATATCTCACCCTCAGAGATGTTCCAATAAGCTTCTTTCACAGACTAGACTCCTTCCTAGTCTGGGCCCAATCCTTTCCCTGGTACAGTTCTTGTTAGTTCCAGCTCAGGTGGTAACAAAGGGGATTTCTCATGACTGCAGCCCCCTTTTATGGCTTTGGCACAAGGCGGGAATTTTTTGTCTCTCTGGGTCTCCACCCTTCCTTCTCAATGGAAAAGCACCAGGTTTAAGATGGATTCCAGTACTAGGTGACATGTCCTGTGAGACTCCAAGTCTCCATTCTTTCCGGCCTGACTCTCAGGAACACAGGAAGGCTTACTAGTAAACAGCCATTTACAAGTGATTGATTCTGAAGCACCCTTAATGGTTTCCACTTAACATGTTTACATTAGTAACACAAGTTTATATCTTATTCTCCTAACTCAAGACATGGAAATGATACATTCATACAAATAGGATGAACATACTCAGTAGATAAGCGTTGTAATGATATCTTACAAGAGACCTTTTGCATAATGCATATTCCAGTTACATTATATTCACACTCATTAGCATATTTTCATAAAGCATATGGAATGCAACATCATGTACAGTGGATTGTTTTGGTAGCCAGAGGGGAATGTCTCCTAAGTATTTTAGTTATAGTCTGGCTCTTTTCTTACGATAAAAGGACAATCCATCTCTCCCATTATCTTACTGGTTGCCACCAAAAAAGCTTCTAATTGACAAACACAAATTAACTTTATTTTAGTAATGTCAGATTTAATACTTCAAAGTTCAGTGTTTTTGGCAAAGATTGCTCCTTTACATGTATAAACAATGAGAAAGAAATAATTTAATTGGTCAGATTCGTTTCCAAATAAACTTTCTGAATTATCTGCACATCCCATAAAGGCCGAGAGTTTATTAAATAACTTCAAAGGCACAGGATTCACATTTGGTCACCTCTCCCCCCCCTCCCCCCAATCTGTAAGCTAACAATCCACCTAGGGCAAGAGCCTGCTTTCCCTATTCATGCAAGGAGCCCTTGAAATTAGTAATACTATGTGTGTAAGGAAGACAGCAGCATTTGGCCCTCTGTATTTTTATTATACTCTGCATTTAAGTTATAAAATGCTCAACTTCACATTTTTCACAGCATATAGGGTTACATAGGATAGTCATACAAGAGCTAGCAGGAGCACAAGTAGCACAGTGATGGAGAAAGCTTTTATTGAAAAGATTTTTTTTCTTCTCTGACACATGAAATCAGAGGACAAGCCAAGTTAATAGCTGTTAACATTTCCCCCCAACATTTCTCCCCAATGTTGTTCCAGTCTGAAAGTCCCACTTAATGATGAACTTTAAATCAATTTAGCTATTTAACCCCTTCAGTAATTATTCTTAACTATATTAAATTAAAAATAGTTCAAACATGCTTGCAACCCGCAATTCAGTTGCTGCAGCTCAGATAATTACAGTATATGTCTAATTCAGGCCTAAATTGCCAGAAATGTTGAAATAGGGAAAGCAAAGAACTAAAGAGGTAAGGAGGCAAAGCAGGAAAATCAGTAGTTTTGTTATTGTGCAGGGGTTTTGGAGGACTCCAGTCAATTACACCTTCAGCAAAGCTTACCACAGCCATTGATTTAGTTTTTACAGAAAAGGCCACCATTTTTCTCTCAGACATTGTAAGACCTTCTTTCTTACAATGTTTGCAGACTGAAACATAAAATTTTACAACCTGCAACATGAGGCTGCAACACTGAGGTGTCTGCTCATTTCTGAGCCTGCAATTCCTCTCAATCCATTTCAAACAAAGTCACACCTATATTCAAGATGCACCATCTTCCGACCCCACAAGAAAATATTTACAGTGAAGATATGCCACTATTGAAAAAGATAAAGTATTGTTACTTATGTGCATAATGTGCCACAGCAAATTCCTGGCCACTTCTATACATGCATGAGAGTTGGGAATTATTTAAGCTACAGGAAGTTTACTCTCCATGGTAAAAAAGAGGAGAGTGCTCTGTAGGGAACCAGGTAGGCCAGCTCACAACAACCCAAAAAACTAGCTACTTGCCAAGATTTCCTTAAACAATATGTGTCTAGGTTTCACATATTCAGAGGATATACAGATATACAGCTGCTCTGATCGGCAACTAATACCTTCCTGAAGCCTTTGATATCTTCATATGAAATCCAGTTCACCTTCTCTCCATGTTCTATGCTTAGTTTTGGTAAAATTCTGGCATGTTCATTTGTAACCATTGCGTTGGGCTCTCCATCTCTCTTAGTGGAAGCTGGTGTTCTGGCCTTCCTCCTGTGGATGGATTTCACAGGACTCTTCAGTTGCTTCCCAGCTTCATTGCTGACATCCCACAGTAACACCTTTCCATCATTTCCTCCCGAAAGCAGCCAATATACTTCTGGTAGAAAGAGGACCTGTGACACCCCCAAAGTGTGACCCTTAAACCCCAGCTCCTGTTCAAACTTGACACCTGTTACCCTGAAGATCCGGATTTTACCGTCTTCACCTCCACAACCAAAGATGTTGCCACATGCTGCAACAGACAGAGAATGGGCTAGGGGAGGGTTAAAGAACTGGCCAGCTGATTGCTGTTCCGCTCCTTCTGCTTCGTTCTCCTGCAGGGTCATGGTCCACAGTGGGTGAGCCTTCTGTAGGTTCCACAGCATAACCTTCAAATCAAACCATAAAAAATGACTTAGCACTACAGCTGCTGAAACAGCCTTCCTTTGGATAGTTGAGACTCAACTCTCGAGAAGGTGGAAGTGGTGAAGAAACCACTCTGAATGCTTTCAGAGGCATCTGAGCAGCAGTAGCCATGACAAACTGACCGTTTTAACTATGTAACTGAAAAAGGCACAAACCAGTGTAATGGGGAATGAGAACAGAACAGACGCTTTCTCTGCCACCTTTGGTGACCCATTTTATTTCCTTTTCTGTAAATGGGGAGAACGCCTACTTCATAGCAGGGTTGATGACTTTTGTAGAAAATGCTGAACATATTTAAAACATTATATAAGAACTAACCAATTTTCATAACAACATACTAACAGTTCAGGGGAATCCAAGCCTCTGTGCTCTGGACCCCCAGGGTGTTTCAAGTTCCTGGAGCCTGAATGGAGTCCAGCCACTGCCCCAAATCTTTGAGTCCCTTGACCCTCAGGGGGCAGACCTTCTATCTGTCACCTCCTTCTGAGTGTTGGAACCTACTGTCCAGCTGCGTAAGCCCCTCTGGGTGCAGCACTGACCCTTCAGACCCCCTGATACTTAAACACACCCCTCTCCCAGAACTCGACCCAAAGTGTGAAGCTTCTGATTATATTTGAACTCTTCCAGGAGCAAAATTGTGAATACTTAACACATACTGGTAGAGAGGCTTTGCACTGATTCTAGCACAATTGCTCTTTAACAGATAAAGCACAGGAGGCCACAGATCATACAAAACAAACATGAAATGGCAAGATCCCTCACTTGCTAGCTTGCCCTTTCTTTGAGGTACCATCTGGGTCCAGGAAGGCATGGTGTTACAGGGTGAGTGCTCTCTCCCTCAGACTACAGTAAATGGCCCCCAACCCCAGCTGAGCACACCATCCTCTGCCCTTCTCAAAACTTCAGCCTCCCCCATTAGGTAACACCCTTGCCAGCTTCCCCACATGAGGGCAAACCCCTGTCAAGTGACTTTGTTGCCATGACTTCCCCCGCTAAGCAGCTCTTCTGGGCTAGGACTAGTCTTCTGGGCTAGGACCAGTGAGTAGTTTTCCTGTTATTGGGTAGTCCTAAGTAGTCAACTACCCTGTACTGTTGTTCTGCTCCCACCTTTGGAATTTTTAACCCAACATGGAAGCAAGTACACCATAAAGAAGTCAAAAGGCTGCATGTCCAAAATGGAGTTTGCAGCCTGACAGACAAATAGGGTTTGTAATTTCACACACAATCCATGAATTATATAGATATAGTCTCAGTTTATCACACCACAGTATTTGCTACCCTCAGTGTAGCATTGTGCTAGTGCATGAGAAGTGAAACTGACTAGAAACAGGCCAGTCTAGTTTCACTAGCCAGGCTGAGTAAAATATAAAAACGAAACACTAACAATTTTAACAGGTAGTGGCCCTTCAACAGTAACCTCCTAAATTTCCAAAACAGCACACAGGGATTTACCTGCATGGTTCCCATTATCAGCTGGGGGGAGGGGACCACAACTCAAATTCCATACTCACCTCACTGAATATTTGAGTTCACTTATTTGAAGAGACAATACAAGATGATTAGAACTGTTTCCTGTATTATCATCATCTGGTGAGAACACATCTCCAGATGATAAAATTTAGTAAGACTCTACCACCTTCAGAATCCCCATATTGAAATAAATATGCTTCCAAATGGGGCATTATTTGACTTCCAGTACTGCAAGTCAGAATTATGGATGAGCCACCAACAGGGTTAGTGTGTTTGTTAGGTGGTAATTCAAACAAATGATGTTACTGAGCTACAGGAGCACAAGGAAGCTTCAGAAACTGCAAAACATCTATTCTCTTCCTCCACTCTACTCTCAGCATGTGAGGGAAAAAGACACATAAAAGGACAAGACTCGGGCCAAAATTTTCAAACTTGGTGTGTAAAGTTAAGTGGCCTGATTTTCAAAAGTGCTGAGTGCCTACACCTCCCATTAACTTCAACTAATTTTTTGGGTACTCAGCACTTCTGAAAATTATTTCTCAAAGTACCTAAATATAGATTTAGGAACTTTAGGCAACCAGGTTTCCAAATCTTAACCATTGTATAAAAAAGTCAGCCCTCACTGAATTATGAATTCTAAAATTGAGATTTATAAAGAACACGACCACCTTAACTAGAACATGACAAATGTGACAGTGCTAGTGGAAATTACTATATATGCAGCTAAAGTCATATGAGGAACAATAAAAGTTGTTTTTTTTCCTCTCAAAACTTAGAGGCAAATAAATAAAAGAGCAGTGACCTGTAGAGATGGCTATGCCCATCCCAGGTGTATTCCATTCCTCAGGATATCCTGGAAATAGGCATCCAGTATCAGGGTTTGAACCTGAATGCCCTTATATACAAAAGTAGTCCTTTAACATCACGGGTCCTACTTGCATGAGTGAGTCTTTGCAGGACTACAACCTAATAAGCTATCAAAACCTGGGTATTGCAATGTTTGGAATATTGTTTGCATTAAGTTTGTATCAGTCCCCAGTGGATTATGCCTTCAAGAAAAAAAACAGACCCCAGAATCTCTATGCTCAAAGAATAACCTGAGTCATGTTTTACCATTAGAGGATTAGTAAAGGGTACATTGTCAAAGTTAGGGTTTACTCCCAAACTTACTTGCCTCCTATCTTTTTGCAAAGTCCTCGTGATTCAGTAATATTTAAATATTTCTTGTTAAAAAAAAATCTAGTCCTAAATAGTAAACTTAAAATAAAAGTTGGAATTTGAAGTGAGGTAGAGAAAGGACAAATTAAAAAAAGTAATTGATTTCATTTAAGCTTTCAAGAGGTTATTAAAACAAAGGAATAACACATGGAATTTTAAACAAACCCCTTGTTATCATTGTACGTACCAGTCATGTGTTTTTTACTAATCTGTACGAAATGTCAGAATAGTAGTATCAAAAGTTAGCACTTTTCACAAACCACTCACAAAGTTCTGTTTGCAATGTTTAATTGGTCCCCTGGGAAAAGTCAATATGCATAAAGAAAAACAATGATAGTTGATGTGGTGCAAGCTCTCTACAGCCACCTTGTCATGATTTATCCCCTTCTTCTTCAAGTGATTGCTCCTATCCATTCCATGTAGGTGTGCGCGCCGCGCGTGCACGGTTCTTCGGAACATTTTTAGCCTAGCAACTCCGGCGGGCCGGCTGGCGCCCCCTGGAGTGGCGCCGCCATGGCGGCGGATATATACCCCAGCCGGCCCGTCCGCTCCTCAGTTCCTTCTTTCCGCCCGTGACGGCTAGTAGGAACAGTGGAGTGATCTGCTTTCCTCCACAGCCTTAGCGTTCTCCGTTCGTTAGTGTATATAGTTATCATAGTTGTTAAGTTTTGTTAATAGTTCTATAGTTAGTGTTACGATAGTCATTAGGGAATTAGAGGGGTTAGCCCTCTTCTTCCGCCCCGGTGCGGGCTTATGCCCGGACCGGCGGGTTTCAAGCCCTGCGCGGCTTGCCAGCGGTCTATGCCGGTGAGTGACCCGCACGACTCCTGCCTCCGCTGTCTTGGAGAGGCACACCGGTCGGACAAGTGCCCCATTTGCATCGCTTTCAGGCCTCGCACGAGGAAGGAGCGGGACTCAAGGTTGAAACAACTCCTCATGGAGTCGGCCCTCCAACCTCCGGCACCAGCACCGGCGGCGCCAAAGACTGCCTCAGCTAGCAGCGCGCCGACCGCACCCAGCCGCCCCGGTGCTGATGATGCATCTCGGCACCCGGCACCGCTCCATCTCCCCGGGAAAGAAGCGCAAAGTGCCGAAGACGGTCTAGGACAAGCACAAGAGACCGTTAGCCCAGCCGCCTCCGACTGTAACGGTGCAGGCTGAGGCTGTGCACAAAACGTGCACCGTGCTGTCGACTCCGGCGCCGCAAGGCCCGTCGAGTCCGGCACCGCCCGGCTCCCCGGTACCTACCGAGGAGGAGCTGAGGCTGCCGTCCACGCCCGAGGCGTTCGCGACGGCAAGACATTTGATTGACCTTACCGCTGATGCAAGCGCTCAGCTGCCGGTGCCACCGGTGCGGACTCTCAAATCTATTGGGAAGCCAGTTATGATGCGCTCCCCGGGCCTCCGAGCTGATCGCAGCACCGCCGCCAGATCTCGGTCCCGATCTCGCTCACGGCACCGCTCTCCACCGCACCGGGCACGACGATCCATGTCGAGACGACGCTCCCTGTCTCCTCGCCGGTCGCAGTCCCGGTACCGCTCCCAGTCGCGGTACCGGTCGCACTCCCGGCGACATTCCAAGTCCCGGTCGCCGACTCGCCGGCACCGCACCAGGTCCGGCTCCAGGCACCGCGAGAGGCGTCGAGACTCACGCAGTCGCTCCAGGCGCCGCCACACGTGGTCCAGATCCGCATCCCGGCGCCGCAAGTCGCGCTCCCGGCGCCGCCGGTCGAGCTCCCGGCGCCGCCGGTCGAGCTCCCGGCGCCGCCCCACGCGCAGGTCCCGTTCGCCGGCTACACCACGTGACGACCGGCACCGTCCGTCGGCACCGCGGGGGCACTTTACTCCGGCACCGGACGTCCGCCCGGCCACCGCTTCGGCCCCCCCCGGCCATCAAGAGAGCCCTCAGTCGCTTCCCCTAGGGGCAGCGCAATTGACTTCCGGGCGGGGTCCCTCCCACCAGAACATGGACCTCAACAATGGGGATTTTGGGTGCCTTGGGCCGAACATGAACAGGGGCCTCCCCTTCCGCCGCGACAGCCAGGCTCGGTGCGCTCGGTACCGGTAGCCATGGTCAGCAGGCCACCTCCGTCCCCCACTCCACAGGCCGCCACTCACGGCACGCACTTAGAGCATGAAACACGGGCACCTATTCCCGCAGACACGGAGCAGGCACCGGAAGAAGTGCTACCGGGTCCTTCCTCATCCTCCTCCCCCGATGAGGCGGTGGCAGGGGCGTCACCGTCGGAGCCTCCGCCGATCGACCTCAAGGCTCACCAGGACCTTCTCAGAAGGGTAGCTAAGGCCATCAACCTACCCGTGGAAGAAGTCCAGGAGGTCGATGACCCCATCACGGACGTGGTGGGGGCGGAGGCCCCCGTGAGGGTGGCGCTCCCCTTCATCCGGACAATTCAAAAGAACAATGCCGCTATCTGGCAGTCGCCCTCTTCCGTCCCGCCTACAGCGCGCGGGGTTGAGAGGAAGTACTCGGTCCCCCCGAGGGGGTACGAATACCTTTACGTTCACCCGGCCCGGACTCTCTAGTTGTCCAATCTGTCAATGACCGGGAGCGACACGGACAGCCCGCCGCTGCGCCAAAGTCGAAGGAGTCCAAGCGCATGGACTTGTTAGGCCGGAAAATTTACTCAGCGGGCGGCCTCCAACTCCGCATCGCCAACCAAATGGCCCTGCTCTCGAGATATACATTCAACATCTTGGGCTGCCTAGGGAAATTTGCAGAGCTCACCCCGCAGGATTCCCGCCGAGAATTCTCGGCACTGCTGGAGGAAGGAAAGCTGGCTTCCCGAACCTTAATTAAGGCAGCGGTAGACGCAGCGGACTCGGGGGCCAGGACCATAGCGTCAGGGGTAACCATGCGACGCATTGCATGGCTTCAGTCCTCTACTCTGCCGCCGGAGGTCCAATACACGCTCCAGGACCTTCCTTTTGAGATGCAGGGTCTATTCTCAGAAAAGACTGATACCCGCATTCAGACCCTAAAGGACGGCAGAGTGGCGATCCGCACATTAGGAATGCACACGCCGGCCACCCAAAGGCGTTCCTTCCGGCGTCAACCTTATCGCCCCTTTCAACACAACCGACCTCGCCCGCCTAACAATAGGCGCTCAGCCCCCTTCCGCCGCAGACCATCGGGCGGGCGGCGTAATCAAGCCCAGGGATCGTCCAAGGCCCCTCAAGACCCAAAGACGGCCTTTTGATGGGACGCCCGAGGGCCGCTCACCACTCTCCAATCAGGATCCACCCCTTCTGTTTTCCGATCGCCTTTCCCGCTTCCTCCAGGCGTGGTCATCTATAACATCAGACAGTTGGGTCCTCAGCACTGTCCAATACGGCTACCGCCTACAGTTCATTTCGCCCCCTCCCTCCCACCCACCCTCCCTGTCCCTCTTCAGGGACCCCTCTCACGAGCAAGTCCTCTTACAGGAGGTCCAATCTCTGTTGAGCGTGGGTGCCATCGAGGAGGTGCCTCCCAGCAGGCGAGGCAGGGGATTCTATTCCAGATACTTCCTCATCCCCAAGGCGAAAGGAGGCCTTTGTCCCATCTTAGACCTCCGGGAGCTCAACAGATACCTGTGCAAGCTCAAGTTTCGAGGTATCTGGGGTCCATTATCCCTTCCTTGGATCCTGGAGACTGGTTTGCTGCCCTCGACATGAGGGATGCCTACTTTCATGTGGCAATCTACCCCCCCCACAGACGCTTCCTGCGCTTCATGGTCAACGGAGCTCATTACCAGTTCGCAGTGCTCCCCTTCGGCCTCTCCACCGCGCCGAGGGTATTCACCAAGTGCATGGCGGTCTTCGCCGCAGCCCTCCGCCGTCGTCGCATCCACGTCTACCCATATCTCGACGACTGGCTGATTCAGGGCCGCTCCCAAGAGCTGGTGGCGAATCAGGTGACCGAGATTCTACATCTGTTCCGGTCTCTCGGCCTGCTTGTCAACACCGAGAAGTCCCTCTTAGTTCCAGCGCAAAGAGTGGAGTTCATAGGAGCGGTCCTCGACTCCAATCTGGCCAGAGCGTGCCTCCCTCGCACTCGGCACGAGACGTTGGCCTCCCTCATTCGGGAGCTGCAGGCCTTTCCGACGACAACGGTGCGATCCTGCCTCCGCCTCCTGGGTCACTTGGCAGCGTCCACATTTGTGACCGCACACGCCAGGCTGCGACTTCGCCCATTCCAAATGTGGTTGGCGTCGGTGTACCGCCCTCATCGCGATCCCCTAGACATGGTGGTAACGGTGGCAAAGCCCGCTCTCCAGACGCTCACCTGGTGGCTGGACCCGGAAACGGTCTGCGAGGGAGTTCCGTTCCGCCCGCCTCGCCCATCAATCACCTTGACGACGGACGCCTCGGCGCTGGGCTGGGGGGCTCACGTAGGAGACCGACACACCCAGGGTCTCTGGTCACCCCAGGAGCTCTCCCTCCATATCAACGTCCGGGAGCTGAGAGCGATCCGCTTAGCTTGTCTCGCCTTTCGGGCTCACCTGCAGAACCGCTGTGTAGCGGTCTACACGGACAACACCACAGCCATGTTTTATGTCAACAAGCAGGGCGGGGCGCGGTCCTCCCCACTTTGCAACGAGGCATTGCTCCTCTGGGATTTCTGCGTAACCCACTCGATTCGCCTCGAAGCGTTTTTTCTGCCAGGAGCACAGAACACGTTGGCCGACCGCCTCAGCAGGTCCTTCGCCTCTCACGAGTGGTCCCTTCGCCCAGATGTGGCTTATTCCATCTTCCAGAGGTGGGGCTTTCCCCAGATAGACCTCTTTGCTTCCCGGTCCAACCGCAAATGCCACAGGTTCTGCTCCTTCCAAGGTCAAGCTCCAGGCTCCCTCTCAGATGCGTTTCTCCTGTCATGGACAGAGCCTCTTCTCTACGCGTTTCCTCCGTTTCCGCTCGTCCACCGAGTGTTACTCAAGATCCGGAGAGACAGCGCCCGCATCATACTCGTCGCTCCGGCCTGGCCGAGGCAGCACTGGTATACCCTGCTGCTCGAGCTGTCGGTTCGGGAACCCATTCCCCTTCCGCTGTGGCCGGACCTCATAACCCAGGACCTCGGCAGGCTTCGTCACCCGAACCTGCAATCGCTGCATCTTACAGCTTGGTTCCTGAGTGGCTAACCGACGCAGAGAGGGATTGCTCCGCAGCGGTGCAGCAAGTTCTGCTCGAAAGCAGGAAACCTTCAACGCGAACTACTTACCTCGCCAAGTGGAAGCGCTTTGCCCTCTGGTGCGACCAGAGAGCTATCAACCCTTTCTCGGCCCCCATCCAGACTGTCCTCGACTACCTTTGGTACCTCAAAGGTCAAGGTCTTGCAATCTCGTCCCTCAGGGTGCACCTGGCAGCGCTGTCAGCATTTCGACCAGCTATAGGAGGTCGCTCGATCTTCTCCAACCCGATGGTATCACGATTCCTTAAAGGGTTAGACCGTCTCTACCCGCAGGTGCGTCCTCCTGCTCCGACATGGGATCTTAACCTGGTCCTCGCCCAGCTCATGGGCCCACCCTTCGAGCCCCTCGCTACGTGCTCTCTCCTCCATCTTACCTGTAAGACGGCCTTCCTTGTGGCGATCACATCCGCCAGACGGGTCTCAGAGCTCCGCGCCCTGACGGCGGGTCCCCCATATACCGTCTTTCACGGGGACAAGGTACAGCTCCGACCACACCCGGCCTTCCTCCCCAAGGTGGTGTCGACCTTCCATCTCAACCAGGAGATCTTCCTCCCGGTCTTCTTCCCGAAGCCGCATGCCTCGCCTCGGGAACAGCAGCTGCATACCCTCGACTTCCGCCGAGCACTCGCGTTCTACATCGACCACACAAAGCCTTTTCGGCGTTCGTCCCAGCTTTTTGTGGCAATAGCTGACCGCATGAAAGGCGAGCCGGTTTCCTCGCAGCGGATTTCTTCCTGGGTGACGTCCTGCATCAGAACGTGTTACGAGCTTGCTCGCGTTCCCCCGTGCCGACTCACCGCACACTCGACGAGGGCACACGCCTCATCGGCCGCGTTCCTGGCCCATGTCCCCATCCAGGACATCTGTAGAGCGGCCACCTGGTCTTCAGTCCATACCTTCGCTTCCCACTACGCGTTGGTGCACCAGTCTCGAGACGACGCAGCCTTCGGCTCTACGGTATTACACTCCGCCACGTCTCATTCCGACCCCACCGCCTAGGTAAGGCTTGGGAATCACCTACATGGAATGGATAGGAGCAATCACTCGAAGAAGAAAAGACGGTTACTCACCTGTAGTAACTGGTGTTCTTCGAGATGTGTTGCTCCTATCCATTCCAATCCCGCCCTCCTTCCCCACTGTCGGAATAGCCGGCAAGAAGGAACTGAGGAGCGGACGGGCCAGCTGGGGTATATATCCACCGCCATGGCGACGCCACTCCAGGGGGCGCCAGCCGGCCCGCCGGAGTTGCTAGGCTAAAAATGTTCCGAAGAACCGTGCACGCGCGGCGCGCACACCTACATGGAATGGATAGGAGCAACACATCTCGAAGAACACCAGTTACTACAGGTGAGTAACCGTCTTTTTCTCCACACCAGACAGAACCTCTGAGTCTTGGCTAATTTAGGCTTTGGGTGATTTGACCTGTGTTCTGTTTCTGTTTGCTGAGGCCAGACTGAAGTTCTCAGCCACAACTATCCAAAGGCTGTCCCTCTCTGTCTTAGGCTAGTTGCTTCTTTTAGTTCTGCTGCCACTTCTCACACCACCCCCCTTGACAGAATACTTTTAATTCAGTGACACTCAGACCTCAGTGGTTCAGGAGCCAAATTAGTGATCAGTTATGACTCTTTTGGGTAATATAGTGTGAATTAATTATTTCATTTACTATAGTACTATATATTCATATTTAAACAGCACGATGGGAAATACTTTGGGTTTTTTATATATATATAAATAATTATCACAGCAAAATTAGTGACTAAGTATTATTTTATCAACTAAAATTGGTTAATAACATACTAAAAGTGCATCCTGATTGGTTAATAATGAAATCATAGTATTTTAATATGTGCTGAAAAAAGCCACAGGAGACGCATTAAAGAGCCACTTGCTGCTCGCGAGCCTCAGTATCACTGCCCTAATTCCTGCTTTCCCAACTCTTTTATAATAAAGGAAGGCAACAATAGAAACAATGTAACTGCTGTGCAGAAAACAGCATTATGAACATCCTTACTACACTGCTGGGGCCACATTAACTATCCTAGACTGGAAGAGAAGTACAGCAAATATCTAATTACTCGTATCTGGTTGATATTTAAGTTCTCTAGCCATCATCCACCATCTACTATAAAAATCACCTTCATGTCCAGTCCACAAGACACAAGGCTTTGAGGGCGCTGAGGTCGAAAGGCAACAGAGGAGCAGATGTTTGAATGCCTCCTCAAGGACCGGCTGACTTTCTTGTTTTCCAAGTTCATAATTTTTATTGCCCCAGAGTCATCTGCAGCAGCCAGGACACTGTCTGTCTCATTCACTGACAGGCAATTGATCTCTTCCTCATTCAGATGAAAGCATTCAACTGGCCCCTTAAGAGATCTGACATCCAACATGCTAATGGTTTCACCATGGGAGGTGTACAGCCTGCTGGGGTAGGTGGGAGAGAACACAACACAGGTGACATCATCTGCCCTTGGGAGCTGTATCTGTCCTAAACGAAACCCCTCTTCATTCCAGATTGTGAGTTCTCCTCTCTCTGCTCCGGAAGCTACCAGCCCTTCTTTGTTTACATTCAAGCACAATATAGAAGAGGAATGTCCACTAGTCCACTTGACTGCCATGATACTTCAAGGGAGTCTGTGTAGGAAAACAAGTTGATGTTAGGGAAGGGTTTTTCCTACTACAGTAAAAAAATTAAGAAAGCACACTTGGCTGACACAGTAACATGCACTGGATGAGATGCTAGTGTCCCTAAGGTAAAACGGACACCTGTATAGGTAAGCACATTAATTGGGACTTGGGCTCAAACCGTATTGATATTTTGCATCATCCTCTTGCTGCTCTATTGTGAGAAGTGCTGTGTCCGGTACATGAACTAAACTAAATCACCTTTTGCTAATCTTGAGTAGCTGTCTAGGTGGAAGTTACTTCAGCCCCTGCAGCAGGGACTGTCTTTTCATTATGTGCATATAGTGCTCAGCACAATGGGGTCCCAGTCTCTGACTGGGGTATCTAGGTGCTATCACAACACATAAGTTAAACTTTCTATTGCACTTACTGAAAAGAGTAGGGGGAAAATCTCAGGGCTTGTCTACACCCTCAGAGTAGAAGCAGTGCAGCTGAATTACTGTAGCACTTAGTGAAGATAATACCTACACTGACAGGAAAGTTTCTCCCATCTGTGTAGGTACTCCACCTCCCCGAGAGGCAGCGGCTATGTTGATGTGAGAAGGCCCCTCTGTCAACATAGCACTGTCTACACCAGGAGTTAGGTCTGTTAACTGTCATTCAGGGGTGTGGTGTTATATTCATAGAATCATAGATTATTAGGATTGGAAGGGACTTCAGATCATCTAGTCCAACCCCCTGCTCAAAGCAGGACCAATCCCCAACTCAAATCCCCAAATGGCCCCCCTAAGGATTGAACTCACAACCCTGGGTTTAGCAGGCCAATGCTCAAACCACTGAGCTATCCCTCCCCCCTAAGCTCCTAATGTGACCAAGCCTTAATATCCTAGCCAACACTCCCTTTTCATAAAACAAATTCTTATGTTCCAAGCTGTGTGAAAAGCTATAATTTAGAGCATGACTACTTCCTCTGACTACACAGTCACTGAACTGCTTTGTAAATCTCACAGATACCTAGAGTAAGAAAAACTGCTGTGTAAGACAAAGTTCTTTTTTTCCTAAACAATAAGCTTATTTTGATAATGGTGGGGTTTGCATGAAGTACCATCATCACTGTAAGCAGAACAATGAAAATAGTTTAGCTATATACAGCACTACCCACATAAGCAGAAAGGAAACATACAAAGATGAGATATGGAAAAACTGAAATGAAAAGTAAAAAGGACTCCACCAGGGTGAAGGCAGAATGATGTAAATTGTTGGATTTGGGAGGAACTGAGTTAATTGAGGGATGAAGTGAACAAGGTTTAAATTTAAGATCAGAATGCGAGAAAGTAACCTGTGGTTCAGAGCATTTGAGAGAGAAAAGGTTGAGGAACTTTCTTTGGTGCTTTTGCTGTTGAATTTTCAGGTAAGAGAGACCAGCATCTAAAACTATAAAAATGTGATGTGCAAAAAACTGTGTTCAGCATTTTTCTAAAGTTGCAGGAAGCCCCAACAGAGGAGGAACTCAGCACTTGTGTAAGCTAAAACTTTTTGCTTGTTTGACCCAACTGATAAGAATTAGGTCCTAAAGCATGGCTCCCACCAGTTCCCAGCTTTTTCTGTGTGACACCGCTGCCTGCAGTCTGCTGGTACACCTGTCCTGGAACCTCACTGCCAAATCCCCTCTATGGGCAAAGGAAGCCACTTTGAAAAAGTGTGTAGTTTCTTTAAAAAAAACCACCTTGCTAGTATTTAAAAACCCCCACATTTTTTAAAAATGTAGCTCAGTAAAATATTTTATATTTTAGTATAATAGGTTATAAAGAGAACTATAAAACCACACTGAATTCCTTATACATGGCATTTACTTTACTATGGAGATCCGTGGCTGGTCCAGACTTCCTAAGGCCTGAACTTCAGTAAATTTCAAGTTAGCTAATGTGCTTGATGACCATGTTTACCCTTATTAGTTGGAGTCATCAGCAAGTATGTCTAGGGCTCTGCTCCTGCAACTGGATCCACCTGGAAGGACACTGGCACCTATGAGAATCATATTGTAGGCTGGGGCCTAAAATTGTTGAGGCTTTTTAAACAGCTTTACATGTTATGGTTCAAACAACACAATATATTAAATATTTCAGCAATTTGGCATCCCAATCCAAATTGTGGTAAGAAGCATCGCCTCTATTTTAAGCCGAACATGATTTGTTCAAATTTTGTGGTGGAGGCAAGGATCAATGCTGTTATATATATTAATGGTTTTAAACTGTAAAGTCTTGGCAGGAGAGATTTTTTTAAAAATTGTACAGCACACAGCACATCTAACAAAGCTCCTTGTGTGCATGCAGAGGTAGGAAATGGCTGTAGTGCATTGCTTACAGTTGAGGGTGGCAGCCATAAGTAAAGCCCCCTGCTGGGGGGGGGGGGGGGATGACCAAGAGGAAGAGGGGGCAGCTATAGGCAAACCTCCCCCCTCCTCCCCCCATGGGATGGGTGAGAATACATTTGTGTGGAAGTGGCTGTAGACAAAAGCCAGTGGTGGTGACTGGGGATAAGGAGGGGTGTAGGAAAGTCCCAGGGGGTAAGCAGGAAGAGGGGTGGCTGTATGAAAGGACCAGGCAGGTATGGCTGGACAGAATACCAGGAAGACGGAGTGTTTGCGGGTGGCTGTAGGAAGGCCTGGGGTGTGAGATGACAACAACATGGGGGAGGTTAGTGGGGGGATGGTAGGGAAGGCCCAGGGGGAGAATTAGCGAGGGGAACGGGGACAGGGTGGCTAGAGAGAAGGCCTGGGCAGGATGGCTGGAGGGCAGAGGGAAGATGGCTCGAGGGGCAGGATGAGTGGGGTGGCTGAAGGGAAGGCCCAGATGAGGGAGAGAGGGCTGGAAGTAAGGCCTGTGGGGCGGATGGGGAGGGGGCGGGGTGGCTGGAGGGGATAGCTAACAGAAAGGCCCATGTGGGGGGAGGGAAATAGCTATAGGGAAGGAGCAGACTAGGTGCTCATAGGGAAGGTCCGGGCAAGGGGCCTGAAGGGAAGGCCTGGGAGGGAGTGCGCGGGGGACTGGAGGGAAGGCCGAGAGAGGATCAGGGGTGGCTGGGAGAGCAGGGAGGGATGAGCATAGGGGGCGAGGATCTCGAGGGACTGAGTGCAGGAGGGTGCGCGGAGGGAGGGCCCGGCGGGGAATGAGCTGGGGGGGGGGGACGGTGCGCGGAGGGAGGGCCCGGCAGGGAATGAGCTCAGGGGGGGGGAGACGGTGCGCGGAGGGAGGGCCCGGCGGGGAGAGAGCTGGGGGAGGGGAGACGGTGCGCGGAGGGAGGGCCCGGCGGGGAATGAGCTGGGGGAGGGGAGACGGTGCGCGGAGGGAGGGCCCGGCGGGGAATGAGCGGGGGGGGGCGGGGCGCGGAGGGAGGGCCCGGCGGGGGATCTGCGGGGGGGGGCGGTGCGCGGAGGGAGGGCCCGGCGGGGACTGAGCTGGGGGGGGCGGTGCGGGGAGGGAGGGCCCGGCGGGGAAGGAGGGGGGGGGGGCGACGGTGCGCGGAGGGAGGACCCGGCGGGGAATGAGCGGGGGGGGGGGGGGGGACGGTGCGCGGAGGGAGGACCCGGCGGGGAATGAGCGGGGGGGGACGGGGACGTACCGAGGAGGGAGGCCCCGGCGGGGAATGAGCGGGGGGGGGGGACGGTGCGCGGAGGGAGGGCCCGGCGGGGAATGAGCGGGGGGGGGGGACGGTGCGCGGAGGGAGGGCCCGGCGGGGAATGAGCGGGGGGGGGACGACGGTGCGCGGAGGGAGGGCCCGGCGGGGAATGAGCGGGGGGGGGACGACGGTGCGCGGAGGGAGGGCCCGGCGGGGAATGAGCGGGGGGGGGGGGGAGACGGAGCGCGGAGGGAGGGCCCGGCGGGGAATGAGCGGGGGGGGGGGGGACGGTGCGCGGAGGGAGGGCCCGGCGGGGAATGAGCGGGGGGGGCGGTGCGCGGAGGGAGGGCCCGGCGGGGCATGTGCGGGGGGGGGGACGGTGCGCGGAGGGAGGGCCCGGCGGGGAATGAGCGGGGCGGGGGGGGACGGTGCGCGGAGGGAGGGCCCGGCGGGGAATGAGCGGGGGGGGCGGTGCGCGGAGGGAGGACCCGGCGGGGGGGGTCGGTGCGCGGAGGGAGGGCCCGGCGGGGAATGAGCTGGGGGGGGCGGTGCGCGGAGGGAGGACCCGGCGGGGGGGGCGGTGCGCGGCGGGAGGGCCCGGCGGGGAATGAGCTGGGGGGGGCGGTGCGCGGAGGGAGGACCCGGCGGGGGGGGCGGTGCGCGGAGGGAAGGCCCGGCGGGGAATGAGCTGGGGGGGGCGGTGCGCGGAGGGAGGACCCGGCGGGGGGGGCGGTGCGCGGAGGGAGGGCCCGGCGGGGAATGAGCTGGGGGGGGCGGTGCGCGGAGGGAAGGCCCCGCGGGGAATGAACGGGGGAGGGGCGGTGCGCGGAGGGAAGGCCCGGCGGGGAATGAGCTGGGGGGGGCGGTGCGCGGAGGGAAGGCCCGGCGGGGAATGAGCTGGGGGGGGGCGGTGCGCGGAGGGAAGGCCCGGCGGGGAATGAGCTGGGGGGGGCGGTGCGCGGAGGGAGGGCCCGGCGGGGAATGAGCGGGGGCGAGGGGGACTGGAGGAAAGGCCCCGGGGACAAGCAGCTCCCACCGCGCCGCTCGCTCTCGTCCCTGCGGCGGGGTGAGGGGAGGGCGCGTTACCTCTAACCACACCAAACACCCAGCTTCCCCGTGTGACCCGCCTGTTCCGGCGCAGCATAATTACGTCATCACAAAGTACTTGTGCAAGTCCTCTGCAGCCAAACTAGCGTACGCTGCGGCGCATGCGCTTCCGAGATCCTATGCCAGCTCTACCCTTAACCAACATGGCGCTCGGGCTGTCAACCTCTCCTCGTACAAAGCAGCAGTGACAGCTGCTGTGGGGAATGCGGGGTGGGCGGTCTGGGCGTCGCTCACGGCGCTGTTCCCGCGGTAAAGTGCGGCACTCTGGACTCTCAGCTGTGCCCCTCCTGCCCAACCGCAGAGCTCACTTCCGCCCGCACTTGTCCTCAGTCGGGGGAGGGCAAACAGCTCGCGCCGCCCCCCACTGTACTGCCGGTTCCCGCGAGGCTGGCTAGTGCGGCGGGCGCCGCCTCGGGGGCTGGTACGGCGGCTCGCGCCGCCGGGGGGTCTCGCGGAGGGGGCGGCGGCGGCTGTTGCCGGCCGGCCGGCGCCGGGAGGAGGGGCGAGCGGCCGGTGCGCGCCGCCTGAGGCGATGGCGGCGGGCGGCGGCTGCGGCGGGGGCGCGGTGGGGGGCGCGGGCTGGCGGCTGCCCGGGCGGGTGCTGGAGCTGGTGTTCTCCTACCTGGAGCTGCGGGAGCTGCGCAGCTGCGCGCTGGTCTGCCGGCTGTGGCACCACGTCCTGCACGGCGACGAGAACAGCGAGGTGTGGCGCAGCCTGGCCGCCCGCAGCCTGGCCGAGGAGGCGCTGCGCACTGACATCCTCTGCAACGTGCCCACCTACAAGGGCAAGGTGAGCGGGGCCTGGCCGCAGGCTCCCGGCGCCGCGGGGGGCAGGGCTGGCGGCCCGTGCTGTGCGCCGGGGTCACGCCGGGGCCGAGTGGCCCCGGCCGGCGCTGTCCGCGCACCCGGGCACTGCAGGTGCTCAGGGGCGGCTCTACAAATTTGGCCGCCCCAAGCAGTCATGCCCGGGAGGCGCCCCCGAGCCGCGGGAGCAGCGGACCTCCCGCGGGCATGACTGCGGAGGGTCCGCTGGTCGCGCGGCTCGGCTGGACCTCCCGCAGCTGCGGGCGGTTCGCTGGTCCGGCGGCTCTGCGGGAGGTCCAGCCGAGCCGCGGGACCAGCGAACCGTCCGCAGTCATGCCCGCCGGAGGTGCACTGGAGCCGCCGGCCGAGCGTCCCCTCCGCAGTCATGCCTGCGGCAGGTCCGGGGCTCCGGTGGACCTCCCGCAGGCATGACTGCGGCAGGTCCGCCGGCCCAGCCTGCCGCCCCCCCGGGAAAGGGCCGCCCCAGGCGGGTGCTTGCCCCGCTGGGCTCTGGAGCCGGCCCTGCAGGTGCTGTCCCGGCCCCAGCGCTTCCAGAGCCGCTATCTACTCCCTGATCTCCACCTTCGCCTTGACAATGGAACTGGCCTGCGGAGAGCAGGTTTTCCTTGGCTGCGCCTCCCCCCCGCTTCCACCCCCCTGTTGGAGAATGGCAAGTAGATCTGGTGTTGCTGAATTGTCATCTTGCAAGGAAGGCTTGTTTTAAGCTGCCGCCATTGGTCCTGCCAGCTGTTCAAAGCAAGTCTGGTCAGCTGTGCTTAAAATACTCTGCACAGCCAGCAGGCTGGCTCCATTGCTGTGCCCTGGGAAGCTGAAATCGGGCTGACTATTTGAAAAATTTCCCTAATATAGACTGGGCTTTTAATTGCTTGTCTTACAGGTGCCCTCCCCTTGGTACCATTCCCCTCAGTCCTCTCTATTGCGCTCTGGCAGGGGCCCAGGTACTCTGGTTCGTTACTCTCTGGGGTCTTCAGCCAGTAAACCCACTATCCTGCGCATAGGTGCTGACTCTGTGGGTGCTCCAGGGCTGGAGCACTGATGAGAAAAAAATAGTGGGTGCTCAGCACTCACTGGCAGCCCCACAGATTAGCTTCCTCCCTTCCCCCACAACCCTCCTGCCTGCCTGCCACAACCAGCTGTTCAGTGGTGTGCAGGAGGCACTGAGGGGGGAGAGAGAGGAGCAGGGGCATGAAGAAGTGGAGGGGAAGGCAGGAAGGGTTGGAGATGGGAGCTTGGAGGAAGGGGTGGAGCGCGGGGGGGTCGAGCACCCCTTGGGAGCTCAGGAACTTGTCACCTCTGATCCTGCGTGCTTTTGCGTCTCTTCTACACTGTGGTTTTTTAAAAGTTTGAAATTTGGTGGAAATGAGGTGTAAGATGTTAACAAATTAATTCATTTTATGATTATTCCCTCCACTCAAAAATCCCATCTCTCTTTCTGTGGTTTTAGGTACGGGCCTTTCAGCATGCTTTCAGCACCAATGACTGCTCCAGGAATGTGTACATCAAGAAAAATGGATTTACATTGCACCGGAACCCCATTGCTCAGAGCACAGATGGGGCAAGGACCAAGATTGGTTTCAGCGAGGGTCGTCATGCTTGGGAAGTTTGGTGGGAGGGGCCTCTTGGCACAGTGGCAGTCATTGGAATTGCCACAAAACGGGCTCCCATGCAGTGTCAGGGCTATGTAGCACTGCTGGGCAGTGATGACCAGAGTTGGGGATGGAATCTGGTGGACAATAATTTGCTACATAATGGAGAAGTGAATGGCAGTTTCCCACAGTGCAATAATGCACCAAAATACCAGGTGAGTGAGACTAAGCACCAGCTAGAGAGGCTCTACGCATCTGTGAAGATCTGTCCTTCAGGAATTGTCGGTCTAGAAAAAGACTTCATTGCCTAATAAGCCACTGTTCTTTAATATGTCCCTTTTCTATTATAAAAATGTCTGTCTCCTAAACTGGTCTGACATTTACCTTATTATCTTCTTTCTAATTTACTGGTTTATTTTAGATTACATCACTGTATGGTGTACAGATTCTGGATCCTACGTTGTCTCCTCCAGTTAGAATTAAATTAATCTTGTACCTTTCTTTTCTTAAATCTTATCTGATATTATCCTGCATTCATACAGTTCATTGAAAGGCAGCAACCTCTTTTCTAAAACGTACTAGAGCATTCTAAATGTTTTAACCAGGGATTTGTTCACTACTAACAGGGCTGTGTTTGATAAGCATTATGTCTTTTTGGTGCATCCCAGCGTTAAGTGTGCTGAGTCTAGTCAGTAATTGGATAGGAATTCTCCAAGGAAATCCTGAGTGATGCAGAAGTGATGTTTATTCAATAATTGATATTCTTAGAGGGGACATCTTTTGGATAAGACATAATATTGATGTTCAGATAACTTGCCATAATTAAAGAATGTGTGGCACTTCCCCCCCCTAAAATAGTGGTATTTCGCTTTGGCCAAATTCCACTTTTGGGTAATGACATTCTGCTTACTAGATTTTCTGACAGTACAGCTTCAATTGAATACACTATAATTCCCGACTTACACTGTTATGTAGTGTTGTTGTGTGATGTTCCACTTCAGCTATGGCTGCATTTTAGTGGGTGAACATTGTTTAATTTATATTTATATACAATATTCCTAAGTCCCCACTCTAAGTAAAGTTAGCTGTCTGAGTGGTATAGCAAACATGATCTGTATAATGGCACTTAAATTTAAAAAATTGCACTTTTCTCTGAAACATGTATCCATGATTTTTTATGAGTAAAACATAATATTACTGTAAAGATCAGAGAGACTTTTTTCTGTAGTTAATTTTGTGCCTTTGATAGCACTATGTATAGTCACTCTACCTATTTACTTTGTGTGGTCAGTTTCCCTTGTTTGGGTCTTTCACACCCTAACAGGAAAGGAGGGTGGGGAAGAACTTAAAACTATAGCAATGGTCATGGAGACTTAAGGATATCGCATAGACAAAACTGCTTTGATCTTAGTTTTTAAATTGACTTGATTTCAAGTTGATGTCTCTTTAAAGTATGCTTGAATTAAGTAAAGCCTGTGAGATCTTTCTTTTCATAAAATAAATACTAAAAAGTATACATTCTTAAGTGCCCTCTTACAAGTTAGAGGTTAAAGGAGACTACATTTGAGGGTGGCTTGATTCTTCCACAACATAGAAGCTTGTGTAATATCATGTTACTGCTTGCTGTTGGGAGCTGTGTACTTATTTAAATTTAAAATCATGCTCTAGGTAAATTAACTGACATGCAATATCATGTTTATATGCTGATCTGTGATTCTCCTGGTGCAGTCAATGTTTATTACTCTCATATATATTTTTTCTTTTGGCAAAAACAAATGGGAAAAGTCTACACATAGTTTTGAAATTTCCTGCTCTATCAGTAAATAAGAGTGTAATGCTGATGTTCAGAGTGCATGCTTGGCAAAAAAAGTGTTTTAGTTCACATGGCATACAGCACCTACTTTCTTAAAACCAGTTCTGTGGCTTTAAAATCTCTCTGCAAAGGCTTTACCTATTTATCATAATGAAAGCTATATTCAGAGTCAGGGGAAATACAGGGTGGAGGCCTCTACAAAATAGCCACATACTGCAGAACACTGAAGTAGATATAATGCAGTGTATTAATTCTTACTGCCAGATCAGTCACATGTGAAGAGTCACATTTGGGATATTTAGCATTGTGATTGTTAACTTGAAATTTTCAGTACAGCTATACAGAATCTTGCGAGCATCAGTGAAACTGACATTCCCACAGAAAAATTAATTCATTTTTATTGAGAAACAGAAAAATGCCATTCTCTTAAGGTCTCCTGTTCTACTGTCTATGTGCTAACATTTATTTTATTTCCCTTTTAATTGGTCTCCCTTTGAATATTGCCTAACTCTTCTTCCTATCTCCGTTTGCAGATAGGTGAGAGGATTCGAGTCATCTTGGACATGGAAGACAAGACATTAGCTTTTGAGCGGGGCTATGAGTTCTTGGGAGTTGCATTCAGAGGATTGCCAAAGGCCTGCCTATATCCAGCAGTGTCTGCTGTGTATGGTAACACAGAGGTGACTTTGGTCTACCTGGGAAAACCTCTAGATGGATAACATTGATTGTTTCATTGGGACATCAAGATGTGGAAGATCTGGAGAAGAAATCTGCACGTTGGTTAGAGGGAAAGATGAACTTGAAATAAAGTGTGGGTGCGTGTGCAAGAAACATCCAGGAAAACAAAGAATTGTGATCTGGAGAACCAGCCATACTGCAGGAATTGTTACATTTCCTTTTTCTATCAAACCAGAAAAATCCTCAGGGTTGGAGTTGGTTGATTGGGCAGTTCACACATGCATGTTGCAACAGATTTCATTGCTAAGATGTCTGTGCGTGATCTCAAATATGTACGGAAAGATTTGATAGACGTGCTTGAGAAAACTAACCTGAGAATTTGTAGGTAGCGTGTTTTGTGAAAGACTCCCATTTTAAAACTGTTCCTTCCGGGCCAGTGTGGCTACCAGAGGGGAGAGAGTCTGGTTGGGTTTTATTTATATTTTTTAACATATTGAGAAGCATGGTCTGCCTGGACTGCACTTCTCTTATACAATGAGATATAAAATTTGTGCAGCTATTTTTAAGTGTATTTTAAAGGTTGTATATACCGAATATGTAAAAAAAAAAAAAAGTCCTGTTAAACAGAACAAAAGGTTGGCTTCTTTCTAAACTGGGATATAATTTCTTAAAGGAAAAACCACTACATGGCATCAGAACAACCTCTGTTGAGAGATAGACAACATGCATGCAAGTGTTATAAAGCATCTTGGGATGCTTTTGTGGAAGAAGGTGCTACATAGGCTCATTTGGATGTAGAGAAAGTTTCCATGGCTAGAGCAATTTTTGTTTTTCCTGTGACAAAAAGAAGCCCCCCATGAGTTTTATTATGCCACAAATCCTGATCCCTATTAACAAGGGAATGCAAACCTATTTCATGGGTTGATCTTCCTCTTGATGCAGAAAAACTAATTCATCTTTAAGAAGTCATAAAGTTTATAATATTGTAAAATGAGGCTTTCAAAGTAATATGAAAAACAATGTTGAACTTCCTGGGTCTAGATTTTATTTTTCTGCTAAAATGTTTTACTAAGGATTCAAGGCTTCCTTTTATTTGACTTAAATTGAGTGTTTAAAAGACAAACAACTCCCCAAATATCCAGGTATGGGCTCTGTCTACCTACAGCCAAGAGTAGTAAAACTCTCACCGCCCTCTGACAGGAATTCTGGATCAGGTCTACTGTGTGGAGTTTTCACCCATTTCATTTTTCTAAAAACTATTTTTCACAAACTTGTCAGCATTACAGTACTCATGGAATCTGGTATCACAGCCTTCTCAATCAGTTGTGTCCTAAGGAAGTAGATGTAGGTGCTGTAGCAGCTACTTTCCACAGAGGCTGAAAGCTCAACAGTGGTCTAGGAAACTGCCAGCTTCCACAATGAAAAATGCAAAGTTAGCCTCCAACCTGGCAATAACATCTTAACCTCTAAGCCCTGAGGCCAGCCCTTGGTACTAAAATTTTATTTCTTTTTTTGGTTTGTTTCTCCAAGCTACACAGAGCTATCTTAACTTTTTTCAGGATTATTATTTTAGGGAAGGGGAAGGGAAACATTTGTACAAATTCTTAATTTGTCTGTGCTAGAGAATCTGAATCATGTAATCTCAGGCATATCTTTTAATTATCTGTGTATGGGCATGAGAGGAAATTCTTAAGTTATTGATTTCATTTTTTTTCTGTTATCTGATTAAGCCAGGGGAAATGGTACAGGTAGTTGTCTGGGGTGCTGTTGAAGAACTAGGTTTTGGAATGCTTTTTACATAATACATAACAGGGTTCTGCCCTGGAACAGACTCTGTTGTTGCTACTTGAAGGGTTCTAAAATATTTATTTGTTTTATGTGTAGTCTGTTACGTAAAGGGAATATCTGTTGAGGTCAGTTTCTCTTGTTTGTTTTTGAAAACAAAATGAACATTAAGAAATGAAAGACCTTTTAAAACATGGAACTGAAACATGGAACAGTTGAATGAAGTGAGACCTGTAGATGTGAAAAACTTTTAGAAAAATCTAATTGTTACAAACATTTACTATTTGTACTAGATTGTAAACTATATATCAATACAGCAGAACATTATGGCATCAATTTAAAAACTGTCCTAAAATGAAAGAAAAACTTCTGTTAGGGCTAGTCTACACTTACCGGGACGGTCGACGCGGCGAGTTCGACTGCTCGGAGTTCGAACTATCGCGTCTGATCTAGACGCGATAGTTCGAACCCCGGAAGCGCTAGTTCGAACTCCGGTACTCCACCGCGGCAGGAGGAGTTGCCGGAGTCGACCTTGGAGCCGCAGAGTTCGCTTCCGCGGCGTCTGGACGGTAAGTAAGTCGAACTAGGGTAGTTCGAATTCAGCTACGTTATTCACGTAGCTGAATTTGCGTACCCTAGTTCGACCCCCGAGCTTAGTGTAGACCAGGGCTTAGATTAATGTGCTTTTTAAATGAGTCTTGGAAGGCGTGGCCTCTGCACTTGTTTATGGAATCCAAGTATATATAGCTAATCCCAAGAACTGTTCCAGAGAATTTTGTTCATGAATTAGGTTTCACTTTTCTTTTTCAGGTAATGTCATGCCCTCCTTCCCTATAAATTAGAAGTGGTGGAAGCTGAACATTCCTTTCCTTGGAGGGTGGGGGGTGGGAAACATCTTGCTTATGTAAACCTGTTATAACTTATTACTGGAGACCAATGCTAGTTGTACAAAATATTAAAATAAACTCTGCTACAACATAAAAGGAAATGTTTGTGTATTGTTATAACAGCATTCAAGGCATGTTGGTGGGGGAGTTGAAGTAGCAATTTTGAGAGTGTTGAATTGGAGAAATTTCATTAAGTTCAACTGCCAAAAAGGTGAGGCCGATAGTGATTGATTTCTGCTGTTTGATTTGTAGTGTGGGCATTTTAAAAAGAGAGAGCCCCTGGCCAATGATTGTAAAGAGTTTGTAACTCAATGGTATGTATATGTGCTTGTGTACTCTGAAACACAGGAAATCTCACAGGTGATTTTGACTCAGTTGAGAGCGCTCTCCCTAAGAGCCAGAAAGATGTTGGTTCAAGTTTCATACCAGGAGATGAGTTGATATTTATTGCTGAGACTTCACTGCAGTGTGTGCAGTGTGCACAGAGAGTTCTTTCTGCCACTCTGTGGCTCTTGATGTGAAAGTTAAAGGTTATGGGTACCTTTAAGGAGAGTGAATAAATGTTTTCCCTCTTAATAAGAGGCTCCAGAGCAGGGGTTCTCAAACTTTTTTTGCTGGGCCCTCCTTTGAAAATATTTCAGGCTGTGATGACCCCCTAAAGTTACCATATTTCAGGTTCCCAAAGAGAGGACCTGCTGGAGGTACAGGGGTGGGGAGCGGGATAGCTCAGTGGTTTGAGCATTGGCCTGCTAAATCCAGGGTTGTGAGTTCAGTCCTTGAGGGGGCCACTTAGGGATCTGGGGCAAAAATTGGTTCTGCTAGTGAAGGCAGGGGGCTGGACTCGATGACCTTTCAAGGTCCCTTCCAGTTCTAGGCGATTGGTATATCTCCAATTATAAAAAACAAAAAAAAAGATACAGCAGCCACCGCTCTCTGGCCACCTAACTCTGAAGGCAGCACTGCTGCCAAAAGCAACACAGAAGTAAAGATGGCAATACCATATAATTCCACCCTTACTTCTGCACTACTGCTGGTAGTGGTGCTGCCTTCAGAGCTGGGCACCTGGCCAACAGCAAGGCCGTCCCTACCCATACGCAAAGTACGCAGCTGCGTAGGGCACCAGGAACTTTGGGGCACCAAATTTCCTGGTGCCTTGTGCAGTGCTGCTCCAGCCCCTGCTCTGCCTCTTCCCACCCCGCTCCGCCCCTCCCCAAAGCCCCTGCCCTCCTCCGCTCTGCCTCTGCTCCACTCTAGTCCCACCTCTTCCCACCCCTGCTCTGCCGCAGCCCCACCCCCACTCTCCTGAGGACTGCTGCAGGGCCAGGCCTGCACTCACCAGCAGCGAGAAATGCAGGGACCTGACCCCAGCCACACCGCTGGTGAATGCTGGGGGGCGGTTCCCCCTACCCCCCAAGCCAGTCCCCCCCCCCCACAGAGGCCTGCCCCCCCCCGCCCTGTGAGGGGGTTGTGTAGGCCCCCAGAATAGCTAAGGATGGTCCTGGCCAGCAGCCACCACTCTCCAGCCACCCAGCGCTGAAGGGAATGCAGAAATAAAGGTGGCAATACCAAGTCGTGAACATGGGTTCATATTTCAAAAATCTGCCCAGATGGAGATTGGAGGACCAAAAAAGAGGTCATGTCCAGGAAAACCTGGATGTTTAGTAATCCTACTTTTAGATGACCAATAAAACATGGCAAAAGGGTGGGTCTTGTGACCCCCCCTACAATAGCCTTGTGACCTCCTTTTTGGTCGGGACCTCCAGTTTGAGAAATGCTGCTCTAGAGTGAATGGGGATGATATTTGTTATTTATATTACAACAGCTGAATAAAAAAAATTGAGGCATTTTTACCACTTTTAACTTATCACTCAAAGTTAGGAAAATCTGTTGTCCTTTTATTTTGAGTAGTGTAAATTTGTGGCAAGAACTCGTCCCTTATTTTATGCAGGAGGAACAATCATCAAGGGGATGTTTGTTCATAGAGATTTATCACCCTGCTGACACTCATTTCCTTTCAGATCTTACCCTGGACAATTGACTTTATGGCAAGTGCACTCATTAGAAAAAGATTTTAGGAGTAATACATTCTCTCACCCATGACTGGTAAGCATTTTGCTATTCAGTACTATACAAACATACTTATTTGTGATGTCTGACGAAGTGGATATTCACCTATGAAAGCTTATGCTCCAATACTTCTATTAGTCTATAAGGTGCCACAGGACTCTTTGCTGCTTTTTACATACTTATTTGTGGCTTTCTGATTTTTTTGCTCATCATTCTTAAAATGATACACTTACTAGGTAGTATCACTAGGAATGGAAGATTTAAGGAGCTATGCCATTATCCCCAAACTAACTTTTCTCTATTATAGATGCTGCTTTTAAAATGGTTTAATTTGAGGAAACTTGTCCCAAATGAAAAGTTTTATGCTCTTTGGTTCATTACATTAGTGAAATATAGTCAGGCACACTAATGTTGAAAATAAATCTATAATCAAAAGGGGTGATTTGGATTAACCGTTGGTAAGTAATTATGAGACCTCCTTCATCCTTCTATGTTTTTGGATTTCAGGGAATATAAAGATATAACAGAAGGTAAGACCTAGTGGTGGTGCTGGTTACTTGAGCTAACTTTTGTTATGAAGGTACATGTTCTGTGGGATTTGTGGCTGCTTTTGGATGCTCACTTTGCAGAAGTACCCAGATTAACTTTTCTTTGCCTTCGGCTAGAGTATTGGTGGCTTCTTTTAGATGTGGATCTTGCCACAGTCATCTGTAGCACCTCTAGCCTGGGTTACACTAATTGAGGCTACACTTGCTGACACTTTTGAGTATTCTTCTAATAGAGAATGCAGTTCCTTGTTTGTTACTGGTGTCTTACTTGTGGCGCATATTACATGGTTTTCCATGGGGCACCCTTACTTCCAGTTTACAGAGGCAGTTCAAGGTGTATTTGACTCAAGGCTCTTCATTTTTCGGGTCCTGGTTAGGATCAGAGAGATGGTGTCAAGGGAATCCAACTGAAATCCAACTTAGGTGAAATAACTTGGTGTGTATTTTTGTATAGGTAGTGGCCTCTCAGTTCTTGAGCTCCTCCTTGGTCTGAAAGGGCCAGTATTTGAAGGTCTTTAGGGCAAAGCCTGTCAGTTTACTCAGATTTTCCCCTGAAGGAGCAGTTTAGTGGGGAAGGAGTTCCATTCTATTTTGGAGGAGTAGGAACAGAATTCTTTCAGGATCATGAATATTTTATTAATAGATTTGTGACTTCTAGGTACCCATCTTGCTCTGTCTATCGGGGGGCTGTGCACGTCTTATAGACCCAGTATCAGGTGGCGATGCAGGGGCAGCACCAGCGGGCTGGGCCCTGCTGCTCTGGTCCAGCTCCGGGCAGAACCTGGAAGCACAGGCTGCACCCAGCGGATTGGCACCGGCACGGAGGCTCCCAGCTGAGAGGATCCCCTGTTTCTCTGTGACTGTCGGGGGGGGGGCAGCCCCAGCCCCAGCCCCAGCCCCAGCCCTGCTCTCCTGGCAAAGTCCCTGGCCAGGAAGAGTGCTCATGCTCAGGTACCTCACCGGCAGGCAAGCCGCCGCCTGGCCTGTGTCTGTGGCACAGAGCCCCAGAGCTGGGTGGACATGTGGGAGGGGATAGGCTGCCAGGGAGCTGGGGGCAGGGGCGACTCTAGACATTTTGCCGCCCCAAGCATGGAGGGTCCGCTGGTCCCGCAGCTTCAGCAGACCTCCCGCAGGCACGCCTGCGGGAGGTCCACTGAAGCTACGGGACCAGTAGACCCTCCGCAGGCAAGCCGCCGAAGGCACCCTGCCTGCCGCCCTAGCAGCAACTGGCAGAGCGCTCCCCCACGGCTTGCCGCCCCAGGCACGCGCTTGGAGCGCTGGTGCCTGGAGCCACCCTTGGCTGGGGGTCTGGCAGGGAATCACTGTCTGCTGTATGGGTGACACTC